>NC_072481.1:74005823-74686537 GCF_027574615.1 Eptesicus fuscus
GATGATCAATCTGCATATTACTCTTTTAATCGATAGGATAGAGGCCTGGTGCATGGATGGGGGCCAGCTGGCTTGCCCTGAAGGGCGTCCCGGATCAGGTGGGGGTGCCCTTGGGGTGTGGGGCGGCCTGAGCGAGAGGCCTGTGGTGGTTTGCAGGCCGGCCACGGCCCCTAGCAACCCAAGTGGAGGCCCTGGTATCTGGAATTTATTTTCCTTCTACAATTGTAACTTTGTAGCCTGAAGCGGAGCCAAGCCTGGGGCTCCCTCTGAGGCCGGCAGCTATTTCTGTTGGGGTTATAATTGAAACTTTGTTGCCTTAAGCGGGTGGGCCCGGCCAGGGTGTGCGGAAAGCTTTGCTTCCCCTGTTGCTGGTGGCAACCCTGGCCTGCTCTCTCAAGCTCCATTCTGCCGCCATTTGTTTGAATTTGTTTACCTTCTATAATTGAAACTTTGTAGCTTGAGTGGAGGCTTAGGCCTGGCCAGGGCAGGCAGAAAGCTTGACTTCCTCTGTTACCTAAGAAACCTTGCTCTCTGTGGCTGTAGCCATCTTGGTTTGGGTTAATTTGCATACTTGCTCTGATTGGATGGTGGGCATGGCTTGTGGGCGTGGCTTGTGGGTGTGTTGGAGGTATGGTCAATTTGCATATTTGTCTATTATTAGATAGGATGTCACCCCAATATATTTAATTGACATAAATAAATAAATATTAAAAATTTAAAAGTAAATAAAAGGCAGAGATTAGCTAATGGGCTAAAAATATGTTTCTATTTTCAAGAGACAAGCATTCTTGGATACACTCACATAATAGTTTGTTCCTCCCACTTCAAGAAACAAAGAATTTTATGGTGAAATCTCTTATCACCTAAGCAGGTATAAGTTAATTTAATTTATCTCAAAAACTACTAAGTTCTCTATTTAATTTAACAATATACATTAATAAACTACATTTCTGCTCTATGGATAGAAGCAACTCTTATTGGATTTCAGAGTTTTCCAAATCCTGTTTACGCCAGCTTATGTTCTGCTTCTCTCCTGTAAGACCTCTAAGTTTCTTCTCCATGAGGCTTGGACATCCAGTTTCTCTGTGGCCTACATGACTCCTACACTAAAAATACTTTTACCTCAGTGCATTGCCTATGCTAGTCTAAATATGTTCTCATGACTAAACCATGTTCCTCCTGAAGGTAAAAGCTAGTTCCAATTCCTTTTTCATTATGAAAATATTCCTATTAAACTCAGCCATTACTGAGTGTCATAAATTATCTTTTAATTGATTTTCTGAAATAGCAAATAGTGGACATATTTTCTTATTTAATACTGTATTAGCATTGTTTTATGTCCATTTGAACTGTTTTTGCTCAGCAAAATTATCAGGGAATTAGGAAAAGTTGTAGTACCATAGCTCTCATATTATGAAATAATGCATTAGCTTTAGTACTGAATAAAAAGAAAACAAAGTAGCTAAAAATTCAAAACAGAACAAGTTGAGTAGAAGAAACGAATCTACATTTTAAGAGTTGTTACTTTATTTATTCTTTCATTCATTCATTTACTTATTTATTTTTATCTTCACCTGAGGATATTTTTTGTATTGTTTTTCAAAGAGAGTGAAAGAGTTGTAAAGAGGGAGGAAGAGAGAGAAACATTGATATGAGAGACACATCAACTGGATGCCTTCCCTACTCACCTCTACCGAGTGAATGCAATCCAGGTACATGCCCTTGACTGGGAATTGAACCCACAACCCTTTGTTGCAAGGGCCATCACTCTAACCACCAAGGGACACTGGCCAGGGCAATAGTCATTACTTTAAATGGTGGAATTAGATGACTATTCTTTTCCCTTTGCGCATTTCTCATAATTTTCTTTTTTTAAATTTATTTGAGAGAAAGGAAGAGAGAAAAAGACAGAGAGAGAGAGACAGAGAGAGAGAGAGAGAGAGAGAGAGAGAGAGAGATTGATTTGTTGTTCCACTTATTTATGCATTCATTGGTTGATTCTTGTGTGTGCCCTGACTAGAGATTGAACCCACAACCTTGGCATATTTGGATGATGCTCTAATCCCGTGGTCGGCAAACTGCAGCTCGCAAGTCACATGTGGCTCTTTGGCCCCTTGAGTGTGGCTCTTCCACAAAATACCACAGCCTAAGCGAGTCTATTTTGAAGAAGTGGCATTAGAAGAAGTTTAAGTTTAAAAAATTTGGCTCTCAAAAGAAATTTCAATCGTTGTACTGTTGATATTTGGCTCCGTGGACTAATGAGTTTGCCGACCACTGCTCTAATCAACTAAGCTACCCAGCCAGAGCTTCCATGATTTTCATAATAGGCTTATATTATTTTAAAATATTTCACCATAGGATGCTATTAACAGCTGGATAAAGTGTATGTATGTATTGGGTCTGTGTAATGTATAGATATGCACATGTTGGGTCTGTGAGTTTCTGTGTGAGTGTATGTGTGTGTGCGCATTTCCTAAATTTGCCATATGCCCGTTATGTGACCTTGAAAAAAAGTTAACTTCTCTGTGCCTCAATTGTCTTATCTATAAAAATAGGCATAACAATGTCATACAGATTAAAACAATGCTCAAAAATGTTAGCTTTCATTATTACCATTATTATTGTTATTTTTACATGGTATTGTTACTGGAAAGGGGACCTGGCCCTAAGCAGGTCTACCGGCTGGTAGTCTGTGGGTTCTTGAGTTGGTACAGGGAAGATTTCACAATTGGAGTCCAGGTGAGTATGAGAGTACATTTACTAAAGCTGGGGACAGTGAAACAGGGGAGGGTTTAGGATAGAAAAAGCAATAGGAAAGCCTAGAGGGGTGCTGCTTTCGCTCACTGATAAGTCAGAGAAAAAGGGGCATTGGAGACAGATTCAAGGGGTTAGCATGGGACTAGCCACTGTCCATTGCTCCCCAGGTTGCTAGTATCATGGAGTCCCTTAGAATTTAGGATGCCCATCTGTGTGGGAAAAAGAGAGAGAAGGGAAATGCTTGGGTGTGCTCCCAGGACAGAGAGCGTGCCCTGAGACCTTCATTTTGAAGGTTTTAAAAAGGCTGGGAATTTAAGGGAGGTCTTAGGGGAGGATCTCAGGGATGTGGTCTCCACTGTTTGGTCAGCATTCATTTCTAGGTCAGGGCACATCCAGGTTGTGGGCTCGATCCTCAGTAGAGGGCATACAGGAGGCAGCCGATCAATGATTCTCTCTCATCACTCATGTTTCTATCTCTCTCTCTCCCTCTTCCTTCCTCTTGATTCTTGTGTGTGCCCTGACTAGAGATTGAACCCACAACCTTGGCATATTTGGATGATGCTCTAATCCCGTGGTCGGCAAACTACAGCTCGCAAGCCACATGCAGCTCTTTGGCCCCTTGAGTGTGGCTCTTCCACAAAATACCACGGCCTAAGCGAGTCTATTTTGAAGAAGTGGCGTTAGAAGAAGTTTAAGTTTAAAAAATTTGGCTCTCAAAAGAAATTTCAATCGTTGTACTCTTGATATTTGGCTCAATAAAAATATATTTTTAAAAGAATTACTAACACTCAGTAATGAAATTATAGAAAATTATTTTTCTTTTTTATATAATTCTATTATTCCACAATAAAATCTATTTTTTTTTCACAATGAGAAAAAAAAATATTGTTTCAAAATGAGAGAAGTTTGTTTTTTTCTTTTCTGTGAGAGGTTCAGTTGTCTTTTCTTTGAAGTTAATATAGTATTTTGCTTGCTTAAAAATGGTATAATATATCTAAGAGACACCATTTAAGAGCCAGATGCTAAAGCACAGGGGAAATATAGATGGAGATTTTTCTTTACGTTCTATGGCTGCATTCTTAGGTGATAGATTTACCATCTGGATGAACTATTTTAACTTCTTGATTTATTAGGTCTGCAGGAACAACACACTCTTCTTGTGATACTTTCGAAAGCAAAAAGAGGCATGCCTTCAATATAACACATATTGTATTGACCATATTCCAGTTTGTGTCCAAACTGCAGGGATATTTTAAGTAATCACAGAATATGGAGACTCAGAAAGCTATCGCTCGAGTGCTGGTACTGGTTTGACCCTGAAAGAATTACCGTCTGTGGGGTCATATCAGACAGAGTCTGAGAAGGGAGGTGCATGCTGGGTCTATTCAAGAAAGAAGAGTGGATCAGAAATGGAGTTCCTCTATCTGTGACCCAGAAGCTGCTGCTTCCACATACAAGGCCTGATGGGAGTTCTACTAAATTACAAGGTAGCCTGTTTGGTCTCTCTGTCAACACCAAAGAGGCAATGGGGGTATTTAAACACTCAGGGGATCTTGGGAATGTTTCTGCATGCTCCAGATGGACTTGATAAGAATCAGGGGTAACCTGAGCCTTGGCAGACTGAGAGAAGCGTGTAGACATGGCATTTCCCTCGTTCAGAGAAAAACTCCACAAATCTTAAAATGCACATAATTTTGATGTGTGACAACTAACCTGAGGCTGGTGTGTTTCATAAGTAGATTTTCAGAGAATGACGGCCTCAAGAGAGTCAATAACAATAATAACAATAACAGCAACAGTGGCGATGCCTGTGTGCACTCCTTGGGAAACCTGTAATGCATTCATCTTGAGCTTCCTCCTGAACCCAATTCTACCATCAGCGGTCACAGGACCCCAAAGAGTAACTTAGTTTAGTAATCATTTGCATAAAAATAGTTCTCTTCCCCCAAAGGATGTTTATCTGTAAAAGTACTGAAAATGATAGGCAAATGGCTAAGCATTAACACTGTCCACTGCTTTGAAACAGGTGCATTCAGGCACATTATTGGGAAAGCCCAACCTACAGCTACCAGAAAGAACGACTGAAGAGATTCCTGGGAGACTACTCTATGGGAACAAAAATTCAACAGACAAATATGGTCCAGTAAGATAGCCTAATTAGCAGGGGGAGAGCTACTTCTGTGGATATTTGTTACTAAGCTGTTGGTCCCAGCCCAGATTCTACTTAATGGAGTAGCCTGAGCCTCAAGCAATGTTTGAAAGGAAACGGCTAGGATTTTTTTTTTTTTCTAGAGCTATTTATAAATTTACCATTATGGAGATGTGTAACTCTACGCTTTCTAAAAGGATTCTCTAGACAACTCCAAAGAATTCAGCAATGCTTTGGCAATAAGCAGAATGGGTGGATCTCAGAAGCAGAGAGGCTTCTTATAGACCAGGAGAGAAACTGGGCAGAAGAGGGAGAGAATAGAGGGCTATATTACACAGGAACTGGTTGGACCTGTTTCATTGCATATCTAAAACATCTCCTGGATCATATTTTAGAATATTGTAGTTCCTGCAATTGGTGTATCTCCTGGGTAGTTCCTGAAATTGGTGTGTGTGTGTGTGTGTGCGCGCGCGCGTGTGTGTAGCACAAAATTTTAAACTGTATGCTTAAAAATTAGAGTTCTATTAGGTACCTCACAAAATTTAGCTTGTCGACAGAATTTTCATAGGTTGACAACTTCATATTCTATCTATTGCAGAAAATTCCTTTCTAAACTTTAATTTTATTTATTTGACTTAAAAATGACAGACTATTCCAGTTATTCCATAAATCTTAATTTACATTGAAGATTATTACAAAATATAATCTGAAACAAATTGCCTCCATGGAATTGTCAACATAAGAATGTCTAAATCTGAAGATAATTTTTATAAAAATTTAGTAGAGCCAAAAAGAAGATATACCTGCAAGCATAATCTCAACAGAGTGAGATAATTCCTTCTGAGAATAACAGTTTACAGTTTCTTTTATGCACTTAAGGTGGGAATATAAGGAAGACTGCATGAAGGTGGGAGGAAGCAAGGCAGGGGTGGGATTGTAGGATAATTAAGAGTATGCCCTCTCTTGGGGGTGGTCAGGTGGAGATCAGATTATGGAGTAGTTAAGATGAGAGATTAACCAAAGAATTTATATGCATATGTTCATAACTCATGAACACAGACAACAATGTGATGAAGGCCTTGGAGGGTGTGCAGGCAGGTCAATGGGGAACAAAACAGGACATCTGTAATACTTTCAACAATAAAGATAACTTAAAAAAAAGATTATGTGCTTTCTTAAGGGTTATTTCAATGGTGTGTTAACCTACAAACACAAAAACCATGGACAGGGTTTATTTAAGGCAAAGATAAACCTGTTACTAAAGAAGTTATATGCCTGAGGCATGATTACCCACATGACCTGCCCAGTTAAAAATTTACTGGTATTATCAGATCACTCTGTGGGGTTACTTTTCATAGAACTCCCTTTTTTTATCCACAGAACTAAAACCAAGAATTACAATAAATCAACATTTATATCAAGGAAAGCAATAATAAAAGGCCTACCTATTTTCTTTGATATAAAAGTTAAGACAAATAATATTTAAAATAGGTCAAAATTATCCAAACTTTTATTTAATCAAGATGGCAGACTGACCCATTAATTGTAATTAAGGTACATCTTGAACTTTCTACTCAATTTGGTCAAAGTCATCCAGCTTCCTCAGAACTTATCATGAACAGACAGAGACAAAAGCAAAAACACTGAATTCAAACAAAGACTTGATGCCTATCAGTCAGAGTCCTACTGCCTAATTTTCTACAGCTATTAGGCTCAAGGAGATTATTTTTTCCAATAACAATTAGATTGCCAGACACATTAACCTGCCCCCATCTTGTAATCTTTTTTAAAAAATATATATTTCTTTATTGATTTCAGAGAGGAAGAGAGAGGGAGAGAGAGAGAAACATCAATGATGAGAGAATCAAGGATTGGCTGCCTCCTGCACTACCCCCACTGGGGATTGAGCCCACATCCAAGGCATGTGCCCCTGGCCAGAATCGAACCTGGGACCCTTTGGTCTGCAGGCCGATGCTCTATTCACTGAGCCAAACCAGCTAGGGTGAAATACAGTTCTATTCACCTATAATAGTTCTCTAAAAGCTACTCATTTTTAAACTATTCAATCATTTACACTTAAAATTGACCAAAACCCTGACAGAGGTCCAACATGACACCCTGGGTGATGGTATCTCCAGCTACAATACTTCATGTGAGTGGATGGTTGGCAGTGTATTGGTCTACAGATAGAAAAGTAAGATCGGGTATTCTTTTTTTTTTTCTTGTTAACCTTTTACACTCGGATGTCGAGATTAAAATTACTCTTTGAATGTATCAATAATTTGAAATATAAAAAAATCCAAATAAATAAGTTTGTATGAAAAGAAACTCCAGTTTTTTATTCTACTGCCATGCTTTGTAAAATCTGGGGTATTTAAAAAATTAAATCCTGAGTAGAATAAAGGAATCGAGAAAAAAGCAAGCGAGTGCAAAGGGTTAATCCTCACCTGAGGATTTTTTTCTATTGATTTTTAGAGAGAGTGGAAAAGAGAAGGAGAGCTAGAGAGAGAAAAACATCGATGTGAAAAAGGCATATCGATTGGTTGCCTCCCACACATGCCCCAACCAGGGCTAGGATCAAGTCTGCAACCAAGGTACATGTCCTTGACTGGATCCTTCAGTCCGCAGGCCCATGTTCTATGCACTGAGTCAAACCTGCTAGGGCAGATCAGGTATTCTTAAGTACCTCTGAAATCTTTCAAACTAAACTGCAGTTATATATTCCATTTTGCATAGCACTCTTACAAATCTTACCTAATAATAGAGAAACATGTAAATTGACTGTACCTCCACTATGCCCACAGCCAATCAGAGTGAGTATGCAGATTAACCCAACAAAGATGGTGGTTAATTTGTTTACATACCTGGGTCCTGGGAACCACCTAAGAACCTTGGGAGCCTTCCCAAGCCTTTAGGGGCCAAGCCTGCTACCAAACGCAGACCATCCGGAAGTCAGCGCTGGGTTGCCCAGCTGCAGCCTGGCAACCCAGCACTGACTGCCCAGGTGGCTGAGATCCAGAAAGTGAGTCAGGGTCTGATCTGCAGCCTCAGTGGAAGCTGTTGATCAGTGTACTTACCTCTCTCTTTATCTCCCTCTTTCTTTCTGATCTTCGCCAGCAGCCAGGCTTTTCTTTCTCTCCCGGCCGCTGGGGGGCTGCTGTTAAGCCCCACCTCTTTGATCAGGCCCAGAGATAGGCTTGGAGATGCTGACTGGCATAGGAACCGACCAATCAGAACCAAAGGTTGGTGCTGTGAGAAACCAATGGCTGCCTAGGAGGCGGAGCTTCTGACGCTGACTGGCATAAGAACTGACCAATGAGAACCAAATCTGGGTGCTGTGGGGAGCCAATGGCTGCCTAAGAGGTGGAGCTTTTGATGCTGACTGGCATAGGAACCAACCAATCAGAACCAAAGGTGGGTGCTGTGGGGAGCCAATGGCTGCCTAGGAGGCGGAGCTTTTGACACTGACTGGCATAGGAATCGAACAATGAGAACCAAATCTGGGTGCTGTGGGGAGCCAATGGCTGCCTAGGAGGCAAAGCTTTTGATGCTGGCATAGGAACCGACCAACCAGAACCAAATTGGCCAGCAGAGGAGGGCAGTTAGGGGTGACATCAGGCCTGCAGGGGAGGGCAGTTAAGGGTGATTAGGCTGGCAGACAGAGGCAGTTAGGGGCAATCAGGCAGGCAGGCCAGTGAGCAGTTAGGAGCCAGTGGTCCCAGATTGTGAGAGGGATGTCTGACTGCCGGTTTAGGCCCGATCCCTAAATTAATTCTATCCATCCTTAATTTAGGCCCTGGGATCGGGCCTAAAATGGCAGTCAGACATCCTGCAAGGGGTCCCCAATTGGAGAGGGTGCAGGCTGAGTTGAGGGAACCCCCCCTCCGTGCACGAATTTCATGCACCAGGCCTCTAGTAGTTTAATAAATAGATATTGTTTTTTTCTCTACTGAGAGATTTTTCTCCAGATCCTACTTCTCTGTGTGCTACAAAATCTTATGTTTTATTTTTTCATATTTTTCAGCTCCTGTCTTAGCTCATGCAATGTCTCAAAAATGAAGTTCATTCTGTATTTTCTGTAGTATATGTTTTCCAAAAACATAGAGAGGTCATTCTTTCAAGGTGATGCAAACTTCATCTATGAACACTGCTAACTCAACACCATTGAAAATACCAACTTTTAAAATCCTTTTGGTTCTTTATTTGAAATGAAATTCCAATTTTCTGAGAAATTCTATCCATCCTTAATTCAATGGCCTGAATTCTAGATTCTGGGTTATATTATTTTTAGAAATCAGAAAATGATATGAATATCTTTTCTTTTGATTTATCTTCAACAGAAAACACCAGGCCAAAGATGCATTTTGGGGTAATACAGAAGTTTGATTCTCCCTTAAATAAGGACAGGAGCTGGAAGCATGAATTGCCTCCCAGGACGAAAAAAAGTTATTCTGAGAACAGACATAGCAGTGGGACCCACTGTCTGTTCTGAGGATGAAAGGGCTTTTCTGGGTATTTCCTTATGAGCATAGCTCTGTTTGGGCATTGGGGTTAAGTGAAAGGAAAATGTTGGGGCACATTGGGGTGTTATCCGAGTATCTGTTGATATCTATATGTCTTTAGAAGGTTTGAAATTCATGACATTGAAATAAAAAATAAATAAAAAAAAACTATTCCTGCATCTGTGAGTTTAGCATTAATAGCAATGAGTTATCTTTTATCCCTCTCAGCTAAGTCACTCTGGAATTCTGATGATGGGAGAGCAGTATTCTTTATTTTAATAATTCCAAACCTCTACTTTCAGAAACATGTATAGTAGGGATGTTTAATTATTGGGCATCAACTTCAGGTTTGATCTTGGGTAAATCACTTGAAACTATGCCTCAGTACTTCTTTTCCTAGCTTTACCTATCAAAGTCAACTGGTCTGAATTTGACTGAACCCAAGTTAATTCCTAATCCAATATTTATATGTATCCCTTAGAGAAAATCATTGATTTAAAAAGTCACAGTAAGGATAGATTCCCTATCTTTGGAATAACTCATTTTCATTATCAGAAGATAATAATTGAGTCATTCCTGAGTGTAATTAGACATATAAATGCCATATACCAAAATAAAATCCAAAACGTGTTCTACTACCCTATCCTAATTCCATTGTGTCTTTATATGTATATTTGAACTTTAGTATATAGCTAGCTAACTGTATAGCTGAGTTGTACATGAGTATATAGAATCTTATTTCTACATGCTTAATTTACTACTTCAAATTAATGGCATATTGAAATAATGTACTCTAAAGCAACAAACTGCAAAATTTTGCCAGTATATTTTCAAATATTATTTCCCAGTTTAGTCCTTTGCAGGACAGATTTCCTGTGCCTGCCTAATTTGAACACATTCAGTCATTTGTCATCAAACTGCAAATGTAATTGTGTTAACATATTTTATTTAATTTTCCCCAAAGGAAATATATTGAACTCTACTAAAATAGCAGGACTTTTTTGGGTAAAGAGATTTCATAATAAATCATACACACAGAGCTAACACTTTAATATCCTGCATATATGTAAGGAAAACAACTGCCAAAGTAGCTTATAGTGAAATGAAACATAACTTTCCCCCCATGCAAGAGTACTTGTATTTCTGTTTTCTACTTGTATCTGTTTGAAGGAAGGTACAAATATCCCCTTATACTAAAGTATCACTTTTAATATTTATTAAAATGTCATGTAAGTGTGTTTTGTTCTTTCAATATAGGTTGGGAATAGATGTTTCTTATCTCAAGAAGGTTCACATGTTCAAAGCAAATATTTACCAGGAAAGCAAGAACAGCCTTAAAAACTCATGATTACATAAGGAGGAAAAGAAAGTAGTGAATACTAGCCCAAAGGGGAAATACAATTCAATATGCTTCTTCGACTGAATAACTGGAATAATTAAGTGACAAAGTTGGGACTAACTTTTGCAATAGGTGTTTAACAGTCTCTAATGTTTTTTATTTAAGAAACTCATTAAGTTCTGAATAGTGAAGCAGCCTGGTTTTAGTCAGGGAAGAACTAGCAACAACTAGTCCAGTGATGTGAGGTATGAAAATAAAAGATGGACTATGTAAATAGAAAATGAGTATTTTAGAATAAGAAAAAGTTTTTTGCCCCAGAACTAGATTGAGGGGGAAAAGTCTCTAACTCAACCAGTAATTTTGACTCTTGAATATAGAGCACATGTTTTGTTTGTATGGAAGAAGTTTAGTTCTAAAATTAAATAAATTTTATTAAAACAGTAGTTCTCATGTGAGTTGACTCATAAAACATTCTTAATATTTTCTTCCTCAATTATTACTACCAACTCTTAGTTACTTTCCCTAAACTTTAGACATCAAATTTTCATAAACACTCAGGCTAAATTGTCAGCTGAGTAAAAAATAGAGATCATTATTAATATTTCAGGTAAGAGGTTGCTATATTTGAATTTTATGATATGACCTCTTTTCCACAATCATGTATTATTTAGATGGTATAATGTCAAGTTTTCATTGTATGTATTTTGACAGATTTTCTTCATTCAGGCAACTTTAATATGGCATCCAATAATCACAGGTATTCACTTCACCAGGTACAGTAGAAGATGTAAGATAAGGCTCTGTCCTCAAGAAGCTTACATGACAATAGGAAAATATATGCTGTGGGGAAAAACAAAACAAACACATTTCTGTGGAAAGTGACCTCAGAGGGTGACCTAATCATAAATTCATAACCAGGCAGGTTGCGTAGGTAGTCATGTCCCAGGCATATAACTTCTTTAGTAAAAGGTTTATCTTTGCCTTAAGTAAGCCCTGTCCACTGTTTCTGTGCTTATAGGTTAACACACCTTTGAAATAAACCATAACCACCACCAAGATAAGGCATAATCTTAATTATCCTGTAATCCCACACCTGCCTTGCTTCCTCCCACCTTCATGTAGTCTTCCTTTTATTCCTTCCTTAATCTCAAATGCATAAAAGAAACTATAAACTGTTATTCTCAGAAGGATTTATCTCAGTCTATTGTATCTTGCTTGCAAGTATATCTCCTTTTTGGCCCAAATAAATTTTTATTAAAATGTTTTACAGGCTTGGATGGTCTTATGCCAACAATGCCATAAAATGAATTCACATTAAGTATCAGGAGGCTGCTTTGCGTGGAAGATGCACTGCACTGGTTTTGTATTGACTTTAAGGTAAATGACCGCAGTTGAATCCTGGATCCAACATTTAATAACTCTGTAGCTTTGGGCATAATATTTGACTTCTCCAGAACTCTACTGTCATCTGCTAAACTGAAATACTAATACCTAAATCATAGAGTTATAGTTAGGATTGGAGATAATGTATCTGATACATGGTAGTTGTTGGGAGACAATTATCCATGATTATCTCATGCTTCTGCAGGGTTCAAGGCCTCTGAGAAAAGGCATTAACAACCAATGTTTGTATATGGAGACATTCCAGGAAAGTAAAGCTACAGATGTCTCCCTATCTGGAGACACCCCAGGGTCATAAAGGTAAAATCTCTCTCATCCCTCTCCTCTGCTCCCTATCCCTCTTCTTCCCCTTCTGTGGAAGAGATTTATTTACATTCCAGGGTAATAAACCTAGAGAGCTCTTCCCCCTCCTCCCCTGGGGACATTTCAGTGTAATGATAAGGACTCTCTCTTCTTCTGGAGGAGAGAATGGGCATGTCACCCATTCTGTGTAGCATCAGAGTTTTCTAATTTTGGAGTTCATTTCCTTTGATGAACAAGTAACATATGGCATTCAGCAGGTTACCCTGTGGGAATAGAAGCATTAAGGAATATACCATGCAAAGGTATTGTTCTTGCCACTGCCGTGTTATGAGTAATAAACTGCCTTTGTCTGTGACCCAGATACCTAGAGTCGATAGATAGATAGATGATAGATGATAGATATATAGATAGATAGATGATAGATAGATAGATAGATAGATAGATAGATAGATAGATAGATACTAGATAGTTAAGCTGGCATGTTAAAATATTAGCTTGCAAATACTATAAAAGTTTAGACCATTTATAGTTTTTAACAGTAGTTACTTAAAACTTAATCATTATTTTTATTAGCACCTTAGTAGTTTAAAAGGCACCATCATTATCAAGGTGTCAAAGATGAGGTAGTATTTGAGTTGAATCTGTATGGATGGGTATGGATGGGTAGAATGAAACAAACCATTTACAGATGGTGTGAAGAAGCTTTTCAAATATCAGAGGTAATACAGACAAGACTGTGTGCAGGAGGTGAACCATTGCTGGGCTGCTTCTAGAAATAGCAAATTATTAACTTTGATAAAGTTCAGGTTCACAAAGACAGGTAGACAGAAATAGAACTAAACAAAGAGCTTGATTTGAGAGGGTGCACTGCCTTATCAGGTAAGTAGCTTGAAAAATATCAGCAATGGAAACAAAATTGCATTTTAGCAAACAGCAACACATTCAAAGTTATAATTTGAAAAGATAGCTCCATTAGTGATATGTAATAGGGAGAACTGAACAATCACCCAAATAAGAAGTAATGTGGTCTAACACCAGACATTGCAAAGGAAACAAGGCTGGGAGAGGCCAGAGTAGAGTAATGCTTGGGGTCTTGGTCTTGAGTCAGTATTTTTCTGGTCTTTGTTTCAGAGTTTGATCTATTCATGATCTTTCAGAATGCCTTATTTTAAAAATATTTTTTTTTATTGACTTTAGAGAGGAAGGGAGAGATAGAAACATAAATGCTGAGAGAGAATCATTGATCAGCTGCCTCCTGCAAGCTCCCCACTGAGGATGGAGCCCACAATTCAGGCATGTGCCCTGATTGGGAATTGAACCTGGGACCTCCTGGTTCATAGGTCGATGCTCAACCACTGAGCCGCTCTGGCTGGGCCATATCATTTTCTTATCATTTCAGACTGGGCTAAGGTCACAACTCTTAGATTAGCAGAGGTGAAACAAACTTTATAGGAAATATCCATTAGAAATAAGTTCAGCTACATGTGACCACAATCCTAATAGTATAACAATGTACTTAAACCGTGTCTGCTTCCCACAGACTCTACAGTATGGAACTCTCCTAATGACACAAGATGGCTGTTTGAAGTCCAACCTTCACGTTCTTTGCCAACAAGCAAATTGGAAGAAGGGCTGGAAGAGGCATACTTTCTGGCATAGTTAATGAAGGGAATCTCCACTTACATCTCCTGAACCAAACACTGTCATGGGCTTACACAGGACAGCAAGGGAGGAAGGGATATGTAATATTTTACCTGGCAGCAATGTACCCAGATAAAAATTGGTTCTGTTATTATTATTATTTTTTTAGAGAAATTCTGTTAAATTTTATTTGAGCCAAACAGCATACACCTGGAAGCAAAATCTCAACAGACTGGGAAAAAAGTGCTTCCAGTTCTGTTATTAAATGCAAGGAAAGAGGGACATGATAGTCTACTATACGGAGCGGTATATGGAACTATACCCAGTTTTCCTGAGATACTTCACATTAAAGCAGGTCCAAACTTTATCATTTGCCCCCGATAAAACGTGGATCTGTTCAAACCAGATTTCTATATCACATGTCCTCTTGATTCAGAATTCACTGTCATGGATTGGTATTGCCTAGAGAGATCTGACCCACCATTTCAGCAAGTGGAGTATTTCACCACCAAATAAAATATAACGAGAAAGCCTCCAGGTTGTTTCTATCTGCATTTAATTATTTAACAAGGTTTGTTTTCCAGAATCTCCTTTGGAAATGAGACACCTCACAAGATAAGGTAGAAGGTGATGAATATCCTAGAGAGTTATCAAGGATATTCTAAAGACATTAACAATTAAAAAGGACCTGGGGATGAGGAAGGTGAATTAGGCCCTGGAGAATGGCAGAATTTGGAATATGTAGAGATGGGAGGGAGACGAAGAATATTTAAGGTGAGAATAAAGCCGGAGCAGCGTGAAAGCACAGGGCAGGGGTGTAATGAGTAAGTTCTGAAATGTGATATACGAAAGGAAATGGGAAAGGCAGGTTAACTGGTGCAGGATGAGATCACAGAAGGTTTTTAATTCTGAGCTCCAGAGTCTCTGACTTATTTTAAGCATTAGATTATCATTTCCTGTCTAAGGTACTTCATCACTCTGTTCAGAGTTGATGTGGATGTAGCTGCTATCTATGTGTGGGCACACAGGGAAGAGGAACAAGGGCAGTTAAGTACCGAGATGATAGAACAATGTTGCAATGGAAATATTGTGCTGACATCCTGCCTCAATATTGTTCTCAGGGCAGAAGTTGCACACATCACCTCCCAGGAGCAGGCAGACCGTTCTGTCCTACAGAACCTCAGGTGGAGAGAGTAGAGGCCACCCCCAGGCTTTTTCCTCTCAGCCTTAAGCAGACTGTCCTCCCAGTTCCCAAACAATCAATTTCCCATAATTAATATGACCGAAAAAATTTGAAGCTCAACAAGTGTTTTGGCTGTTAAGATAGCTCTATGGCCATGGACATTGTGAAACCCTTCATAAAATGTTTATTGGGCACATAATGAAATCTAATTATGTTTAAAGCAAAACATAACTGTGTACACAAGAGCACCATGAACCCTGCATATAAATTCAGACCTTAGCCAAGCTCTGTAAAATCTATTAACTGTTCTTTGGCAAGCCTAGAGTATGATTAAAGGGGCTATTTTCACAAAAATAACTATAAATACATCTTTGAACATATAAGAACAGAGAAAAGCAGATGGAAATTGAGTCTACCTTGACATAAGATTGCATTTAAAATTCATATAACCGGAATAGAATGCTAAGATGTATTTTAATTCTGGATTAAGCCAAACCACCTCATTGGAAAACTTGATTTTGATTTGATTTTATATTATTTGCCTTTGCATTCCTGGGAATGAATATCTCAGAGTCCACTGTGAAGAGAATTTAAAATCATATATGTATGTCATTTTCCTGTTCTACTTTTCTGTCCCTCCCACAAAATCTTTTGGTTCCAGAGAAACTTGGAGACACAAGTAAAATTCCCTCAGCGCTCATCCACTCCTGTTTATCTGAAATCCTAAAGACCTTAGAAAGCATAGAGCCACTTTATTTTCACACTGGCCTCCATGTTCTATCAACGCTATCAATGAATATCGGTAACTTCAGATTTCCTATCATTATCTACCCCCACACTCAGTTTAGAAGCATCCATTCAAGGCATCTCCTTCTGAAGGCCTCTACTCTAAGCCTACATGTATTAAAGTAACATCGTGTTGGAAGTTTCGCAGGCCTCAGATTCTAAAGACCCCAATTATCATATTCAAACCTTGTTTTGTTTCAAGGGAACTCTCTAATCTCAGTTCTGCCTTCTCCAATTCAAGAGTTTCCCTTAGTGTTAACTCCTGATTTCTGGCTTTGTTCTCTTTTCTCAGTGGTTCAATCACTCTGGCAGATTAAGATATGTCTCTCCCTGTCCCCGCTACAACAACTGAGCAATCATGTCCCCTTACCAAGGAAAACCACTGTGTGTGATGAAAGAGCAGACTCTTTTGTTTTATGCATATTTATATGTAAATATATATGCAATATGCACAAATGAATGCAAGGTGGAAATAATATATAAATATAAATATATAAATGCATAAAATATGTACAGACATTTTTATATTTCTCCTTCTTGAACTAGTTTCTATAGCCTTTACCTGCAATCTTTCCTCCCTTCCTTCTTCCCTCCCTCCCTTCCTTCTTTCCTTCCTTCTTCTTTTCTGAATTTTAAAGCCTTTCTTTATTCTAGAAAAGAATCATTTGTTATACTAATATATGATATAAATATTTTCTAGGCTACACATATTCTTTTAACTTCATTTGGTTTACCATTTCATTATTTTTTCAATATTTTTTTTCATAGGTTTTGACTTATGTAGCTTGATAAATAACATACCCTAACCAAGATCAAGTTGATAAGCATATTTTCCTACATTTCATTTTATAACTTTTATACTTTTATTCTACATTTAGAATTTTGTAAATGGCAGTAGGATTTTAATTTTTTTAAAAATGGATAGTGAATAGTCACAATGTTGAAGACTATTCCAGGTTTTTCTTATTTTAATGTTCTAAATTTAAAAATTAAAGTGATTCTCCACTCAACACAATAATATTTCTGACTGTTCTTACGCCAAAATGACAGAATTCTAATGCTCATTCTTCAATATGTTTTGTTATGCAGAAAAAATTTCTCCTTATCTCCTACCCCTGCCATTGCATTCACCACTGTTCTGTTTCAAAATTGTCTTGGTGGTTCTTGCCCATTTTCTCATCCAAATGAATATTTTATAAATCTATAAGGTCACTCAAATAAGTCTTTAAACATGTTAGCTGGAACTGCTTGTATTAAAAAGTTAATTTGAGGGAGAATTGGTCTAACATATAATCCAGTTATCCTGGTAGACTGATAAGTGTTGTACACTAAACCTCAATGCAGCTGTATAGCCTCTAGACTCTATGGTATAGGTTTGTGATAACATCTAATCAAAATTGCAAAAAGCACAAATCTCTTATATTTTTATAGTCTCTTATGGTCTTATTTTGCTATTTGATCAAAGTTCTTTTCATATGTTACTCTTCTTGATCTGGCAACAGGAAGAGTATATGATAATTCCATGTGACCAATACTGAAATTGTTGTTAACAAGATTTTATAAAATTACTACACATAAACTTAAGTTGTATGTTCTCTAGTGATTTTCCACTCCACAGACCTGTTAGAATGCCTCTTAAACCATCAGAATAATTCACTTTCTTTTTATGGAAAATAAGCCGGACCAGTTATTGCTGAGAAATAATATGTACCACAAAATACTATCTATAGAGGAAACATAATATTTGAACTGAAAGGACTTTTAGAAATTATGGAGTAGCATTTTTTTATTTATAGTTGAAGAAATTGAGGCTAAGAAAGTGAAGTCTTTTTCACCATTTTTAGCAAGTTGATGATTACATACTAGTAGTATCTGTTTTTAAGCTCATATTCTGGCTTTGCTCTGTTGACATCTCTCCCTGGTGAAAGCTACCATGCTAAAATAAAATAGGACAAAATGAAACAAAACAAAATAAAATAAATCTTCTAATCTCCAAGTTTAGAAACTTTAAGAACCAGAGTAATAGCTTCTCTGAGACCTGAAAGTACCAAGTAATACCTCTGAACTAGTGTTCCCAAGGTTTGCACTATCCACTTGAGAAATTCTTCTAAGATATCCATGAACAACAGAACATCTCACTCTCTATTGTCACCAGGACTAATAGTATTTTGCTACATCTGTCTGTAATCATTTTAAGTGACTGCTTAGTGCCATTGAGCTTAATTTTAACTTGAAGGGATATAAATCATAGCATGTTTTCTATCCACTAGTAATAAACAAAAACTCAAAAAACAGACATTACTTTTATTCTTTGTGTTTGCTTTGGTCATAAAATGTTTTCTGAGATGAGATGATTAACCACAGATTATCTCAGCATCTTTTTTTTTATTTTTTAGCTCTTCTTTAAATAACTCTGTGCAAGTATTTATCTGTGCATTAATGAGGTGGTACCTAACTCATCATGCCATCTAATCCTTTCTTACTTTCAAGTGGGTTCATCACTAAAAAGGTCAAATTTTGTCTAGTAACTACCTCTTGAATTACCTAATTTTGTAGCTTTTAAAAATATTTTTGTGAACTATGAAACTAAAATATAGAGTCTTTAAGTGTTTGAGACATTCATCTTGCACACAATTTTCTTTTAATTTCTAATGGAAGCTGGTTTTACAAGGCTAATTAATACCAATCAACTAATGGACACTTGTTCCAGTCACTGTTGTATAGGGTTGCTATTGTTCAGTCTTGAAGATATCATCATTGACTGTTAAGATATATTTAACAAAACAGTTCAATATGGTGTCAATACTTAAGTTTTCACAATCCCATGAACTCTCCTGCTCAGTATCCCTGAATCTTCCTCAAATTTATTTCATTCAGATCCACTCAACAACCTTAATCCTGGATGAATACAATCTGGATGGCTGCAAATAGCTAAAAATATCAGAAATTTACGCATATTGGTTCACTGTAAATTCAGCATTTTCAATCCAAGCTGTTCTTAGGTGTCAGACAATACTTGTGTTTCCATACTCATCTCTCTTACTCTGTTCTTTGCTGTTTTAAAACTTTAACACTCTCCTTAGACCTCTAACTTTTCAGCCACCCTCTCTCAGAGTGGGCAATCAATAGCTTACCAGTTTCTTATCTGGGAAAATCAAGTGATAACTCCCCCTGCTTACCATCACCAATTCTTTATGCCTTGTCAGATTTTACGGTGGAAGGAGATTTCCTGTCCTCATACAAGATCAAATTCTTTATCTGTGCCCTGGGTCCAATGCACTTGAAATTGGAGCACATGTGTCTATATCTTATTATACCTTCTTCTTTATATTTTGTTCCCCATCACTAGCTTCCTGTGGGCAGTGACCTTGTCTATAATATTCCCATTAACCAAGAAGAATGACACAAAATAGGTACATAATAATGCTGAAGGTGGGAAACATTCAATAACATTTTTCTTAAGTAACATAACTGAATGCAGGGAGCAGTTACACTATGCAGAGCATCAGTAGACATGGTCAGTATCTTTAAACTTGGATGAATGCTAATAATGTCTGGCCCCAATTCATGTGGATTGTTTCGTCTACACCCGTGGTCGGCAAACTGCGGCTCGCGAGCTACATGTGGCTCTTTGGCCCCTTGAGTGTGGCTCTTCCACAAAATACCACGGCCTGGGCAAGTCTATTTTGAAGAAGTGGCGTTAGAAGAAGTTTAAGTTTAAAAAATTTGGCTCTCAAAAGAAATTTCAATCATTGTACTGTTGATATTTGGCTCTGTTGACTAATGAGTTTGCTGACCACTGGTCTACATCATTGTACCCTTCTTGCCCTTTGACTTTTTATGTTTTTTGGGCCTGATTTCTTGGCTTTGATTCCCCCTGGTATATTTGCTTTCAGATTCTTGCTTGCTCCACATTTATTATCTACTAAGGACTATGGTACACAGAGCTAAAAGTGTTTCATTTTAAAGATATATCTTTATTGTGAAAACAACCTATATAAGGAAAAGTGCACAAAATATAAATGTACAGGTATCCACCACCCTGGTCCAATACTAGAATATTGCTAGCCGCCCCCAAACTCTCTGAATGTATCTTTTCAACCCAAACCACTTCCTCCTCCTTAAAGAAAACCCTAGGGGTGAGAAATAGGTGAAAAAAGTGAAGAGGAATATAATTAACTAGAGGCCCAGTGCACAGAATTCATGCATGGGGCGGGGGAGTGTTCCTCAGCCCAGCCTGCACCCTCTCGCAATCCCAGACCCTTCAGAGGATGTCCGACTACTGGTTTAGGCCCAATACCACAGGGATCCCTGTGGGATCAGCCTTAAACTGTCAGTCAGACATTCCTTTTGCAATCCAGGACCACTCATCTGCCTTGTCAGCCTGATTGCCTCTAACCACTCTGCCTGCCTGTCTGATCACCCCTAACCACTTGCCTGCCTGCCTGATCTTTCCTAACCACTCTGTCTGCCTGCCTGATCACCCCTAACCGACTCTGCTTTGGCCCCCGCTTCAGCTTCATCTGGACTGTCGGCCAGAAGGTCTTTCGGCTGTCTGGTCTAATTAGCATATTATGCTTTTGTTATTCCAGATAGTATTGTGACAAGTTAGCATGGTGACACATGATTACTGGATTTAGCATGGGAATCACAGTGTAAGGTATATATACGTCAAATCACTATATTGTACACCAGAAACTAATATAATATTACATACCAACTATACTTATATAAAAAATAAATAAAACACACAAAATTATAATAAAAATTTTACAGTATTTTAAAAAAATAAAACTCATCAATCCTTAAAAAATAACCTCTACTATCTTGACCTCTATACTAATCATTTTATTTCTTTACTGCTTAAATATACCTCTTTATACAATACAGTTAGGACTTTTTGAAATAAAAACTATATAGCATTTATTCCTTTATACCTAGCTTCTTTAGATCAATCTTAGGTTGATAAAAGTCCATTAATACTATTATTATAACTGCAGTTGAATAATTTTTTAAAATTCATAATTTATCTGTTCTTCTATTGACGATATTTAATTTGTTTATACTTTCTGATTTTTTTGAATAATATTTCTATTAACCTTGTTATTCTTATCCTCTGATACATATATTCATGCATTTCACTAGAACATATGCCTAAAATTGGAATTGTTGGATTATATGGATATGCCCATATAAAGCTTCATTGGATAATAGAAGTTTTCCAAAGTGGTTACAAAAGAAGTTTTCCAAAGTGGTTACAACAGTTTAAAATCTCACCAGAAATTTATGACAGTTACTGTAAAAATATTGGCAGGCTTTCTAACAGTAGCTATTTTCTTGACTGTGTAGTGATATTTCATTATGATTCTATCCTGACTTTCCTTGCAGGTTACAGGCCATTTGGATAGCCTATTTTGTGACATGAACATTTAAAATATTTGCCCATTTTTCTATAGTTTTACTTACTTTTTCTTACTGATTTGTAACTTAAATGATCTTATCATGATCAGGCACATAATAAGTGGCAAAATATGTCTGAAACTCTGATCAGTCTGAGTTAAAAGTTCTTAATTGTTACTACTCCTCTCAAATAGCTACAGAATAGCTTATGAAAAAACAAATAATTAAATTTATTAATGGATATATTAAATGATTCTCTGTTTTAAAATATTATTAATATTTAAATTTTATAAAACATGTTAGGATATCTACCTATTTATATACTATACCAACAAAACAAATTTTCATTCATGGATTTTTGAAGTAATCTCATTTATTTAAAAAACTGAGAGAGCAAATGAGCAGTTACTGAATGTCACTCTACTGCATACCAGGTATGGCTAGTTGTATAGTGTGCATGACAATGGTAAGTATATAGTTATATATATCAATGCTATATATATTTATAAGGAATGGTAGGTGGAAATATAGTCATATGTAAACTTTATTTTAAAATAGTTTTAGTTAAAGTCAATACATAACATCCATTCGTGTTAGTGATTTTGTATTGAGACAACTCTACTATGGACATAATGTTGACACAGTACTACTGCTTTTTGACAACTGATTAAACGGAAAGGTAGCAATATGTGAGCAGATAAATGATCTGATAATGTAATATAAAAATCATAATATTTCATTTAAATGAGCTTAAACATTTTTTCTCTTGTTTCTTCTCGCCTATCATACTCTTCTCTTTTCTCTATTTATATTTCTTCCTCCTATACTCAATCTTTTCTTCTCTTCTGTTTATATTTTACTAGTGGTCCCTCAGCCTGACCTGTGCCCTCTTGCAATCCTAGACACCTTGGGTGATGTTGGAGAGCCGGTTTTGGCCATATCCCTGCAGGCTCAATCCAGACAGGAGGAGGTAGCCCGATCCTGTGCATTGAGCATCTGTCCCCTGGTGGTCAGTGTGTGTCATAACCAGTCGACCAGTGGTTTGGTCATTCAGTCACTTAGGATTTTATATATATAGATGGCACTTACAAAAATAGAACTATTTCAATATGCTAGAGGTAAGGGGATTGCAAGAGAGTAGCCAAAAGGAGACAAGAATAGAGAAAGAAGATATTTTCTTTGGAGACTGACCTGCAGTTCCATTGCCCTTCCAACTACGCATTCCATGGAATTGGTTCCACCTCTCAGAACACCAGCCATGGGCATGAGGCCCTGTGCTAGTGCTGATAAAGAAGCTAGTGCCGTGGAGCTACAGGTGCAAGCCCTCAATTAGGATGTGTCATTCTTCTCTGTCAACTCTCATGAAATTCAGAAGTCTAAAGTGACAATACTGCAACTGGCTTGGGAATTTAACAGTTAATACCTTCAAGTTTTATTTTCCACTCCTTCCAGTCTCAGCTTCTTCCACTGGGAAGGTGAGCAGAAGGAGCCTCACCCCCATGGCCCCCAGCATATGCAAGCTCAGGAGTAGAGGCCAAATCCAAGCAGCACTGCAGGATCATTTGAAAATAACTGCAAGGAAAAGGCGGGGCCAGGGGATAATACTCAGGTGCCCTTTGGAACTCTGACAAGACAAATGAAGCTTCAGTCATGCTATTCCAGACCAGAACTGACAATTTTCAAAAGTAGAAAGTTTGATTGCAAGTATAGCCTGTCCACTGGAATCCACCAAGAATAACAAATGAAGGTTGAGATAGAGCAACAGTCCACTTGGAACACACTTTCAGACAGAGCAAAGACAGCCTCAGGAGCCCAATTTCAGAAAATCCTCACTTCTCTGTACATCATAAAGTAATCTGCAAGATCTTAGGTAGTGGGCTGCATATAATTTACAAGTGAAGTAAATCATTACATAGAAATAGCATTTCAAATAAAAGGAAAAGACCTCTTTAGGAATGTAATAGTACATGGGCTGATTTTTACTTATAAACTAGAGGCCCAGTGCACAAGACTTGTGCACTGGCGGGGGGCGTGTCCCTCAGCCCAGCCTGCACCCTCTTCAATCTGGGACCCCTTGGGGATGTCTGACTGCCGGTTTAGGCCCAATCCCATAGAGATTGGGCCTAAACCAGGAGTCGGACATCCCTCTCACAATCCGGGACTGCTGGCTCCCAACCACTTGCCTGCCTGATTGCCCCTAACCGCTTTTGCCTGCCAGCCTGATCACCCCCTAATCACTCCCCTGCCAGCCTGATTAATGCCTAACTGCTCCCCTGCTGGCTCAATTGCCCCCAACTACCCTCCCCTGCCGGCCTGATCACCCCTCTGTCCCTCCCCTGCAGGCCCAGTCACCCCCAACTGCCCTCCCCTGCAGGTCTTGTCACCCCCAACTGCCCTCCCCTGCAAGCCTGGTTGCCCCTAACTGCCCTCGCCTGCCAGTCTGGTTGCCCCCAACTGCCCTCCCCTGCTGGACTGGTTCCCCCCAAGTGCCCTCCCTCCCCTGCAGGCCTGGTCCCCCCCAACTGCCCTCTCCTGCCCACCTGGTTGCCCCTAACTGCCTTCCCCTGCAAGCCTGGTTGCCCCTAACTGCCCTCCCCTGCAAGCCTGGTCCCCCCCCCAACTGCCCTCCCACCCCTGCAGGCCTGGTCACCCCCAACTTCCCTCCCCTGCAGTCCTGGTCACCCCCAACTGCCCTCCCCTGCAGGCCTGGTTCCCCCCAACTGCCCTCTCCTGTCGGCCTGGTTGCCTCTAATTGCCCTCCCCTCTCTGGCCTGGTCACCCCCAATTGCCCTTCCCTCCCAGCCTGGTCCCCCCCCAACTACTCTCCCCTGCAGGCCTGGTTGCCCCCAACTGCCCTCCCCTGCTGGCCTGGTCACCCCTAACTGCCCTCCACTGCCATCCATCTTGTGGTGGCCATTTTGTGACCACATGGGGGCGGACATCTTGTGACCACATGGGGGCAGCCTTCTGTGCGAGGACGTGATGGTCAATTTGCATATTACCTCTTTATTATATAGGATAACATAGGGGATTTTGAATTCATTCTTTTTACTTTTAAGATTTGAAATCATGCTTTTTCAGCTCCCTGGATATGTATGTTCTCTGAATTAATCTGGACATTTCCTATAAATGATGTGCAAATTTGCCATGAATTAGGACCAAAATATTTGAGAGCAAATCCCTGCTGAAATCTGAGAGCCTACATCAAACAGATTTCTATACTATAACTGGAACATTGCTACGTTTTTTGTTTGTTTGTTTGTTTGTTTGTTTGAGATCCATGATGTCTCAGAGGAAATACATAAACTGGACTCTTTTAACCATTGCAGCCACACTCTTTCCTGAGGTGAGGGCCAGCATACTAGGCATTGCTGTTTCCTTCTCCCTAAAGGTCTGACTTCATCCATCTTTGCTCTCTGCTCACTGGTTTGTGGACTCTGTGCCCTGGTTTGAACCAGTCAAATCTAGAATTTGCTTCTTTTTCTCAGTGAGCAGTAGCTCAGGTCAAGTACAGGCTAGTTGGTACCTTGTTCTTTGAAAGCTGTTTCTGTGGTTTCCTTTAGTCATATACGATGTCCTGCCTTTAGCCCTTCTCTGTGTGCACCCATTTATAAATTCATAAACCTCGGCACATCCTCACTTCTCTGCACATCATCTAAGATGAGACTTGCAAATGTTGTGACACCATTTCAAAGCAAACACATTTCCCATCCAAATCACAAAATTCAGCTCATTAATAAAAATGCTTGTGGGCTTTTATAGTAAGGGAGTATTAAATGACACATGATTAAAATATTTCAGTGTTTCTTTTTAG
Source organism: Eptesicus fuscus (assembly GCF_027574615.1). Taxonomy (NCBI): domain Eukaryota; kingdom Metazoa; phylum Chordata; class Mammalia; order Chiroptera; family Vespertilionidae; genus Eptesicus; species Eptesicus fuscus. The sequence continues at coordinate 74,031,099 of NC_072481.1, forward strand.
TTTCTACTAGGAAAAAAATGCAATTTTACAAGAGGCAGTATAGGTAAAATAACCATGATTTATTCTCAAAACTGGGACACTTTGAGAGTGAAAGGGGATACTATCAATAATTAATTATTCTAGGACAACAGGCATAAAGCAGGATTGTCCCAGACAAACCTGGGTGTGTGTCTTCCTGAGCAAGTCAGTTGCCCCACAAAATGGTTCTTGCCAGTAAAAAGATCAGGTAGCTGGCTGGTGGAAAACCAGTCAGTTTACCTCACTGGTATTTAATTTACTCTTTTGACCTAGCTATTTAAGAGGAGTGGTATTGGTTTACCAATAGCTAAGAATTAACTCTGACTTTCTGGAAAATGTGGAAAAGATGAAAGTGAAAAATTGAATCTTAGGAGAGGAAATCTACAGAGGAGATGTAAGTAAATGAGAAGTTATGATCAGCAAAATCAATTAAAATATTCTTATTAATCACCGATTATGGTATAACACTCTCAGGCACAGAAGTCTATAAAAAATACTGAGTATTATTTTTGGTATATATAGTAACTCCTCACTTAACATCATCTATAGGTTCTGAGATTTTAAGCAAAAAACAAAACAAAACAAAACTGCATAACAAAAACAATTTCATCATAGGCTAATTGATATAAATAAAGGTTAATTCCCTGTGCCATATCATCAATGGTATAACAACTTTGTATGAAATCATGTTATTTGAGGAGCTGCTACGGTCTAGCTAGAGAGACAATAAACACATAACAGTATGTATTAGAGATGCTCGGCAAAGGAAGAGGATACTTTCGGCTGAGACGGTCAGGAAAAATTTTAGGATGGAGGCGAGGGTAAAATTGGTTAAGCTGGTTATTAATTGCAGTATTTCAATAGGCAGAGAGGATGTGGAAGAGGCTCCAGGGAAAGAGGAAGAAAGCACTGATTGGTGACATGTAAGTCATGTCCAGTTCATACTTAGTACAACACCCAAGCCAGGGCCCAGTATACAAGAGAATGAGGGCATAAATGAGGAAGGTCAGTAGAAGGCATTCAATACCAGGATAAGGGTACATATATAATTCTGTGCGAAGCCACTGGAGATGATGTTAGGAAACCAGTCCGACAAGAGGATTCATGGGGGGAAAGACTGAAGTCAAGGATACCAGTTAAGCAGTTACTTCAATACTACATAAATAAGGAAAGACTCAAATTAAAATGGTGACAACAACCTTAGCTGGTTTGGTTCAGTGGATAGAGCATCAGCCCAAGGATTGAAAGGTCCTGAGTTCAGTTCTGGTCAAGGGCACGCACCTGGATTGCAGGCTTGATCTTCGGTCCCTAGTGCTTGCGGGAGACAACCAATCTATGTGTCTCTCTCATATCGATGTTTCTCTCTGTGTCTCTCCCCCTCCCTTCACTCTCTCCAAAAATCAATGGAAAAATATCCTCAGGTGAAGATTAGCAAAAAATAAAATGGTAGCAATAAAAGTGAAATACATATTTTTAAAATGATCTAGAAGCACAATGAAGAGAAAATCCAGATTATTCTCGGGGCCTAATTAGATAAATTGATCCAAAGAGTGGCAGAATCAGACTGGAGGACAGCTTCTAAACCTCCTGAATTAGGCATGCCATTATGTTTACAGGGGAAGATGAGGCAATTACTTCCAGATGTGGTAAATTTTAAAGGGGCAGGGAAATACAAGGTGAGAAAGTGAAAGTAGATAGGTGTCCTGAGAAGTAGATTAAAGTCAGAGTTAAAGTTGGATCTTTAGAAGTCATTGCATTGAAAGTGATTGTCAAAATTTGAGAAAGTGAATGAGATCCCTGTCACTGAATAAGTACTAAGTAAGAAAAGAGAGTCATGACATCCTTGTGTGGATGGGGAGGTAGGGGGAAATGAGGAAATAAATAGGAAATAAATTTTTGAAAGAGGCAAAGAAGGAGAGTGTGCCTGGGCAGGTGAAGAACTAGGATTTTGTGGTTTTACCAAACCTAGATGAAGAGATAATAAACAAGAAGGGATGAATTTATATTATTAAAGGTGAAAAGAATACAAAGAGAAGACTTTAAAAAGCTCCTGGATTTGTTAGGTGGATTGTTGTTGCTCAGCAAGAGTTAAGCTCAGTTGAAGTGGTGGAGAAGTGACCAGATATCAAGGAAATCAAAACAGCAGGTGTATTAAGCTCATTGAAGTTTTGTTTTGTTTTGTGTGGTTTTTGTTTTGTTTTGGGTGTGTGTGTGTGTGTGTGTGTGTGTGTGTGTTTTATAGTTTAAAGAAAGCAAAACATAGTATAGATGGCAGCTTCTGGGTCAAAATGTATCTCAAAACTTTGATTTCTAGAAGACACTGGAAATATTAGGGGAAAAAAAAGACATTTTTGAAATAATTCATAAGCAGCGGGAAGGTAACATGATTGAAAGAGCCAATTGGACTTTCCTAAAAATGGAGAAAGGATATCATTCCTTCTGTTTCTAAAAAGGGTGCTAGTAGGTACAGATAAGGAGATATTTCAGTGAGAAAGGAGGTATAATAAATACTTGACATCACATTACCCCCTGTATCAAAGTGTGTCTCTGCTCCCCTTTTTATAAGTTCTCTGTGTATTTCGTATTTGTGTTACTTTACACCTTTCGTCCATATTTTCCTTCCTGTCATGTTTATTTATTTGCTATTTGATTTGTTGATTTGTTCTCCATATTATGTTGGTGCCCCACTTGCTTAGCAACACATAATATTAAAATCTATGGATATAGTTTTAGCCTCCAATATATTTTGTATTTTCTGTTCATGGTTCATAATTTTTCCCCTCACAGTTTTCAATTAAGAATGATTTTTAAAATCATCTCTATTCTAGCCCATGTACAAATCAGATAAATAATAAATTTATTTCAATAAAAAGGATTTTTAAATCAAGATCTTTAATTATTTTAATTTTTATTTAAAAAGTAAGTAATGTTTTAAAGTATTCATAATTCTATATTTTGAATCACACATAGAAATTAACATAAAGATTGGACTTTAGAACAAACTCTATTTTGTTAACAGTAAAGTGAGTTACAATTTAGCTAAATTTACATTGGTTGTAAGGAAAAGTGCATGTGCCAATTATAAAAGGACCTGAGGCTGATTTGTGCACTGACTACAATTTGAAAATAGTGAAACACTAAATAAATACTTGGATGGATTTTAAACTTTAAATGCCTCATATTTATTTTATATCTTGTAAAAAAATCATTAGCTGTGGTCAAAATAGGGCTCATATAACTGCCTGATTGATCTGTAGGCTGTAGGCTGTTGACATAAGTCTAAATGTGTGAATACAAGCTGAAAAAATAATCAGTTATAATTATGTAGGTATTCACAAATGCCTAGATGTTTGAAACTAAGTACAAAACATATTTGTATTCAATTTTTATTCAACTATTTTATTCCAATATTGGGTTCCTGCAGCTCCTGCAATTGTCTTTTAATCTAATGTGCTTCAAAAGTAGAGTCAATTACCAAGTAATTTTCGTTCTATTTTTTGCATAGACACATCATACAGATGCCCCTACCTTTCACTCCCCACGACCACCAGTCTAACATTTAGCAAAATAATAATTACGTGCCAGGAATTGCAAAGATATTTACATATATTATCACTAGTCCTCACAACCACCCCACAAAGTAAGATCTGTTATCCTCATACTACATGTGAGGTGAATGAGGCTCAGAAAAGTTTAGTAACTTATTAATGAAGCTCAGAGTCAACATAGCTTTTTCTGATTCAAGACCCACAGTCTTTTCACTGCTACACTGAGCTACCTTCCATCACATCAGGGATACATCTCTCTTTAACTAGAATTGGATTAATTGAACAGCTCTCTAAATGGATTTCCCCTGCCTTAGGTGCCACCATTAGTCAAACTACCATCATACTCTTAAACCTTTGATACATCCCTTACAATAACTTTCAATGATTCCCCAGATACAAGAAACAGGAAGCTCACAAGATAGCTTATTCAGTAAAATAAAGTTAGAAAAAGGGGAGGAAATTGTGCTATTGTGAAGTTTACATTACTTTGAATGATACCTATTCATTGAAAGTTGTAGAGATGTTCTTTGTGATTTGGTATGTGGCCAATATTTGCAAATGTTCCATGTGCAATTCAAAAGAATATACTTTATAGGAGTGGAAGTTGTGAGTTTCACATATCTATTTGATCAAACCTATAAGATCAAGTATTTCAATTCTTTTGTCCCATTCTTTTATGTTCTTATTCTGGGTTCACTTCTTGCTGAATTCTTGGTTTTGTTGAAGTTGCTATTGTGTTTTGTTTTTTAATTATCTCTACCCATTAACTATAGCCAAAGACAGCATTTTGGCAGTAGTTTATTTTAGCCTTTTATATAAATTCAGGGTGGGAATAAGGTGCTCTTTGAGATCTTGTTAGTTCCTGGCTTCCCTGTGAACTGAACATCTGAGCACTTTCATGAACCCCATGAGCTGAACTTCCAGGGGCCACTGCCATCTTCTGGACCCAGACTCCTTCAGACTCTTCACTTCAACTCCTCACACTTTCACATTTTTATCTCACTTCTGTCCCATGGAGATACTATCCAGTTTTCTGTCTTGACAATACTATTTAATTTTTTCCTATCATATTTTATCTACCCCTGAAGCCCACCTGGAACAAAAGACCTGTGTGAAAATGTATACCATCTTGACCAAAAGTTGGAATATTATACTTACAATAACATTTCCAATATATATTAATTGCTCTATGTATTGTAATGTATCTGCATGTGTGTCAATAATTGGCTGAGCCTCCTTTCCTGGTGAACTGAAGAGGATGCTGCATCCTTATAGAAGGAGAAAGACACCCACGGCTAAGGCCTGAGTACAGATCTGATCAGCAGATATTCAGGCAGGTTTCCCCTGTCACCTCTCTGTGGCACTCTGGACAGAAAGCCCTTCCTCGGTTGGCCAAAGTTATGTTAGAAAGCATGTTTAAACAGGCCCTTCTCTTTCCAGAGCAGGGTGAGTCTCAGAGAACTTCCAGAATTCTACAAACTAAGGCTTCCTCCAGCTTCACAATTTTATGGGCCTGTCATTAAGGAACAAAATCCAGGTGGTGAGCATGGTGTCTCCATTTCTTACAGAACTGGAGTTGATAGCACAGGGAAAAGAATGTGCTCTTAAAGATGTTAAAACTGAAAACACTGTCAGAAATAAGAACAATGTGTTAAGATCACAATCTACTATGAAATCTAGAACTGCTGCCAAGATAAGGATAAGGGTCAAACTGTGACCCATCTGGTAAAATGAATACATCAAGTCAACTAATTAAGATATAGATGATTTCTTTAGAATTTTTTGTCTGTACTTCAATCCCACAATGCCATAATGATTTTCAAATTAACCTATTTTTTTCAAAAGTGAAGTAAAGGACAATAATATTGAAAATGCTAATATCTGTTTTCCAAAAAACATATCTTCAGTTTAAATGCAAGCACAGTTTGAAAAATAATTATATAATTAAACAATACATGTTTCCAAAATTCAATGAACATATAATAATAAAATCTTAAACAAGAAAAGTAAAATGTATTCTGTACAATTAACTTTTTAATGCAGATAGAAAAAATGGTCTCATAAATGGGATTCTGAAAAGAAACAGAGAGGGAAATTTTCTATAAGGAAAAAGCCAAAGAAATAAAGTTGTAGTGAAAATTTTATGTATTTAACTTTCTATCTTCTGGCATAATAAAAATACTGCTGGGAGAAAAGCTTCCTCATTCCTAATATGTACATCTTAGGGAAGAACTGTGTAGCTTTGATCATCTTTGGTAAGCTGTCCACAGAACTTCCAAATTATTTTAAATTAATATATTAATATTATTTTAATAATTAACATATTAATTTATATTTGATTCTAGCTAACTCTGTGTGGAGTACACTTAGTAGATTTTCATCTTGATGTTCATGTTAAACATTAAATTTCCATTTTACTAGAAGAACCCTCCAACTACTCTTTTCTCTGGAGAGTAATTTCATTTAATTAAAACAATAACAACAGTTATCTGCCTTGTAATAGCTCTTGCATGAAGTTAGTTTTCCTGACGTGGGTGTTCACTTCATTTCAGTCTTTTAGTGCATTTTATTTTTCTTTTGTTTAAATATTTTTCTCCCTGGGGACACATGGCTCATGGCCTGATGGAGCCAACCAACACAACATTCTCTTCTGAAACATGTACAGTATGCATTACAGTTTGGGCAAATGAGGCAAAATACAATAAAAAGTACTGTCACCTGTAGTGAGATGATAGTATCCCTAATATCAAATAATGCTCAGCTCTGTTTATCTGAACAGAATTGCCATTATTTTTTGATGAAGAGAAAATGAATGATTTCCATGAAGTAAATCAAAATACAACATCTCTGTCATATTGTTCACTTTTTTTCTTTTAGTATAATCTCTTTAAGCATTCTTTTTGCTTAATTGTGTTAAGTTCTCTATCTAGACAAAATATCATAAGTTTTATGATGATACTGTAGGTTTCCCTAGGCAAGGCCTGCAGAATTAGACATGGAATGTCTCATGTCTAAATGATATTCAATCCAAAATAATCAGGAGTGAATGCTGGCTTGTGGGTGACTTTCTAACCTGCACCCCCACCTGTAAATGCACAGGCATTGAGGTTGACTGGTGAGGTCAAACCTTCAGAAGCCTGGACAGCTCCGACATGATGATATCTGATGCCTTCCTTCCATAAGGGCATGTGGTGGGCAGAATAACAACCCTCAAAGATGTCCACATTCTAATCTCTGAAACCTGTGAATATATTAGGTTACATGGCAAAAAGGAATTAAGGTTGTCCTGAGGAGGTGAAAGCTGCTAATCAGCTCACCTTGAGATGTGGAAATTATCCTGGATCAATCAGGTGGTAGCAATGAAATCACAAGCTCCTTAAATATGGACAAGAGAGGCAGAACATGGAAAGGGACCAGAAGCCAAAGAAAGTGGGCAACTTCTAGAAGCTAGAAAAGGAAAGAAGAGGAGGAGGAAAAGGAGGAGGAGGCGGAGGAGGAGATTTCTTCTTTAGAGCCTCCAGAAAAGCCTACTAATACCTTCATTTTAGCCCATGAAGATCCACTTCAAATTTTTGAACTACAGAACTGTAAGATAATCAATTTATATCATTTTAAGCAACTAAATTTGGGTGATATGTTATAAGCAGAGATAGGTAATGAATATAGGACATTTCTAAATGTAAACCTGCTGCTCTGTAAATGTTAAACATTGCTTAATAATGTTACTTGGGGTGATATGTCAATTTTACTTTTCATTAAAATTAATTTAAAAATACTTTAAAAGAAATGTTTGTCAGATAGAAGAACCTGAAGGCATCTTGGCTTAAAAGAACCGATGTGGCAAAGACAATACCTGACATGTAATAGTTTCTCAGTCAATAGATGAGTTTTCAATGAAAGAATGCAGGAAGGAAGGAACAGGTACAGAGCTGTTGGCTACTTAACTCAGTTTTTCTAGAGGATATGATATAATGCATAAATAGGTGCTATTCGTTCAACATCAAATATTTAGTGAGCAAATACTTAGTGTCAGCCTTTATTCTGATGGCAAACACAATATGCTGACCATCATCTCACTTCTTTGTTTTTTTAAATATATTTTATTGATTTTTTTTTTTTACAGAGAGGAAGAGAGAGGGATAGAGAGTTAGAAACATCGATGAGAGAGAAACATCGATCAGCTGCCTCTTGCACACCCCCCACTGGGGATGTGCCCGCAACCAAGGTACATGCCCTTGACCGGAATCGAACCCGGGACCCTTGAGTCCGCAGGCCGACGCTCTATCCACTGAGCCAAACCGGTTTCGGCATCATCTCACTTCTTGATATTCTAATTCCAACATTCTTTGATATCATCAAGATCTTCAATACATTAACCCTACAAGCTCTTTTTGTCTTTTTATTATCTCCAATAGCTTAGCCCAAAACATTGGCATCATCTCTGAACTTTCTCTTTCTCTCACACTTTATATACAATTAATTAGAAATTCAACATACTCAGCCCTGGCCAGTGTTGTTAAGTAGTTAGAGCCCAGGACTAAAAGGTTGGGGGTTTGATTCTCAGTCAAGGGCATGCACCTGGGTTGCAGGTTTGATCCCCAACCTGGTCAGGACACACAAGAGGCAACCAATTGATGTGTCTCTCTCACCTCTTGCTCTCTCCTTCCCTCTCTCCTTCCACTTTCTCTAAAAAATCAATAGAGAAAACATCCTCAGGTGAGGACTAACAAAACAAAAAAAAACAAAAAAGAAAAAGAAGAAGAAGAACAAAATTATACATACTCAGAATCAAAATAACTGAGAACCCTTACTATTTAATAGCTGTATCACTCTAGCCTGAGACAGTTTCGTTATCAGTTTGTTGTAATAACTCCCAGCCTATTCTGCTTCAGTATTGGCTGCCGATTGTCAACACAGCAGCCACAGGGACTACTTCAAAATGTAAATCTGAGCATGTTGCTCAAAATGCTCCAATGGCTTCCTATTTCAGTCCACATATAGCCAAAGTGATTGCAATAATCACCAAGATCATATAAGATATCTCATAATACTCTTCCCCTTGCTCTATCCATTTTGGTCACACTGCATCCTTGCTGTTCCTAAAATATGACAGGTGTATTTCTGCATCAAGGTCTTTGCGATTGCTGTTTCCTCTGCCTGGAACATTCTTCTCCCAGAAATTTGCATGATGTATTCTCTCACTGTTTTTAAAGATGATAGATAGATAGATGATAGATGATAGATTATAGATGATAGATAGATAGATAGATAGATAGATAGATAGATAGATAGATAATAGGTAGATAGATAGATAGATAGATAGATAGATAGATAATAGATAGATAGATAGATAGATAGATAGATAGATAGATAGATAGATAGATAGATAGTCAGGCAGATATTAAATTCATTTTTTGTGTATTTGTTTATCCATACTAGGGATGAGCTTATTCCTTCATGTAGGGATAAGGGAAAGAACTTTGCCTTTTTGTTCATTGCTATATTCTCAAAACCTAGAACAGGGTAGCCATTTAATAAATGTTTATTAAATAAGTGAATGTTTAAAGGGATATGGAATTGAGGAATAAGTTAATTCAACAAAGGGTCATAGAAACCAAGAGTATCAAAATAATGACCAATAGACTGATAATGTTCTCAAAAGATAAAAGTCATAATAAAGTTCAGAAAAGAATCTGGTTGCTTGTGAAACCCCTGGTTCATAACAATCCCTCCCCTCAAAATTTCTTCTTATGTCTTGCCATTCATACTATCTTATATTATCATCCATTTGCCCTGCTAAGAATATAACAAGATTCTGATGACTTCCAAGGCTATTACCTGGAGTATGATTGGAAAGTGTTTTTTTTTTCTTTTTCTTCTAAGTGAAAACGTAGAATGCTCATAAAATTTCAGGCCCTGCTGCATAGGCACAGTTTTTAGACCCAGTAATCTGGAGTAAGCCTAAGTAACGGGCAAATTCCTGCGTCTTGAGGTTTTCACTCTGAAGAAGAAGTACACTACCTAGTTGGCCTCCTTAGATTCTGGAAACATCCTATGCCACAATTGGGAATACTGTTCCCACTCACTGAGAGGCATGGAAGGCTGCCAGCTGTGTGTATCAGAAAGGGTGTCTGCAGAAGGACCAGCCTAAATTGCAAGCAGTGCTGCCATGTGGGTCATATAATCCGATAGACCATATGTAGTTTAGAGATATCTGTGATGGGAAACACTCTATGAAGTTTATGGACGGTCACAGTAGGAGGACCACAACATAGAAGGGTTCTGGTACAAGGCCATATACAGCAGGGGGAGCTACCCTCCCCCCACAACTTATTTTCCTCTTATAAGTTTCCTAACTAAAAGAAACCATCCAGAAGACTGGAGGTGTTCTTTCCAGGTGGGATGGGATTTTTTCACAAAGCAAGTAGATGGAAATGGTGCCCAATTATTTCTTGAGAACCAAAGCTACCAGAATCCTGGTGGTTCACAGTATCTCTCCTTGAGAATCGCCCTCAGAGAGAGTTGCTTCATTCAAGTTTATATACCCTTACACGGTCAGCCCATGGCCAATGACTAGTTGACACAGCAAACAAGGACAAGGCTTAAAGGGACATGCCAGCTCCAGAGTTTCCTAAAGGATCAGCTGAAGGATCTACTGTGACTGTATCACAGTTTAATTCTTCTCTCTGCCCAATGCTGCTTCCATCACTCCCCCATAATTGATGTTTTCAAGAAAACTCCCCTATAAACCTCCTGCATGTCTTGATATCTTGACTTTGTAAATGAACTTGACCTAAGATGTATATCCTAAGATTAGATAGATGGAGACACACATATACATATGTAAAATCATTCAAGATAAGGATTGATGGGGATGAAAGGTAAATAATTTAATTTTTATGAAAGGTAAATAATTTAATTTTATTTTTTGAATGGTAGCAGTGTCATTAGGATGATTTTTTTATGAGACTATTTTTATCAATTCACACTAACCATAGAAAAAATAAAATTTTAGAAATACCAAAGCTATTAACATTTTTTCAAGTTTTTAACAATTTTACATTATGGTATACATACACAATTAACTTAGATTCTAAAAAGGACAAAAATGACCTCTGTGTCTTCTGAAAACAGAGCATTTTTTTCAACTATCCAGGTCTTTTTCTCTTAAGATGAGTTATGTAGATTTAGTCCAGGAATATATCAACTGCCTCTCATGTGATATTTTTCATCCATTGGACTTTTATTAAGGACTCCATCTTTTTCAGAAAGATACTTTTAAAGCACAGTTAAAGTGCAAGACAATCCATATCTAGACTTTTAATATAAACCCCCCAAATATTATAAATGTCTAAAAAAGGTATAAAATTTGGCTCCAATACAGATTCAATTTTCTTTTCAACTCATGGGGCTTTCTACCACAGCAGAGTGTTCAGTTGGGCTTAGGATTCTCAAGTTACTCCTTTTCAGGTCATTGTCCAATACCTCAACCTTTTTATTTAGTGCCAAGTGTTCTCCAATTAATTCTATTGACTTAGATTTAGTGCTTCCTTCAGGGCATTTGTGAGAAGTTCATTCCTTCCTACTAACAGTTTAAAACATTTCAAAACAAGAGTTTTGGGTTTTTTTTACTTTATCTTTTTTGTTTGTTTGTTCATTTTGTTTTTTTTGTTTTTTTTTTTTTTAGTATAAGTTCGACAGGTCTAAGTGACCTAACTTTGTAAATCTTAAATTTTATGAAAAATTTTCTTCAGGCTAAAAGTAACTTTAACGCTCCCTAGCTATGAGGATCCTTTTTAGGAGGGAAAAAGGCAAGGGAATAAGCTCTTCTAGAAAATTAACAGAAAAGTAAGGTTAAAGGGACCCTTTAAGGTCATCTGTTTAAGAAATTTTCTTCTTTGGTTTCAGAGTTGAAACCAAATCAGTAAAACGGGGACTTATTCAATCCATATTGGGATTTCCACTCATCAGAGGATCACTGCCTAATCCATAACAAGATAAAAGAGAACTCTATGCCTTGCTAAACATACTGATCAAATTTGTGTCCTTATCTGGCCTCTCAGAAAAGTATCACTAGAGTTGGATAGTTATTGTTGCTTAGACTTGAGTCAAAAAGAAAGAGTTCTGTGGTTAAAAAGAAAAAAAAGTTAGGTTAAACTTTTACAGATAGAAAAACTCAGAATTTTTAATTCATAGGAATTAGCCTAGAGTTCAGAAGGTGTAATGATAAAAATTTTGACCAGGAAAACATAAATAAGGTGAAGGGGTAAAGTTCTCAGCTCAGAGAATTGAAACTGTAGACTCTTAAAGGAATTGGCTGGATAAAACCTGAGCAAGGACTTACTATTTTAATTATTCAAAACTAGACAACCAAGTTATTTGCTGCCAAAAAGATAAAGGTCAAATATTCAATGATGATGTAGGTATAATTCTGTCTCTGATGCAATGATATCATTTAGATGTAATCTTTGAGTTTAGTCTCCTATAGATTAAGTACAAGTATTGGGTTGCCAAAGCTATGTGTTCATAATTCAGTGGGGGCATTTAGACATTTAAAAATATAGATAAATGGGAATGAAAAAATAATTTGAAATGATGTAAAGATAGGTTGCTGAGTTTCCTGAAAGAGCCAGGTGCTATTAAAAAAATAACTCATGCTATCACACAAAACCCACATTGCTTGTAACCAAGCATCATTTATATAATCTAATACATTATTAATGCTACAGAGAATTCTCAGGGTGATGGGGAAGACAGGCCGGTGGCTCGGTAACAATTTTAACATGCAAGGAATAAAAATGCCTTTATTATTGTTTCAGCATAAACTATTTAAATAATTCATTTTAAAGAAAATTCTTCATCATAAATTCAGTAATATTTTTCTCCAATTGAGCACTGAGAATAATGAATCAATCAACAAAACAGTTTGCTTTTGCTAATCTCTGACAGAATGACATATTGGACTGTATTTAAAGCCCAGCATACCATTTATAAAACAGGATTTATGTGTAATTCGTTATGTTCTGACAAAACAAATGCCAGTAGAATACATAAGAAAATAATTCCTATCATCCTTTGGGATCAGTTATCTCAAGAAAGAAACTGTTCATGTTGGCATGAATGCAGCAGTTTCACTGTAATTATGTCTTTCAAATGTCACTGAATCAGAGACATGACCAACTGCTTTGACCTACAGTCTAGTTGTAGGGTACTGTCATTGCCAAACCCCTGTTTTAAAATTCCTTCATTTTCCTAGTTTAGTGCATATTTATTCTTTTTCCATTGACTAACAAGAGGTGTTGTCCATTATTGCATGATTAAAAAATATGAAATTACTTAAAAATAAAGCTATCCATCATTTGTTAGGTAGGGGGTGTAGGAGGGCAGTCTGATTTCTTTTGGCAACGTGGAGAACATAGGAGAAAAAAGGAATAAAGGACTAGCAGAAAACCTGACCTATAGCCTGAAATAGCAGGCTGCTAATTTGTCCAAACCAAAGACAAAATGGCAAAGAATAACATTCAAACATTTAACAGACACAGCACAGCAGGCACAACCACCAACCAAGTAGAATGGATACCAACTGTAGTGGGAGCAGTGTCCCCTATGTCTCTTGAAGTGCCAGGGAACCGCCTTCAGTGGCTAAATATTATGTACCTTTGGGAGTCCCGAGAAAGGGGCCTTGATAGCAGAAGGAAGTGGGGAGGACTTGTGGGTGAGAGGAGGTCCTGGCATCAATAGCTCTTTACCAAGTAGTGGGAAGTGTTTCCCTGTTTTAGCAACTGCTATCCCTGCACTGGTTCATATTATCTGAATGTCAATCCTGATACTAAGTGTGATTTCACTAACAGTCAGACCAGGATTTCCAGACCAGAAAATAGCAGGTTCTAAGGAGATGGAAGAATATGTTGGTAACACATACTATGGAGAAGAGTATGTATGTAACAAGTCAGTAAGTTCTCATGATTGGGTCTGAACACAGGACAGCAGGGCTGAGACAGGACAGCAATGTGAACAGCAGAGCCTCACTGCAAAGCTGCAGTTTATTAACACAGTTGCTGTCCCTGACAAGGATCTCTAGGGCAGGAGGATCCCTGACAGGGAGTCCATCCAGGGGAGTGGGGAATACTGAGTTGAAGAACATTCTTGGATGCCAGGTGGTTTGCACTGAGACACCCAAATTCCAGATCGCAGGACATGCTTCCTGTGAAGTCCCATTAGATAACTGGTCTGGAGTGAATTAAGTGTGTCTTGTCCAGATGGTTCAGGATCCAAAGTAGGGTTAAGACCTCAGATGGGGAGGGCAGCATGTCCAGCTATGGCCAGTTGATGAAGCTAGGGGCTGAGGTATGGTGGAAAAATTATTCTTAGCCTGTCTAAATTACCAGCAAACTTAAACACACACACACACACACACACACACACGTCTGCCTCATCCCAAAAGACTTACCATATTTATTCCATAAGAGAAATGATCCAAAAGACTAATACAATAGAATATACACTAAATGATTGTTCTAAGTCTTAATGAGACTATTATGAAATTTCTACCCTGATACGTGGCAAATACCTTGTAATTGTTATATAATATATACTTTGGGTGGGGTGTCCCCAAAATTGTATACACTCTTTAACAGCTAATAACAAATTTTGAAAATGAAATGTATTTTAATAAACACTTCCTTTATAATTATTCAAAGTGTGTATATACTTTTTTTGGGGAGATACCCTATATATGCAAATAAATATATGAGATGTCTAACAAAGTGTATGTGTCTCAGAATGATCACTTTTATCATAGAGAATTACTGAATGTGTAGTTGATTGAGCTAAATAATAATAATAAATGCCATTGAGAGAAAGAGATGATAACATACTTGATGAAATATGCAATATTGACAATGTAGCAGTCCCTAATTGAGTAATTCTTAGGCTCCATGCCTTTGCATTATACTACCTACATACATTAAACATGGCAAAACTGTCAGCATCACTAATTCTGGAGATAATGTGTGCAGTGTTGCATGTCATTTAACTGACAAACAATTGGCAGGTAGCTTTTACAATAGCAAGATGGATTCTTGTATGGGATGTGTTGATTGCTTATGTCAGTCCCTTTGAAATTTAACAGCAGTTGTAATTAGAGCTGTAAATCTCTTCTAACTATAATTAGATTACTATTTATACCCATTGTCATTTTTTAAAAAAACAGCCTGAGACACTACTATGAAGTGAGAAAGGTGGGGGAGGGCAATTTGGTTTCTTTAAAATAATCATTGTTAAGAATTATAAGCATGCGGCTTTGCAGCTTTGCGAGTTGAAATAGTGAGTCTGAAGGAAAATATGTCAGAGAGATGGCTCCATGTATCTTTAGTCTCTGCCCAAAGAAACAGATCCAGTCTTTTCATGGGCTCCCCTAAGATAGACCATGCAGTCCATAGTTATCCCTATCTATATGCATGAGAACAAAATGAGACTAGGGAATGTCTGTCATAGAAAACTGAGTTCTGCATTTCACATCTCATTAAACCTCCATTCCCTATGAAAGCATCCTTTTGCTGGCTCTGTAATCCAGTGAGACTAGGGAATAACACTGTAAATGTGCCACTCATTTAGGATGCTGTGATGTTGCTGAAGGCAGTGAATGGGTTCTCAACTCTTTCCTCTTCTCGATGTTCTTACAAATGCTAAATGAAGCCAAGGGAGAGACCAGATTGTTTTCACATTAACAGACATTTTTTACAACTCACTCGTAGATTTCATAATAACCAGTTGAAATACTCTGAATCTGAGCAAGAAGGAAAATATGTGCAATCTGAAAAGTGGGATGTACTGGGTTCCCATTTCCCCCAAAGGTGTTGAAAAACTGAAGTACTTTTTATCCTCTTAAATTAATTGATAGGATCAATAAATTTGGCCAACTAGAATCATGTGAGGCCCAAATCAAGATTTGCTCATCAAGTGATGGTAAAGCAGAGGGATGGATGCAATAAGTGAATAATAACCTCATGAACATGGAAGGAGATGTTCCTTCTGACACCTGACATTGCGGGGCCTTGAGTAAAACATTTTACTACTGTGGCATTCTTCACATTCACTTTCATTTTCCCATATAGAAGATGAGGACATTATACTAGATGATCTTTATGGTATATTCTAGTTCTAAATCCTGATTAGAATCTCTAAAGTCTGTGAACACTTGGTTCCAGACTTAATGTGTGGTAAAAGTCTTCGAGCTGGCTATTTTAAGGAAAGTAGCTAGCTGTGAAAGTGTTTTTCCATAGCTCCATTAGAGCAGGGGTTCCAAATACTGACATAAAAAATCCTATATAATAAAAGCCTAATATGCAAATCAACCAAACACTGGAATGACCGGTGGAATGACTGGTTGCTATGACATGCACTGACCACCAGAGGGCAGACGCTCAATGCAGGAGCTGCCCCCAGCCCGCAGGTCCCAGGCCAGCCAAGGCGGGTGCCAGCTGGGGCCCCCAATCACCCCGCCAGTCACCCCACATATTAGCCCTGATCGCCTGCCAGGCCTAGGGACCCTATCAGTGTGTGAATTTCGTGTACCAGGCCTCTTGTTAAACCATAAAAATACTAGAAGAAATTGTAGTTATTTCTAAAATTATAACCTTGGAAAATAGAAAGCCTTTCTGAGTATGGCATACAGCCCAAACTACATAAAAGTAAAGCTGCCAAATTTTACAATAAAAAAACTGTATCCCAAGAGTGAACTGTGGAATGTTCATCTTAGAGTTGGCTTGACTCTGGGTAGAGATGTCACACATGGATCATTAAAATGTTTGGATTTGCTATACTTAGAATCTCAGAAACACTCATCAATACAGCCATTAACTGTGAGATGTGTGCAGTGCAATTAATTATTAATAACAAAAAATCAAAGTTTGTGAATGATATACATGTTTTAATACAAATTAGAGCAATGATAAGAGTATCTGTATATTTTTAGTGCCATGTACTTGCATTCTTGTATATATGTTTTCTTGAGTAGGAAAAATGTGAGAGAGTTTCAGCTGGGACTTCGGGGTTTCACACCACAAATTGTTACTTAAGTAAATACCATTCAACTGCTGTGTCATGATGGAAAAAAGTAAGTTGAGTGCTACTGCTGTAACACATTATTCTGCATGAATTCATTTAACATGAGTCATGCTGTTCATATAGCAAGATTTTTTCAGACCTATTCTATGCTCACTAGGTCTGCTTACTTTGGGTTTATTTAGTGTTCACTCAGTTCAGAAGGTATGTGTACAAGTAAATACTCCATTTTGTGTGGGGCAATATTCCTGGAAATGTATCACTAATCAACCCAGCTCTATGTGGTGTATAATCCCTAAAAGGATGCATTTTTGTCTAGGCAGATATTCTCCCAGCTATAATTCATATAATGGTAGGGGAATTCTTCCAGGATGCAGTGATATGAATGAAGAACTGTAATGTCAGAGAACTTCTACCAATCCTTTACTGCCTACTGATTTTTTCCTCTGCATATTTCTTGAAGGTATTTCAAGTTACCAGGAGACTTGCATTTTAATAATTATAATGTTAATCTCTATGTGGTAGGTCAAGCACTGTCACTTTTATCAAGCTTTGTGGATCAAAACTATTAGCCAGAACATAAATAATTGGCAGAAGGAGAGGCCATAATAGAATAAACAAAACTCATTGCAAAATATATTTAACTCAGAAAATCCCAGAAAGAACTGATTGGCTGAGAATATATAATAGGATTCAGGGATTGTTGGTGGGGAGAGAGAGAAGGCAAGGGGTAGTCAGAAATTGCTATGAAGTAATCGATATATATTGAATTATTTATATACTAGAGGCCCTATGCACAAAATTCATGCATGGGAGGGGGGTTTGTGTGTGTTCCTCAGCCCACCCTGCACCCTCTCCAATCTGGGACCCCTCAAGGGATGTCCAACTAAATGGGCAGTCAGACATCCCTCTCACAATCCAGGACTGCTGGCTCCCAACTGCTCACCTGTCTGCCTGCCTGATTGCCCCTAACCGCTTCTGCCTGCCAGCCTGATCATCCCCTAACCACTCCCCTGCCAGCCTGATTGATGCCTAACTGCTACCCTGCCAGCCCAATTGCTCCTAACTGTCCTCCCCTGCATGCCTGATCACCCCTAACTGCCCTCGCCTGCCAGCCTGGTTGCCCCCAACTGCCCTTCCCTGCAGGCCTAGTTGCCCCTAACTGTCCTCCCCTGCTGACCTTGTTCCCCCCAACTGCCCTCCCCTGCAGTCCTGGTCCCCCCCCAACTGCCTTCCCCTGCAGGTTTGGTCCTTCCCAACTGCCCTCCCCTGCTGGCCTGATTGCCCACAACTGCCCTCCCCTGCCGGCCTTCTTGTCGCAGCCATCTTGTGTCCACATGGGGGCGGGCATCTTTAACTACATGGGGGTGGCCATCTTGCATGTTGGAGTGATGGTCAATTTGTATATTACTCTTTTATTAGATGGGATTATATATGTGCTACATATAAAATTCAAGTTTTACATATATATATTTTTAGAAACAAAGCCATTTAATTTTCTATGTGTATTATTATTTATAGTTATTTATATTTTTATTTGTATTTATAATTATATAATAATACTACTTTGTATGGGATAGTACTAAAGAGGCACTTACTTATCTTCAGTAATACCCAAAGAAGTTTTTGAGTATAACAAAAGGATTGAGTATGTTATTTTGGAATAAATTATATGTAAACAGTTGCTTTAAAGATAAAATAATAATACTCTACAAACAATAAACAGCAGGTGGATGGTTCCAATTATTCTTCTGTTTGGTTAGGAAAATTTTAAGTACACATGTCTAAAAATGTGTTCAAATATGACTATCCATATCTATCACATTGACAGCTCTGCTTTTTATTAAAATAATATGAAGAGTCAATGAAGAGAGTAGAGATAGGTATACTTTTATCTAAGAACCTTTTTAATAGCAATCATATTTATTTTTACACATTATCACTGTCTACACTTTGACTAACATTTATACATGGGTCTCTAATGGGCATCTCAGCAGGTCACATAGCAACTAACCAAAATCAATGACCCCTCTAACCACACCTATTTCTCCCAGTATACTATATCACCATACTCCAGGTTGCTGAAGCCAGGCAAGGAGTCACCTCTGGTTTTGTTGTTTCCCCACTATGGAATCTGCCTTCAAAATGTCACATGAATCCATTCATTTTCCTCTAACTGAGCTGCTAGGCCAAATCACCATCATCTTTTTCCTGGGCTACTTACTCCAGGTACCACCTAACTGGTTTCACTTTTTCTGCTGTTGCCTTCCTGAGATCCATTTTCCATAGAGCAGCCCAGTGATCTATGAAGCATAAATCAAATTAAGTCTGTCCTTTGCCTAAAATCCACAAGTAGTTTTCCATCACAGTTGAAACCAAATATAAACTCCATATCATGGCCCAAAAGGGCCTGTACAAACTAATTCCTGCCTAGCTCTTGGATCTCATGGACCATGTTTGCCTTCACTTTTTCTTGATAACTCTTTCCCTTCACTTCTTCTAAAGTTTGAATTTTGATATCACAAAGTTTTTATCCCTTCAGAAAAGGCAAATCCCTCTGCCTATCTGTAATTTTCCCACCTTATAAAAACCTTAGAGGGGAAATTATCTATGAAATAAAGAACTACATAAATATATTTGTTCTCTTACTCAAGTATTTTTTATCATATTTTTAAAATATATTTTTATTGATTTCAAAGAGGTAGAGAGAGATAGAAACATCAATGATGAGAGAGAATCACTAATCATCTGTCTCCTGCTGGGAATCAAGCCTGAACCCAGGAATGTGCCCTTGACCAGAATTGAACCTGGGACCCTTCAGTTCGTAGACTGACGCTCTATCCACTGAGCCAAACCGGCTGGGCTGACTCAAGTATTTTTAAAGCTCTTGTTTTTCCCTAACAAATGCCCCTGGACAATACTATGTTTTATGTGTCCTTTGAGTTTTGACCTCTCTACATAGAGCAGTAATAACTATGTTGCTCTATCAAACCTTTTAAAGATAACTTATTTCTTGTTTTATTTTCCCCCCAGCTTTATTGAAATATAATTGACATATAACATAGTGTAAGTTGAAGGTGTAACAAATAATGAACATATATCAAATAATATGTCAAGATGGTTACCACAATAAGGTTAGTTAACACATCCTCTATCATCTTACAAAGGTACCTTTCAGATTTACTCTCTTAGCAAATCTCAAGTGTACAATACAGTATTATTAAATATAGTCAACATGCTAGCCTATTTCTTTTATATATTTTACTAAATTATTTTAAAAATGTTTTTGTAATAAGCAACGGAAATACTAGTTCTAAATGGCCAAGCCTCACTACTATATTCTTTAGTCATAGCCATTCAACACATTACGTTTCAGTCATTCTGTAGTAACCTAATTGATTTAGCAACACAAGAAAGCTCATTTCTTAGTAGTGAATGATTCTCTTATAATCCCAGTCTTAGGAAAGATATTTTTTGATAAGAGATAGGAGGTATCTTCATCAACAAAACAATAAGAGAGCCCACTGCATGGGAGAACATATTTGCCAATGTTATATCCAATAAGGGTTTAATCTCCAAAATTTAAAGGGAATTCATACAACTTAACAAAAGGCAGATAAACAATCCAATCAAAAAATGGTCAAAGGACCTAAATAGACACTTTTTGAAAGTGGACATGCAGAAGTCCAAGAGGCATATGAAAAAATTCTTAAAGTCACTAATTATCTGAGAGATGCAAATCAAAATGACCATGAGGTACCATCTCACACTGTCAGAATGGCTATCACCAACAAATCAACAAAGACAAGTGCTGGCAAGGATGTGGATAAAAAGGAACCCTCGTGCACTGCTGGTGGGAAAGCAAACTAGTGCAGCCACTGTGGAGAACAGTATGGAGTTTCCTCAAAAAATTAAAAACGGAACTCCCATTTGACCCAGTGATCCCACTTCTAGGAATGTATTCCAAGAAATCAGAAACACAAATCAGAAAGAATATATGCACCCCTATGTTCATAGCAGTACAATTTACAACAGCTAAGATTTGGAAACAGCCTAAGTGTCCATCATCAGATGAGTGGATTAAAAAACAGTGGTACACCTACACAATAGAATACTATGCTGCTGTAAAAAAGAAAGAACTCGTACCATTTGCAACAGCATGGACGGACCTGGAGAGCATTATCTTAAGTGAAATAAGCCAGTTGAAGAAAGACAAATATCACATAATCTTACTCATTTGTGGAATATAATGAACAACATAAACTGATGAATAAAAATAGATCCAGAGACAGAGAAGCATTGAACAGACCATCAAACCTCAGAAGGAAGGCAGGGGAGGGGAGAGTGGTGGGGGGGAATAAGAGATCAACCAAAGGACTTACACTGAGTGGCCAGGTTAATATGATCTCTGAACGCATAATAATCTGGCCACTCAGTATATATCCTATATAATAAAAGGCTAATATGCAAATTGTCCCCTCGACCAGGAGTTTGACCAGCAGGCAGGTCGGCCAACCGCCCATGTCCCCTCCCCCTGGCCAGGCTGGCCGGACCCCACCCATGCACGAATTCATGCACCGGGCCTCAAATATATATATGTATGTGGCCAGATTATTATGTGTTCAGAGATCATAATAATCTGGCCACTCGGTGTATATGCATGCATGCTGGGATTCTTGTCCCAGCCTTACAAAGGGTTCAGCATTCTGGAGAAAGGGGCTGATGCATAGATTCAAGAAGGAGTCCAAAGACGAAAGATAATTTTGAAAGGCATTGGGGGTCAGAGGAGCTTCAGCTAAAGCAACTGAAAGACTCTTCTTGTCTAGGACCCCATGCTATTTATTTAACACAACTTGTCCTAAGGCAAGGTGGAGATATACACTTCAAAGGGTAGGGTATCAAAGGATATACAGGAGCATTGTCAATTTGGGGAATAGCCTACAGCTGTTCAGGTGTTTGGCCACAGGAGGCAATAAAATGCCCTGAGCTGTCTGGCAGCAGACAATCCTATTCAGGTTTGGGGGAAGTGAGGTTTGGCCATTTCCAACAGGTAAACTACATATGTGGCTCACCCTTGTTGAGCACCCAAGCTTCACCAACATTTTGATGAAACTCTTATAATTATTACATGCTGGAATTGGTTCCCAGCACATGCATATAAGCATAACCAATGGACATAGACAGTAGGAGGGTGAGGACCTATTCTGGGGAGTGGGAGTGGGTGGGGAGAGGTCAATGGGGTTAAAAGGAGAATATGCAATACTTTAAACAATAAAGAATTAAAAAATAATAATAATAAAAGACAAAAAAAGAATTAACAGGTATCTTACTGCATTGGATCTACTATATCTTTTAGATTCCCAAGTTTTAGAAAATTAAAAAACAAACAAAACAAACCCCTCAAGTTTTTTTTTATTTTTTCTTTTTTATTTTTTTTGATCAAACTCAATTTTGATTCTCAGGAGAGAAAAAAAAACTTCAGAAAAAAAAACCCATAGAATAAGAAGCTGATTGGATACTTCATAGCTCTTAACAAAAAATATTTTAATGAAGAAGTGTAAATGAATCACAAACACATGGACTAAATTTCTCTCAAAAATCATATAAGTTTAAAATGGAAGGAACAATACCTTTTGGAAAAATATATTATGGTTTCTACTACAAACCAAACATTTATATAATAGCTTGAGCTGTTTCACAATCTGAAAATACATCTGGATTCATCCAACTCTATGAAGTTGTTTTTTTCCCTTTGAATGAATAAGTGCTTCAGAATCACTTAGAACAGTTCAATATGGAAAATCTCTTATTTTCTCATTAGAAGAAATCCTCAGGTTCTCGGGTATACTAAACACCTTTGATATTTCTAGTATATAAATTAGTAAATATTAGTTAACATATATGCATAATAGAAAATGCCTGTTCATCTAAGAAGGGCAATATACTGACATCTATGCAAGCACCTTACCAGAGACAGAGATCAACCTTTAAAGGACATGAATAGGCATATTCCACTCTAAAACATTTATTTGGCATTGAAAAACTTATACTGAAAACAATTGAGGGTAATTTGATAAACTACCAGATTTCAGAGTTTGGACAATCTGGTTTGAATTTGAAATAAGTGTAAATGTTGAGCATGTATACCAAGCTTAGTAAAAAGTAAAGTTTTAGTGGGCTTAGATTATGAAATACCAAAGATTGTCAGAAAAAAAAAATCTGCCCTAAATAAATTTGCCACTGTTCTTTTGAAAACTAAACGAAAGTCCTCATTTCATCTTCCTAGAGTTCCTAGAGAAGGTCTTAGTAACTTTACAAGTCTCTAGTTCATCTCCTACTGAAATTCCCTCTTGGGGTAGACATGGTAAACCTTCCACTCTGAGCATTCAGCTTCCTTTGGGAATATGTCAAGAAGGGAAGATAATGTCATCTGTTCTCACTCATTCAAACATTATGGATCCATTTTCATGAAGTATTTGCTTTTGTTTTTCTTCCTTTTTTAAAACAGTTTTTGGCCATTTCTATGTTTATTCCCAGAGATGTTGTACTTTGAAATGGAACAATAGAAGGTGTAATCATTATATATAGGCACATAGATCTCCCAATCTACTACAATTCTAGGAAAGCAAGAAACCGTTTCTTATTATTTCATTGCACATCCTATTGTGCCCATGGTGTGAAGATAATAAAAAGCTTCTGATGTAACTTCAAATCAGCAAGCCATAGTAAAATAATTAAATGTTTTATTGTGAATAAAAGTATGCAGGGAAGAAGACAAATGCATCACTTTCTCTTTCCCATGGCCCCTTCTTCCCTTCCTTTTCTCCCTTGCCCTTCAACTTCAAAGGTAGAAATTGTCTTGCCTATACTGTACCTTCCTATAAATCTCTAAACTTTTTTGTTGTTGTTTTTAATCCTCACTCGAGGATAATTTTCCATTGATTTTTAGAGAGAGTAAAAGGGAGGGGGAGAGACAGAGAGAGAGAGAAACATCAATGGGAGAGAGATACATGGATTGATTGCCTCCCACAGCCTTCCCGACCTGGCCAGAGACGTGCCTTGACCAGAATCAAACCCAGGACCCTTCAGTCCATGGGCCCAATGCTCTATTCTTTGAGCCAAACTGGCTAGGGCTAAATCTCTAAACTTTATAGATAAATCCATTCATGTATCCATGAGAACTTTAGGTCTGGACTGCCACTCTAATTTTACTCTCAGTGGTTAAGCAAGGAGTTGGAAATACCTATTTTAATTAATTCCCGTCTTATATCCATGGAGAAACTTGAAGTTAATCCTACTAAACATGCTATTTAGTAGGGTTTTATTCAAAAGATCTACATATTTGTCAAATTAAATACTATAGTTTAGGTCATTTTTACTACTACTTAGATGTTAACCCACAAACCAGAAGCAAGTCTAATTTCTGTATAGAAAAAAAAATTATAAATTTAATTTCATAATAGAAAACCTATTTTCTCAGCAATTCTAACATTGCTAAAGTGTAAACCATAAATGGCATGATGTTTAAAACTAAACTTTGTAATTCTGCATCCAAAGAAAAAAGCTAAATTTTAGAAAATGATAAAGTATGGGAAGAAAAAAATCAATAGTTTGTAAAGCTAGGCTATACCCTTGGCAGTTTCATGCTAAAAATTTAGCAATTGCCAGTGGAAATTGATTCCACTGTACATAAACCAAAACAAAGCTTCAACACAAATGTTTTTAGTTGACTGTGCACATATTTCTATGTCTGCCTAACTTGGCTAACAGACACCATAAACTTACTCTCCCAGTGCATTTATGTGGAGAAACTGGGTGACAAATAATGGTTGCCATCTTTCAACAATTTTATTTTAAGACAATGTAAAAGTTAAACCTTAATCCTAACCAATCTTATTATTCTAATTATAATAGCATGTTTTAGGTGAAAAAAATATGTCAACAGGTTAATTAGTTAGTTAGGGAATTTTCTATGGGAGAACCTCAAGGGGAAAAAAAGGAAAATACTGGTTAAAATTGATCATTTTAAGACCACAATTCTGATAAAATTGTATGCATCAATTAAACATTCATCTTTTTTCACTTTATTAATTAACTATTAGAATTCAAACCAGCATGTCAAATAGTTATACCTATAGGTATTAGATCAAAGCAAAATATGACATAGGGAAATGCAAACTAAAATGTACTTCAAAGGAATAACTAACATAGACATTTGCTCTGTATGATAGGTGGCAAAGTAGCTAATGGAAATGGGTACACCTCATTTTAATTATTATCAGAAGAACACATGCAAAAAAAATCTCTAATTTTATTTTCTTAACCCAGCTTTTATACTCTGGGATTATTTAAAATGATAATTACAAACTGTTTTACTTGAGTACTTTGAATGGTTTCTTACCAATACTTTGAGAAATTAGCCTTGGTCTTTAAAGAATCTAATATAGATATAATTTAAAACATTGCAAACAACATCCTTCTTCATACTTTGTCTCTCCTATCCCTTTCTTTTCTTCACTTGTTTCTTGGTCTATTTGCCCTATCCAACCATTTTGTCCCCTACTCTCATCATTCCTCTCATTTTATTTCCTTTATTTTATAAATCAATATCTTCTCATAGACCTGAATCTAAAATCATACCAGAGCTCCCTGGACTTGGGACTTGGGAAATCAAAGCCATAACATTCTGGCAATCAGACCAGAGCCTCATCTAGAGACTGCAAATTAAATAAATGCTTAAAACTTGACTTTGAGCCCTGAGACCAGAAATTTTAACTGCCAAATGAAGTGGAAATAGCAGCAAGTAATTGAATCTGAAGACTTCTCTGAAAATTTTAGAGGCAGGATTTGGGCTAATGAATGTGACCATGCTGTTCCCTGTAGAGACAAATAAAACTAGCTCATCATTCAAGTTTACAAAGTTCCTCCTCAATGTTGTTCTTGAAAAGTTTACACACATACATACACATACAAATATGGAAAAACACACTAATGATTAAAACTACCATTAGAGACTTGGAATTAAATTCTCTCCAGATTCTTATACCAGTGTCTGACTTCCTGAATAACCCTCTCCATGCAAAGTGTCTTCCCAGGGTTTTCAACCCAGATGTAATCTGCCCTGCTGATTTCTCCTGGGACATACTCATTTCATCCAGGCATCTGAGAGCTAAGCAAAGACTGTATAAGGCTTTGAAGGACAGCAAATCTCTTCCGTAATACATATGCCTTTCTGTTTTTGAAATATAACCATTTTTGATTATCTAAGGCAATAAATTATTTTCCTTTAGTTATATACTTTCAACTAATTTGCAACTTCTTTCAGACATCATAAAACATGGACATTAACTGAGCTTTGTTTTGTGTTAGCAATTTTTTTTTAAATCTGAAGTTCTACTGTACTGTAGGGACCTATAATTAGAAATGTCACCATATGTTAGCACCCAAGCTACTTATGAACTTATCTGTTCAGTTAAAATGTCAGCTATGAAGATGCCATGCAAAGAATCACATTCATTTCTATGTTTCTAACACTCATGCAAGTGGGAGAAATAAAAATTTTTAAGTAAGTCTATTATTCCTTATTACCAATTTATTATGACAATGAGGAACATAAAGAAACTTACTTATCCAATTACAGATGCCTAATTCTGAAGCTGTGCTATATCTAGGTTCTTTTAATAGTTCTCAAAATAGTATATTTCTTTTTTTAAAAATCCTCACCTGAGTACATTTTCCATTGATTTTTAGAGAGTAGAAGGGAGAGGAGAGACAGAAAGAGAGAAACATCAATGGGAGACAGACACATTTCACATTGATTGGTTGCCTCCTGCATGTGCCCTGACCAGGGCAGGGGATCAAACCTACATCTAAGGTACATGCCTTTGACCAGAATCAAACCTGGGACCCTTCAGTCCGTGGGCCGACACTCTATCCACTGAGCCAAACCAGCTAGGGCTGTATTACTTTCTTAAAAATTTTTTTTGATCCTAGATTTTAGTTTCTTTATGGCCTCTAGATGATATTAAGATACTTCAAACCAGGTGTAATTTAGCAGTCTATCACATCAGAAAATCCTTCCTATCAACTCAAACACTGGCTAGATTTAAAGTATCAATCAAAGCAATTGGTTGAAAAGAGAAATTCTTATTATTGAACAACTTTTTCATTTAAAATATCTGTTGGTCACAGAAAGTTTAAGTAGACTATTATTGCTTTCTCCATCCTGATGATGATAAATTAGTTAGAGCTCTCATTAAAATGCAGTTACTGAAACTATAAAATTTGACAGTTGTACTAGAGTCTAAATTAGAGGCATATAATCCTACTAGGGGCCCGGTGCATGAAATTCGTGCACTGGGGGTGGGGGTCCCTCAGCCCAACCTGCCCCCTCTCACATACTGGGAGCCCTCAGGGGATGTCCTACTGATGGCTTAGGCCCGATCCCCACAGGAAGTGGCCCTAAGCCGCAGTCTGGCCTCCCTTTGTGGGAGGCAACCGGGCTGGTCAAGGGAAGGCATCAGCCCCATCACCCTGCTGTTGCAGCCACTGCCAGTCACCACAGCCACCAAGGTGCTTTCATCAACACCACTCCAGTCCCTTCACCAAGAAAAAATGACAACTTTCTTTAGGCATTTTCAAGATGTGTCTTTCATAGGATATGCATTTCTTTCTTTCTTTCTTTCTTTCTTTCTTTTTTTTTTTTATCCTCGCCTAAGGATATGTTTCCATTGACTTTTAGAGAATGTGGAAGAGAAAGGGAAAGACAGAGAGAAACATCAAAGTGAGAGGAACACTTTGATTGGTTGCCTCCTTCATGAGCCCTGACCTGGGCCCCGGCCAGGGAGGAGCCTGCAACCTAGGTACATGCCCTTGATCAGAATCAACCCAGACCCTGCTGTGGGCAGGCCGAGGCTCTATCCACTGAGTCAAACAGGCTAGGGAAGGATATGACATTTCTTAGCCCTCCAGCAGCGGACCTACGTTTTTTTCTCCAGAAGTGTGGTGGAAAAACCCTAGATCACCTTTTTGGATTCTTATTACCCAAGTTACTAAGAATATTACCAGTGGCATACAGAAGCTTAGCCAATGTGCAGTCAGAAAAGGTGTTTCCTCTATAGTTCCACCAATCACCGGCTGTACCCTGCCCAGGCCTAAAGCCTCTGGCCAAAGCTTTAGGCCTGGGAAGGGGGGACCTCCAGCTCCCTGTGATCGCAGACACCGCCCATTGGGCAGGGGACCCCAGCTCCCTGCAATCCACCACAGGAGCAGACCCTCTCACAGGAGCGGACCCCCAGTTGCCTGTGATCCATCGCAGGCTCCCCGCTGGTGCCCAAGGCTGGGAAAGCCTCCGGTGGATGGTTTTCTGGTGGGCGTGGCTGGTGGGCATGGCTTGTGGGTGTATCAGAGTGATGGTTAATTTGCATATTACTCTTTTATTAGGTAGGATTTACTCTTCAATGAGAAGAGTTAAAATTATGCTCTGGTTAGTGGTAATCCGATCAAAATAAGTGATGTTACAGTTGTGTGTGATGCTAGAACCATGAGTGAGTCCCTCTGCTATGACAAAAATCAACTAAGAAAAGAGGCACAGCCCTATTAGTGTCCACACAAACTGTTTTCCCTTTCTAAAGGCTTATGAAAGTAAGGATGTTAAAATATATTAATTATTAATAAATACTCATATTCATATGTTACTTGGACTAATCATTGTGTACTTATTATATTAATTTTCATGTTCAAGTAAATTTTAAGAAATCATTTTTTGTCTACTTATATGCAAATCATGAATTAGCTAAAGTAATTAATTTTTAACATACAAATGTTACTATATAAAACTCTAAAACATTTGTAGATAATGTACAAATTTGTAACATAATAAGATATTGGATAATCATATCTATTGATAAGGCATATTTATACTAACCCAATTCTAATCTTTATATACCGTATTTTCTGGCGTATAAGACGACTGGGCATATAGAAGATTTTCCTGGGTTAAAAAGTCGTCTTATACGCCGGAATATACGGAATATAAGGCTAATATGCAAAGTGTCCCCTCGGGAGTTTGCCCGGGAGACTGGGAGTTCGATTGCTCACTATGACATGTGCTGACCACCAGAGGGCGGCGTGGAACATGGCGAGTGACCACTGGCAGTGGTGGGTCGCTGAGGGAGTGAGGGAAGGAAGAGGAGGCAGGGAGGCGGGGAGGCGGGAAACCTGATCAACTCTGATCACTGGCCAGGCCTAGGGACCCTACCCATGCACAAATTTCATGCACCAGGCCTCTAGTTTTATAATATTTAATGAACAATATTTATGAGCAAGGAGATAAGTAGTTAAGAGGACTGAGGTGTCTTCATAATAAACTATGAGACTCTGAATGTCTTGGCTCTCTTACTTTGGAAAAGGCCAGGCTAAATCAGTTAGATGCTGTGTTGAACAAGTATAAATTAGAAGAAGAATTTACCCTCAATATTATGAATAATATCCTGCATTTTGATAACAAAATAAGAGGCAAACTTAAGTTTGTGGTAAATATTATATCTATGTCAGTTCAAAAAACATACATCTCATAGGATTATACTTTTTAAATCAAGAATATTTGAGAGAACTAAGTGACTTTATACATGTAAAGCACTTAGAAAAAGTCTTGGGTTGGCACATAGTAAGATCTCAATAAATGTTAGCTGTTTTTATTATAATAACAGGGCAGAGACTACAAAATCATTTTAGCTATAGCAATTCAGATTTGCGATAAAGGCCAGAATGGCACCATGGAACTAAGAATAAGAACCTCAGAAAAATGTCCACAAATATTGTTGGAACATTTTTAATACACATCACTCCTCCAGGAGCCTAACTTAATAAAGAAGGGGACAATGGTATGGCTCTTAACTCTGTCAAAGTCTATTATAAGACATTACTTTCATATCAGACATGACAGTTCACCAGTATATAAAAGCTTATCCCCAAGGGACAGCAGTCTGATAGTGTAGTGAAAAAGAACGCATGCCCTGTTGACCTTCTACTATAAAACAATTCAGCATGGGTCAGCGAGAAGAAATAGAATTTTTATGCAGACTTTATGAAGTGAACTATCTTGAACCAATGGAAATTTCTCAATTTCATTTCAAGAATCACAGCATAATAGCAGCACTTTAAGAATTTTCATTAACACCCATAGCTTGTATCCTCTTTTTAAAGCAGTTATTGGTGTACTATTTATGAGGCTTTGATGGCATCAAATAATGCCCTCCAATAGAGCTGGTTGACCTTGATGTAAAAAGCTAAAACCAAAATGCTAGGGAGAAAGTCCCCAGAGCTCAATTCAGCCATACAATTTCTTTGACTTCAAGTTCAGAGATGGTGGCTAAAGACACAGTTATGTTAGCACCTTTTAAATAAAGGATCCCTATTTGACTCTGGACCTAAGTTTTTACTCTTGAGATGGTTCAAAAGAACTTTTGCTATCATTTTCAACCTAACAGATTACATTCTAAACCTTAAAAGCAAAACAACAATCCAAACATTCTAGTCCTCCTCACTAAGGCAAAAAGAGAGAACATGGTAAAGTGGAAAAGTGTAGAAAGCATAAAGTAATATTTTTAATACCTAATATCTGCAGAAACCATGACAGGTACATATAAATGTTACTATGTGAAACTCTCTAAAACAATTTCTTAAAGATATAATTACGCTTGTCTTAGAAATTAGCAAACTGAGCCTCAAAGTGATTAGGTAACAAGGATAATTTCACAGAGCATGTTTGTGGCGTAAGTACTGGGTTGAAAAAAAACCAAAACTGTCTACTCCTAGTTGTTCTACCGAGCAGCTATATCATTGAAAACCAAATTATTCCTCTGGGCCTATATCCTCACCTTTAAAATGAGGAAGTTCAGCAAACAGACTCTAGGGTGGCCCCATGATCAAGTCCTTGTGTGATGTGTTCTTTTGGAGCATGGACAAGATCTGAGAATGACTTTTAACCAAGAGCATACAGCAAAGGTGACAAGAGATACATGATTACATTTCATGAGAATATAACCCTATCTTAGAGGAGACTTTCTTGATGGTGTAGAGCAAGCATGTCAAACTCGAGGCCTGCTGGCCGCATGCAGCCCACAAGGAATATTTTTGTGGCCCAGCCAATACAATGGTATGTAAGAAACGTTTTAATAAAAATTTCGTAACTTAATTTTTACAATATCCTATTATATATAATTATTAATAACGAACTACAACGTTCATTATGACTGATTACTAGAATCGTGTTGCAGTCATTTCCCTTACTCGCCTTACACACAGGCATACCATTTCTCTCCACTCATACTAGCAGTGAATATTTTAGCTGCAGATTGCCACATCCTTAGTCTTGGACTGACTTGTTTGGTGTGCACAATAGGAAATATTTCGCTTTCAGAGAACAAGAAAAATAAGTTTATTTGCATTACGTTTATTACTTTGTGCAGTTATTCAGTGTCTGGTAACTTAATGTTCAAGAAAAAATATTAATTTTTATTAAAATGTTCTATTATTTTATGCTAGCAATTACTTATTTATTTCAGCTCTTTGTATTCAGCATGTCTCTATCGAAATAAACCTTCCTTTCTATGAAAATTGAAGCTTTTGTTTTTTTTTGCAGCCCACATAAAGTTAAACCTTGTTTATTTAGTTCGTGTTAGCCTTTGAGTTTGACATGCTTGGTGTAGAGGGAGCAGGCTGAGATGTGAACTACCACATAGAAAAGACCCTACAAGAAAGAGCTGAGAGCAGCTTCTGGCCAACAGCTGGCAAAAAAGTTGAGGACCTTGGTAGCCTGCAAGAAACTGAATGCTCCCCACAACCATGTGAGCTTGGATTGGATTTGCTCCCAGACAGCCCCAGATGTGAACCCAGCCTTGGCTGTCCCTTGGTTATAGCTTTGCTGAGGACTTCATCAAGCCATGTCCACATGCAGTCTGAAAATCCTAATACTCTGGCTTTAAAAATAAGGACATGTATTATCTCCCATAACAAAATGTGCAGATATTGGGCAAATTTCAGGGCGCTTGATTAAGCAGCTCAATAGCAAAGACTCTGCATCTGTCCCAACTCTCTACCCTCAGTTCAACTCCCCTAGTGTGTACAAAAGCTGCAGCAATTCCAGCCTTCACATCCAGACATAGGAATACTGAGGAGCAAAGAATGGACCACCTCTTCCTTACATCTTTTTTAAGAGTAAACCTTTCCTGCCCAGCCAGTGTGGCGCAGTGATTGAGCATCAACCTATGAACCAGGAGGTCATGGTTTGATTCCCAGTCAGGGCACATGCCAGGGGTGCAGGCTCAGTCTCCAGTGTGGGGCGTGCAGGAGGCAGCCGATCAATGATCCTCTCTCATCACTGATGTTTCTAACTCTCTCTCCCTCTCCCGTCCTCTCTGAAATCAATAAAAAATTTACATATTTTAAAAAAAAGAGTAAACCTTTCCCAAAACTATTCCCAGAAGAAACCCCTCACATCATTTCAATAAGAACTGGGTTACATGCCCTCCTTCAAACCAATTACTTGCCAGGGAATTGGGCCAGACAGCATGATTTGTTATACCAATCAGGAGTTAGTTACCCCTAGTGTTGAGGAGAAAGGCCCATATTTCACTGAGTCATAGTGGGGGCCTGGACACCCCAACATCACTAGGGCTTGCTAGTCAGAAGGAAGAAATAAACATTGATTTATGGTGGGCCATAGTAGGCCCTGGCACAATAACAAAGTCCCCTTTGGCATTAACATTTTTATGATCCCATGAATAATCCAGGTGGAAAACTATTTGTTCAACTGGTGTTTTTCATACCTGTCTCGTAGACACAATAGTCTGCACTCAGTATATACACTGTGAATGAGACAAAACAATCACTTTCTTCAGAGTATACAGTTTAGTGGGGAAGTTATGACAGGAAACTTTAGTGCCAGCAGGGGGTAAGTACAGACCACTGTGAGAGCACTAACCCCTATGGGACGATTTCCTAAAGGAAGTCCAAGTGCCTGCCTTGAGGCTTCTTATTGATGACTTTGGTGGCACTGGGGAGAAGAGTGTGCTGTGTATGCTCAGGCCTTCCATATCTTCCAGGAAATGAGATGTAAATATGGGCTACCAAGAATGTCTTCGTATGACTAACACCCTAGAACTGCTCTGTCCAATACATAAGCCAATAGAATATATGACTATTTAAATTTAACCATAAATTAATTAAAATCAAATAAAAGCAAAATTGTTGTTTTTCAGCTGCACTACTCATATTTCAAGTGCTCAGTAGGCATATGTGGCTAGCGGTTACCATATGGCGGTGCGGATATAGAACAGTTCCATCACCATAGGAAGTGGCATCAAACAACACTGTCCAAGAGCTTCGAGAAAGCCTCAAAAACTTCAAAACTTACAAGCATAGTATTTCCACTTAGTGTCTCACACTTCTACTCTAGCAGTTACTACATTATGCTGTAATTGCCAATATTTTTCAGTTTCCCGCAATGATTTCTCAAACTCAGTTACAGTTTCCATTATGGATTTTTGTCCTCCTTATATATGAGACCTCTAGTCTCCATCAAGACTCTTCTACCACATAAAACAAAGCTGGCAGAGTGCAATAGGTTCCCATTGGCATTCAAAGGACAAATGGGAAGAGTTGAGGTGACAATGTGACAGAACAACCCAAGGATACTAATAGGGAAGGAACAACCCTGAGTTCTTGGGCAGATTTCTCTTATAGATACACTTTTGGCAACTTCACAGGTTAGTCATACGTAACAGCAGTTGGAGGCTTAATGGTGGCTCCCCTCTAACTAAGACCCTAGTTGGTGAAGGAAGGTCATCTTCGGGCTGCTCTGCTCCTCACTTCAAACATGGAAGGAAAAACCTGACTTACACATATCCTGACAATGTTAACAAAGTCATAGGTCATAGGGAGAGAAAGGATGTACTTGTTGCCTCTTATCTAAATCAAGTCTTAAGACATAGAGTAAAAGACAATTAGTTCCCTACCACTTAAGTCCATAACTTGAGGACTCAAGTGGTAGGGAACTAATGGCTTGTTTGATAATATCTCCATTCACCTTAATTAATGTTTTCTAGGAGATACCATGAGTGTGGTTACTACTTTTAGCATTTGGGACATTGTAAAGAGATATTATCATGTTCTCTCATCATCCCTTTTTGTGACCCAGAAGAGGGCATATTAGAATTTTAAAAGCCTATGCATTTGTTTTCCAAGCGCCTGAGCACAAAATAATGCTGCCAGTTCAAATCCAGATGCAAGTGAGGAAGATTAAAAAGTGACAACACTTGCCCTAGCTGGTTTGGCTCAGTGGATAGAGCGCTGGCCTGCAAACTGAAAGGTCCCAGGTTCAATTCCAGTCAAGGGCACATGCCCGGGTTGTGGGCTCAATCCCCAGTGGGGGACATGCAGGAGGCAGCCAATCAATGATTCTCCCTCATCATTGATGTTTCTATCTCTCCCTCACCCTTCCTTCTCTAAAATCAATAAAATATATATTTAAAAATAAGTAAATGAAAATAATAAATAAATAAAAAGTGACAACACTTTTTGGTCAGAAAAGGCAGCATCTTAACAACCAAAGGCAGAGGACAACTGTTAAATGAGTTATAAAAATATATGCAGGAAATGGGCAAAAGGACAAGGAAGCCGTGCTGTGGAAAGTGGGATGTCAGACACAATGAACAAGCCTCATGGAAGTTTCCAGCACATACACATCTGCTAGGCTTCCAGCCTGGAAGAGTCAAAGAGACAGTGAAAGTCTCTCAAAGAAGGAGAGAGAAAAAGAAAACAATGAATGAGCATTATAGAAAGGCAGAGAGAGAGTGAAAGGACCTATTACCCACTCCACTTGCCACAATATCAGGGGTTAAAAACAATATCTAATTAATATCTAATATCTAATGCAGAGATGTCAAAAAAAAAAAGAAATTGTAATAGAAAATGAATCCCTTATTTCTTTTTATTAATTTTACTAGGGGCCCAGTGCATGAATTCATGCACCATAAAAGGAACTGTGTGCCGTGAGGCTATAGTAGGCACAGGAGTGGGTCTCAGCCCATCCTCTGTGCCCCCGCCCCACCCCTCCTGCTGCAGCCCCCAGTCCCCTGTCTGCCGGTAGCCCTGCTCCTGCCACCGCCGCTCTTATGTGCTGATGGCACCGGCCCTGCTCGCATCTACTGATGGCATGGAACAATTGGGGCTGGTGCCAGCAGCAGATGTGAGCAGGGCCAGTGCTGTCAGTGGGTGTGAGTGGGGTTGGCACTGTCAGCAGGTGTGAGCAGCAGCTGCTGCCCTGATTGCCCCTCAGGAGCAGGGGGAGGTGGAGAAGCCCTCAGGGGTGATCAGGGCCGGTATTGCCGCTCACACCTACTGATGGCACCAAGTGATCGGGACCAGCTCCAGGCACCAGCAGTGGGTGCAAACGGTGGCTCCAGCACTGGCTGTGAGTGCGAGTGGGGCTGGGGCCAGTGCTGCAGCAGGTGCAAGCACCGGGCAGGACTGTGGTGCATGGGAGCAAAGAATTTTTAGTAACCCCCAGAGAATCACCTCAATGACAGTGACCAGTGCCCCGCCTTGGTCTGGCACCCCTGCTCACCTGCTACACTATCCTGTCATGGCCAATGCCTGCCATGTTCCACACACATGGGTCCGGGTGGTCAGCGCATGTCATAGCAACCGGTTGTTTGGTTGTTCAATTGTTCCACCATTCGGTCTATTTGCATATTAGCCTTTTATTACATAGGATTATACTTGTTAGTGACCAGAATTAAAACCAGGTGGAGAAAGTCACCAATACATTGTGGCTCATGTTGGCATATTTTACACTCAGTGGCTCATGTGGCCCATATAATCTGGAAAACAACTCAGGCTGCAGGATGCTGGAAAGGTGATCTAGCAGGTCATGAATTCCCTTGTTTGTGAAAAGCTCTGCCCCAGGCAGCTTTACACTTCTCTTTGCATTTTCTCCTCTTTCAGTGAACTTGGCTAACCCCTGTCCTATCACGAAAAACATATCTTTACTAGAATTATAAAAAGTTTAGCAATAAATTGAAATAACAACAATGACAGCAATAGATGCTGCCAGGGCACATATTCAAAAACTATAATCATCTGAAGCTAGGAGGAG
Source organism: Eptesicus fuscus (assembly GCF_027574615.1). Classification (NCBI taxonomy): domain Eukaryota; kingdom Metazoa; phylum Chordata; class Mammalia; order Chiroptera; family Vespertilionidae; genus Eptesicus; species Eptesicus fuscus. The sequence goes on from NC_072481.1 coordinate 74,066,889, forward strand.
CCAAAGGGTGTGTTTATTTTGGCTCGCGTTCCAGCGGCAGGCTACCTGGAGTCGCCAGCTACATTTCTGTCAACAGAAAGAAACTATTATAACAAAACCCATGTTGATCAGGAAGTGTGACTGCAGTGAGGGATGCCGAGGAAGTGCTGTTTTTATAATGCATTCTGAAAACGTGTCCCGAGCCCATCAGTGACAATAGGAAAATCCCCAGTCCATCTATGTGCTTACCTGCAAACCCCAGAGAGGGCAGAAGTCGGCTAAGTCTGCCTGTAGCACTTGTCTTCTTCTGCACACGTTGATATCGTCAAAGCTCTTTCAGTGTTTGAGAATGATCAGCACTCCTTTCTTGTCACTTTAGTTTTCTTTCTTATGTTTCAAGTCCTTTATTGCTGACTTACGTTTGCCCTTTTTAATTCTTACATTGGATGGGCCCTGGATTTGAACTACATATGTAATGGCCCATATGTGTTCATATACTAATAAAGCTAATATGCAAATTCAACTAAAAGAAGCAGGTTTCCCTGAAGTCTGCCTACCTTCCTTCTGCTTCTGGGACATTCCCTGACAACAGAGCTTCAGGCCTCATGCCACCTGCCTCCTTCACTGCTTCCCACACCACACTGCTTAGGTGAAGCCCAGGGGCAAGACTAAAATAATGGGCTGTCCTTGGTCTCAGGATCACCCTGACATAAAGTGTCACATCCATGCAGGGTCAACCTGACATAAGCTGAGCAGAGTCATTTAACAACGTATACCAGCATGTCAAGAGCTTTAAATGTGCTCTCAATTTTCATCCTTCAACAACTCTATGTTGTCAGCTATTTTCTCTCTTCTACAGATGTGGAGACTGAGGCTCACAGATTCTATGTAACTTGCACAAGTTTACACAGCGAATATTTGACAGAGGCAGGATCTTGGTCTTTGGAACACATTCTGGCAGTGTGGCACTCATGTTCTTTAAAGCAGAGCTTCTCACACTTTACTGTGCATATGAATCATCGAAGGGTTTTGTGAAAATGCAGACTCTTTCAGTAAATCTGGGGTGGGGCCCAAGAATTTTCATTTGTTACGTTCTCCAGGTGGTGGCTGGGTGGTACTGGCCACACACTTTGAATACCAAAGCTTTAAAGAAACTTTCCAATTAGGCCTAAGGCTGTGTAACTGGTGGGTGAGAAATGTCCAGTAATTATTTGGGAAACTTTTGTACAAGGCTATGTATGGAGGGACTACTTTAACCTCCCTGGGAAAGTTCGTCTCTCCCAGCAGTCCCATTGCAGGGGGCCGCCAAGGGCCGATGCTGCTTTCTAGTCATCTTGGTTATGGGGTAGGATACTTAAAAGCTAGGAAAATTCCTTGGCAAGTGGAATGGGGAAACAGACAGGTAGCTGAATAAACTGGTTGAGCAATTTACACCCAGATACAGTTCATCTCCCTAGAGATAACATCTAGGCTTCAGTTGTATTTAGGCTCCAGGCCCAGAAAAGCAGCAAAAACAGGATCAACTGCAATAACTAATTAACCCCCTGCCCTGGCACTGACCAATCAGTGGAGACTACAACCTTGAAAGGGAACACCTGGCAAAGCTGGTAAATATTCTATTGAGATCTCCCCTTGACTCCCGGCCTTTAAAAACCCTCAAAACAAAGGACCCAGCACACTCTCTCCCTCAAGGGAGTGCACTCATGTTTTTCCCTTCTCCCTCTTCTTCCCCCACAGGCATGCATCTCCTAAACTCTAAGGGACCCCCTGAGACTTGCAACCAGGGGAGCAATGGGCAGCAGCAGCTCACCCTGGGCTAACCATTGAACCTCTCTCCAAGGCCCACTTTTCTCTAACTTCCCAGTGAGCCAAAGCAGCCCCACTGAGGCTCACTTCTTCCCTATAACATTTTTAGAGAACCAAAGCAGCTCTGTTGCTTCTTCTATCCTAGGCCCTCCCTTGTTTCACTGTCCCAGCTGTAATAGGCGGACTCTCAAAATCACCTGGACTCACGTTGTGAAATCTTTCCTGCACAAAGTCAAGAACCCACACACTATCAGCTGGCCCTAGGCAGACCCGCTCAGGGCCAGGTCCCCTTTCTGGTAACAATATCAAAACTCAGTCCTAAGATAAGGACTTGGGCAGGTCTTTCTTCTGTCATGTCTCTCTAGTTCGAGGTGTATCACCCAGAGAAGGATCCAAAATGAAAACTTTTGAATCATTGAAATAACACTGATTGTTTTAATATAAAAGTCAGTAGACAGTTATATACAAGAAGAAACATAACTATTGAACTGGTTTGTTTGCAAAGAACCAACAAGTGAACCATAGCCACATTCACTTCTCTGACAGTAAAATATAGCATTTGAAAGCAAGAGTTCTTGGGTCAGATTCCTCTGAATTGGATCTCATGTTCACCATTAATTAACTGGTCAACTTTGAAGAAATTAATTACCTCTCAATGTTTCAGTTTCCTTGTCTATAAATGGGAACAGTAAAATTATTTGCCTCAAGAGTTGTAAGAATAAATGATATGTAAGTTACCTAAGACATGCTAGCATTTTAGCTATTTCAACAGATGCCAAGTGTATCAAAACATTAGATGTCCGAATAAAAAAAATAATAATTACACTTACATTATTTTAACTGGATATTTTAACATGTTATTGTTATGATGACAAGGTTCATTCTCCTTTCAGTGAATGAATTCCTCACTTTGGTCTAAGAATGTTAAAATCCAAATGGCCAGCTCAGACAAAGAGACTAATTTGATGTCAAATGCTGCTTTCACTATTCCTGAGAACACAGGCCATTCCCAACAAACTAGAATTTCTCTTCCAATTCAAGCAGTATGGAAACAAAGCAGCATCTTTGCTGTATGGACAGGGCCAACTTCCTAACTATATAAAAGCCAACAACATCAATAAGCCAACAGGACTATGTGTTCAAAAACCTTGCCTAAAATCTTTTAGGTAACATAAATAGTTTCATCTTACCTGTCTTTTCCTGTTCTCTCATCATGACCCATCTTCATTTCCCATATTTAGCATATTGTTAGGTGCTTTTAAGAAGAATACCATAAAGACAGTCATGTGCATGTGGTACCAAGAAAAGCCTTGAAAATGCAAATGTTGATTTTCTTCATGGAAATCTAAAATGCCAAATAGATGCAAAAACATATCCATTTACCCCTGTGTTTATTTTTTTTCCAAGGCAGGAAACACCAAGAAAAATGTATGTGGTTACTACAGAAAAATGTTTGCTACAAGAGAAATCTCTAAGCTCAAAAAAAGGCAAGATAAAAGCAATTTATTGTTATGCTGCCCAACATTTCTATATGAGATTACTACAGTGATGAAAGATGTTGTCATAATGCATGCAGCCAAGTAGGCTGAGTTCAAGTATTGTGGGAGTTTTTTCATTCTTTCTTCTTAAACACAAACTTGTCAGTCTTGAAGCCTCAAGGGATGTACAAAATGTAATTAACAAGGTTTATAATAAGGAATGAGCCAAATCAATAGACAGAGACAAATTTTAAAAAGCCAGCCAGCCTTCAGAGCCTTTCCCAAAGACATTTCTTTTGCACACATTTCTTAGTTTACAATGAAGTCAATGTTGCCATGTCTATGTCCTAACTGCAGCTGAAATTTTCTATGAGGCTTAAAGTTGGCATGGAAACTAATTTATGACAGGGAAATGACATGTATACCTATTGGTTCTTAAACAGGTGCCTCTGTATGAGTGTCACTGGATTTATCTAGGGCCTGTGCTGGCCTTTCCCAGTCCTGAATTGAGCATGGGACTGGTCCAGTAAGCAAGAGGAGGAACAATGCTTCCTCCATCTCCATTTGATTTATGACCTTATGGACAAAGCTGCCAACTGGCATGGGTCTAATGGCTGTCAGCAGTGAGTGTGATGTCTGTGTGATGCCAGTTGGAAGTTGGCATAAAGTGCCAGGGTATTTCCTTGCAACAACTAATAGGTCAATAAAGTTTGCTCACAACCAATGTTACTTTAATTTCAATCATTTCATCAGTTAATAAAGCATTCCATTGTATAACAATTTAATATCTCAAAAGGTTTACATTTATACATTCATAAATTTTTATCTTCTACTTCTGAAGGCAAACAGAAATAAAAAAGTCGAATGATTCCACTGGGGTGAGGCACAGAAAATATTATTCCTTTTGCTCGGTGCTCACTAGATTGTCATGGGTTTTCAGTTTCAAGCTCAATTTAACGGAGCCTTTTGGGTTCTGAGTTTCATTTACTCAAGGCCAAATAAAACATCCTCATGGCAAAAAGAAAGTAAGAAAGAAAAGAAAATATATCCCAGCATGATGGAAGTCTACTTAAAGATTTCTGAACATTAATAAATCTCTAATAAAACAATGTCTTCATGCAACATGTGAATATAAATCATTAGGTTGATTAGAATGGAAAATGGGTTTCTAAAGCTTTTTGGCCTAAAAACCTTTTATCAAACCTATAATAGGACCTCCTCCACATTACAATTATTAACCCTTCTCCATTCTCATTTTCCTCTAATTCCCTTCATATCACTAATCTCTGAACATCTGCTAGCCCCTAAACAATGCCAGTCTCAGGCACAAATTATTAATTCCTAATACATTATCTGGGAGCAGGAGCACTTACCAATTTGAACTCTCTCAACATAAAAATTACTAAGGTAGCCCTAGGAAGAGGAATGAATAGAATGAGAGTATAATCAACCCATAACGACTCACAAAGGTTCAGTTCAGGAGACTAAAATCCAAACTGCAGGTGACTGAAGGCAAAGAAGCAAACACAATGAGCCCAGTTCTTTGCTACCTGTTTACACAAAGCTCTCATTGACTTTACTGAAGGGCTCAAAAGAGGGCCCGAGGTGTAATGTGTTTGCTGGTATGGTTGGTATGCACTCACTGCCCTTGCCTAAGCACATAGTCAAACACATTCAAGTGTTTGTGACATGGTCCTCTCCATGTTGACCCGAAGTTTAGGTGAACAAGGAATCTAAAAGCATTTTGAGAACAAAGAGTAAGCTCTTAATGGTAAGCAACTTATCCCAATTCTGGATAAGCAGCTTGTGATGCCTCTGAAGTCTTCTGTCAACCACCTATGTTCCCTACCATCTATGCCCGCCCTCCACCCCCTGCCCACTCCATTCAACCAAAACAATGAGACAGCTGGGTAAGAAGCAGAGAATTTTCTTAAGTTCAAATGCATCACGTGTGTGGATCAAAAAGGTCCCAGAGCTTGGGCAACAGTCCATATCTTGCCAGGTTTAATTGGCTAATAGGGACTGATTGTTTCCAGCTTTCAATGCACTACATAAAATACACAATACTCCCTTCAGGTACAAGACTAAAAGTCCACAGAGTAAAAGTAACCTGGAAGCTTAAAATGAGTTTCAATGAAGAGAGAAACCAACTTTACTGTGAAGGACAAAAAAAAAAAAAGTATGAATAATAAAAACACTTGATGGCGAATCCACATGCAGTTAAAATCAGGAAAGTCAAATGAAGGAAGACAAAAACTGGTAAGGATAAAATAATAGAACTGATTTTCTGAAGGCTAATGGAAATTCTAAAAGAAGATTCTGGCTTTTCAGAGTGTTTTTATTTATTAATGATTTTATATTTAGTGTTAGAAAAGTCTAATTACTAAATCTTATAAGATGTGTTATCTCAACCCTGTGAAGCACAAAGTGTACAGGCAATGTAGATGTCTACATTTTTTTTTTCATTTGTTAACCAACTGCCCTTTCATCCTTGACCTATTAAACATAGACATATCCCTTTTCATTATATTCAGCTGTCTGAATCATTTAATAAGACATTATCTATTTTATGATGTTTTCAGTAGAAAATATTCAGCAAAGCTTAAAAATTACAAAGTGATTATGCAAATCAAGAAAATGAATTTATGGGGGAAGAGGCAACAATGATTAAAATTTCAAAACTATACACTTTCTGAATTTATCACTTATTGCAATAGCTATAAAAAGATTTTGAAACATCTTCAATCTAGGTTGAAAATAATATCAGTGACTAACTCTGAGATTGTAATTTTTTGCAGAGTTCTCTTACAGTGAGGCTTCCAGACAACCTAGGTTCCATTTTAGCCCATTCTAGAACACTCACAACCGTCTGGGGCTGAGACCAGCAGGATGACAAATCAGTGATTCTCAGATTGTGGTCACCTGACCAGCAACATTAGCATCACCTGGGAACTTATTACAAATGTAAACTTTCACACACATCCTTCTCCTCTCCCCACTGAATCAGGGACTAGAGTTTTAGCCCAACCATCTGTGTTTACCAAACTTTGTAAGTGATTTGATGCACGCTCAAGTTTGAAAGCCATTGAAAGCAGGGAATTAGGAAACTCCACAAGCTAAGAAACATAAACAAAGCAAAATGAAAAATAAAAATACATGGATGAAGAAAGATGGAGAGAAAAAAATTTAATAATAAAGCACACTATAACAGGTAGAGAACAGAAATAGAGCATATTTTATGAAAAAAGAAAGGAAACCCAAATTCCTTATTTCCACTTCCATGATCTCAATAAATATGAGGTAATTTAACCAGTTTTGTAGAAATAAGACTTTATTATTTTTTTAGAGACAGGATATTTTTTCAGTTAACACTATCTGAATAACATTAAAATTTCAAATTGCTATGACCAGAGATTTTATTTTTAAATCAATTGCTGTGAATAAGACCATTTCTGTTCTTGGATTCTGTCTATGAACCAAATTGTTTAAAATAATGTACTAGAAAAAATAGATATATTTATTTATATTTTCAGTCTTACTAGAATCTTCAGTCTGGTAAGGTAGATTAAGACTAGTCTGAAGAGATCTAGGTTTTCCCTAACACTGTATAGATTTAAAAGTGGTAGAAAGTTTTTCTCCAGGCTTATTTGTGTGTTTTTTTTTTTTTTTGTGTGTGTGTGTGTGTGTTTACGAGGACAATATGCATAGTAAAAGCAGAGGTGAGTGCTGAAAATCTAACACTCAAAAGCCATCCTGTCAATACAACTCTGCCACCAGAACAACTTGGTCTCATTGTAAACAGTGGCAGTTACCATTCACTCACAGATCCAGGAGCCCCTAATAACGCATTACGCCTCATCACCCATCACTAGATTCAGTTCCTGAATCATGTGTTGCCCCGCAATCCCCTCATTCTTCATTCAACAGATAATTAATTCATAGACCACTTGCCTGCTGAATTCAATTATTCTATGGACTGTTACACATACATATAGGAATGAGACATTATGGCCAAGGCACAGCTAGGTCTCCTCTTCTAATAAAGCAAAAAGTTCATACCATTGGCCATTCCTCTACCTTCATCTCACAAGAGAGGGAATCACTTCTGATCCCTGGGCTTTGGGTGGAGCCTGGCACAATTTTTTATTTGTTTTTTGTTAATCCTCACATGAAGATATTTTTCCACTGATTTTTAGAGAGAGGAGAGACAGAGAGAAACTTCCATGTGAGAGAGACACGTCAATTGGTTGCCTCCTGCACGCACCCCGACTGGGGCCAGGGATCAAGCCTGCAACCAAGGTACATGTCCTTGACCAGAATCGAACCTGGGACCTTTCAGTCAGTGGGCCAGTGCTCCACCCACAGAGCCAAACCAGGTAGGGCTTAAAAGCTACATGGGCTATAGCATAGAAAGACAGTAGCCAGGTGGTGTAGTATTTAGAAAGCCTTCAGGTTTCTACTTGGCTGTCATTACCCCACAAATCTGGTATCAACAGTCTTCATATATGGTCTCAGGGTGGACACTTCTGGACATTGTTTTAGCTCAATTAATTGTCACCTCTATTAAACTGAAAGCTCTTTCAGCACCAAGTTGTCTTTACCATGTTGTAGTTATCAGTGCCTCTAACCACCAGTCCCTTGCTCACATGATTAGTTAAGTGAAGAGGTGGGAAAATATATAAATGCATAGTAAACCGCACTTTGTTTAGAAGACATTTTTTTTTAAATTAGGCTTATTAAGTCTATTTAATTTGATAGTAATCTTCCAAACTCTCTTCCTAAGTGTCTGTATCATTTGATATTATTATCAGCAATATATATTTCCAGTTGCTCCATATCAACACCAACACTTGGTCTCTTCAGTCTTTTTTTTTTTTTTTAATATTTTAGTGATTTTAGAGAGAGGAGGGGAGAGGGAGAGAGAGAGATAGAAACATCAATGATTAGAGAAAATCATTGGTTGGTTGCCTCCTGCACACCGCCTACTGGCAATCAAGCTTGCAACCCAGGTATGTGACCTGACCATTAATGGAGCCATGACCTCCTGGTTTGTGGGTCAACATTCAAACACTGAGCCATACCGACAGGGTTCTTCAGTCTTTTTAATTTTAGTACTTCCAGAGTGTGTGTGGAGATATCTCATTGTAATTTTTATTTGCATTTCACTATTGAATAATGGTATTAAACATTTTGTGTTAATTGACCACTCATATGTTATTGGTAAAATGTTCATTAAATTTTTTATTGTTTTTATTTCAGTCAGTTATTGGACTTCAAGTTATTGAGGTGTAAGTGTTCTTTATACACTCCAAATTCAAATCTTTTTTCAAAACTATGCTTTGAAAATATTTTTTCCCAATCTATGGGTGGTCTTTTCATTTGCTTAATAGTACACTTTGGAGAGCAAACCTTCAAGTACAACTTATCATGTTTTTTTTTTTTTATGGTACATGTTTTTTTTTTTTTTGTGATGTCTAAGCAATCTTGTTTAAGCTAAGGTCACAAAGATTTCTTTCTTGAACTTTTAGAGTATTAGCTTCTACATTTAAGTCTATGATTCTTTTCTGTGATCTAAGAAATATTTGTCTAACTCAAAGTTATAAAATTTTTCTTCTATGTTTTCTTCCAATAGTTTATCATTTCAGCACATGTTTAGGTCTATGATCCATATCAAGTTAATTTTTGTATATAGTGTGAGGTAAGATTTCAGATTCATTTTTCCCCTATGCATATATATTTTCTTCTGGCACTATTTGATGAAAACACTCTAGTTTATTGAATTACCTTGGCAATTGAGCATGTATGTGTTGATCTATCTCTGGCCTCTCTGTTTTATTCCACAAAGAGGAATAACTTATATACCAATCATCATACTGTCTTTATTTTTTGAGATTCATAGTAATTCTTGAAATCAACTAGTTCGTGTCCTTTAGTTTTTTTCTAAAAACATTTTGGCTATTCTAAGCCCTATATGTTTTTATTTAAATTTTAGAATCAGCTTGTGACTTTCTACAAAAAAAGAAAAGAAAAGAAAAGAAAAGCTTGCTGAGATTATATTATTGGAATTTCACTGGATCAATAGATCAATTTATGAAGAATGTCATCATAAAACATTGAGTCTTCTGACATGTAAATATGCTATATCTCTTTATCCTATATAATAAAAGCCTAATATGCAAATTGTTCAACTGGGTGTTCGACCGCTCGCTATGATGTGCGCTGACCACCAGGGAGTGGCATAGAACATGGTGGGGCCACAGCTGCTGGGACTGCAGGGGCCGGCCGGGCTCCCTGTGGGTTTGCACAGGAGCCAGTCTTCGAGGTCGGCCAGGAGAGAGCATGCTGCCTGCCCCAATTACATGCAGCACTGCTGGGCAGCCCAGAGGTTCACACTGCACCCCAGCCCGCGGCATCCGGCCGTGCTCACCACATCTCCATGTGGGGACTCAGGCACTGTAACTCATGTGGAGGGGGACACACGGGGGTCCAGGACAGGTGCTGTCCAGGGCCCAGAGGTCAGCTGGGACCTGCCCTTCAATGCCAGATGCTTGCACTTCAATCGCCAGCCAGGCCTAGGGATCACACCCATGCATGAATTTTGTGCACTGGGCCTCTAGTTTATTTAGATAATATTTTACTTTTCTTATCAAAGTTTTATAGTTGTCTGTGTAACAAATTTTACACATATTCAGTGATATTTTTCTCTGCACATTTTTAGTCATATTATTAATGTGTTATTGTCTTAATTTCAAATTCCAATTATTTGTTGCTAATATATAGAAATGAAATTATATTTGTGTATCAATCTTGTACCCTGCAGCCTTGCTATACTCACATATTATACTTTGATTCCTTATGATTCTCTAAATAAATAATCATGCTAAGATAATGAGAATTTTATTCTTTTTCCCCAATTTATGTACCTTTTATTTCCTTTTCTTCCTACATCACTACAACATTAAGCAGAAGTAGTTGGTGTGAACAATCTTGCCCATTCTACTTCTTACAAAAAATATATTCCATCTTTCACCAATAAGTATTATGTCAGCTATAATGATCTAGTGGTGGTTTTGTTACGTTGAGGATATTCTCTTGTATTCCAAGGTTGCTAAGAGTTTTTTATCTTGAAAATAAGTTGACTTTCCTCAGTGTTTTGATTGTTGAGTTTTGTTTTATTCACCTTTTTTGAGATGTTGCATAGTTTTCTATCTTTGCTCTTAATGTAGTGAATTATATTAATTAAATGTCTTGATATTAAACTAACTTTGCATTATTGGGATAAGCTCCAAGTCGTCATAAGATACTAGAGGCCCAGTGCATGAAATTTGTGGAAGGGGGGGAGGGGAAGGGTCCCCTCAGCCCAGCCTGCACTCTCTCCAATCCAGAACCCCTTGGGGGATGTCCGACTGCCGGTTTGGGATCGGGCCTAAACCGGCAGTCAGACATCCCTCTCACAATCCTGGACCGCTGGCTCCTAATCACTCACCTGCCTGCCTGCCGGCCTGGTCACTCCTAACTGCCCCCCCACCACCGATGGCTTTGTCACCCCTTACTGCCCCTCCTGCCGGCCTGGTCACCCCCAACTGCATCCCCCGCTCCAGCCTGGTCGCCTCTTACTTCCCCCCCTGCTGGCCTGGTCACACCCGACTGCCCCCTCTACCAGCCTGGTTGCCCCCAATTGCCCCTCCTGCTGGCCTGGTTACCCCCAACTGTACCCCCCTCCCACCGGCCTGGTCGCCCCATGTAGCCTGCTTGTTCAGTCGTTTGGTCATCCCTCACTAACCCCTCTGCCAGCCTGGTCGCTCCATGCAGCCTGCTTGTTCAGTCATTTGGTTGTCCCTCACTAACCCCCCCTGGCAGCCTCTTGTGAGGGCATGATGGTCAATTTGCATATTATCTCTTTATTATATAGGATTACTATGTTCATGTATTGCTAAACTGGATTTGCTATTGTGTTAAGGATTTTAGTAGCCATGATCATGATATAAACTGGTCTGCATCTTTCTTATAATGTATTTGTCTGTATCAGGACAATGCTGGCCTAATAAAATAAATTAGGAAGTATTGGGGGGGGGTTTGTCAGCTTTTTAGAGGAGTTTGTGTAGTAATGATATTATATTTTCTTTAAATTTTTGGTTATATAACCATTAAAGTCAACTACATCTGGAGTTTCTCTTTGTGAAAAGAATTTTAGTTATAAAATCAATGCTATAAATCTATTCATGTTATCTATTTTTAAAGGTAAATTTTGTATCTGTTTTCTCTTTCAAGGAATTTGTCTATTTTGTTGCACTTGTCACAATTGACATAGACTTGTTTATAACATTTTCTTATATTTTTATCTTTTTAGGATCTGTACTTAAATTTTCACCTTTATTTCTGACATTGGTAATTTGTGGGGTTTTTTCTTTCTAGATTAGTCTTTCTACACATTTACTAATTTTATTTATCTCTATAAAGAAACAGATTTTAACTTCTTTAATTTTTGTGTTTGGTCATAGTCTGTTTCATTGATTCCTGTACTTGAATTTGTTTATTTCTTACTTCTTACTTTGAGCTTAGTTGGATACTTTTTCCCTCAAGGTAGAAGCTTAAATCATTCATTTAGACCATTTGCTTTCCTTATATAACCATTTAATACTATAAATTTCATCCCAATCACTACTTCATTTCTCAAATTATGACATGTGTTTTCGTTTTCATGCAGTTAAATAATTCTGTGATATTTTTCATTGACCCAGGGTATGTATAAGAATGTTATTAACTTTCAAACTTTGGAGAATTTTTCAGATATCTTTCTGTTTTTGGTTTCTCATCTAATTCTGTATGATCAGAGGACATGGTTTGTATTCCTTTACTGTTTTTAATATTTTGAATGTTTTAAGTGATCAGAATATGATGAATGAATGTTCTATGTATACTTTAAAAGTATGTGTATTTTACTATTGTTCTGTGGAATAATATATAAAATCAATTGGGTCAATCGGGTTAATAGTGTTGTTCAGCTATTTTATATTCTTACTAAATTTTTTTATTGTTCTATCAATTACTAGAAGAAGATTATTGACATTTGCAACTTTAAATTTTAATTTGCTTCTTCTTTTGGTTCTGTCAGCTATTTTTAAAATGTATTTTTAAACTGCATACACATTTAGGGTTGTTATATCTCTTTGATGAGATTCAGTCATCCTTAGGAAATGACTTTCTATCACTGGTAATTTTCCTGTTATAAAATCTATTTTGTCTGATATTAACATAATCATTCCAGATTGTTTTTGATTAGTGTTTGGATGGTCTTCTTTGCCCATCCTTTTACTTTTAACCCATCTATGTTTATATTTAAGGTGGGTTTATAGTGGACTGAATATAGTAGGAATTTGCTTGCATTTTTCTTTTCTAAATGGGACAATCTTTGTCATTTAAATGGCATTTTTAAATTATTCTAAGTAATTAAAATTAATATGGTGAAATGAAAATCTACCATATTGCTATTTGCCCCATATATTTGTTATTTCTTTATTTTGTGTTGTTTTGAATTAATTGAACTTTTTTATTATTTTTCTATTTTACATCCTCTATTAACTTATTTAATCTATCCCTTTGTTTAATTTTGAGTGATTGCTTTAAGTATTTAAAATGCACATCATTACCTTATCATAATTTATCATGAAATATTATATCACCAGTATACAGTTTAAGAGCCTTGTCACAATACACTCTATTCCAGTCCTGCAATTCTTTATGTTATTGATCCCATAACACACTATTATCACTTTTGCTCCAAACAATATTTTATAAGAAAATTTGCAAATGAGAAAAATATTTTTCATACTTACCCACATATGTACCATAATTGATTTTCTTCATTTATTTGTGAAGATTTTAATTTCTATTTAGTGTCATTTTCCTTCTACATTAAGAACTTCCTTCAACATTTCTTGTAATGCAGGTCTGAGAAAGTCATTATTTATACATATTTACACTGGGTATATAGAGAATGCCATAAAAATGTCACTTTATGTTTTGGGGAGTATTGCATAGTTTCTGATAGAAGTCTGATGTAATTTTTATGTTACTTTCCTCTTTACATAAATAATATGGTATAATTTTTTACATCAATAATATAGCCCATAGTTTTTCCTTTTGGTTTTTAAGTTAATTATGGGCTAGCTTGATCCACTTGTTATATGGATTTAAATTCTTTTGGGGCATGCCCAGAGTGGTTTTACCTTTTCTCTAACTTAGTCCCACTTCTAAGTTATGCACTTTCTAGGATATCTACTGAATATCCAAGGTTTCTTCACTCTGGCTTGAGTTAGAGGGAACAAAATACTCCCAGTCCTATGTGAGCTCTGGGGATTTTTGTCTTACAGCCTCAGGGAATAGTTAACTCCTTGGAAGGTGGTCTTTTCTGGCCTTGTATAGTTTCACCCGATGCACTTGCCAACTATATTCAACCAATCTCAAGGGGACCCTTATGGGGCCCATTTCAGGCACTCTTTCTCTGTTGAACTCTCTCCTCCCAGCACTATGCTTCACAGCTCCTAGACTCCTTGACATTCTGAACTCTACTATCTCAACTCTGCAAACTGTTAGATTCTGTCCGAGTTTTCCCTTCCTGGGTTGCAGTCCAGAAATTTTCTCAAGGCAGAAAGTGCTTACCTCATTTGTATTCAGAAAAATATTGATATATGCTGGCAAAGATAAATTATTTCTTAATCACAATAAATAATATGCACAGAGTTTAATGGCATCAATGGGATGTTTGGAGGGTTGGAGAAGTGAGGGGATAGGGATTCTTGTGAGAATTCTGCCATCATATTGGAAACTCTCAGATGAATGTATAAAATTTGGTTTCTTAGTTTTCTGATAAATTAGATTCACAACTAAGCTTTACCTTGCTTCAATCATCAGACTGAGGAATGAAAATAAAACATTAATAAGGCATTTTTTCCTGAAGTATGTAGAGCACAGAGTATTAACCTTCTTTCACAGATGGGGAAACTGTGGTACAGAGAGTTTAAAGACTTGTCAAAAGTCACACAGCCAATAAATTGTTGGAGTCAGGAACAATCTCAGTTATTAACTTTTATCTAAGGGTTTAAAATGCTGTCTGTCATCCATACGCATAAAGTTTCTCAGAATGTTATTTTGCAGGAAAGTTTCCTTTTCATTCAAAAACTAATAATTATGATTTTTAATATATTTTATTGATTTTTTACAGAGAGGAAGAGAGAGGGATAGAGAGTTAGAAACATCGATGAGAGAGAAACATCGATCAGCTGCCTCTTGCACACCCCCTACTGGGGATGTGCCCGCAACCAAGGTACATGCCCTTGACCAGAATCGAACCTGGGACCCTTGAGTCCGCAGGCCGACGCTCTATCCACTGAGCCAAACTGTTTTCGGCAATTATGATTTTTATATTTTCTTGATACCAATGATTTTCTGTGTCTAAAATTCAGTATTGAGTTACTAATATATCCATTATCTTAATTGTTATTGTATTTTTTTAAAAAGTTACCCAAATATTCCCAGGTTTTCCAAGACTGTGAGAAAATGAATTGTTGACCTGAATTTCTAAATTTCATAGTTTTGCCTCTGAGACCTGAATATTACAGGGTCTCAGATCAGCATTGAGGTGCCTCTAAGTATCCTGAGAGTCTTTAGAAGAACCTTATAGGTGAGTTTCACCATCAGGATTGACTCTCAGTATAGACAGGAAATAGACACCACCACCCTGTTCTCCAGTTTCCTGTCTTTCCTATATATGGAGTGAGATCATAGCACTACCCCCTCTCCAAACTTCTTTCCTGCATACACGCATGTGTGTACATGTGCGCTTACTCACATACACACACACACACTTCTCATTGCATATCAACTCATGAAAATTGCCCTCTTGAGAGGGAGAGATTTTGCATTCACTTAAATTGACCACTCTGCCACAAATACTTTAAATCAATGGCTTCAAGCCTATCACTTTCACCTAGCATAATCCATTAGTGACAGAGTTTCACTATGGGATCGATTCTTAAGTCGGCAAGCATATTTTTTGAAACTCAACACCCAATTCAAACCTCCTTCCCAGAGATTCTGATATACCATTTCTTCTACTTCACTTTCCACCCCCAACACTAAGAATTGCTGCTCTAAATAAATGTCACGGCTAATGGCTAAACACAAAATACTGTTTATTGCAGGACAAAGCAATTAGAAGTTTCTGCTCATTCACTGGGATCCCATATATACTTCTATTATGAGAAATACGAAGTATATAATGATTCTAGTACAGTGTCCAACTGAAAAAGTGTTATTTAATTTAACCTTTGGCCTCGGTGTTCTAATAAGGAATAAAACCCATGTCATGACACACAGAAGTCTTTTGGTTTTCATGTGGCTCCAGCTCAGGAGGGACACACACGTGGATATATAGAGTAGCCCTTAGGTGGTGGGATTATCCAGCAAAACACCCATGAGAGCTAGAACCCAACATAAATTAAGATTCAGGTTTAGTAAAATGTCACTTCCACCTGATCAGACTGTGATGACTCTGGAGAGATTAGTTTGGGTTAATGATTTTTAAAATAGTCAAATTATGAATTATTTTATGATGAGGTAAAATAGCTCATATAACATTAAATGATTAAAAGAAGTTTGCTTTGCAAACATAATAACTTTCTTATGAATGATGAATTGTGTAGATATATGACTACTCATAATCTATAATAATAAAAGTGTAATATGCTAATTAGACTGGACAGCCAAACAACCTTCTGAACATCATTCCAGACGTCCTTCCAGATAAAGCCGCTGTGGCAGGGGCTGAAGCAGAGGCGGTTAGGGGCTATCAGACAGGAAGGCAGAGTGGTTAGGGCAATCAAGCAGGCAGGTGAGCAGTTAGGGGCAATCAGGCAGGCAGGAAGAGTGGTTAGGGGCAATCAGGTAGACAGGCGAGTGGTTAGGGGAGATCAGGCAGGCAGGTGAGTGGTTAGGAGCCAGTGGTCCTGGATTGCAAGAGGGTGCAGGCTGGGCTGAGGGACACCATTTCATGCACGAATTTCATGCACTGGGCCTCTAGTTTATAATAATATTTAAAAATCTGTGGTATGTTTTCATCATTATAAGTTTTCTAAATAATCATCTGTGATTATAGGCATTATAAAATGTTCACTATGTTTGAATTTCATACATCATATTTTCAGGCAGATTCAATCAATGTTTTCAAATGTTGGTGCCTGTAATCACCTTTTAAGGTCTTATAATAGCACTTGATTATCCTTCAAAAATAAACTATGTATATACTAATCTCTAATTTTCAAATCTGCAAATAGGTAGATATGTATTATAAATTAAAGACAGATATATATTTTGTCTTTAACTGCAATATATATTCTTAAAAATATATATTAAGGTGTTCTTTTAAAAATGCTCTTTCTATCCAAACCCTTTAAACATAATTTTACTGTAACTACAATAATAGATCAGGTAATATCTAGTGGCCCCATTGTAACATTTCACTCTGCCATTTATATTACCTATGTAAATAAAGGCAATGCTTAGCACTCACAATGGCCACCTCCATTCAGTAAACCAGAACTGGACATATTTCATGTGAACTTTATTGCTAAAAAAGAACAATGCTATCATATATTATGCATAACAATCTTATTTCATTTAAAAGAAAAACTACAGAATTGGTCACCACTAATTAGGGGAGCTATCTTCTCCTAAGCTTCAGGTCATGTAAAAAAATATCCCCCAGTTCTTTCACCTACTCAAATCCTAGAATTACTCAGTGTGCCTCCCCAGTGCCCAAAGACTGCTATTCAAAGCTAGATTTTTAAAAGAATGTGATGCATGTCAAGTGATTCAAATTGTAAAAAGACTTAGGAAGGGAAAATACATAGACTCCAGAGGCAACAAAATATACTGTATTTCTCATCAACTTATTTCCCAACCCCTTTCTTTAACCATGCAAAGTCCAGAAAAGTAAAAGCATCAGAACAAACATTAAATGAAAACCGATCCTCAGTAATTGTGAATTTTCAGCGCCTGGTTACCCACCCATCCCATCTTGTGCTTCAAAGAGCAAAGGGGAGGGGACCCAAGGGAGAGGAGCAAGGAAGAAAGGAAAGGAGAGGTTATTTACTGGTCCTTTGAGATCTGGTTACCAGCCTGAAAAACAAGAACAGATGTATTTGCATGATTATAAAATAAAATGCCTTTCAAATAACTTAATCTTCGGGAATATTACAGTGCATACATTTGTTTTTAATTCCCCAGGGACAGGCAACAGACTGTGGGATCCTTTGTTTATCCCTGGGTATAAGGACCCAAGATTCTTAGATACATCTCTGAATTCATGCTAGTGAAAAACACGTGTGGGAACCAAGAGGATTACGGTATTACTCCTGCTATTGTTTTCTGCACTATATCCACTTCAATCTTCAGGAAAAATGAAAACAGAAACGGGCCCAGGGGATTACAAACAGGCAGTTGCCATTGGAGTCTGCTCTTCCCATGTGGATGTAGCCCAGGACGGAGGTTTGTTTCTTCAGGTTCCATCAAAAACCCTCTCTGAACGTGAAAGGAATTACTGGAGGTGAAATCACCCAAAAGGCAATTACTGTCTTTTCTCCCCTGGGAGTAGATTTCAGCCCAGCAGACACAAAAATATGAAGTTCCTGTCGGAGCTGAAGAGTTCAAAGCCAAGAGGCAAAGCACACGGACTTTGGAGATGTTCGTGGTCAGTGGTAGGTAATAAAGAACACAAACGCAGCAGCTCAGACTGAATACACATTTAGAGAAAAAAGGGAAGAGGAGTGTGCTGCTCCCCCATGCTGTGCTTCCCTGGGCCGGACACAGACTTCGTTTTCCATTTGGCACAGAAAGCACTGGACCCACCCCAGCTGGATCATTCCAAGAGCCCTCCAAGTGTTGTGTCCGCAGGGCCCACTTTTGCTCTGAACTCTGTGACCCTGGGCCAGCTGTCAAAAGGCTGAGCCTCATCGGGTAGCACCAGGCCGCCGGGGTCAGATATGAAAGAAAGCTGCCTGGCTCATAGGGTTACAATAACGTCAGGCAAGGTCGGCTCACTTTTTCCGTTCCAAGCCGGGGCTGGCTTGTAACGGTGATACGATAATATTAATAACAACAGGGACAACCAACACCTTTTCAGGGAATGGTTTCAAAATGCTTTCTAAGGAAAGGCTGTTTATGAACTCCCCAAATGACAGATAAGAAAACTCAAGCGGAGAGAGGGAACATGATTAGACTCAGAGCGCACATGTGCGTTGGGGCACAGCTGGGAGAAAGCACTGAGGCCGCCTTCCCAGATCAGGTTCTGGTCCTCGGAGAATTGTTCCCCTGCACTGGAGCTGTCTTCTCAACAAGCTGCTCTGTGCCCAGGCACTGCCGAGTGAGCCCTCTTCACACAGGGCACTGATTTACGGCCGTCCTGTCCCATCAACTTACCTACTGCTTTAAACAGGTAAACAGGTTGTCTTTACTGTTCCTTTTTTTTTACACTCATTAGACATCTGCTGCATATGCCAAAAAAGAAAAGAATCAAAACGAAATGCAGAATTAAATAGACAGGTATGTTTCCTTCTCCTAACAGCACAGTAAGGTATTTTAATGTATCCACATGGATAAACTCATCCCAAAGGTACATCCTCTCCTGTTCCCTTGATTAATTCAAACAATAGCTTGCGGTTTATGTAAAGGAGGATCAAGCTTTCAAACTTTTCTATCAAACTTATCAGATACTGTTCCTCTTCTCTGTATATGGTCTACAATGATTTTGGAATCACAAAAATAGCTGGGCTTTCTTTTTAAGCAATCAACACACATTGACTAAGTACTTACTAATATTATTAAAGAGGCAGAATAGCCTTGAGATTAGAAGCAAGGACTTGAGGGCTAAACGCCACTTTTTATGAGCTATGTAACCTTGGCAAGGTCATTAACTTCTCTGCCCAGCTTTCTCATCTGTCAAATGGGAATGAGAAGGGTAACTTGCTTCCTATGGCTATTGAGAGGATGAATGAGCCAACCTTTGTAGAGGGCTTATGGCAGTGCCCAGTGCACAGAAAGCCAACTGCATGCTTGTTAGTCTACCACGAATCTTTCACTGTATAGTAGAAAATTTCTATGCAATGATTACTCCCTGTGGGAAACAACATCAAAATGGATAACTCGGGCCTGGGTGGTGTGGCTCATTGGTTGAGCATCAACCCATGAACCAGAAGGTCACCCATTTAATTCTTGGTCAGGGCACATGCCCAGGTGGCAGGCTCGATCCCCGGTGGGGGGCATGCAGGAAGCAGCCAAATGATATTGATGTTTCTCTCTCTTGATGTTTCTCTCTCTTTCCCTCTCCTTCCTCTCTCTCTAAAATCAATTTTTTAAAAAATGGATAACTGGTACACAAAGTGTGCATTTGGCATAGTGTTTGGCTGAATGACAATTTATAATGAAGACACTTAAGCAGCATAGTAATCAAGGAAGACTTCCTGGAGGAAAGTAATGAGGTTTTCATCAAAATAGGGGGAAAATGCTCCCTTTATTTTCTTTGTAATTCACAGTATCTCTTACGTTATATGCTCATTAAGTAGTGTTTCTGTAGGGAAAGGCTGAATTCAGAAATCATTAAACCTGTTTAACAATAGAAAAAAAACACCACAACGCAATTAAGAGAGACAATTCAAAGGTTGTAAACCGATAGCTCCTGGTATTTTAGGGTAAGGATGATGGTAACTGTTAAAGAAATAGAATCTGCTGTCTTATACTTGCACCTTAAAATAGCCTTGGTGTTCTGCTGTATTCACTAAGGCCCTATTCAGCCTATTGAATTCTTATCTAAGGTCTCCTTTTCATTCATCAGGTATTCCCCCTCCCCCAACCTTCTAAGCACTGTTGGAGTGTTCAAATTTGGAAATTAATAAGACACATTCCTTGTCCTCAAAGTGCTCCTAAACCAGTATATTTTAATTAATATGTTAATTTATCTAATCATAAATTTTTATCTAATCACTTTTTAAAATTGGAAAACCCAAAAAGTGGGAAGGAGATTAATAAAATGGTCATAAATCCATCACATAGGAATAACCACTCTGGTGTACTTCCTTCTGGACTATTTCACAGGACAAATAAGTAAATGCATGTGCAAATAATTATGACTAAACCATATGTGCAGTTTTAAAATTGGCCTTTTTCATCTATATCATAAAGCATTTTTCCAAGCCATTAAAATTTTCTTTAAAGGCCTCATTTTTAATGTTGTATAATATTCCATGAGGATGGATGGTCTATGAAATCATCATTTCAACATTATCTAAAGATGAAAGTAAGTCTCTGACTAATTGAAGACATTGTAAATAGCTGTTCATTCACAGAGATGGTGTGCTAGATAAAAGGAATTCATCTTCTGAAAAACAGGCCACCTTTGCAAAGCCAATTGCCATGACCTGCATAGCATGGGCTGTGTTGAAATAAAGCAGCCCTCAGAGGCAGCCAGGGCCGCTCACACGCCCCATGGCCTTCTTCTGCTATATTCTCATTCCGCAACCCTTTTCCCCAATGCTGGGGAATTTTAGTGGCTAGGCAGTTTTCCCATCTTCTGGATTTTTGGCAAGGAGAAGACAAATACATGTGAGTAGCTGGGGAAAACAATCTAAATTAAGCCTAAAGTTCTGCTAGTAGCCTCACAACGTTCTTTAATAGGAACGAGTTAAAAATATGTGATGCACAGTGTGTGACTCTGCTGGTTGAACACAACACCCTGACTTATGTAACTCGGGCATTCCCATTTGTTTGCCTTTAGCCTCACTTCCTTTGTGGGACGTGAAATAAAGTGGTTATACCAAATCAGCTGTCAAACTTGGCACCACAGTCACAGTTCCCTGCCTGAGAAGACCGGCACATTTTTAACGAGTAGGAATATGAGAAACTTTCTTTACAACTAATAAAACTAACATGAGTTTGTATTCAGTAAAATTTCACACCAGCATAGTCTTTTGCACATCTCATAATAAAGCAAATGGCCATGCTATCTTCGTATGGCATTTTCGGCTCTGGATCATAGTCATATGGTGATCTGAATTTCTTCATAGATGAAGAAAACAAATTTCATTGGGACATACAGACTGCTTATTTTATTGTATTTATAATAAAAAAAAAAAAACAGGGACGTTTATTTTCCCATAAATATCCAGTGTCTTGCTATAGGTAACCACATTTCAGAGAACATAAAGTCTCCTGCAAGATTACTCATAACCAAATATCTATTTTGCAATTTTCTTATTGACTTCCATCGGGAAATCAAGTGTGGATTGCTGAAGAAAATTATGAAGAAATAATAAAGTTACAAATAAGAATTTCCTCATATCAGATTTCTACTGCCACAATAATGCTGCAAAATAAATCACCCCAAAACTCAGTGGTTTAAAACAATAAACATCTGTTTTTCTCATAAGCCTCCAGGTCAGTGACTCTCATGGGCTCAGCTGGGCTTGGTTGCGCTGTTCTGGCCCCGGTTCAGCCAGCTGTTGCCCATGAGGATGGCATCCGCCTGGACAACTGGGATGAACTGGCTCTCCTCCACATCTCACCTTCCAGCAGGCTGATCTGGGCATGTTCTCATGGCAATTTCAGAGAAACAAGAGGCAAGCAGGAACACATAGGGACCTTTTCTAGCCTATTCTTGTGCCACCTTTGCCAACTGACACTTCTTTATCCAAAGCAAGTTGAAAGTCCAGCTCAGATCCAAGGCACAGGGCAATAGGCTCCATCCAATTAATGAGAAATTAATGAAAAAAGCTGTAAAGTCACATGACCAAAGGTATAGCAACAGGGAAAGGTGAAGCATTGGAATCATTAACATAACCAATATATCACAAACATATTTTAAAATAACAACAAGATAATTCAAATTTTGACAGGTAATTGGGTTTAATAGTCTAAAGTATCACAAAAAAATAAAATATGACCACAAATTAATAGAACAAAATAGATGTTGAAAAAAAATCAAGCAACTTTCTTCACAACATCTCCTGTTTCTTATGGCAAGATGGCATACTTCTTGATGGCGTGCCCAGGGTCCTTCCTTTTTTTCTAATGACTGATGGAAGAAGCTTATGTTTAGAAAAGTTTATCTGCATAAAGTAGGAAAAAAGATGAAGAAATAAAACAGAACTAGTAGTTTTAACTTAATTGTAATTCTTGAAACAAACCATAGAAATAAGTATTTGTAATAGAATAAATACTGTTCCTCCTGCCTAGAATACTTTTACCTTCCTCATCACCTAATTAACTCTTCCCTTTCTTGAATTTCCTAAGTTCAAGGTTCACTTATTTGGAGAAACCATCTTGATCACCATTTTATATTCTTCTCTTGGAGCCATATACTTCTTCCAGTAGTGGCCCCGGTTTCATATTTGTTCATGAAATAGTTGATTGCATATCTCTATCACTAGACTGTCAGATCCATGGAGGCAGATATCTCTTCTGGGTTTGTTCATTTCTATCTTTGGCCTCAGTATTGTTGCTGGCTTATAATAGCTCTTAATGTATATCCAATAAATAAAGAAATAGAAAAAATCAATGCATGGGAGAGCCTGGTTATTGGAAAGATGTGATAGTCTTATGGGTAAGAGAGCACATACATGACTGATGAGACCTAAAAAGTTCTTCAAAGTGAAGTTTTAGGTAATACATTTCCAAATGAAGGGACAAAATTTAAAATACACATCTTAATGTCTTATGTCGAGGGTTCAATATATGAATATTTTGAATCACAGTAACAACTACATTTTATGTTTTTTATTAGTAAAAACCAGAGAAAGTCAATGTGAGAAACTTATCAAATAAATGTAGTTCCTCTGATAGGATCAGTCCTTTTTTTCCCCAGCATTTTCTTTTTTTTTTAATATATTTTTATTGATGTCAGAGAAATAGGGAGAGGGAGAGGGAGATAGAAACATCAATGATGAGAAATACTTATTGATCGACAGCCTCTTGCATGCCCCCGACTAGGGGTCAAGCTCACAACCAGGGCATGTGCCATGACCAGGAATCGAACCGTGACCTCCTGGTTCATAGGTCGATGGTCAACCACTGAGCCACACTGGCCTGGCCCCAGCATTTTCAATAAAAAAGGAGGATGAAGGAGAAAATATATATTTTATATGTGATTCATAGTCTGCTGATGCAAAACTGAAGGCTTCACTGGGGCACTCTGCAATGCCAATTATTTTCTGGAGACAATTTAGAATTGTATGCATTCTCTCTTTACCATGTACTTGCTGGTGTTATAGTACATTCTTAAAGGAAAGTACTCATCTATTGCTCCTTGCTTGCCAGGGAATACTTTTTTATCTGGTTGCAAATAAAAAACATGAAGGGGCTTTTTGAATCTATCCTGAGAAGATGAATCTATCCTTAAGATTTGAATCTATCCTGGGGTGTTCTCATTAAATTGATAATGGAATTGCTTCAAGAAGGAAACTTTAGTGCCTGCCTGTCATGGCTACACATGAGTGACATGTGCTCTACAGCGTCAGAGCCCCAGATAAATACCTTCTGTATAGGGACATGTACACCTCACACCTTCAGTCCAGTGGAACAGGCTGAACTTCACCTCCTTTAAAATTCTCAGAGTTTATGATACTAGATTAAATGCTACAATTCTCAACAAAAAACATTCAAATGGAAAAATAAAGGCTTACCACTCAAAGTAAACCCAGAAATGTAATGATAACATTTTAAAACCAGATTTCAGTGGAGTCAACATAGAAGCAAACTAAACCGAGGCATAAGGATAGCCATCTCACTTACTTCAATTCTTGGTTGCAACATCACAGCTCTAAATAACTAACTTATTGAACTATTGCTTTTATTAAGAGTAAGTCACATATGCCTATGTATCTATATTTATAAAAGCCTAAGCCACCATCCAACCGTTCAACCATCAGGTCGGTAGCTATGATGCTCAATGACTACCAGGGGGCAGACACCCCAACCGGTAGCTATGATGCACACTGACCACCAGAGGGAAGATGCTCAACGCAGGAGCTGCCAAGCTGTGGTGACTTGGCAGCTGGGGTTCTCGGGTGACACACCCGGAACCAGAGAGGAGGGAGCCTGATTCCAGTGTGTCACCCGAGAACAGCCCTCTCACAATCCAGGACCCCTCAGGGGATGTCGAAGAGCCAGTTTTGGCCTGATCCTCGCAGGCCAGGCTGAGGGACCCCACCACTGCATGAATCCATACACTGGGCCTCTAGTAATTTATATAAGGAAAAATAAGTCAAGATAGACTTTTTTCTTTCATGTGTCCTTGTGATTGATTATCCAATAAACATATAATTATGAAGACACAGTGCTTAATAACTGGTAAATACCAAAGTAATAACTCAACATGAGCTTGGAAAATAAATAAAAAAGATGGAGAAAAGTGAAAAGATGGAGAGGAGGAAAGGAGGAAATAAAAAAAGGAATAGGGAGTGAAGAAAAGAAAAAGAAAAATGTTTATATGTGATGCCTTTTCATTTCCCACAATGAAAACAGTTTCTCAGCAAAAAAATCTTACTGGTATTACTTTCTATTGGCACACTCCACTAGAATATTTCCTTTCCCCCAAATATTAAATATTGACATAAATGTTATATTTTGATAAAATATTTCCACAGCCTTCTCCTACTTTAATTTGTTCAACTACTCTAACTCACACAGACCTGTAATTGGTCCTGAAATTAGAAATTACCAATATTTGGTTTATTGTCTCAAGAAACTGAGGTTAAAGAAGATACTTGTGTAAATAAACTATTGTATTAAAAATTAACAAAGTAGAACAAATAAGACATTATTTTGGCACAAGAGAAGAAATTATAAAGTCCCTTGGGAAGAAGAATGGGGAGAAAACAGATGTGAATATTTAACAGAAGAGATGATGCTTGATCTAGGTCTTAAAGAATTAATAGCGATACAAAAGACAGATGATAGAGGGAAAGCATTAGGAGAAAGTCTTGGAGGATGAGGAAGTAAATGGGAAAGCATGACAACCTGAAGTAGAAAGGCGTGCCCAGGGTCCTATGATGGAAGTAGAGTTGGAACTTAGGAGAAAATGAAAGATGAGTTGGGTGAGGAGACAAAGACCAAATCATAGAGAGACTTGGACAGCACGCATGGATAATAATGATTTATTTTGTAGCCTGTGAATTTGAAGCATAGAAGTAAAATAATATGGTTTTAATTTTTAAAAAAATCTAACTACTAACAATTTGGAAGACAGACTTGAAGAAACCATGGGGAAAAAGATCAATGAGGAAATCCTTAAAATAGTCCAGAAGAGAGATGATCAAGACCTGACATAGCGCAGTAGTCTGGGATTGGAGACTGGTTGACAGATTGAGAAATGTTATGTTAAGAGAACCCATAATATCCAGTGACCAGATGGGTATGAGAGATTAGGTACTGGCAGAAAAAGAGACGGTTGTAATTATGTACAGATTTTTGGTATACACATAAGAGTAAAAGCAAGCCTGGGAGAAAGATAATAATTTTGGTTTTAAATGTGTTGAATTTTCCTGTGGGATATCTTATTAACTAATAGCAGGGAGGAAAAAAAAAAAATATATATATATATATATATATATATATATATATATGTGTGTGTGTGTGTATATATACATACATATATATATATATATATATATATCTGTGTGTGTGTGTATATATATATATATATATATATATATATATATATATATATATATATATATTAAGGAAAGAAGCCTGAATGGAGATGTTGATTTGCAGTCATCAGCATCCAGGTAGCACTGGATGCAGTGAGCATTGAAAAGTTTCCTGGGGTGCGTGGAATTGAAAAGACAGAGTGACTAAGTGTGAACCAAGGAAACACCAACATTAATTGGTAAACAAAGGAAGAAGGGATTGGGAATGTGAGAAAGAGCAACTGAAATGCAAAGGGGAATCAGGAGAATTTAGTACAGGAAAGATTTTTATGGAAAAGGGAGTAGTCATTAAGGAAGCCACAGAATTTACATGGTTAGCTTTATCTGGTACAGACATTGTTATGTTGTTTGTTTTGAATGACCACTTACAAATTGAATGTGGAGACTGCTTTGAACCAAAATTTTTGTCCATTATATTAACTATTCCTTTTTGGTTAAATTGAATTAAACACTATGAGGGCCAGAACAGTTTCTTATTCATGCTTGTATACCTAGCAGCACCTACCACAGATGACATAGAAAATGAAATTTCAATGTGAATATTGCTGAAGAAAGTAAATAATCGATTATCGGGTTTTAGTGAACTTACATCTTCATTCTGATAATGAATATGCTTTTGAATTATATAAAATCTTAATATGCAAATGATGAGAGAGAGGGAGAGAGAGAGAGAAGAAAGAATTTCTAGGTTTGAACATACTAATCCATTCTGTGTGAACCACATTCTGTAATATATAGCAGGAAAAGGTACTTCTGACAGGTCTGGGCAAGTTGAATTTGTTTGGCTTCCTCTCTTCTAATAACGTGCTTAACTGATCTATATTTTTGCTATTTGAAGTCTACCTCTATTCTTTTTTTATTCTTTATTGATTAAGGTATTACATATGTGTCCTTATCGCCCCATTGCTCCCCCACCCTCCCCACTCATGACCTTACCCCCCCGTTGTCTGTGTCCATTGGTTAGGCTTTTATGCATGCATGCAAGTCCTTCGGTTGATCTCTCCCTCTCTATCTCTATTCTTTATCAGTTTTAGTTGCTTTTCCAATCTCCAATAGGCAGCAGAATGAAAGAGATTCTAAAGTTGGCACTTATGACTTTTTATTCACTCAAAATAATAAAAAAGATAATTCCTCTTACAATTTATGCCATGTGAAAATAAAAAACCAATTGCCTTGGTCACCAATCTTGCTAAGTTAGACAGAGATGTATTTCTGTCTTATTAGGTGGGATCAAGATGTTGTTTGTTCAAGTCTCTATCCTTCAACCTGTGGCAAGTTAAGACTTACTGATATTATGAAGGTCTTAGGCCAAGTTAATATCACAAAAAAGTTAAACCACAGGGTGGTCATTTCAAGGCATCTCTACTGCTCCAAAAAGAAACACAAGAACCAATTACAAACCACATTATCTCCCTCCTCCCATTCTCAGTAAAGTTCATCATATGCAAAGTTGAAATGCACCCCCTACCAGAATTACCTTGAGAATGGAGGGAGATGAATTATGTTACCCTGCATATACATTGTAATTCACTATAAAATGTCATTCAGAGTTCACTTGCCCAACTCCATCATACCTCCAAATACAGCTCAGTATGAAACAAGAGCATGGAGTTAAGAGAGGACAGTCCCCAGGAGCTAAACCTGCAAGTGGATTGATGTAAGCTAAGGGGACAAACAGAGAAGCAGACACTCAGAAGACCAAGGGGGCATGACCATCTGTAGGTGGCAACTTAGACAAGCAGGGAGAGTAGTTTCTGACAGCCATGGCGCTATGGAGACTTAGGAACATCCTAGGCCAGTGATGGGCAACCTTTTGAGCTTGGTGTCAAACTTCGCCAAAAAACTGAGCCTAACTCGGGTAGTGTGTCACTTTGAGGAAAAACATTATTTCGCGATATTTATAGTTTAAATAACATAAATGTATAATTGTTATATATAATTGTATTTAATAAACCAAAAACTAAATATTTAACTTACCTTCTTAGTGACTTCTTTGTTCATCCGTCAGTCGGTTTCTTTTGTTGGTCTTGATATTATTTAGCTTGTGTGGGGTGCCGTGAACTAAGATAAGTGAGCGGGAGGGGGAATTCTTTAACTAACCTGCCTATTAGTGACTTTTTTGTTGCTGAATTTCATTGGCTAAATCTTCAATTGAAGGTTGGTATTTTGTACACTTCAGGCCCAAGCAAGCTCTACTAACTTCATCTGTCAATCTGTTTCTTTTGTTGGTTTTGATATTATTTAATGCTGAGAATAAGGCCTCACAAAAGTATGTAGAGGGAAAAATTGTGAGTAAAGCCATTGCTATATTTTTCAGGGTGCTAAAAGTGTCTGGTAGTCGGTTCCAGGCACTCCAAATTTCCTGTTCGTAGTGGCACTCCTCTTGATTCTCCAAGCGGCACCTTTCCAGATTCTCAAGCTTTGACCTCAAGTCGACAAACACCTGAGCCCAGATACTAGCCCAATTCTGCAAGTTGCATCTCCAAATCATCAATTTGCATCCATTGGAAACCATTTAATTCCAAACTACTGTAGACTACTACATCAGGATACTTAATTATTTTCATGGTCTGTTCTAGACTTCTAAATTGACTAAATCTATCACTAAACTGGTCAAGTAACAAGTCTAAAACATGCTGGTACTTCATATGCAAGAGTTCCATTTCATTTTGAACAGCTGCACTGGCCTTCTTAAAATACTTTGTTACTCAAGGAAAATACTTATAAGTTTTAGTTTCTACATCTCGCTTGAAAATTTTAACTTTACTTTCAAAAGCTTTTATGTATCCAAACATAACGTCAATACTTTTGCCAAAACCTTGTAACATTAAGTTCAGTTCATTAATATGAACAGAGAGATCTGTAAAAAACATCAGGGTGTTGACCCACTTATCATCATTAAGCTGAGGAAAGTTTCCCAGATCCTTATCAAGAAATACCTTAATTTATTCAAAGCACTCAACAAAGTGCTCAAGAACTTTGCCTCAGTTCAGCCATCTTACATTATTGTACATCAGTAGTCCACTGTAGGTGGAATCAACCTCCAGTAAAAGTGCCAAAAATTCTCGCTTGTGAAGGGGGCGAGCAGCTATTAAATTAACTATTTTTGTAACAACTGACATTAAGTCGTTTAAGTCGGTGAATCCTGCCTTGTCACATAAAGCCTCCTGATGGATAATACAATGAAAAGGCACAATCTGATGTCCAATAGCTTCTGTAAACAATTTGACAAATCTGACTTTTTTCCCCACCATATTTGGTGCCCCATCTGTCGTCACTGACACAACTTTAGAGATATCAATGCTTAGGTCATGAAATGTTTGTATAACAACCTTACATATTTCACTTCCTGATTTACTTATTGACCCTGATACTAACTTTATCAACTCTTCTCTCATTGTGAGACCATCAGAATATCAACCAATAATGGCCAACTGAGCATGTGATGTGACATCAGTAGTTTCATCAAGAGAGATCGAAAAATATTTACACTTCCTTATGTTTCTCTTTAATTGATGTTGTACGTTTGTGTTCAGTCTCATTATTCGGTCTTTTATGATATTTCTACTGAGTGGTAACTCAGATATTCTCTTAATAATTGCATCTTTATTCTGCATATCGTGAAATAGACCTGGTGCACATCTTAGGAGAGTTTCTTTAATAAATTCTCCCTCACTGAGCGCTTTTCCATGCTGAGCTATAGAGTGAGCAATGCTCAAACTTGCAGATGTTAAATTTGTAGAGCCTTTCATAAATTTAAGGATGGAATTAGATTGGCTCTTATAAAGGTGTAGCTGCCTGGAAATGTATTCCTTCCTTTCATCCTCACTTTTTTCCAAGAGCTGGGAATGATTAGTTTCAAAATGTCTATTTATATTACACGTTCTGCTTACTACTGTTTCAGTACATAGAACGCAAAATGATCTGCCATTTTTTTTTCTATAAAGCCATACATCTCGGTCCATGTCTCTTGAAAGGGTCGGCCACTGCTACTACCACTTCCTTTACTTAACCTTAGTTTTTTTATTTTTTGGGTTCTCCATCAGGGGGGCAGTGACAGAAGATAGAATTATAGATAGCTTGTTAGGCCTGCAGGCAATTAGGGGTTAACTAGCCTAACTAACCACAAAATGGTGCATATAACTGTCTTTTAGGAAAGGGCAGGGTTAATAAGCAGAAATAGGGGTTAATAAGGATACACAACAGTAATAGTGGTGAAATGGAGTCTGCATTATGGTGCAAGTGGTGTTCCTTATGGGAATTAAAATGGCTGCCGCTATTTCTAATGGCGGGAAACAGCACGGCACCCATAGCATGCCACAAACCCTCGCCTCTCCCAGCCTCCCCCTCACTTATCTCAGTAATGATGGATTAGAAATCCATGACACCCCAGAACAGTAGATAATGGTTGCTGTGGTTAACTGTTATTTGGTTAC
The DNA here is from genome assembly GCF_027574615.1 of Eptesicus fuscus. Lineage (NCBI taxonomy): Eukaryota > Metazoa > Chordata > Mammalia > Chiroptera > Vespertilionidae > Eptesicus > Eptesicus fuscus. The sequence goes on from NC_072481.1 coordinate 74,097,345, forward strand.
TGGTAATGGCAGGGCCCCCAGAGATGCGTCCCCCGCTGCATTCTGCTGCTCCCTGCTCTGCCGGCGGAAGTGAGGGCAAAGATCCCAGCTTAACCGGAAGTCCCAGAACTAGACGCTTTGTGCCGGACTTCTGTTGTTTTGGCCTACAGACCTCCGGCACAGAGTGTCTAATAGGGGAGGATGAAACATTTGTGACTAGAGTCTTGGAGTTAGACTCTAACTCCAAGACTCTAGTCGCAAATGTTTCATCCTCAGGAGCAGCAAATGTTTCATCCTCGGCATGCAGCCGCCTCAGTGGCCACGTGTCATCAGAAATGGCTACACGTGTCAGTGCTGACACGCATGTCATAGGTTCGCCATCACTGTCCTAGGCAGAGTAAGTTCTTGGTGCCCCTTGAAAGTGGTATCTTTAAATCTCTATTAAATATCTGCGTAGATGGTAGAAATAAACTAATTTTCTACTAACAAAAATATTTAATCTTCCAAATAAAGAAATAATTACATGCACCTAAGTACAGTAACATTTGATTAGGAATTGCCCTAGAGTCTAGGGCCTATAGTCTAGGGCCTAGACTATAATGCTGTTCAATAGACAAATATTTGAAAGATCCATAAAATAGCTTAAAACAAATAATAAATAAATCACTTATTCATGACACATTGTAGCAAGTCAAGCATAGTTTGGTTTCAAAATTTCACTTGATACCATGTGCCACGTAAAAGGCTCCCTGGTAATAATTAACAAAATATCCCACAGGAAAATTCAACATGTTTAAAACCAAAATTACTATTTCAGGGCAGGTAGAATCACCACTTGTGGCTCCTACTTGTGCATTCAAAAATTATTTGGCAAAGGTCTGGACAGATGAAAAGCTTTCAAAATTTTTCATTAGGAGGTTGTGTTCCAATTACATTTCACTTGTTATATAAAAGTCACGTGACAATTTCAGTTTACTGGCATTATATTTCTGATTGATTCAGTGATGCTTAGCTCACATTAGTTATTGCCCTATCCAGTGTCCTAAAAGGCCTGTACTTCAATTCAACCTAGCCATCAAATGGGCAGAGATGAGAAATCAAGATCTCAGAGGACCAGGTCCCAGAAATGCACATGAGTGGCCTTGGTGTTGAAGAAAACTGTTACCAGATGTGGCCAGCACACTATAATTAACTTGCTCCAGTGAGTCATGCCCTTGTATAATTCTCTCCCCCTGAATCCTGGCAGAACCTATGCCTTGGTTCGAACAAGAGAATATGGCAAAGGTGATAAAATATCATTCCCATGATTATGTTACATTATATAAGATTGTCTAAATAGATTGGAGCAGGAGACTCCCTCTTTGCTGGCTTTGAAGTCAGCTGTCATATTGAGAGAGTGTCTAGGGAGGGTCATGTGACAAAGAACTGGCAATGACCTTTAAGAACTGAGAGTAGCTCCCAGCCGAGACAACCAATAAGAAAACTGTGATCTCAGCCCAACCGACGAATTCTCCCAACAACCTTGGAGAACTGAAAGTAGATATTTTCCAAGTTCAGCTTCTGATGAGAACACCGGCCTGGACCAGCACTTAGATTGCAACCTGGTAAGACCCTGAAGTAAAAAGCACAGTTAAGCTGTGACTAGACTTCTGACCTACCGAAAGTCTGAGATAATAATACATGTGTATTGTTCTAAGCTGCTAAGTTTGCAGTAATTCATTACACAGCATAGAGAACTAATGCACTAGGAGCAAGATTCAGCTTACTTCTCAGCACTTTATTCATTAGTAGAAGTGTAGAACATTCCAGAGCAAGGAAGGATCAAGGTCTAGAAGATTGGCACTGGATAACTGGCAGGACACCATAACACTAATTTAGGCGAAGCTGTGTGTGTGTGTTTGAGAGTGTCTGTGCCTGCGGAAGGGTTGGAGTAGATAGGGGAGGGGATGAGGCAGACATTTGGTGATAACTCAGCAGAACGTAAGAGTTGACAAGCAACCAGAGTGGAGGGCTTAGAAGTTGGGGTTAGCTGGGTCTGTAAATGGGGTGTTTACTTATAGGGGGATTGCCATAGCCACCGCTGAAAATTGGGCAGGGAGTTTCCATACATGTTTTGAGGTGGAGCAACGACACTCTCCTGTTCAAAACAACTTTGAGTGGCTGAAATCTTACCACCAGGTATACATTCCTGTTGTAAAGCATTGCCTTTCATATTATTAACTAGAGGCCCGGTGCATGAAATTCGTGCACAGAGGGGGTTGTCCCTCAGCCCAGCCTGTACCCTCTCCAATCTGGGACCCCTCTAGGGATGTCCAACTGCCGGTGGGATCAGGCCTAAACAGGCAGTCAGACATCCTTCTCACAATTCAGGACTGCTGGCTCCCAACTGCTTGCCTGCCTCCCTTCCTGATTGCCCCTAATCGCTTCTGCCTGCCAGCCTGATCACCCCCTAACCACTCTGCTGCCAGCCTGTTTGCCCCCAACTTCCCTCCTCTGCCGGCCTGGTCACCCCTAACTGCCCTCTCTTGCAGGGTTGATCAACTCCAACTGCCCTCCCTTGCAGGCCTGATCCTTCTCAACTGCCCTCCTTTGCAGGCCGGGTGCCTCCCAACTGCCCTCTCCTGCTGGCCATCTTGTGGTGGCCATCTTGTGTCCACATGGAGACAGGATCTTTGACCACATGGGGCAGCTATAATGTGTGTTGCAGTGATGATCAATCTGCAGATTACTCTTTTATTAGATAGGATAGAGGCCTGGTACAGGGGTGGGGGCCAGCTGGTTTGCCCTGAAGGGCGTCCCGGATCAGGTGGGGGTTCCCTTGGGGTGTGGGGCGGCCTGAGCGAGGGGCCTGTGTGGTTTGCAGGCCGGCCACGCCCCCTGGCAACCCAAGTGGAGGCCCTGGTATCTGGAATTTATTTTCCTTCTACAATTGAAACTTTGTAGCCTGGAGCGGAGCCAAGCTTGGGGCTCTGTCCGAGGCCAGTAGCCATTTGTGTTGGGGTTATAGTTGAAACTTTGTTGCCTTAAGCGGGTGGGCCCGGCCAGGGTGTGCAGAAAGCTTTGCTTCCCCTGTTGCTGGCGGCAACCCTGGCCTGCTCTCTCAAGCTCCATTCTGCCGCCATTTGTTTGAATTTGTTTACCTTCTATAATTGAAACTTTGTAGCTTGAGTGGAGCCTTAGGCCTGGCAATGGCAGGCGGAAAGCTTGGCTTCCTCTGTTACCTAGGAAACCTTGCTCTCTGTGGCTGTAGCCATCTTGGTTTGGGTTAATTTGCATGCTCACTCTGATGGGATGGTGGGCGTGGCTTGTGGGTGTGGCTTGTGGGTGTGTCGGAGGTATGGTCAATTTGCATATTTGTCTATTATTAGATAGGATTATATCAAACTCCATGGAATAACATAGTTATTGGATCAGGTTTCTTAATGAGAGCTCTGGTTAGCTGGTGATGAAGGACCTTCTAAGAAAAAAAAAAAAAAGAAAGAGAGAGATAACAAACACAAACTTTGACTATTTCATAAATTTAGTAGTGACTTTCTTTTCCCAAAAACAGCATGATTTTTGGACTTAGAACTGGAATAAAACACTGGCTTCTTTATTTTTTTTTAATTTATTTTTTTAAATTTCTTTATTGATTAAATTATCACATATTTGTCCTCATCCCCCCATTCCCATCCCACACCCCTCCCCACACATGCCCCCACCCCCCTGTTGTCCTTAACCGCTGGTTAGGCTCATATGCATGCACACAAGTCCTTTAGTTGATCTCTCCCCTTTATCCCCACCCTTCCCTACCCTCCCCCCGAGGCCCGACAGTCTGATCCATTCCTCCTTGTTTCTGGGTCTGTTCTTGTTCATCAGTCTATGTTGTTCATTATGTCCCCTAGATGAGTGAGATCATGTGCTATTAGCAATACACTTATAAGAACCGAAAATGAGACAAGCAATAATGGTTATGCTGAAAGGCAAATGAATCAGTCTGTAGTGAGTTTCTTTCTGGGCCAACAGTTTTTTTGAGACCCAATTTCAATGTCCAACAGTTCCTTATGTGTACATGTCAGCACTGACATTACAGTTCTGGATGGTGGACAAATGGTGGTAATGCAGGTCCGACTCTCTCTGGTTTGGTCCTGGGCAACCTGCAGTGATGCACAGCTGCTAACTGCTAGTATGGGAAGGCCACGTCAGCGTCTTCCATCTCTGGACTACTTCTCTTCTGTCTTCATGGCTGGAGTAGTCCTGTCGATTCCTCTCTGTTGCTGGAATCCACATGGTCTCCGAGGTGTTTTCTGAAAATATACAAACATATTCTCAACCAAAAGTTAATAAAGAAATATTTTCTATAAATTTGACTTGGGATCCTATTTCATTTATTGCCCAAATGATTTTACTCTGGCTTGTTTTGACACCTTGTGTGTTTTTCATGGGTGTCTTGCTTTTAGCCTTACAATTACTTTTCTAAAGTATTAATTTTCTAGATGTAATTTACTTACAGGATATTTTTCCTTACATGATATTCTTCTACTATTCCCTCCTTTTTTGATTTAAATGTCAGGAGGCTTTTGAAAATTTTATAATGTAGTCTTGATGGCTTTTAAATTTTAATTTTTTGCATTATAATATTACTGTTTTAGGTTCATTACATGGTGCACAATTTTATCATGAGATGAAGTACCAATAAAAATTCTAGTTAACACTTTAGGAACACCTTTTTGTCTAGTACAATTAATTTTTCTAGCATATTCGCTTGTTTCAACTAGCCAATTTAAATTTGCCTGAAATAAATATCACATGATCTCACTCATTTGTGGAATATAATGAACAACATAAACTGATGGGGAAAAAATAGATCCAGAAACAGAGAAACATCAATCAGAACGTCAAACCTCAGAGAAGAAATTGTGAGGTAACCAGGAACCCAAGAATGCCTGAGAACGCCTTTCTAGCCATGCTAGCAATCATCAGATGTACGGTAATTTTACCTGGGACAAGAGGGTAAGTATTTTTGTCTTATGCTCCTGACCCTTCATGGGTAAGACCCTTTACGTGGGCTGATCCCCTGACTAATGTAGTTACCAATAATACCAAACACCTTGGTCATCCAGGAGGTCCATGGGTGGGGCAAGAAAGTATAAATACAAAGGGGTCTCCACCCAGCTTCCCTTTTGTATGACACGAAATCAAAACAATGCCCCTTTGTGTGTACAATTAAAGAGAGGTTTCTGGCTTGTGTGGACACCAAAGAAAGGGTGTCACTACTATCACTACTTGCCCCCGGTAGAGGTGCAGAAAATGTAACTAAGACCTTGTCTATATAAAAAGAAATGAACAGCCAGTTTGAAAGGGAATTGCCATGGACTAGAACAAAGAATATCCTTATATGATATTATTCTACACTGTCATTAACATTTTTCCCAGATTTGGATCACCCGCAGTACTTATAATAGTTTCTCACACCCTTGGGGATAAAAAAAAATAATAATAATCTGTTTGGTGCTTGGAGACAAACTTAACACATCTCTTTATACTTTATAATTACAACAGCATAATATACAATTATCCCAAGCAAACTTACGAACTAATTCTTTGAATGTCTGGCAGCAATTTAAAAAGGACATGTAAGAATTTAATCCTTTTCATTGTGTAGAGGGCCTCCTGGGAAGGCACCTGAGCATTCTATATTGGTCCCTCTTACCCTTTAGGCCAAGAGAGACCCTCTTCTCACAATTCAATTGCTCACAGCTGTTGCATGAGCTCTCTGTTCATGTCGAGGTTGAAGTCTCGTGATGACTGGTGCCATGGATCTGTCGCTCACCCAGTGGGGCAAACTGAGCCCTCCCTAGAGAAGAAACCCGGGTTCCACAAGATATGTGATCAGTGCTGGGGCCCTGCCAACAGGCGAGGGGATCCCAAGGCAGATGCTGGGCATGGAGGCCACGGGGGCATAGGCTACCAAGGAGACAAAACTGAACCTCACATCATCGTCATCCTGCTTGGCCCCGGAGGATGGCTGGTTAGCCAGAGACGGGTAAGATTCCTCAAGGAAGGAACGACCTAAGACAGGCACAGTTGCAGAGGGGCCATCAGGAGAGAATTTGGGGATCAACAGAGGTGGGGCACAGACCCTCACCCCCCCCCAACATTGCAGGGGCCTGAACCCTAGCCCCTTCTGAGGGAGGTCTCCTGCCCCCATGGCTGCTTCGTGCTTCCCATGCCCAGCTCAGATCAGGACCCAGGTGACCGACAGAGACTTGGCCAACAGCAGCTGCCCTCTCACTCCAACAAGAATTGTTTGAGTTGTCTTGTACCCATGGTGTGGGGAAGTGGGTTTACGATATCTAAATCCAGCCTACCACCAGGAATGCTCAGGACCTACTCAAGAAGGCAAATAATCCCTTCCACTAATATTTACAAGGTAAAATAAGATTGTTATTAGAGTAATAAATTTGACAGTAAAAACACTGGCTTCTTTAATTATTTTTTTATTTTTTTTATTTAGGCAACCTGCTGAACTTCTTTAAACTTCAGTCTACTAATTTGGAAAATAAAGTTAGTAATAACTACTTCTGATTGTCATAGTAACAATGAGTAGACAAAATGCAACAATGCAATGATTTAATAGTCTCTGCCATAGTACAAAAGCATAAACTGAAGTCTTATAAAAGTTCAATAGCATAGAGACTTTAAAACTTTGTTTTGGAATCAGTCTGGGAGAAGTTGAATCCTGGCTCAGTAGTTTATTATCTATGTGACCATTTGGTAGTTTCTTAACCCTTTAAGTATTTCTTCACCTAAAAGGCATGGAGCCCAGCCGGGTGTGGCTCAGCAATTGAGTGTCGACCCAGGAACCAATAGGTCACCGGTTCGATTCCCAGTCAGGGCATATGCCCAGGTTGTGGGCTCAATCCCCAGTGGGGGGCATGCAGGAAGCAGCTGATCAATGATTCTCTATCATCATTGATGTTTATATCTTTCTCTCCCTCTCCCTCTCTGAAATCAATAAAAATATATTTTAAAAGGCATGGAAATACTAATTGCTTCACTGTGTTAGGCAAATATTAAGTGAGACAATATGTAAAATGCTTAAATTTTTCCTTAAATAGTAGGTTACTGCATTGTCTGATTACAATTGCTCAGCCATGGAACTAGCTAGTATTTTCTGATTGGGTGTGACAACTTCCCATGTGCCCTTTCATCCTTATTTCATTGCTCCTGACACTTCTAATTGGAATGGTTAAAGATTTATGGAATCCTTATTTATACAACCCTATTAATACAACTAGAATTTCCAGGCAAAGCTCTTCAATAAGTGTTTGTTGTGTTGAATTGAACCCAAATTTGCAGATTGATGACGAATTTATGGATGCAGACCATGGGTTTCCTCCAAGTAATGCTGCTTGGCCTCAGTGATATCTTCATGGCCAATGTGTATGCAGATATACTTTCAGTGGATGAGATGAGACCTTTTAGGCTAATAACAGAGGTTGATTTAGTGAAGAATGCTAGCTTTGGGGTCAGCCTAGCTCAAATAGCACTGAATACAGTGGGCACTACTGCATGCTTGGAATTACGCTGCAACCCTTCCCAGCTCCATTTGCCACCCTCTATATCACTGCATACAAAGCACATCAGGACAAGATATTTATACTCTAAGTTGTCTATGCCATAAAAGTGATGTATAGGAGATCAATGTAACTATAATTTAGTCATATAGGGTGGTTTTGGAAAACTTTTCATGGATCTAAGTGTGAATTTAATAGGCCAAGATTGTTGCCTCATAAAATGACACTTAAATTGCATTAGAAGGTCCTGGACAACTTATAGAAAACAAGCTGATATTTGGCCAGCTAAAGTCATAGACACATTGCTTAAAGGTTATTTAAAGTGATACTTTTATATCCTGGCCTCTACAGAACAGTGCAACTAAAATATCCCATATATACTGAGTTGTCTATTCTACTTTAATGGGTCTACCTGGAAGAATAGTCTACAATTTCCTTTGACAACACTTTCTTGGATCTCATAAAGATTAGTACATTAACATTATCAAGTAGACAGTTTTCTAGGTGATGCTGTTTTGGAGATTCAGAAATGCCACAGCACTAACAGTCCATGGTCCAGTGTGATTGTTAACACTTTGATCATCATTTACTAAGGCCTAGGTACTAATGTAAGCCTTTGCAAATACTAACTCATTTGATCTCATATAATCATCCTATGAGGTAGCTATTATTGTTGTGGTGGTGGTTGTTATTATCTTCATTTTACACTTGAGGAAACTGGAGCGAAGACATATTATATAATTGCCCAAGGTCACATAGCTAATTAGCAGCAAAGCCAATATCAAACCAGATTTATGATCGTAACTATACTCTACCCTCAACACAGAAATATTCCAGACTGGGAGTTAAAGGAACTAAGTTTGAATCTCAACTTCATCACTAATTAGCTATATGAAATATTTTTAACTTTATTACTTCCTGTACTTAACGAATAATACCCATATCGTGAGGTTGGGAAAATGACATAGATATATGTGAAGTCGTCTTGCACCATGGCTAACTCATAATAAGTGTTCAATTAATATTATTTTTACTTAAATTTGATGCTTTTTGAGTTTTCCTTAGGATTCCTATTAACTTACAAATAAATTATTGGGATCTGTGATGCTTTTAGTAATAATCCCATTAACACCTGAGAGTACTTTAGTTTAACCAATCAACTCTAGTCAAGAACAGAGTGTTGAGATGCATTGAAAACAAAGACAAGCATATTTGGGTGGACCTTGTGCACAAAGTCAATTTGAGGGCACTGGGCAGACCTAGGCTGGTGGCTGTGGAGCTGTCTGGGCAGCCAGAGGTCCCCTGAGCTAAAGGGTGGATGACAAGAGAGAAGGAGTGCCAAAGAGAGCAAGTAAAGGTCTGAACCCATTTTACCGAGGGCAGGAACTTCTTTAATGTCTGCAATTTATGTCAGAGCCCGATGCCACATTTGAGTTGGAAGTATTCAGCTACTATCATGCCAACAGAGGGATTGCCACAAAAGATGTCTCCTGTGTCCTCCCAAAGACGTTAATGATGATAATGCCTTTGAGTACTTTTCCTGATTTTCTGTACAGGCATGTAAAGAAAATGTCAGAGAGCGATGCTCAAACACTGGCACTTCCCTCTGGGCTCTGTGTGGGCTCAGCAGCTCAGCGGAGGAGCAAGAGCTGCACCACCTCGCTTGGCACTGAGCTTGGGGAACACTACACTGGACAGAGACAGCTCTTTAGGCAGACAGAACACAGGTTCATTCCACTGTCTTTCATGCTGGGTATGCCAGGCATTTCCACACAGCGATGAATAGAGGTATAATTAAGACACCGCAGGTCAAAGATTTTTCCTGTAATATCCAATGGCAAGTGACAAACCACAGGGCATGTCTTTAGCCATTACACACTGAGCCTCATAGAGAACCAGTACGTTTATACCAACATTCCACATCAGAAGAGGAAATTCTTTTTTAGCCATTCCTCAGTGCTTTCATCCAAGGCCAGAATGGGTCACATGACCCCATCCCCACTGCCAGAAAGGCTTGGAGATAGTAATCATATTTTCTCATAACCAGAGTGGAAATAAGTAAGAGAGATGGAATTGGAAATGAACATTGTGCTAGCTAACCCACACAGTCTGCCCAGTAGGTATGATTATCATCCCCATGACATAGCTAAGGAAACTGAGTCCTGGACAGGTTAAACAAGTTGCACAAGAGCTCACAGCTTACAGGTTGTGAAGCAGGATTAGAATGACAGCACTCTGTCCAGGGTCTGGATACTTAGCACTATATTCTGCTGCATCTCCAAATTAGCTCGCCCAGTAATTCTCTCTGAGAGCACCCTCTACCTTCCCCTGATGACTCTAATCATCATTTACAATCATGTATTTATTTGGAGTAATCATTTGTTTAATATCTGCCTGCCCAATTAGATAATAATCTCTGTGAGAGCTGAAACATTTTTTTGTTATATTTACCCCTGCACATGCAGCAATGTGCGTGTTTTCTCACAGATAGCTGGTCAATTAATGAATGAGTGAATTCAAATAACATGCAATTTGATGCTAACCCTATGCTAATCAAGAGCTTGAGGAGCTCAGAGCAGAAGAGTACTCATGAACTGAATAGAGGGCAGAGAAGGCTGCAAGACCATTGCTAGGCTGGGTCTGGAGGAATGAATTTGGATTTGAGCAACTGGAAGTGAGATGAGGAAGCCCAAGGTAAAAAAGAGACAAGTGTGCTTGGAAAATAGAAAATTATCCAACTTGATAAAATTAGAGATTAATGTATTGAACAATTTATGGAGAATCTTGAAAAAGGGCAGAGATTCTAATATTAATTAAGACAGAGAGGTTTTTGTGATGTAAGCAAAATGGTAACAGTGATTGCTCTGGTAGTTTTATGGATTTGATTGGAGGCCCTTAAGAGCTGTCTCAGTAGCTTAAGCAAAGGGAACAGTGACGAAGACCAGACTGGACCACAGCATTGGGATTGAAGAGTGAAAACAGAGAAGCAATCATGCCAGGGCAGACACTAGTGGGACTTGAGTCTGTGAGGAATGTATAGAAAATAGATTTAAACCAACTCCAGGTGTTTGATTTGGTGGGAGTATTTGGGGACAGGTTAGAAATGCATGAAAGAAGGGTTATGAAGCCAACTTCAAGTTTGAAGAAACTGAAAGATATCCAAATAAAAAGGTACAGAGGGAGTTGGAAGTAGATAACTGAACATTGTTTTTTAAAAATGATAAAGACTGGATATATAGACTTGGAAGTGAACATAGAGAATACATTAAGAAAGAAACAAACCCAGTCTTGGGTAATGTGATTAATTCAGGTTAAGATGGTAAAAGGAAACAATCATTTCTAATTTCTATCTTCCCCTGCCTCAGTGACCAGTAATGTCAACCCAAGTCCCTGAATGATCTATGGAACAGAACTCACCCCCTCCTCCAAATTAACCCATATAAAATATGTGGTGTAAACAATAAATAAACCTTTATTGTGTTAAATCACTGGTGGTTCATATTTAATTTTTCATCGTAGTACCCTAGCCTATCTTAACATAATCAGAAACCCATAGCCTGAACTCAGGCAATAGATCTCAATGACAGGTAAAATTTGAGATGCAATGCCCATAAAGTAGTACAAAGCAACGTGCAAAGTTTGTGAATGGAAAGGATGAAGTTGCCATTATGGAAAAGTTAGACTAATATTCTCCTATAAACGACAGATAAACAATGAGCTCAAAACCTTGATTTACCTTAGTATTTTTTATCAACATTGATAAGACATGTGTTGTTTTTTTTTTTTGGAAGGAATTAGAAGGAAAAGGTAATTATTGATTACTGATGTTAAATGTTTATAAACAAAAATGTGAAATTCTCCACATGAATATAAATTGCAAACATGCACAAATAATTTAAATATTAATTTAATATTGATAAATAAAATAAATATTTACTTTGGTAACTGATGAAATCTTCATAACATTTGTCTTTATTTTATTTTTAGCATTAACTATTAGCATTATGTCTTACCAGTGATTAGTATTTGTTGAATGAATATATGAATAAATGCATATGTAAAAGAATAAATAGAAGATGGAAATGGCTGAAATAATGAAGTAGTTAAAAACCTATGCAAGGATTTATGTATGTATTTCATTTATTCAGGGAGCAACAATCTATAATATCTGTTTTCTAATTTAAGCATATCAAGAAAAATATGTAAAAGTCAATATGTAGGATATTAAGGTGATTTTGCAATTTATGCAATTTTCTAGCATCTCAAATGAGTTTTGACCTATCTATATGTGATAACAAAATAATTTGACTCAATAATACTATAAAGGCAAAGGGTTAGATAAATGAAAAGTGGTGATTCTATAGATTTTTATATAATTATATTGAATGATTTTTTATATTTACTATATATTTTTATAAGAGCAACATAAAAATAGTTACAGAACTATTTTGTCACAAAAAGTCAGGATAAAGTAGGAGGAGAGAAATTATCCATCTATTAATATCAGGAAGAATTTGCTGACAGTGGGAGATAGATTGAGAAAGGGTATAATCTGCAGAGATATAATATTAGACTGGACAAAAAATTAAAACATTCATCACTGAAAATCATCCTTCACCTACAGGGATGTAAAGTAGCCAACATAATGAATAGCAGTGATATACACTACTTGAGTACTAAGTGAGACCAGCCAAGGCAAGGACAAATACTTCCAATTTATTTCTCATGTGATGTAAGACCCATGATTGTCACAAAGAGAAAATTATCATGAACCTAAAAAACAAAACATGTATTCTTGGGTTTGTGTCTAATCCGTGCAACCTACCCACGTTTCTTACTGGCATATAAAAATCAGACAAGGAATCAAGGCACTGAATATATGTATCTATTAGTATGCAATGTGATCTGTGAATTATAGAATGCAATGTGCAATGGGATCCTCTGATAATTTCTGTGGGAGATAGATGAAGTTGGCTACCCATGCTGATGAGCTGCCCCTCCCCTTGTTTACTTATTTCATTAATTCTACAAATATTTATTAAATGCCTACTATATACTAGGTATTGTGCTAGAAACCAGATGGTCTCTGGTCTCTTGGTGCATATAGTCTAGTAATTGATGGGATAGGCATAAAATAATCTATTGCTAAATTATAATTTTCTATTAATTGTCCATCTTCCACATTAAGTGAGACATTTTTAGGTGAGAACAATGTCTTATTTATCTTGACACTTTCAGAAACTAGCAGAGTGCATGACACCTAGTGGAAATACAAGCATGCAAAAACTGTGAGATAACTGAGCACGTAAAAGGAAGAATGAAAGAAGGAAGCTTGGTAGAAAGGGAAGAATATGGATGATAAAGTTAAGTGATTTTGGTTAAAAGTGTATGTTTTCAAGTTAACAGAATGCCACCATTTCATCAGTTAAAATTAGACCATGAGAAATCAAAACTTCAGAAAAAGTATCTGTTTCCATCAAAAGTTAGCATATATGGTTTTAGAAAAATGATCTATTTTCATCAAAGACCAAACATATACTTTACTTACACTTCAAGCTGAGTTTCAGGAAACCAATACTTCATTCCAAGCTTCATGCTAAAATTATCTCACATGGAGGAATTATGTAATATTTGTGTGCCTAGTTTTTTCCACTTGTAAACAGTAATAATCTTCCTAGTCATAGGTATACAGGATTAATTGAAACATGCAAAGCACTTCAGTTGAAAAACACTAATTTTCTACAGGTGCTCAACTAGTATATGCATTTTGTACTGAAGAATATGATGCAGATATAATGTTGGATAGACTCAGGAGAGAGTTACCAGTAGACAGAGTGACTCTTGTAAAGAAATACAATCTAACTTCTTCCCCAACAGCTGGAAATATTGGTCTTATATGAACCTGTGGCTTCATGACCTAAGAAAGCAGGAGTCCTCAGCCATTTCCCAGACTCCGTCTCCTACCTCAGAAAATGTGGGACCTTGGCCAAGCCACCCTAAGCAGCCACAAAGAGGCCGTTTGTTTCAAGCCCACTGAAACATAATTATAAACGCACCATAAAGTTTCCGCAACTTTGACCTAAAACATTGATTTTGTATTTCTAAAATTACTGTGTGATCTGTATTTACTACATTTCTAATGACATCTTCTTATGTATTGAACATGCAATGCTAATTGGAGGACCACATCCTCATCCTGTACAAGAATCCAAAAGCTACTGTTGCCACAGGGGAACAAACAGCCTTTAGGAAATCAATGAAGGAAGCCATAAAGGGTCATTTGGTCTAGTCCACTGCGCTAAGCAGGTAAATAACTAATCCATCCAAGGCAGAATATGTTCTGGCAGAATCTAATTGATATCAACTATGTTGATATATTGACGATAATTATAGTAGCCTACATCTATTCAGTGCTTACTCTGAGCCAGGGCTCAATTACTTTTCACATTATCTCATTTAATCCTCAAAACAATCATATAAGATAGGTATACTTTTTAACCTCCATTTTATTGATAAAGAAAATGTAGTACATATAAATCAGCTGGGCTCTGACTAATTTAATCAGGACTTGAAGAAGAATGGAGGAGGGCAGAGCCCAGCTCAGAGGTTGCTACAGAAAGAATGTTGATTCTAACCTCTGAATGCTCTACCACTAGATTCCCAACTCCAACACAGCATCAGAAAAAATCTATATCTGAACCTGCACCTCATGTCACTTCCTCAAATTTCAGAGCTCTGGGGAGTGATTGGATTCAGGTCAAGTGTTCCTATATTAGTTGGCAGGAGCCAGGAAAAGTGTACATCTGTTCAACCCACTTATATCCACTTTGGGCTTTCTTAGTGGGACATATAGTCTTCCTTTTTTTTAATAATCTTCAGATTCCCCCAAAATGGGAAACCAATTTAGACAGTGAATGTTACCTACATCACTCTCAACAGAATACGGGCACTCTGCTCTTTAGTCATTCCTATACACGTAAACGTCTAACCTACTTATGCTGCAACCCTTCTATTGTCCTGATTCTGAGCAAAATGTGACCCAGAAAGACTGGTAGTATGGCTAACAACAGAAATAAAGCTTCAGCCACCTGTTTGTAATCTCAATTATCGAATGAAAGAATTAAGATAAATGACTTTTCTGTCATTTTTTTCTGGATCTTTTCTATTCCTCAGTCAAATGGTAATTTATCGAGAATGAATAATAGCATTGCTTCTACCTGGCCATTTCCATATTGGTGAATTACTTTTAAGCTTAATGAATGATCTTATAGCAAATTAATTATTCATTTTTTAAATAATTTATGTTCCTCACTCTATAGATTTATTATTAACTGTTGGGACTTATAAATGTTAACATAGGATGATGCCATCATCCAGCTTCATCAATAATGGATTGTTTTATTTTTTTAATGATTTTTGTACTATTGATTGTAAATGGGTTTGACCTAAAGGGCCTTAAATTTTTTCCATTAAAAATGAAAGTAAGCAAAAACTTAATGTGGAATAAAGAACATCCATACTTGACTGTACCCTGAGGATCTTCATGAAATGAGCTTGATGTTACCAGCCTTATCTGCAATACCAAGCCCTACAATCATCTTTATCACAAACTCACTGTCTTACTCTGCTAAAATGAACCCATATTATAAGTGAAGTCTAAAAAAGGAAACAGCATCAGATAGTAAGAAAAAGACCCGAAAACCTCCTAGTAAGTCATTATGTGTTAAGTGCTTTGAAATAAAAAAGCATCATAAAAGTAAAGCTAGTTGACCAGTGGAAAGAATAAAATACTTGGTAGCTATGAATAGAAAAAGCAGTCCCATTTATAATAAGATATTTTACTGTGATAAAAGGTTGACTTCAATCAGCCAGAAAAGCTACTCATTCACTTACAGTATAGGTTTTTGCTTCATTTTTCCTTTATTACCATAGACCTTTTTTTTAAAAGGAAGATAGCAGGTAGTAAGTCTAAATTTAGCAGGTAGAAGTTCCTTTCATTTATTCATTAAGGCATCAAACATTTATGGAGCAAACATTTACAAGAAAGCACTGAGGTAAACCCTGATGGAGGTGTCAATATGGTAGTCTCTGCTTTCAGAAATCTTATAGCCTATTAGTAGAAATATAATATGTAAATAATGATATAAGTAGTAAAGATATAACAGCATTATTAAAAACACAGGTAAGAACTAAGGAATTTAGAGAGGTAAATATTTTAATTCTGAGCAGGGTTTTCATTTTGATTTTTTAAATTAAAATCAAATTCTATACTGTATTGTGAATCGATATTTCTTCTCCTATGGAAACTATTTGGATCTGGGTTATGCATTAACTTGTACTATAAAGCATTAGAAATGATCACTGTGGATAGATGGAAAATCACATAAATTCTAAGGCTCCTAAAAACAATTCTCAAAGATGAAATCTTGTCCTACAATCCCTATATTATGACTTCACACCACCACGTTATGGCATGTAAATCTTAGGAACTATAAGAGAAGGTTATAAATTGCTTGAAATATTAAGATAGCCAGGTGTCCTTAGGTAGACCTTTCTATGTCTCAGTTTCTCAACTATAACATTGGGGATTAAGCTTAGGATCTCACATGCTGAGATTCTAAGCCTTTTCACATGGCCATTTTTCATATGACCAATTTTCATTCCTTGTATAAATGTTGTTAGGTTACCAGTTCTCTAAAAAGAGACCATATAGAAGTAATTGGATCCCCATGGAAAAGCAATGCTCTCTATATATGTCCCATGCCTCATAAAGAGTCTACTATGAACATTTGTGGATCCTATACAAAGTAATGAATGACTTGAAATCTACTTATTTGCCTCAAATAAGCACTTTTATTTCTTATTAGAGATACACAGACTATACTCATGTGCAGGCAGTTGACACAGAATAGAGAATACAATCTTAAAACATACCACTTCTTTTTTAAAAAGTAAATTTTATTGATTTCAGAGAGGAAAGGAGAGGGAGAGAGATAGAAACATCAATGATAAGGGAGATTCATTGATCAGCTGCCTCCTACAAGTCCCACTGGGGACTGAGCCCACAACCCAGGCATGTGCCCTGACCAGGAAGCGAACTGTTTCCTCCTGGTTCATAGAACTGATGCTCAACCACTGAACCATGTTGTCTGGGCCAACACACCACTTCTTGATGAAAATGGTACTTATATACAAGGGCTAGATGAATATCAAAATAGCTGAAGGGGCAAGTACATTTTAGTAAAAAGAATTTTAATATAAAATGTAAAGTTCTATTTAATTATGAGACATATTCTATTCTCTCCACCAAATCCTCAAACTATCTGCAAAGTCTTTGTAAGTACTTTTTGTTTTTGTTGTATATCTGATGTGGAAAACACAAAGAGGGCTAAACCTCTTATTGAGTTGATGATGTGGAACAACACAGCACAACAATACATGGAGTGGTCAGGTGTTTTCAAGAAGTCTTTCTTTTCTTTCTTTCTTTCTTTCTTTCTTTCTTTCTTTCTTTCTTTCTTTCTTTCCTTCCTTCCTTCCTTCCTTCCTTCCTCCTTTCCAATTTGTATGCCTTTTATTTCTTCTTCTTGTCTGATTCCTGTAGCTAGAATTTCCAGGACTATGTTGAATAAGAGTGGTGAAAGAGGACATCCCTGTCTTGGTCCTATTCTTAGGGGAAATGCTTTTAGTTTTTTTTTTTCCATTCAATAAGATGTTGGCTTTAGGTTTGTCATATATGGCCTTTATTATGTTCAAGTATGATCCCTCTATTCCCATTTTGCTGAGAGTTTGTTTTTTATCAAATATGGGTATTGGATTTTGTCAAATACTTTTTCTGCATCTATTGATATGATCATGTGATTTTTTTATTTCAATTTATGTGATGTATCACATTTACTGATTTGTGAATATTATACTAGCCTTGCATCCCCAGAATAAATCCTGAATCCAATTTGCTAACATTTTGTTGGGGATTTGAGCATCTAAATTCATTAGGGATATTGGCCTGTAATTCTCTTTCTTTGTAGTGTCTTTATCTGGTTTTAGAATTAGGATAATGCTGACCTCCTAAAAATGAACACTTGGGAGTGTTCATTCCTATTTAATTTTTTTGAACAGTTTGAGGAGGACAGGTATTAGTTCTTCTTTGAATGTTTGGTAAAACTCCCCTGTGAAGCCATCCAGACCAGGGTTTCTGTTTGCTGGTAGTTTTTTTGTTTACTGCTTCTATTTCATCTGCTGTTATTAGCCTATTCAGGTTTTCTGATTCTTCCTGATTCAGTTTTGGGAGATTATATTTGAATTTGTCCATTTCATCCACATTGACCAGCTTGTTGGCATATAGTTGTTCATAGTATTTTCTTACAAACCTACTAATAAAAGAGTAATATGCAAATTGATGTACCTCTGCTACATCCACAAGCCACACCCACCAGCCATGCCCACCAGCCAATCAGGAGTGAGTATGCAAATTAACCCAACCAAGATGGCTGTGGCCACAGAGAGAGCAGGAGGGAGGCTTGGGTTTCCCCAGCAACGGAGGAAGCCAAGCTTTCCGCACACCCTGGTCAGCCAAGGCCTCCACTCCAGGCTACAAAGTTTCAATTATAGAAGATAAATAAATTCCAACAAAAATGGTGGCAGCCACGGAGATGGAGAGAGCAGGAGGCTAGGGTTGCCCCCGGCGGGAGGAAGCCAAGCTTTCCACACACCCTGGCCTGGTTAGACCTCCGCTTAAGGCTATAAAGTTTCAATTATAGGAGATAAATAAATCCCAACAGAAATGGCTGCCGCCACGAGGGAGCAGAAGGCTTGGCTCCACTCAAGGCTACAAAGTTTCAATTGTAGAAGATAAAAAAATCCCAGATACCAGGGCCTCTGCTTGGGTCACCGGGGGGCGTGGCCGGCCTGCAAACTACCACAGGCCCCTCGCCCAGGCCGCCCCACGCCCCAAGGGAACCCCCACCCTGATCCGGGACACCCTTCAGGGCAAACCAGCTGGCCCCCACCCATGCACCAGGCCTCTATCCTATCTAATAAAAGAGTAATATGCAGATTGACCATCACTCCAACACTCAAGATGGCTGTCCCCATATGGTCAAAGATCCTGCCCCCATGTGGACACAAGATGGCCACCACAAGATGGCCAGCAGGGGAGGGCAGTTGGGAGGGACTAGGCCTACAAGGGAGGGCAGTTGGGGGTGATCAAGCCTGCAGGGGAGGGCAGTTAGGGGTGACCAGGCTGGCAGAAGAGGGAAGTTGGGGGTGACCGGGCCTGCAGGGAAGGGCAGTTAGGGGCAAACAAGCTGGCAGGGGAGCAGTTAGGCATCAATCAGGCTGGCAGGGGAGTGTTTAGGGGGTGATCAGGCTGGCAGGCAGAAGTGGTTAGGAGCAATAAGGAAGGCAGGCAGGTGATCAGTTGGAAGCCAGCAGTCCTGGATTGTGAGAGGGATGTCCGTTTAGGGCAGTCGGACATCCCTCAAGGGGTCCCAGATTGGAGAGGGTGCAGGCTGGGCTGAGGGACATCCCCCCCCCCCGTGCACGAATTTCGTGCACCAGGCCTCTAGTCATTTGTATTTCTGTGGTGTCAGTTGTTTCTTCTCTTTTTGTTTCCTAATGAGTCTGACTAACCATTCATCAATCTTGTTTATATTTCAAAGAAACAGCTCTGGGTTTCATTGATTTTTTTTTTCTTTTTTGTCTCTATGTCATTTATTTCTGCACTGATCTTCATTATTTCCTTCCTCCTACTTACTTTGGGATTTTCTTGTTGTTCTCTTTCTAATTCTTTAAGTTGTAGGGTTATGTAGTTTATTAGCAATTTTTCTTATTTTGTGAGGTTGGCTTGTAGGGCTATAAACTTCCCTCTTAGGACTGCTTTTGCCGTGTCACAGAGATTTGGGGGTTTTGTGTGTTCATTTTCATTTTTTTCCAGGAAGTTTTTGATTTCTTTCTTGATCTCATTGGTAACCCATTCATTATTTAACAACATGCTATTTAGCCTCCATGTGTTTGAATTTTTTCATGTGTTTTTACTGTAACTGATTTCTAATTTCATTCGACTGTGATCTGAGTAGATGCTTGATATGATTTCACTCTTCCTGAAGTTGCAGAGACTTGTTTTGTATTCTAATATGTGGTCTATCTTTGAGAATGACCCATGTGCACTTGAGAAGAATGTATATTCAGGAAGTCTTTCAATAGCACTCACTAACTTCTACTTTCTATTTTATATTATGTACAGTCTTTATTCTCTTACATTTAAACTACTAAAGGGAGGAACATATGCCTGATTTATCTTATATCTTAATGTTGTCTGCACCATTGATACTAATAAGATAGTAGGTACCCCAAAAATAGACATAGATATATCTAAGCAAAGAGAAGCAATTAATTCCCCTGTTAACAACCCAATCTAAATATATAATTCTTGTGAAATTGACTCTAGAGTTCTCAATCCTTTTGGTTGTCTGAAATTTGTCTTCTGTTTATGTTTTATTGTATGTTTATCAGACTTGTCTACCAGACACTGATGTCTTAAAGCTTGGGGTGTTTCTTCTATTTGACTCAAAATCGAAGATTGACACTGAATGGAAGGACTTTGGATGCTGATGCAATACTGGTGATCTTCATACTAATAATACCACTTGTCTGAATAAGTAATACAATTAATGACATGTTTATTGTTTATTTCTTCCCTAGCTCCTCTCTCCTTCTGATGATATGGAAAACATTGTTTTTTGCTTGAAGGAAACAGGTTTAACTTTAATAAACTTTGAAATAAGTTTACCTTTAATTTTGTAGGTTATGTAGGTTAAAGACATTTTTAAAAACTATATTAGTAATAAAACAAAGACATACTGATGATTTGACATGTTGACAGAAATTTTGATTCACATTTGGAACTTTTCTGTGCTCCAGATTGATGGTAATTTATGAAGATGCTTAATAGCACATGTTTCTCTCAATCTGGGTTATCTACAAAAAAGAATATGTCTGTAAATTTCATTATAATTTCTCAGGAGACAGAAAACAAGCATAATGTATTAACTCTCTGATTCCTCTAGATCAAGGTGAAGTTATCCTTCTTTCACCAAATTAGTCTGTTTATCCACTATCCCCAGGGCCAACCAATAGTTTCATGTAGAAGTACCACTTTTTATTTCTCAGTTCTTGAGATGATCAGATCACTGGTCAAGAAAAACATTATTAACAGTGAAGTTAGAGTATGTCAGGCTTCATAATTAGTTGATCAATATATTTTACTTGTTCTACCTATGTAATGAGAAAAGAAAAGGGAGAGAAATATCACTGGGACTTGTCGTGAACATTAAGGTCATAAACTTCTGTATTTTCCAAAGGTTGAGACAACAGACTAATGTGGGAGATGAACATCTGTCTAAGAATTTAATTTGGAGAATGTTACACAGAGTCATAATTTCAAAACTCCTCACAATTCCATTTTGGTTAAGCGTAGAAATATAGGTAGATAAATGGCTCTTTTCTTTAAGAAAACATATTGAGCATGATATTTCCATAATATAGAAGAAAAAAGAAGAGGGGTTAAGCTTATTACAAAATAAAATATCTTTTTAATTTTAAGATGGCAGTTTATTAACATCTATACTTCCTTCCCTCCCATTTTTTTATTAAATTAACATTAAGACCTTGAAGGT
The DNA here is from genome assembly GCF_027574615.1 of Eptesicus fuscus. Taxonomy (NCBI): domain Eukaryota; kingdom Metazoa; phylum Chordata; class Mammalia; order Chiroptera; family Vespertilionidae; genus Eptesicus; species Eptesicus fuscus. The sequence goes on from NC_072481.1 coordinate 74,118,556, forward strand.
TAATGTACATAACAAAGGACTCTGGCGGGGTAAAAATAACACAAAGGGAAGGTGCCCAGAGCTGTAATCCCCAAAACAGTGTGTAGGGCACAGGTTTCTTCAGGTAGATGACATGCTATGAAGGATCAAAACCAAATTCTCTTACTCAGAGCAAAAGACTAAGATAAAAGGGTTAGCTACAGAAGCACTTCAAAGCACCATTTGATTCCTCCACTCTAGCCCAGTCTATCTAATCTGTCCCACCTAAGACAGGGAGGTGAGAGGGTGCAACTGAAAAGCACAAGTGAAGTTCATAGTCCAGAGTTATAAGCTTACTAAAAGATTAAAATCATAGGAGGATAAATGCTTTCTCTACCCCCATACCTCAACACCAAATTGCTGAAGACCTCCTTACAGCAGTTTCTTTTACCAAGTATATAAGACTTATTATAAAAAAAATTATCAGACATACTAAACAGCAAAACCATAGGTATAAGAGACAGGGCAAGCATCAGAACCAGACTCAGAAATGGCAGAGATGTTAGAATGATCAGATCAAGAATTTAATATTAATATGCTACGGGCTCTAATGGATAAAGCAGACAGCATGAAGAAATGATGGGCAATATAAGTAGAGAGATGGAAATGCTAAGAAAGAACCAAAAGGAAATGCTAGGTATCCAAAACATTGTATCAGAAATAAAGAATACCTTTGTTGGCTTATTAGTAGATTATACATGGAATCTCTGAGTTTCAGGATCTCAGTAGAAAACTCTGAAACTAAAAGGCCAATAAAACAAAGACTGAAAAACAAAAGATTAGCATATTAAAAACTGTGGGACAACTAAAAATAGTGTAACTTATTTATGATGAGAATATCAGGAAGAGAAGATAGAAAGGAACCGAATAGATATTTAAAATAATAATGACTGAGAATTTTCCCCAATTAATGTCAGACACCAAATCACAGAACCAGAAAGCTGAGAAAACACCAAGCAGGATAAATGGGAGGAAAATATCATTTTCAAACTACAGAAAGTGAAAGATTAAAAAAACTACCTATTATTAAGAATTAAGAACAAATATTAAGAATTATTTCTGACTTCTCTGAATCCAGGTAAACAAGTTGAGAATGGAGTGAGTGAAATATTTAAGAGTTGAGGAGAAAAAAACACCAACCTATAATTCTGTACCCTGAGAAATTATCCTTCAAAAATGAAAGAAAAATAAAAACTTTCTCAGACAAACAAAAATTGAGGAATTTGTTGCCAGTAGACCTGCCTTGCAAGACATTTTAAAAGTTCTTTGAAAAGGAGAAAAATGTATCAGAAACTCAGATCTACATAAAGAGGAAAGAGTATCAGAGAAAGACTCTATATATATAAAAAGCCTAAGCGACCATTACAACTGGTCTACCGAACAACTGGTCAACTGGTTGCTATGATGTGCACTGACCACTACGGGGCAGACACTCAATGCAGGAGATGCCCCCTGGTGGTCAGTGCACTCCCACAGTCAACCTCCGGCAGCCGGCCAACCCTTCTCAGGCCCTCCCCCTGGCCAGCTGATCCCAATCAGCCCCAATCAGGACTGAGCGAGATGGCTCTGATCAGCCCCAATCACCAGCCAAGTCGAGGGACCCCATCCGTGCATGAATTCGTGCACTGGGCCTCTAGTAAATAAATAATAAACCATTGTTTCTAGAGACAATGAGTGGGTAATAAAGAATTCTGCATATCTAGACTCCCACATAACTAATTATTCAAAGGCTAAGAATGTGTCCTAGTGGCAATCATTGTTATTTAAAAATACTGTGTTTAAATGTTGATCAGTCAAACTTGGAAAGCATATTGAGGTATATATATTTTTTTTAATGTGACCTTCTTTTTTTCCCAAACAGTCAGTCTCATTTTAGCTATTAAATTTTGTATATTGTATACTAAAAAAGATTAAATAATAATCAAAGATAACAAGTACAGCATATACATAATTAAGCCTGTTCAAAAAGCAAGAAAGGACTAAGAAAAACAAATGTCAAAAAACAGCTCTTAAAACAAGTTACTACAGAACAGAATTAAATCTCAGACCTAAGACATTCCCAAGAATTCAAATGAAATTAAAGAAAATACCAGGTCTATAAAATAAGAGATTACATTAGAGATAGAAGGATTGAAGAAAGCAATGAGGAAACATTAGATTAGGCAATGAAAAATAATTTGGCAGAACTTAAGAGAGAAAATGCAAATAATAAAACTGTCACAAAATGAAGCCCACATTGGAAGCAGCAAAACAGAATAAGAGGGACATAGAAGAAAATCTTAACAGAAGTGAAAAAACAAAGAATTTCTACAGAAAATGGCATGAATCTAGTACAGATTCAACCTAGGAATACTTGGTATCTCAAAAAGGTGAGAAAAAAAATGAAATAGATTTTTTATTTATTTTTAATTTAAAAAATCTTCAGAAACTAAAGATCATTGAACCTGCAATTTAAGCCCAGCTGGCTTGACTCAGTGGTTGAGCACGAACCTATGAACCAGGAGGTTAGGGTTCAATTCTCAGTCAGGGCACATGCTTGGGTTGCGGGCTCAGTTCCCAGTGAGGAGCTTGCAGGAGGCAGCAGTCAATGGTCCTCTCTCATCATTGATGTTTCTATCTCTCTCTCCCTCTTCCTTCCTCTCTGAAATCAATACAAATATATATATTTTAAAAATGAATCTGCAATTTAAGAAGCACCTGGTGTTTCAGGAAAAATAAATTTTGCTATATAATTAACAAACAGACCTAATAATAAAACTATTAGATTTAGCATATAAAGAGTCTTAAAAATCAAAGCAAGGAAATCAAGACACATTAATGGGGAAAATAATCAGACAGTTCTCAGAATGGCTTACAGCAGTTAAACTATAGACATAAAGTCTAAGAAAAGAAATAGTGGTCCTTAATATACCTCACCAAAATATTATTCAAGTATAAAATAGACATTTTTAGCTTACATGAATTTAGAGTCATAGTTTGCATAAGTCTTTCTTTAGAAACAACTGGATTTCTTTGCCTAATGAAACGGTGAATTAACAGAATTTGGTAGCTGCTTTCACCACAGTGCAACCCTGCAGATGCCACAAAAGTGAAAAGGAGACTGATGGGAGTGAGAAAATATCCTAGAAGACTTGATAATTTTCTGGGGAAAATAGGAGGAGCCTGAGTTCTGGCACATATGCCAAGGGGCAGGAATGGAAATCCAGAGTGAGAAGGCTAGGAGCCACATTTGGAAATAGACAGCGATAAGAATAATTCATTGTTATTTCCCTTTACATCACTTTAGCATATTGTTGAGCACTCCGTAACTTTAGTGTGATATTTCAAAAAAAGTAATGTAAAATAAAATCCACAGTCGTGTGAGCCTAGCAGCAGCCTGGAAGGACAGGGTAACTTGAGAGCAGTGTTCTGGCCCAGGTAGGGAATAGATAAGAGCAAGTGCAGCCTCACTATAGACCCTGAGCATTCCCTCTCCTTGGGAAATACCTTGAGGACTAGATGATTTCAACTCAAAGAGCCAGCATTTGGGAAAGTGCAGTGATTTTGTTGAAGGTATAAGGTGATTTCCCAGGGCACAGAGATATTACAGAAGAGGGAAATGCCAGTGGTCCACCTCCAAGGACTACAACACCAAAGAAACTTCTCCTTTATGAAATAACCCAGGAGAGATACAATCCAGTATTTTGCCAGTCCCCCCGCCCCCCCCAAAAAAAAACACACAAAAAAAAACACAACACATTACTATATTCCAGGAAAACGATCTCATGAGGAAATATAATATTTATTTATTTATTTATTTATTTTTAAATTTCTTTATTGATTAAGGTATCACATATTTGTCCTCATCCCCCCATTCCCATCCCACACCCCTCCCCACGCATGCCCCCACCCCTCTGTTGTCCTTAACCACTGGTTAGGCTCATATGCATGCACACAAGTCCTTTGGTTGATCTCTCCCCTATATCCCCACCCTCCCCTACCCTCCCTCTGAGGCCCGACAGTCTGATCCATTCCTCCTTGTTTCTGGGTCTGTTCTTGTTCATCAGTCCATGTTGTTCATCATTTCCCCTAGATGAGTGAGATCATGTGCTACTAGAAATAGACTTATAAGAACCAAAAATGAGACAAGCAATAATGGTTATGCTGAAAGGCAAATGAATCAGTCTGTAGTGAGTGTCTTTCTGGGTCAACAGTTCTTTTGCAACCCAATTTCAATGTCCAACAGTTCCTTATGTGTACATGTCAGCACTGACACTATAGTTCTGGATGGTGGACAAATGGTGGTAATGCAGGTCCAACCCTCTCTGGATTGGTCCTGGGCAACCTTCAGTGACGCACAGCTGCTGACTGTTAGTATGGCAAGGCGACATCAGCATCTTCCATCTCTGGACTGCTTCTCTTCTGTCTTCATGGCTGGAGTAGTCCTGTTGATTCCTCTCTGTTGCTGGAATCCACATGGTCTCGGAGTTGTTTTCTGAAAATATACAAACATATTCTCGACCAAAAGTTAATAAAGGAATATTTCCTATAAATTTGACTTGGAATCCTTTTTCATTTTTTTGCCCAAATGATTTTCCTCTGGCTTGTGTTGACACCATGTGTGTTTTTCATGGGTGTCTTGCTTTTAGCATTACAATTATTTTTCTAAAGTACAAAATTTCCAGATGTAATTTACTTACAGGATATTTTTCCTTATGTGATATTCTTCTACCATCCCCCCTTTTTTTGATTTAAATATTAAGAGGCTTTTGAAAATTTTAATGTATTCTTGATAGCTTTTAAATTTTATTTTTTGCACTATAATATGACTGCTTTAGGTTCATTACCTGTTATGCAATTTTATCCTGAGATGAACTATCAATAAAAATTTTAGTTAACACTTTAGGAACTGTTTTTTGTCCAGTACTATTAATTTTTCTAGAATATTCACTTTCTTCAATTAGCCAATTTAAATTAGCCTGAAAACTTGACTACTATTTTACTGTCAAATTTATTACTCTAACAACAATCTTATTTTACCCTGTAAATATTAGTGGAAAGGATTATTTGCCTTCTTGAGTAGGCCCTGAGCATTCCTGGTGGTAGGCTGGATTTAGATATCAAAAATCCACTTCCCCTCACCATGGGTTCAAGACAACTCAAACAATTCTTGTTACAGTGAGAGGGCAGCTGCTGTCGGCCAAGTCTCTGTCTGTTACCCGGGTCCCGATTTAAGCTGGGCATGGGATGTTAAGCAGCCATTGGGGCAGGAGACTTCCTTCAGAAGGGGTGAGGGTTCAGGCCCCTGCTAAGTTAGGGGGGTGAAGATCTGTGCACCACCTCTGTTGACCCCCAAGTTCTCTCCTGATGGCCCATCTGCGACTATGCCTGTCTTAGGTTGTTCCTTCCCTGAGGAATCTTACCCATCTCTGGCTAACCAGCCATCCTCTGGGGCCAAGCAGGGTGATGTGAGGTTCAGTTCTATCTCCTTGGTACCCTATGTCCCCATGGCCTCCACACCGAGCACCTGACTTGGGATCCCCTCACCTGCTTGCGGGGCCCCAGCAGTGATCACATATCTTGTGGAACCCGGGTTTCTTCTCCAGGAAGGGCCCAACTTGCCCCACTGGGCGAGAGGCAGATCCATGGTACCAGTCATCACAAGGCTTCAACCTCAACATGAACAGAAAACTCATATTTAAACTGTTCTTTTAAAAATTCAATACATTTAAAAAATTTATAACAGACAAAGAAGAATTAATATATCAGAGAGAAGAAGAATTTAAACACATGTAGTAAGTGTCTTCAAAGAGATAAGGGAAGATATTGGATATAAGATACAAAAATGGGTCATCAATTGGGGAAACCAAATGGAGATACTGAATATGAAAAATAAAATGATTCAAATAAAGAACTCAGTAAGTGGTTTCAATAATAGAATGAACATTGGCAAAGAAAAATGTTAGAAAGCTGGGAGGTCAGGCAGTGTAACTCTTCAAAAAGGTACCAGGAAGCCTGGCCAGTGTTGGTCAGTGGTTGAGTGTGGACCCATACACCAAGAGATAGCTAGTTCAATTCCAGGTCAGAGCACATGCTCCGTTTGCAAGATCAATCCCCAGTAGTGGGCGTGCAGGAGGCAGCTGATCAATGTTTCTCTCTCAGAGCTGTTTCTATCTCTCCCTCTCCCTGACTCTCTCTCTCTAAAAAAAAAAAAAAAAAAAAAAAAAAAAAAAAAAAAAAAAAAAAAACATTAAAAACATATCTTTTTAAAATTTGCTTTTTTTTAAAAAAAGAGTACCAGAAAGAAAATAAAAGGACAGGATTTTTAAAATAAAATTTAAGATGAAAGAAAATAGAAGAGGAGGATTCATATAATAGAAATTCCCAAATAAAAACAAAATCATAAAAAGAGGAGACATAATTAAAAACTAAGGGATACAATTTTCTCAGATTTATGATGAATATTATCTTCTGATAAAAGTGCTCACAAAATGCTATGGAAGGAAGGAACGGAGGGAGAGAGGAAGAAATTCCACAACTAGAAACATGCAGAGAATTTTAAGAAAACATAGTACCATAAATTTAAAAATTCTAAAACCTTCTACAGATGAGATCAGATCACCTACAAAAGACAAAATTAGACTGAAAATCAGGCTTTAAAAGTAACCCAGGTCATAAGGAGACATTGAATTAATATATTCAAAGTGATGAGAGATAAAAATTCAAGTTCAGAATTGTATAAACAATTAAAATACCACTTAAATAATAGGGTAAAACAAGTAGACAAGGCCTCAAAGGATTCAGCATATTTCTGAAAACAAACGGAACACTATGACTCATATGAAAAATAAGGTTAAGTAAATAACTTAGTGGAGTTGTCAAAATAAGCAAGGAAAAGCAATAACTAAGTATATCATTAACACTCCAGGTATAAATTCTAAGAAATATGAATATGGTGAGCATTGGGAAAAAGCAGAATGAGGTGGGTTACGTTAAGGGATATGTTTTACTTAGGAAAAGATATATAGTTTACTAAATTTAAGAAACTGAGAATGGGTTTAATAAGTTATGTGTAAGTCCTACAAGACTAAGAGTAGAATATATAATTTCTAAACCAATAAAAGAATATTAATGTATCCAATGAAATGAAGGAAATGAGGTCAAAATGAAATAAAGAAGCAAGCTCAATAAAAAATACCAAATTAGATGGAAGAAATAAAACTTAATATGAGTAACTTAGTAAATAACAACTTGTTATATCCTCACAAAACAAAGACGTACAGATCTAATTAAAAACAAGACAATAAAAAGCAAAAAAAAAAAAATCCATGGAAGCAAAAGCCAACACGCGCGTGTGTGCCTGCAAGCGCACACACACACACACACACACCAGAGGTTTTCTACCTTATTGGCAATGCAAACAAATACAATGTATAATGAGAGGGGAAGTATTTACAAACAAGATTTTTTAAATGAATTTTTATTGATTTCAGAGAGAAAGGGAGAGAGAGATAGAAACATCAATGATGAAAGAGAAGCATTGATTGGCAGTCTTCTGCATGCCCCCTACTGGGATCAAGCCCGTCCTTGATTGGAATAGAATCTGGGACCCTTCAGTCTGCAGGCTGATGCTCTATCCGATGAGCAAAACCAGCCAGGGCTACAAACAAGATTTTAAATACTATTAATACTATAAGATACTACAAATGTACATAAATTTGAATATGTAATCCAAATATTGAACTAAAAAGAAATTTTTAAAGACAGTAAGACCAATAATCATAAAATAAATAGTATTATTCATCAAAACTTTTCTACCAAATTTAGATATGCATAAACTATAGCTAAAAGAGTGCACAAGAAACAGAAAAAAAAAAAGTGGTACTATCTGGGAAGAGGGGCTGGTGATTGAGGAGCAGAGTGTGAGGAGATGTACTCTTATTTTCCCTTTTGTAGATTTCAGAATTTTGTCCCATGTACATGTATAAGATATATGCACTCCCATGTTTATCACAATAGCTAAGATATGGAAACAACCCAAATGGCCATCAATGAATGAACAAATAAAGAAGATGTGGTACCTATACATATAGAATATTACTAAGCAATGATAAAGGAAGATATTGTGCCATTTATGATAATATGGATGGACCTTGAGCATATTATGCTAAGTGAAATAAGTCAGACGGAGAAAGACAAGTACTATATATCACTTATATGTAGAATCTAAAAAAGCCAAACCTGTAAAAAAAAAAAAAAAGGACAGAGTAAAATGGTAATTACCAGAGGATGGAGGGTGAGGTGCAGTAAGATTGATGTAGTTTAAGGGTAAAAACTTATAACAAGTAGTACTTAAGCCCTAGAAATCTAAAGCACAGTAAAATGAATATAGGTAATAATATAGTACTATCCTAATATATAAAAACTCTGGGTCCATCACATCCACAATGATCAGGAGGCTTGACCAACTGGAAGTCAGTCCTGCAGTCAGCGCTGGGTTGTCGTGGTGACCCAGCACTGACTGCTATGGCTGTAGGCACAGTGACCCAGCACTGACTGCTGAGGGGGCTGCAAATCAGGCATGGAGAGAAGCCTGAAGAGAGAAACAGGGTCTGATCCATAGCCTCTGTGGCAGCTGTTGATCAGCACTTGCCTCTCTCTTTCCAGGCCTGGTCAGCAGCCTCGCCTCCATTTCTCTTCAGGCCTCCACTGGGGCTGCTGATCAGCCTCACCTTTCTGGTCAGGCCTCATTGATAGGCCCAGAGACACTGACTGGCATAGAAACTGACCAATCAGAACCAAAACCGGGTCAACTGTGAGGAGCCAATGGCTGCCTAGGAGGCAGAGCTTTTGATGCTGACTGTCATAGAAACCGACCAATCAGAATCAAATTGGCCAGCAGAGGAGGGCAGTTCGGGGCGAGATCAGGTCAGCAGGGGAGGGCAATTGGGGGTGATCAGGCCAGTAGGGGAGCAGTTAGGTGTTAATCAGGCCGGCAGGGGAGTGGTTAGGGGGTGATCAGGCAGGAAGGAAGGAGGGTGGTTAGGACCCAGCAGTCCTAGATTGTGAGAGAGATGTCCGACATCCTCCGAGGGGTCGCAGATTGGAGAGGGTGCAGGCTAGGCTGAGGGATAAAGATTCATGCAAGAATAGGCCTTCCTTCCCCTGGCTTCACTCCTGGCCCGTCCGGGAGCCGGCACATCCTCGCTGGCTGGAGCACCACTCCTGTAGCTCCCTTCGCGCCCCCCACCCCCCCGTCATAGTAGGCATCTTGCCCTGCCCAGCCGCTCTGTGCCTGCATATGCAAATTAACCTGCCATCTTTGTTGGGTTAATTTGCATACTCACTCCTGTTGGCTGTGGGCCTAGTGGAGGTACGGTCAATTTACATGTTTATCTATTATTGGTAAGATGATAAATATCAATACAAGGGCAATCATACCACAATATATGGGTATCAACATAGCCTGTACAACTTAAACGTTTACAATGTTTCATATCAAATTTATTCAGTTAATAAAAAAAGAAAAAATAGTGTTCTCAAAAGGAGACAAAAGAATAGGTTAACTACCAATATCATTTTAAAACATATTTTTATTGATTTTTAGAGAGAGAGGAGGGGAGAGGGAGAGAGAGAAACATTGATGTGAGAGTGAAACATTGATTGGCTGCCTCCTGCATGCCCCCTACTGGGGATCTAACCCACAGCCCAGGCATGTGCCCTGATGGGAAATTGAAACAGCAACCTTTCAGTGCATGGGATGATACCCAATCAACTGAGCCACATCAGTGAAGGCACTACCAATATAATTTTTACTTCAACAATGTTCTTAGAGAGTAACTATAGGAAAATAAATTAACCCAGACACTAAATAAGAGGATTTAAGACAGATTCCAACTGAAGGAAGAAATAAATACTTTTAAAAATTCTAGGGAAGTACAATAATTCCATGGTTAAATAGTAAATAATTTATAATCATTTAGATCAGGGATTAGTAAACTGTGGACCCATGGGTCAAATATGACTTTCAGCTTGTGTTTGTTAATACACTTTTATAGAAACACATACTTATTCACATACTGTCTATGGCTGCTACAATGGCAGAGTGAAGTAGAAGTGACAAGAGACCCTATGGCTTGAAAGCCAAAATATTTACTATCTGGCCCTTTACAGAGAAGGTAGTGCTCACTTTGTAGAAAAATTCTTGTTATAATGTTATGTGAAAAATAGGTTATTATTGAATACCTTATTACAATTAATAGGAGAAAAGACTGGCAGGGAATATAACAATATACACATATGTATATCCTCTATATTTATGAGTAGCATATATATTATATATGTTATGTGATATATATATATGTTATATATATGTTATATATATGATATATATGTATGTGTGTGTATACATATATATATATGCATATATATATATATATATATATATATATGTATATGACAGTTGTATTTGGAAGGTAACAATATGGCTGCTCTCTCTGTCTCTCCTATAGTTTTTAACTTGGGGTTGGAATGTGGTTGTAGCATGTTACTATTACTTGAATTTTTATCTTTAATTTTCTGAATTGCAAGAATAAGGCAACCAAAAAATCATGAAAAGGCATTAAGAAAACTTCAAAAATGTGAATTACAATTCAGTTTCGAAATATGGAAGAATCTAAAGCATGAGTCAAGCTTGCTTGCATAAGACTGGTCATTTAAATTCCACAAAGGAATGGAATATCACAAAAAGAATGGAAAATTACCACCATCTGTGACGAACTGTTTTTGGTTACTAACCAACAGAACAGTAATGCTACCTTACATTTGCGTAAAATGTTCTAATTTACAGATGTTATCGCATTGAATACTAGATAAACGTCCATGCCCTTCTCCCATATGGGGAAAGGAAGCTGAGAGATGAAACCCCTTTGCCAGGGTCAGAGAGAGTTCAGGTGTGTGAAGTAGGAACAGAAAGCAGAATTTTCATTAACATCTTCATTGTGTCTGCCTTTGGAAATAAACAAAAGCTTTTGGGCTTCTTTTATGATGATTAGAACTTTCCACACTTGATTTTTTAATATTACAAAATGTTTTTCTTTACTAGCTTGTTGAAATGATACTGAGTAAAATGATTTTATGTTCTCTTTCATGTCCCCACTATTTTTAATTAAGCTAAGTAATTATGAACTCAATTTAATGTCACATTTGTTACTGGATTCCTTTGAAGTAACCATTTTTAAATAGAAAAATTATCAGTCACTCCCTAAAAACATTAAAGTAGTTGTGGACCATGAATAAGAGGAACTCCAGTGAAAATAATCATGGTTGTCCCACGTCTCTCCTGGGTTCATGCCACATGTTTTATTTAACTACTTGCCATTTTATAATAGTGCTGAAATATGATATAAACTGTCATTTTTCGGAGTAACAAAACTGCCCTGATCTTAGACATTAACTCCTCATGCTGATCGGAAGACCCGTATGGGACATATGCTTCCTTCAGGACTGTCTTGATTCTCTAGTTCATAAAGTACCATGACTGGATTGCCTCATGTCAAAGTCCTTTTATTCTACTTCATAAGCTTGTTAAGTACAATAGTATTAAAATGGATGAGTCTTTCAATACCAACAACAAAGTTAAATTATTTTGCTGGAAATATTTCTTATTTTTACAAGAAACAGTTAAAGTCCCTCTCATTGTAAATGATAGCTTTATCTATTTTTTTTTCCCCCACTATTTGTATTTGAAAGCCAGTGATGCATTGTTGCCCAGGAAACTCTCATAAGCCTTTGTGCTAAAGAGTCCCTAACACTGGGGCTCTGGCCGCATAACTGTCAACTTCACCTTCATTAGAGAAATGTCTTTGAAATCTCATGTTTAAGCTCTAAAATTCAGGATAAGTTTGTTTTCTAGTTCTTACTATATATATTTGTGTCAAATAATAGAAATTTCAAATTACTTAACTAAGATGAATTTAATTTCTGTTCAAAGAAGATGATGCTTTGGTATCTAGCAGCCTCAAATATCCAATGATGGGGCCACATTTAAATCCAAGGTTAGATTAGCTCTGTGTAGGAAAGCAAGGGCAACATGATTGAATCTCAGTATTTCAGCATGAAATGCTATTAATATTCGTGGTCTGACTTCTGTGGCCTGCTCTGTCTCACCTTCCCCAGTGGTAACACACTACAAGGCCCCAAATGCTTCCAGTGTCTCGCATACAACAGGCTCTCCCATCCTCCAAGCCTTCATCCTTATGGTGCCTCTCCCTGAACACTCTTAGTTATCTTCTCTAAGAAATATGTCCTTATCATCCAGGCTGACTTCAGTATTCTATTTTTCACTCTACTACTGCACCTTCCTCCATCATAGCAATTATATTTAATTGCAATCATGTGTTTATTTCTCCCCATTCACTGTATGACTCTTGAAAGTAGTCCAATTCACATTTTTTAAAATCCCCTAATCTAGTTGCTGGTAGAAAGAATCTCAAAATGTATAGGGAATGAATGAATGGACTATACAAGATAATTTGTGTTGCTTCTTTGGAAATTTATGTACCTTAGGTCAATCAGTGAAAAAGTTCTTTATGTCTGAAATTCATTAGCCACATCAGCAAGAATTCAAGCTAAGAAAATGAGCATAAACACACTGTTGGCAGGTGCTAATTTTTTTAGCCTTCCCTGGGATAGGAACTATTAATCTACTCTACTAGGACTAGGTGAACAAAAACGATAAGAGTGTATATAACACTTTACTTGTCTTTCATTTTGAATTAAGTCACCCTCTAAGCACAACTGACAAGCAGCTAGAGGGGCCACTGGTGTGATCTGGCAACCTGCAGTATTAAATAATGTCTAGACTCCGTGAGATTTTCTGTCCAATGTATCCCAATTCCACACATAAAAAGGGAGCTGAATAAATCCTCAGTATGATAACACTCTAACTTTCTCAAGAAATTTGACCCCAAAATAAAAATGATGTCATTGCTACAATTTTGCTAGGAGTTAATATTATGTAAATTAGCTTTTTCATAATACAGCTATAGTATTACTAGAGACCCGGTGCACGAAATTCGTGCACGGAGGGGGGTTGTCCCTCAGCCCAGCCTGTATCCTCTCCAATATGGGACCCCTCGAGGGATGTCCAACTGCCCGTTTAGGCCCGATCCCGGTGGGCAGTCGGATCCCTAAATGGGCAGTCAGACATCCCTCTCACAATCCAGGACTGCTGGCTCCCAACTGCTTGCCTGCCTGCCTTCCTGATTGCCCCTAACCGCTTCTGCCTGCCAGCCTGATCACCCCCTAACCACTCTGCTGCCAGCCTGTTTGCCCCCAACTTCCCTCCTCTGCCGGCCTGGTCACCCCTAACTTCCCTCTCCTGCAGGGTTGATCACCTCCAACTGCCCTCCCTTTGCAGGCCTGGTCCCTCTCAACTGCCCTCCCTTGCAGGCCAAGTGCCTCCCAACTGCCCTCTCCTGCTGGCCGGGTGCCTCCCAACTGCCCTCTCCTGCTGGCCCTCTTGTGGTGGCCATCTTGTGTCCACATGGGGGTAGGATCTTTGACCACATGGGGGCAGCTATATTGTGTGTTGCAGTGATGATCAATCTGCATATTACTCTTTTATTAGATAGGATAGAGGCCTGGTACAGGGGTAAGGTCCAGCTGGTTTGCCCTGAAGGGCATCCCGGATCAGGTGGGGGTTCCCTTGGGGTGTGGGGCGGCCTGAGCGAGGGGCCTGTGGTAGTTTGCAGGCCGGCCACGCCCCCTGGCAACCCAAGCAGAGGCCCTGGTATCTGGAATTTATTTTCCTTCTACAATTGAAACTTTGTAGCCTGGAGCGGAGCCAAGCTTGGGGCTCTGTCCGAGGCCAGTAGCCATTTGTGTTGGGGTTATAGTTGAAACTTTGTTGCCTTAAGCGGGTGGGCCCGGCCAGGGTGTGCAGAAAGCTTTGCTTCCCCTGTTGCTGGCGGCAACCTTGGCCTGCTCTCTCAAGCTCCATTCTGCCTCCATTTGTTTGAATTTGTTTACCTTCTATAATTGAAACTTTGTAGCTTGAGTGGAGGCTTAGGCCTGGCCATGGCAGGCGGAAAGCTTGGCTTCCTCTGTTACCTAGGAAACCTTGCTCTCTGTGGCTGTAGCCATCTTGGTTTGGGTTAATTTGCATGCTCAATGCTCACTCTGATTGGATAGTGGGCGTGGCTTGTGGGTGTGGCTTGTGGGTGTGTCAGGTATGGTCAATTTGCATATTTGTCTATTATTAGATAGGATAGCAACAAAATTCAGTTTGTCTTTCTTGCTGAATCAAATCTCATTCTTTGACAGTTACAATGTAATTCTGGAGATACTTATTTCTAGTTTAGGTATTCTTGCTATTTATTTGTTTTGATACAGATTAACTGAATACTATGGAAAGACTGAAATTTTTTGGTTAATCCTCATCTGAGGATATCCATTCATTGATTTTTACAGAAAGTGGGAGGGAGGGAGAAGGGAGGGAGAGAGAGAGAAACATCAATGTGAGAGAGACACATCAATCTGGTGCCTCCAGCGCAGGCCCTCACCTGGGCAAGAATTGGGCCTGCAAAACCAGGTACATGCCTTTGACTGGGAATCGAACTGGAACCTTTGGTTCTCGGGCCAATGTTCTAACCATTGAAAAAAACTGGCTAGGGTGAAAGATTGAATTTTAGAGTTAACAGATAACATGTCAATTCTTCATTTTATGGATGAGAAAACTGATGGCCAGTGAGGTGGTGATAAAATGCAGGTCGCTCAGCCATTTATTTATAATCAATACCAGGCTGGATTTGTGTGGCTGACTTAGGAAGCTTTGGCACAATCTAGTGGGGTTTTTTGCCTGGTCATTTACTAATTTCCCTGAGTTTAATACCAGTGCTAGAAAATAAAGAATAGGAATAATATATGCTTAGAAAACTAAATGTCCCATATATTGAAGTTATGTAAAAACAAACAGCCACACATCCCCAAGATATCAACATTGATCTATGAGACTTGAAATCTGGGATGACTTGATCAGGTAGAAAGCAAAAATCTTTTTTGGATTTCATGTGCTTTGTCCACAGTCTTCCTTAAGGGCTCTTTCATTTAAGCTTATTATCATATCCTATACACTACCTTTCCCATTTTTATTACTAACTCAATAGCTCTGTGGAAAAACTTATACTCATATAAAAGCTGTGAATCCATTAAAATGAATTTTAATTTTAAGAAATGTCAAATTTGAATATCAGTAATATTCTAGAGATTAGGATTTTTGGCATATTTGCTCCTCTCTGAAATAAAATTTTATTTTCCTATCAGTAGTTAATACTTATGTGAAAAGGAAGTGCATTTGAAAAAGTTCTGGCCACTGTGATATTTATCTCTCTCTGACTGGCTTATTTCGCTTAGCACAGTGGTCGGCAAACTGCAGCTCATGAGCCACATGCGGCTCTTTGGCCCCTTGAGTGTGGCTCGGTGTTAGAACCACTTCTTCAAAATAGACTCACCCAGGCCGAAAACTGACTTCTGCGCATGGGCCACGAAGTTTCAATCGCACTGTAGATGCGCGCCCACAAGTGGTATTTTGTGGAAGAGCCACACTCAAGGGGCCAAAGAGCTGCATGTGGCTCGCGAGCCGCAGTTTGCTGACCACTGGCTTAGCATAATGCTCTCCAGTTCTGTCCATGCTGTTGCAAATAGTAAACGTTCCTTCTTTTTTATAGCTGCATAGCATTCCTTTGTGTAGATGTACCATAGTTTTTTATATCATGATCTCATTCATATGCGGGATATAATGATCAACATAATTTGATGAACAAGAATAGATCCAGAGACAAATGGTAGGGAAGGGGAGGGTTAGAGAGCAACCAAAGGGTTGCAATTGTTAAACCTACATCAATGATGAGAGGGAATCATCAATCGGCTGTCTCCCACACGCCCCCACCCCAGCAGGGATCGAGCCCACAACCTGGGCATGTGCCCCAACCAGGAATCGAACTGTGACCTCCTGGTTCATGGGTCGATGTTCAACCACTGAGCCGAGCTGCTTCATGTTTTGAAAATATAATGCTTGTCACTTTTTAAAAATAAACTATTCATTAGAGCAGTTTTTGGTTTATAGAAAAATTGATTGTAAGTTATATTTCTCATATACTCCCTGCCCCTCTACATACACAGACTCCCCCACTATCAATATCCTGCAGCAGAGGGGTACATTTGTTGCAATTGTTAAACCTACACTCACACATTATTATCACCCAAAGTCCATAGACTACATCAGAGTTCACTCTTGGTGTTTGTTTGTTTAATTCTTTATTGTTTAAACTTTAAAGTATTACATAAGTCTCCTTTTTCCCCCATTGACCTCTCCCAGGCCGCCCCCAACCTCCAGCACATGCCCTCCCTCCTCTCCCCCCATCTGTGTCCATTGGTTATGCTCATATGCATGCATACAAATCCTTTGGTTGATCTCTTACCCCCTCCCCCGCCCCCACACTTTCCCTCACAGGTTGGACAGTCTGTTCGATGCTTCTATGACTCGGGTTTTATTTTTGTTCACCAGTTTATGGTGTTATACGTTCTATGGGTTTTGACAAATGTATAATGACACATATCCACAATTATAGTGTCATACAGAATAGTCAGAATTGTTCTAAAATATTCTATACTTGTCCTTTTTAAAATATATATATATTTATTGATTTCAGAGAAGAATGGAGAGGGAGAGAGAGATAGAAACATCAATGAGAGAGAGCCATTGATTGGCTGCTTCCTGCACACCCCACACTGGGGATCAAGCCTGCAATGGGCATGTGCTGTGACCAGGATTTGAGCCTTGAGCTTCTGGTTTATGGGTCGATGGTCAAACACTGAGCCATGCCGGTTGGGCTATACTTGTCCCTTTTGATGCTGAATTTAGATTTAAAACATATTTGTCGCTATTAAATAAAGATATAAGGCAAGCATTTTAATGACATATGTTAATCCAATGTAAGCTTCAGGACCCTGTTAAATGATGTATTATTTGGTTCTGTTTATCACATGTTATTATACACATGTTAATAGACTCCTCAATCAATTGGCCTTTAAATTCAAATCATATATTGAGATAGCAAACCTACAGGGATATAAGTACTATTTGTAAGTTTAATAGCTATTGCCAAGAAATAGTTCCTCATTTGGGGATAATAGTGTCACCTGATATTGCATGATGGTTGCCAAAAATAAAGCCCCTTTCATTATTTCCACTCTAGCAATACAGGTCCAGATGTCATAAACTCTTTCTCAGAGTGCTTCACAGGACTCAAGTCCAATGGTATGTTCCCTCTGAATAGAAATTGGTGGTGAAATACATCTGAGAAATGGTGCATGCCTTATTGTGTGCATGTGTGTGTGTGTGTGTGTGTGCTTTATTTTGTTTTGAGATTTAAAAAGCACATTAGCCATTTAAATATTCGGTGAAGTCCTACATCACATGAATTGTTTAATTTCAATAACCCAACATTTCTCAAACTAATTTAATCGTGAAACATTTTTTCTAGGGATTTTATAAAAGCATAACATAGTCTAGGTGCATCAAAATTCCTGGGGAGTGTTTTAGGAAATGCAGGTTCTAGTAAAACAAAATGGAATAATAAGATAATTGATATTGCCAATATTATTTTAAAAATATAATGCATGTGTAACTTATTGTCTTATTGTTTTCCTTTCTCTGTATTACATTTCCATTTACATTTGCTGTTTCAAAATATTGAGTCATATTCAATGCTTGAGTTTTTCAGACATCTCACCAATTAATAGCAGCAATAAATTAGCAGTCTACACATTCCAAAATTATTAGCAAAGAACTCCAAAGCAATAACCTCAAATTCTACTTCACTAAAATATATTTACACATATACAGAGTTTATGATCACCTAAAATGCATATCTGAAAGAAGAATCTATTGAACAAAATAAGTGTATGAAACAATCCTAAGACTTAAAAGATGACAGAGTCCAATTATAAATTTTTAAAATAAAGATGATGGCCCTGGCCAAGTGACTTGGTTGGTTGGAGTGCATCCTGTACACTAAATGGTTGCAGGTTCGATTCCCAATCAGGACACATACCTAGGATACAGGTTCAGTCCCCAATCAGGGCCCATACAGGAGGCAGCTGATCAATGTTTCTCTCTCATATCCATGATCCTGTCACTCTCTCTCTCTCTATCCCTTCCTCTCTCTCTAAAATCAATAAACATATTTACTGTGAGGATAAAAAAACAAGTAGATAAAGATGATGAAACAAGATACTTCATTTATAAGCAAACTACTTATTTTCATCATCACTGTGATGGGAATGATACCTTGAATGGTTGATAACAGAATTGTTATACGGTATGTAAAGCACCTAGCCCTATACCTAGCATTTAATAGTGTATCAAAAATAACAATTTTTGCAAAAATTTCCTATTAAAAATCATTACAAAATTTGGTTTTATGTATATGTTAATTATATATATATATATATATATATATATATATATATATATATATATATAAAGGCAGTGACCCTAACGACCAAAGGCTCAACCAAACACCAGAAATCAGTCCTGTAGTCAGTGCTGGGTTGCCGTGGTGACCCAGCTACTGACTGCTGCAGCTGCGGGTGCGTCAACCCAGCACTGACTGCTGAGGGGGCTGCGGATCAGGCTTGGAGAGATGCCCGGAGAGAAAAGCAGGGTCTGATCAATTGCCTCTGTGGCAACTGTTGATCAGCCTTTGCCTCTCTCTCTCAGGGCCTGACCAGCAGCATGCCTCTCTTTCTCTCCAGGCCTCCACAGGGGCTACTGATCAGCTCCACCTCTCTGATCAGGCCTGGAGATAGGCCCAGAGACGCTGAATGGCATAGAAACCGACCAATCAAAACCAAAACTGGATAAACTGTGAGGAGCCAATGGCTGCCTAGGAGGCAGAGCTTTTGATGCTGACTGGCATAGAAACCGACCAATCAGAACCAAATCTGAGTGAACTGTGAAGGCAGAAACTAAGGTGGGGGCTGAGGAGGGTTTTTAAGGCAACTGGGGGCAAGATCAGCTCTGCAGGGGAGGGCAGCTGGGGGCAACCAGGCTGGCAGGGGAGGGCAGTTGGGGGTGAGATCAGGCCAGCAAGGGAGGGCAGTTAGAGGTGATCAGGCAGGCAGAGGCAGTTGGGGGTGAGATCAGGCCAGCAGGGGAGGGCAGTTAGGGCGATCAGGCAGGCCGGCAGAGGCAGTTAGGGGTGATCAGGCAGGCAGGCAGAGAGGTTAGGGGTGATTAGGCAGGCAGTCAGATGAGCAGTTAGGAACCAGCGGTCCCAAATTGCGAGAGGGATGTCCAACTGCTGGCAGTCGGACATCCCCCAAGGTGTCCCCAATTGGAGAAGGTGCAGGCTGGGCTGAGGGAACCCCCCCCCCCCACCCAATGCACAAATTTCATGCACTGGGCCACTAGTATTTATATAAATATATTTAATCTAAGGAACAGACAATGCTCACAATGAAATAAGAATGATCAATATATTCCCAACTTTTAAATAATACCTTCTATTTCAAAATGTGACTATTCACATAAAGGCTTTGATAATAACTCTTAATCCACAAAAGAGATATTCTGTGGTTCTCATAATTAGTGTCTGTATCCCAGGTGATTTTAAAGAGCAAATGTTAAACTTATCTGAAGAACTGCATTTAACATAATTATGCTGCAAACAACTCCTATTTTCCATGTGTTTCTCTCAGTTCAGTGTTCAGAATCCCAAAGACAGAGAAGGTGATGGTCCAATTTGACAATAACCCACTAAGTTAGTCATGGCTGTAGAGGAGGCTCATGAACCAGATATAGTTGCAGAGTAGGGTGACCAGTTGTCCTAGTTGCCTGGGACTGCAGAATTTCCTGGAACATGAGACTTTGAGTGATAAAACTGGGACAGTCCCATCCAAACCAAGGCAGTTGATCCCCCTTCCAGGGAGCCACACCTGCAGACATGGTAAGGAGGAATTCCTGGGAGTGGAATTGGGTGGTTGAAAGACTCAATAGTACTTCATTACATTATGCAGTCTTCATATTCATAGAACCAATACCCATAAAATTTGAAGTATCTTGCGACTGATTTTTGGAGGAAGGTAGGGATAGGAGGAATGTGGATGTGGTGATTTACCTGTGGTACTTCATAAAGTAAAAGTTTAGCACAGTCTCACCATATTTACTGCAGCATATTTCAAAGAAGAGATAATTGAGGTAAGTTTGGTGATTTAGATTATAGAAATTCTTTTATGAATTTAGTTTGCCCAGCAGCGAAATTCTTAAATACATACAGTGAAAGAAATTTTACTTTTATAAATCCTCAACTAATGCTCCAAAATACTTTAAGTCAACTTCATAACCAGAACTAAAAGTGACAAAATTAGGAATGCAAAATATGTCAAAAATGTTACCTCTGACAGCCAAATGTCATCTTTTTTCACATTTTAAAATGAAAATACTACAAAAAAGTAGGATATTTTAGCTTAAAAATGGCATGCTATTTCCAATGTTTCTGTCCTTTGCTAGTCAAGATTGGCTGAATGACTTTTAAAAAAAAGATGTTTATTTTTAATTCAGTAGGCCAATGGACTGTTTTTGGTCATAAGGCAATGACAAGAGAAGAGGTACTCATAGAGGAAACTTTTCTTACAATAATGGCATATCTGTCAAGTAAAAATCACAACAACCTCTTAAATTATAAACTGTGATGAGCATAAGTCATTATTCAATACCATGAGCATTCTGGCAATCTACTGCACAGCTTCTAGAAGTAAGATCTAGAGGTCCTTAGGACTCTCAAACCAAAATAAATGATGCCAACACTATAAGACATTTGGGAATACAAAATGCAATTTGTTATACACAAGAATGCTGGGTAAGTTGAAAATTCCCTTCAGCCATACAAAGGAGAGGCTTATAATAGATTTAACGCTGAAAGTTTAACACTGGCTCAAGATAGATTCTGCAAAGGAGTATGGAAGGAACAACTAATCAATATAAAACTGAACCAACCTAACAATGAATGCCATCCCACTGACAGGAATCACAGCTACAAAGTCCCAGTTGAAACATGTGCAAGTTACTGCCTGTGATATACCTTTGGAGAAATACATTCTGAGGAATAATCTTGCCATGTGAATCTGAAAGCAGACAGATCTCATGATTTTGGTGCTCCAAAAGAGATTATAATCTTGTGGAAAATAAATCTTAGACAAAGACTAACTACAAATAAACAAACACAAAAAAGAAAAAGGTCACCATTCCTTCCAAGGAGATTAGTGGTTTTCTGTGCTATGATTTTCTGGTTTGTCTACATTATAAATCTTTAATTCCTTAACTAGGCAATGGGAAATGGTTTATATTCTTCAAAATAGTCAAATGAAATGATCAATTAATATTGTAGGCCGAGAGAGAGAGAGAGAGAAACCATGATAAAAATGATTGTTGTTGCCTACATTAAAACTAATTCAGTTAATACTGAAAAGAGGGAAATAAAATAATTCAGATAAAGTGTAAATTTTACTGACCTAAAAATAACCTGCCTATTTGTATTTTCCCTAATACGTAATGTTAATTTCTTTAGCATTTACACTAAGTGTGTTTTCTTCTCAACAGCATAAGCTCCTGTTAAAATAGCTTTCTCACAGAAAACCTGGGATCCAAGTTATTAGGGAAATTATGAGGTATTCTCCACCTATTTCTTTGTCTCGATTTGCCTGAGAGTTTTTATTTTAGAGGACTTGGGTGGTCATGAATCCTTGCAATGTTTTGCTACCATTTTCCTCATTTCTCTGGAAATGAGGCTTCTTGTCAAAATGTAGAGGTAGGTAGATAGGCATGAGTAGAGTCGGAACAATAGGCTAGGTGCAGAGGGTCGCCAGGGCAGAGAGTCCCAGGTGCCTAGCAATGAGTGAAACTACAAGCCTTTGCATGGACATTCCCTTAAGTATTAAATCTTAGAGATGGCATCTAGGCCTCAGTTGTATTTCAGCTCCAGGCCTGGATAAGCAGGAAAATCAGATGGGGCAACACCATGGCTGACCTCAGGACCCATGACCTCCTGCCCTGACGCCAACCAATCAGTGGAGAACACCACGTTGAGGGAGCACACCTGATAAGATGATGAATATTCTATTTAAATCATCCCCTGATACCTCCAGATTAAAGCCCTTAAGACAGGAACCCTTCGGCCACCCCTCCTCCCCCCTAACATGCCCACACTTTTCCTCCCTCTTTCATCTCTCAAGGTATGCATCTCTCTTTTTCTCTTTCCCCTTCCTATGCTCCAAGGGCCCTCTTTTTGAATCTGTAACTCATTTTCTGAGACCATTTCTTCTATGGCTCACTTCTTCTAACTCTGAAATTTTCTAAATAAACTTTCTCTTATAGTTTGAGTCTTGGCTCTGAATTCTTTCTTAGCCAGAACTCAAGTTCTGTGGTTGCTGAAGCGAGGTCTAACACCTGGCGCTGTTTTGCTGCCAACAAAAGCAGTTGTTTAAATTCTTGTGTTGGGAGTTCCTCTCCCTCCTCCTCACTTTCCCTTAGTTCCTAACCATATACTAAACTTGATTCCTAGAAAAGCTTACTGCACAACATCTGTGTTGACCCACACTGAAAACAACCTCAGCTGAGTGACACTCAGGTTCCCTCATTGAAACATCTGTTCTCTGAGTAGCACATGTGTTTGACCACCTGAGGCCCATCTCAAATGAGAGGAAGGATCCAATGTTCTTAACAGAGGTTTTACAGAGACCATGTCACTGATTGCAAGTTTTGTTTTCCTGGTTATTTTGCACTGGGGCACACAATGACAAGCAATAGTTGTCAGGGTGACCACATCAGCAAGCTGAGTCCCTCCAGGCCTCTGTCTCAAGTGACTCAGACATGCCTGCCCCTGAGGTTCTAAGCCCATCACATATGTAGACTCTCAGCCTGTTGATCCACAGGTAAAAGTTATAGAATTGAGAAAACAAACAAAATTGCTTTTTCTCTTTCACATTCATCATTGGGTCAAAAAGAAAGGAATTATTTGTAATCTTAGCACTCTTGCTCAGAAAAGCCCCTTAACTAACTAACTTGTGTGGACAACCTAAAGGTGTGACACTTCTGCATTGTGTAATCCCAGTCCAAGTCCCCAGGGGCTAAAATCTGAAAACTCTGGTAAGGAAGAAAATGACATAGTCAGATGACCTCATTCTTTTTATTTATAAACTTGATTGCTTTCTGCCTTTTCCAACTGATTAGTATTTTGCAAATGGGCAATATTTATAAAATCCCACTGTACTTCTCTAAATCCCAAAAGTAAATTGTGGATTATAGGCTACAGGGGAGCCCCAAGGTGTCCCTCTGAGCTTGCATTTGAATAAGCTGTCTATGCAGTCACTCCAGGGACAAGGGCGGGTTTGGCCTCTGCATTAAATGATCCTGCTGACAAGACTGTGTATTGAGGCAGGACTACTGACTTCTGGCTGATCTCAGCAGGACCTCAATCAAAGACTCCAATCCAAGGATCTTAAGGTAAAACCTGTAAAGCTCAGAAATGCATGCACCAACAAAACCATAATACATACAGAAAGAAAAGATAAGCAGCTTTGAAAAATGAAAGAAACAAAAAAGCTACCTGAGGCTATGAACTTGCTGTCATTCACCAGGAACAAATTAGAGGTAAATAGTAGAGTCTGGGAAAGAGAAGACACAGTTTAATCACAGACACTGTCTTCAGAAGACCAGAAATTAGCCAAGTTAAATTAAAGACTCTACTCACGTCCCAGAGAAAGGAAATCAAAGTTGAATAATTAAATCAGTGTTGTCATTAAGACACATCACACTTGCTTTAATTGACTGCACTTTCATGGTCAATCTAAATATCTCAGACTTCTATAAACCCACAGCCTTGCAGCGTGGTAATAAAACAGCATTTTCATAAGGCTATATGAAATATCATATTTAGGGACATCTTGCTGACAAAATAATCAAACCACCCCAAGTACCTGAAAACATTTTCAAGGAGTGCCATGCACTCCCTAGAACAGACGGATAAAGCCTCTAAAAGCTAGGCTTACCCCAACAAGGGTTTCAAAAGTGGTTGTTTCCAGAAAAATGAAAGGAACTGGGCCAAATTAGAGAAGAGAAAATATATATACCAGAAAAATATTAGAAGGGAAATAATTGTTTTTAAAAAGCCCAATGTCTGCATCTAAGTTTCACAGGTCAGCCTGACCTGGAGTGAGTCTATTCCTGTGACCTTGTCCTTCTTCCCAGCATGTGGGGAACAGACCTTTAGGTCAGGCAGGACCTCTGGAGCTAGGCAGGGCTGAATGGCCAAGCAGTGACTCAGGAAGCGTAGGAAGGGTTTAGTTGCCATGGCTCTCTGACCTCAGCAAGATGATTCTTCAAGGAATTGAGCAGGTGGACTAGTCCCATCTGTCCTCTCCTTACTTCCTAGGAATTAGCTGCCTTTGGGTATCCAAGGAGAAAACATAAACCCCAAACCAATGGAGTTACCCTTACTTTTCATAAGCAATAATGGATGAGGCCCACTAAGTATTAATAGACTTCACAGTCTTTTTGGTGAAGTTCAAAATAACTAAATCAGGGTAACTTTTGGTAAAGCTCTCCAATACAGATTCCCACTGGGGTACTAATATACTTACAATTCCCCCCTTTCTTGTTGGAGAGAAATGGCCTTAGGCATTAGTCTGGCACTCAACTCCAATTGTCTAGTAGACAACTTAAAAAAAAATAAGTGTGGCTCATGGTTGGGCATGGATCTAAGACCCAGGATGTCATAATTTGATCCCTGGTCAGGGCACATACCCAGGTTGCAGGCTTGATCCCCAGTAGTGGGCCTGCAAGAGTCAGCCGATCAATGATTCTCTCTCATTAATATTTCTCTCTTTCTCTTCCCCTCTGAAGTCAATAAAAATACTAGTATATCTTTTTAAAAACTGAAATTATTAAAGAATTTAAATAGGATTAAATCCATCATAAACATTGATTTTTATTTGTCTATACTTTGTGTAGTAAAATGAGTTGTTATAAATTAGATTAAAAGCTCTTTCTTCCCATTCTCAACCTGAAAAATACAATCACTTCTTATTGCCCTCAAAGTTGTGTTCATTTTTGTTTTGTTTTGTTTTGTTTTTCACTTCTTACTTCATACATTTAATTATCAATGCCAGGAGATGCCAATGTCATCTGGAATAAAAGGCACTCTGGTTTTCAGAATCCTTTCAGAATGACAGATCCCACCAGTCTGTAACACAACTGGTGTATCACTGATGAAAACTCACCCACTTCAGCAGACCAAAGCTGTGATTTCCTGTTCAAAACATATAGAAATAGAGCCCTCTGTCATCACCTGCTGTCCCTGGGACTGATCCTCAGCCTGCGTACCTCCATGGGAATTCTCATTGTGCTGAACTCTATGAGAAAATTCAAAAAATTCACCACCTCATTTTCAAGGTGTGAATACATCCTATCATTATCCATTAGCCATTGAGCACTAGCAGTGCACCTGGCACCTATTATGACAGGAAGCATTGTTATAACAATTCTGAACATAACTAGAGTCACCACTGTCCCTCCTCTCAAGGGAAAGAAAAAGACTGCAGGCATCAACGTGTTGAAAAGTTATTTGAATGCTGCCTTCAACCCATCACTTACCTAGATAGAAAACCACCTCTCTAGTGCTACAAATAAGCTTTGTAGAAAAGAAATTTTCACTTTTATACACAAAAAATGTCCAAGTTTAAGTATCTTCTTTCTCCAAATTTGTACCCCCCACAGGGTTAACAGACCATACCTGTTAGAATGAAATAAGTAAAATGCAATTAATATTACCTAACATAATTAAGACACTTAATATTACATTATTTCTCCTACTTTTCAGATCAGCCAATAACATAATGACTAATATTAAATTTCGGATTCAGGGCTGGGGGGGACATTAGTGAGGACAAGTAGCCATTCTGACACTAACATGCACTGAACATAAGGTATTGTTTTCTTATCTCCTTCTGCTATAATTCCTGATCTCAGCACTTACTAGACGCTTAGGAAAATTTTAAAATCTCACCCTTTGGAAAACATTTAATCCTATTAAATTTATGGATAGATATTTAGACTGGTAGATATTCAAAACATAATCAACATTGGCACATCAGTGTCAAAATATAAAATTACATAGTAATCATCATACACTATTAGTAAAATAGAATCTCATTCATTTACTTATATTTCTATATAAATATTATATAAATGCATTAGAACACTACAAATCTCATGTGTCAAGGACACTACAAGATTAATTGGAACAGGAAATGGCAGATTCATATGTATTCATATGTGTGTTGGTATATACTTTCCCCATCTTCTGCAGGGGTGATGTTTTCTCATTTTAAAAATATTTTCTGTAAATTACTTGCTATCATTTTCTCTATGGCTCACTTATGGATTAATTGGAGAGAAAATAGTCAGATATCAAAATAACATATAAAATGAAAGAGGAGAATATTCATAAATACAGATGAAATTCAAAGAAGCATATAAACTATTTTACTGAATCTTACAAAAGAAAAAAAAAATGTTGAAACATATAATTATCCAAAATGTAAAATTTACTCTGGAATTGGTACAATAACCAAACAGTTTACACACAAATCAAATAAATAGAAGAATTGTTCAGTGGTCTAGTCTTCCCCTTTATAAAAAGCACCAGGTTCACATGGTTTCATAGGGGAATTTTACAAGCTTTTAAAAGCAGTTGATTTTAATGCTACTTAATCTGTTTCCCAGCACAGAAAATGAAGGAAGAAATGTAGAACATGGGTATTTAAACCCAATAAAGATTAAACAATAAATGAATTTTCAGACCAGTCTTACTTGTGAATATAAATCCTGAGTGAGTGAGGGTAGTTGTTTGAGAAAGGCAAAGCAGGTTTTAGAGGAATTTGATCTAGTTGGAAAGAAAGCCCCCAAATAATGCCCAGAAGTTAAAACAAATATGTACAACCCCTGGCCCCTCCAAATCACAGTACTTTGGGTCCTTTGAATCTTCTGAGCAGGAACACAGCAGCAGGAATTTCAAGAACTGTTTTTCAAAATGCAGACTGCTGATACCTGCACAGCAATAGCCGAAGTGCCGGTTACTAAGGCAGAAACAGAACCGGACCCTAGACTTTCTGAATGAGAATTACTTAGTGTTCAAACTCAGGAATCTGACTTTAAACAACTTTTTCCACTGATTCTTCTGACCACTAAAATTTAACCACCACAGTGCCTAAGTAGTGGCTTGACTCATGATTCCTACCATGTGGAATAACATCATTACTTGCAATATTGACTTTACCAGGTGAGACACTTGTATTAGCAATTAACCAAGAAACATTATTTTTATTTGGCCTGGATTTGTTGGTCTATTTATCATTATGTTACTTTGCAATTATTTTTTTAACAAAGATTTTAAGTACAAACTGAAAATTATTATTTTAATATGCTTATTTATTTTTGTTTGTTTTCTAAATCCTCACCCAAGGGTATTTTTCCATTGATTTTTAGAGAAAGTGGAAGGGAGGAGGAGAGACAGAAAGAGAAAAACATCAATTTGAGAGAGACACATCGGTTGGTTGCCTCCTGCACACACCCAAACCAGAGCCGGGATCGAGTCCGCAACTGAGGTACGTGCCCTTGACCAGAATCAAACTCGGGACCCTTCAGTCTGCGGGCCAATGCTCTATCCACTGAGCCGAACTAGCTAGGGCTGCTAATTTCTTTTGGAAACCACCTTCTGTAGCCTTTTTGCTATTGACTCACCTCCATTATTACATAATACAAACTGACCATTCATTCAATAACAAGTATTTATATAATGCTTATTATCTAATTTACCTTATACTAGGAACTGTTGAAAATAATACATTTTCTCTATCTACCATATTGTTTTTCATGTTTATATAATTGCAAGAATTTTTATAACAGTCGTAATCTCAGATTTTAACAAAATAATATTTAGTCACTTTTAATATATTTTTAAAATCAGTTATAGCTAGACAAACTACACCTAATTGCTGGTAAGAATCTCCACATTGTTTTGCTTACACCAAGATTTTCTGAATTTATTGTGGGGTAGATTATACTCAATCATCTTGTCAGAGTATCAAAACAGCATTTTATTGAGTAGTTTTTACAGGCAAAAATTCACATTTGCTGTGAAAATAATTTCTTATTTTATCTTACAACATTGAATTCTGTTCCCATCTATAATAATAAAAGCATAATATGCTAATTAGACCGGACGAAGCTGCGGCTGCGAGGGAAGCCCGGGTCCCAGGTGCCAGAGGGAAGCCTGTGCCAGCAGTTGGGGGAAGGAAGGCCTACTCTTGCATGAATTTCATGCATTGGGCCTCTAGTTTTTCATAAGGAAGTACATTCTCCTTAATGTGGAGACTAATTCATTCAATCTTCAGCATTCCTACGTGCTGATTGCTGTGAAGTGGTTAGGAGAGAGAAGAGAACAAAATAAAGTTTCTGCCCTCATGTAATTCACATTCATTTGCATTGCTTATTAGTATATTAGTAATCTGGTTACTGATACTATGAGTATTATTAGTAAATGCATTAATGTTGTTTAGAATATAATATTTACTGCCAAGGTAGTTGGTAACAGCTATCTAATTTTATTTATCATGATCACAGTTCCTTTCACTTTGGATAAGAAATAGAAAATCTGGAGTTTATCACACCGTGAATTATGGATGTTCTTTAGAGGGTGTCTTTCATTATTTCTTCACTCACCAACTTCTGAAATCTCCACCCTACAATTCCATTTAGGGCCAATATTTCACAGCTGTCACTGAATCCATCTGTTGGCTTATTTAGAACACTATTCAGATTTTAATGACATCTTTGAGAGCATTTTAAAAACCAATGCCTGGTCCCAATTTTCCCATATCTCTTGAATGCATTAGCATTTTTTAATTCAAAGCTTTGTGCAGTAAAACCTAATAAAAATTATCATATTTATTAAAGGTAGAAAGAAACACAGATACAGACTAGATTGTCTTCTAATTATATCATGCTCTTTCTTATCAGGGAGTTATTGATTAGGACCTTGTGAATCTTAAATCTACCCATTCTTCAAGCTCCCAATTATCACATGAAGGCTCCTCCACTACTCCAGTAAATATCCCATACACACTTTCACCCACTGACTCTGTTTAACACTTCATTTAAGTAATGTTTTATGTTAAACACAAATTTTATTGTTTGTTAGTGTTAAGAATTATCAAAAGCAGACTGTGGAATCTCAGAGGGAAGGAGGGCTGGGTGGGTGGGAAGAGATAAGCCAAAGAATTTATATGCATATGCATAAAAACACGGACACAGACAATAGTGTGGTGAAGGCCGGAGGTGGGGGGGAAGGGTAGGCTAGCAGGGGGAAAAAGGGAACATCTGTAATATTTCCAACAATAAAGATAATTTTTTTAAAAAGAATCATCTAAAGCATATTACAAAAAGCAATATATTTTGTACCATATAGAAATTATTATAAAGTATTACATATTATCTATTATACAATATGTATGCATTTACATGTATAATCCTTCCCTATAGATAAGCAAATTAATAATTAGAATGATAGCCATCTGGACTGTGTGATTCTAGTTTTCTGTATTTCCAATGTTCTATAATAAATTCGCTTTTTTAAATTAAAAGTGGCAAGAAGTATTTTTATTAAAGATCGAATAATATGACTACAAAAATGTTATATTGTACTTGAGGACAGGGTGCATATTTTATAGTCCTGTAGCTCTGCACCAATTTGCATTGATAGAAATACAGAGGATATAAGTACCCCATAAGAACTTTGAATTGTATGTATTGGAATGGAACAGAAACAAACCATTTTATCAATGTATACATCAATACAGGCCAAAAAGTAACCTGATCACCAGCTCACTAGGAAATCTACCATCGGAAGACATTAGGTATGTGGTCTTTATCTGGGAAAAGTACTGTCCGCTCTACTAGGGAGTTTTAAAATCATGTTTTTATTGTCCAATGATGGGGATAAAGCACAAATGGCTTTTAGTGGGTGCTGCCCACGGATGCTAAATATCCTACAACTGTTAGAATGCATCCACACAAAGAACTGTCTCGCTCAAAATGCCAGTAGTTCACTGTTTAAAAGGTTGGTCGGATTAACCATTTATTTCTTTTTTTACTCTTAAAAAAAATTAAGCAAATAAAAATTCAAGGCATACTACTCACATGCCCCAAAGGGATATGGCAGATAAAAGGTGGCTTCACTTCTTTGAACTCTTCCCATTGAGAGGAGTGTTCCCTCTGACAGCTTTGGCCAATGAAGTATGACAGAAGTGATGTCCAGCCAGTGCCTGGGCCTAATCTTTAAGAGAATGGATACTTCTATCCTGTGCTCTTAGACTCCAAGCCACCAGGTGAAAAGTAAGACGCCCTGAAATGTACTTGCAGAAGCATCATGGGAGTGAATCCTCCAACCCCGGATGATCCCACATGGATTAGTGAGTCATTCTTAAATCCCTGACTTACACACAACTGTGAGCAAATTAAATGGTTGTTTTCAGTCATAAAAATTTCTCCTTTTACTTGAATCCATATCCTTTACTTCAGGCGTCCTCAAACTACGGCCCGCGGGCCACATGCAGGTGTTTTTGCCATTTTTTTTTTTTTTTTTACTTCAAAATAAAATAAGATATGTGCAGTGTGCATAGGAATTTGTTCATAGTTTTTTTAAACTATAGTCCGGCCCTCCAATGTTCTGAGGGACAGTGAACTGGCCTCCTGTTTAAAAAGTTTGAGGACCCCTGCTTTACTTCCTAGAAATTAAAAATGGAGGCTGTGTTGGATTTTATTGTATTTGTAGAGAACATGTGAAACATTTTCTTTGCAATAAAAAAGTAGACCTTACATCTCTCAGAAGAATGCTGGCAATAATTTCAGGCTTTTTTTTCTTTTTTTAGGGATCCTATTTTTGATGCAGTAAGCAGCTATATTATCTACCCAAATCTAGCTAACTAAAAGGGACATAAAGCAGCCACTGTGCTGATTGTAACTCAATTATGACATTAATTAACTTAATTTAATTCTTTGACCTGAAGTTTCTCCATGACTGAATTGGAAATTAATTCAGGGCAGAAACAATGCCTGCTGCATTTTTTTGTGTTCCATCATAATGCATACTGGGATGAGTCCAACATACACTTGTGGACACTTATAATACACTTTACCACTAGAAATTAATTATTTGATTAAATTCAGCATCACCTGCTCTAGTCTTCTATTTGAACGCACTAATGCTCTGGACATAATTTCTGATAAGCCATAGAATCCTCGCCCTTGAAAGATTTATAATATGTAATCTTGTCCAACGTCATTCTTGTACAGATGAGGAAATACACCAAAAGTTTAAAAGATTTGGTCAAATTCATGCAGTTATTTAGTACAAAATAAAGTCATTAGAAGCTTATAATGATTTACTTTAACAGATTGCTGGCGGGTGGCCTGGGACAGCTGGGGGATGCGGTGCTCTTGAGAAGTGGAAGGCCTAAAGTGTAGAAAGCCGGCAAAAAAGGTAGTTGTTGTGATTTAAGAGATTACAATTACATCTTAATCCATCTGGAGCAGGAGCCAATGTGGGCCAATATCACTCACAAAATTTGACGGAAAAATGCTAAAAGACATCATTCTGAAGGGGCTAGATGGATATGAGAGGCAATAAAGATTTCTTCCTTAATTAGTTGCATAGAGTAAATCATAAAACCAGATATCTCTGCTTTGAGATGATTCTTCATTAACAGCTGTTTATTGTACTGTGAATCGTTGCAAGATAACGTATGCAAGATGTTAGCTTGATATTTGTGCTTTCACTTCTCAAATGAACTCAACTGCCAAAAATAGGGAGCAAATCGGGACGGGAAAGGCTATCAGCAGATGAAGGAGAGCAAACTCTCCATCGTACATTTCCATTCTCTGTTTGTTATTAAACACATATTAGGATGGTTTAAGAAACTAACTAGTGAAAGTCAGTGGCAGTCAGCTTGTATGCTTCCTTTAAAATTA
Organism: Eptesicus fuscus; assembly: GCF_027574615.1. Classification (NCBI taxonomy): domain Eukaryota; kingdom Metazoa; phylum Chordata; class Mammalia; order Chiroptera; family Vespertilionidae; genus Eptesicus; species Eptesicus fuscus. The sequence goes on from NC_072481.1 coordinate 74,150,702, forward strand.
CAAGAAAATGCAAACTAGGTTTTATCTCTATGACATAATAGCCCCAGGATAAGAGCATACTTGAAACCTATTTCCATGCAGAATCCAAAATGGACTTGAAGAGCTGTCTATAAAGAAATTGAATGACAGAGCTTAAGTAAAACAAAAGATAGTGTCATTTTGTTCATTTTCACCACCACACTAATAAAAAAATTTACACTGAGTAGTCAGATTATTATGATCTCTGAATGCATAATAATCTGGCCACTCAGTGTATATCCTATATAATAAAAAGCTAATATACAAATTGTCCCCTCAACCAGGAGTTCGACCAGCAGGCAGGCTGGCTAACTGCCCATGTCCCCTCCCGCTGGCCGGACCCCACCCATGCACGAATTCATGCACTGGGCCTCTAATATATATATTCATGCACCAGGCCACTCATATATATACTGAGTGGCCAGATTATTATGCGTTCAGAGATCATAATAATCTGGCCACTCAGTGTATATAAAAAAGAAACCATGTGAATTTATACTGAGGCTTGAGTCAGGGAAACTCCATGCCCTTAATCAAAGTATAAGACCCAGACTTTGGAGATACCAGGATGGAGAGTAAATCCCAATGAGCCTGCTCAAGTCCTGGTAGGAATCATCATTTATTGAGATTTAGCATGTGCCAGACAATGCAGAACATACACATTCTCTTTAATCTTCACCAAAACCCCCAAGGCAGGTACTGTAATCAGACAACCAAGGGGTCCGGGCTCCCTGTCACCACTTGAGTCAATTAAACAGAGACAGAGATGAATCATATATGAGCATTTATTCCAATAATGCCACCAGTATGGGAGAGCAGTCAGTCACCCACAAAAGTCTGCTCTGACCCCCTTGCCAGTTGGCTGGTTAGATACACACAAGGGAAAAGATAGCTACATACAGCTGCGAGCTACAAGTGTAACATGGAAAGGGCAGGGTAGAGTCTGCTGTCTGACCTTCAGGAGCGCAAAGTCTGATAACAAGGTGGCTAATCTTCTATGATGTTACAATACCTCAGCCCGTTCCTGGGGCCAGAGAATGGTCAGCATTCCTGAGAAAAACTCCTGGAGTAGGTCAGAGTCCAGGCACAGCAACCAAATCAAAGCGCGTCCTGTCCTTGGTCTGTTCTCTAAATGTATTTCTTTTCTGAGTAATGGACCCATTGAGGCATCTTATCTTTTTACAGCCTTGTTTCGTCCTCCAGTTTCCCAGGGTCTGTAAGAAAACTTCTCATCTATAGTTAGTAAGGTGAATAATTATTAGACAACTGTGGCTCTATTCTCATTACATGTCCTTCCCCACTCTCAGTACTACTTCTACTTTTAAACATAATAAACAAACAACAATAACAACAAGCCCTCATGCTTACAAAGGTCAAGCATCCCTCTCAAAGTCATGTAGCTTATTATTGGTGAAAACAAAATTCAATGAGTTTTACCATGAATCAAGCACATGCCAACATATCCTCCCACCAGTTCAATAAAGCAGAGATTATTATCTTCATTTTAATTAACAAGATAACCAAGACTTAGAAATCAAATAAGTAGAGGCATATTGAGAATCTTATCCAGGACTATCTGACTTTAACATACTTAGTTTTTCCACTGTGGCCTCTTGTCTTCAATATAAACTGAGTGGCCAGATTATTATAATCTCTGAACGCATAATAATCTGGCCACTCTTTGTGTGTGTGTGTGTGTGTGTGTGTGTGTGTATACATATATACATATATATATGTACATATATACATATATACATATATACATATATACATATATACATATATATACATATATATACATATATATACATATATATACATATATATATATATATATGAGGCCCAGTGCATGAATTTGTGCATGGGTGGGGTCCGGCCAGCCTGGCCAGGGGGAGGGGACAAGGGCAGTTGGCCAGCCTGCCTGCTGGTTAAACTCCTGGTCGAGGGGACAATTTGCATATTAGCCTTTTATTATATAGGATATGGACTGAATGGCCAGATAATCTGGCCACTCAGTGTATATCTTATTCTCACTATTTTGCCCTTTGATTGAATGCAACTCACACGTTAATTATAATTTAGGAGTCCACTATCCAAAATATCTGGGATCCTCAGCTCAAGATTATTGTTTACAGCTCAAGGGATCCCCAGAGATGAAATGGAGGCTCACAGGGGAATAGACAAGCATTGGTACTGCACCTTTTCAGTATTAACGAAACGAGGCTGGCTGGGTTTATACTGTGTAAACAACAACCCCTCCTTAGTAGTTAAACAGAATAGATGCAAAGTCTGGCAGTGGGTTTGGGCCATTCTCCTTGGCAGCTGTGCTCCACAGTGACACAAGGACCTAAGTGGCTTTGAACTTGAGGCTATTCCATTGTAATGTGAGGCATCTGCATTCACCATAGCAGGGGAGGAAAGTGACCAAAAAATCCTGGCAGGTATTCACAGCCTCAGTCAGGAACTGACACGTGTTTTTTCCTTCCAAACTTTTTAGCCCAAGTTCATCACCTGCCAGCACATAACTCAGAAGGACTGGGGCCTGTGACTTGCATTGGACCCAAGGAAGAGGAAATCAAATGAAATTTGGTGAACACATACCACTATCTCTGCCACATTGTCTCTAAGAAATAGATCCCCCTTCCTCCGCCTTCCCTCTAAGATTCCGCTCTCTTGGGGTGGGTGGATAGGTGGGAGATAATCAACCAAGGACCTTGTATGCATATATGCATGGCCCATGGACACAGACAATGGGGTGGTGAGGGCCGGGGGGGGGGGGCTGGAGGGGATCAATGGGGGAAAAAGGGGACATATATAATACTTTCAACAATAAAGAATTATTAAACAAAAAAAAAGAAATAGATCCAGAAAATATGAGACAATAGCAAATGCTTAGGAATTAGCAAGCGAGGCCATTGATTTAGAATTAGAATTAGAGTAACTTTTTCTGGATGAAGAGATATAAAGCCTCACTATAAATTTATTGATTCAGCTAAGAGGAGAAGAAACAGATAGAAACTACAGATGCCAGAAAAAAATTTTAATTTGTTAATTAAGTAAAGTAAAACTACACATACACATGCAAAGTGATCTTAAGTATTTTATGTAAATGTCAAAAGCTAAAGAAAAATTTAGCACTCTCTTGCTCTAGGGCAAGAGTTCATGCATCATTTGAGTCATTCACTCTACAATGCAATTTCTCAAAGTCTCTTTAGGACCTCCTTTCTTCATAGCACTGGACAAGGTTCTCTGGCAAGGCTGAAAAAATCCAGAGACAGTCCCAGCCCTCTAAAAAATGACTCTCTTATAGATGAGAAAAACAGACATGCCTGGAATAAAAGGACAAGGTCCCTTTGATGGAATCTTAAAGTAAACCATGAAAACACCAGGCCTAGAGAGAATACTGGAGTCTCCCCAGAGGAACACACTGGTCCCCTATGCTTTGTGTAGTGTCCTGCACATGATACCTTTCTCCTTCCCGGCTGCTCCTTTCCATTTCTGCATGGTGGTGTGGTGGTTCAGCCTTTCTTTGAAGAGTGCGTGAAATACTCCAGGACAAAAATAATCTAGAATGAAGAAAGCCCCATTCTTTCTGTATGTCAGCTGCAGTAGCAGACAGAACCTTTGATGCACTGCTGTCACCCCACCTTGCAGGAAAGTGGCACCTGCCAAGACCCCCAGCACTTCCTGCCTGGGAAACCATCTCTTCTTCACTTGGATATAACAAACATCCTTAGATGTGAAACACAAAAATGGTATAAGACAAAATGTGCTGATTAATTTCAAGACACCTTTGAGAAGTCTCAGTCCATGCTGAGCACAGCGATTTTTCAGCTCACTTTATTTTATTAGTGAGGACTCTGGGGAAATTTGGGCAGGTACATCCTTTTCTGCATTACCATGCAAAGGAAATAGTTGTCATCCGTAAAGTACCCCAATCATATTCTTCTCCCCACTACTCGGCCCACAACTCCTTCAGAGCCTAAATCTGGCCTCAGAGAAAATTCTACTTGAAGGTATCTTAGTAATTCCAGAGGTCTGATTGGTTCACAGACAATTTTGTGGTTCCTTTATTTCTTCCAGTTTCTTCTGTAACGTAAAAAGAGGGGGAAAATAAAGAAATAAAAGAGAAAAAAATTATTTTCTACTTTTCCCCCAAATCAACATTTTCAGGGCAAAAAATGAATGCTATTCTGTTATAATTAATTATGAATCACATCAATTTTCCAAAGAAAGGGGGTTCTTGGTTACTAAAAGCCCTAAATCAGTTTGATGTGGAAATTTTAGAAAACTTTTTTTTCCTTTTTTAAAAAAAAAAAAACTGGGATGAATAAAGTGTAGGGGAAAAGGAAATAAAATAGGCATTCTTCAAAAACCCAAATGTAGCGTTGTTGTTTTTAGTAATAATAATCCAAACTCTTCTAACTTTCCATCCTTCATATTTAAATAAAGTTTGTAACTAGAAAGTCTGATTACAGTGTCCTCAGGTACTTACTAAATCCAAAGACACAACTTTCTCCAAAGTCTACAATGTTCCCTCTATTATCTCTTCCACTTCATTATATCACAATCATCAGTGTGTTAGAGAGATTTTTAGCAATGCCTAATTATATGATGGATGCATTGAACACCATAATGATTACATCCAAATAATAATTTAGTATTTATTATATGTATTTTCTCCTGATGTCATTGCCACCAAGCCTTTTTTTAGATTTTCTAAATTAATACAATGATATGATTATTCTTTTTACTTTTGCCTATTTATAATTCTCTGCCTACCTAGACTTTAGAAAGAAAAGAAATTAAATTGCTTGAGTTTGTTGTTATTTGATTGCTTTATTTTAATATTGACATGCACATAGAGGTTGTTACAATAATTGCTTACAATGATCATTCTGAACTTTTCTTAAGCATTAAAAGAAATATGTCAAGGTTCTTCCAGTTTTCTCTGGAGTTGTTAGAGCATCTCTACTGTGACTCTAAGACAAAATTTATATTTCAGTGCTGATACAAATGGCCAGCACCAGTCAGGCTTAATCTTTTCTTATCTAGGTAACTTGTACATGCAATTACCTTGCCTTCTGCATAATGCAAACCCAGAACCAGGGACATTTCTACACCAAAGACAATGCCTCTGGGCTTCAAAGTGCTTCCTTCTCTTCCCCTCCTTCCTGGTCCTTTCCCTTTGGGACCCTGTGCCTTCCCACACACATGATTCTTGATAGAGATCAATTGTAGTCTATTCTCTCTGGCTCCAGATGAATAAAGGCCTAGGCTAAGCCTTCTTCTGCATGGTTGCAGAAAGGGTTTTGAGGATCCTCAGTTACACTGAGGGGTCATGTTTAATTCACCTGGGTGATCACTTCCTGCCTGCCATGTTCCAAGTGCCAAACTAAGATATATGGAACCATAGACAAATACAGTCTTGCCGTCGAGCTGTATATAATCCAGTGTGGGCGAAATGCATCTAGCAAATAGTCTCAGCTGATGAAGTGTTGTGAAAGAGGGGGTACCTGGTGCCATAGAACAAACACCTAATGAATGGGGAGAGTCCTGGGGGGCCTTCCTACAGAGCATAGCAGAGTCATCTGGAAAGATGAGTGGGGTTATCACATCAACCCAGTGGGAAAGGGTGCTCCAGGCAGGGAACAGCACCCTCTGAATAGACATGAAGTATGGGAGATGTTGCTGCATTTATAGTAGGCCAAGTCAAAACGGGAAAATTTTTGCATGGTCTGCTAAATATTTTATATTTATTCTCTATTCAATGAAAGGCCTTTGAAAAATTTTGATAGAGGAATGAAATAATCAAGAGAATCAGCTGATCTTGTTGATTGCTAGATTAACTCAACAACCAGTTTTTAAAATTCTCATGTGTTGGGCACTCCACATAGAGTTAGGAATATAAATATAAACTAGATAAGTTCATACCTTTACATTGTTTCCAATTCAGGAGCTTGATGGCAAAGAAATAAGAGGATGAAGGAAAGAGGAAGTTGAAAATGAACACAAGGTTCCTGACTCAGGCATCTGGGCGAGCAATGGTGCTATTTACAGAAGTAAGGCACAGAGGGACGAAGGTAATAATGAGTTCAGTTTGGAACATCTTTTCTTTAAAATGCCTGCCAAGTAGCTAAGAGGAAATGTAGAGCAGATAGCTGGAGCTCATACTGGAGATAAAAATTTAGGAGTCATCAGTATCCAAGTATTTGTTTAACCAGGAGTTGGCAAACTACAGTCAAGGGACCAAATCCAGCCAAAACCTGTTCTTGTGTGCCCTCGGGCACTACTCTCCTGTGCTAACATTGTGAGTTGCAGCGGCTAAACCAGGCTGTCCCCTCAACCGCAGGTCCCTCTTCTGCTTACAGTGCCAGCCCTCTGGCTGGTGGCCACCATCCTTCCCCATCCTCACTCCCTGCCCCGCACACATCTGCCAACTACAAAATGTCTTCAACTGAGAGTAGCTGTGTGCCAAGTGTGCCCACCATGTGGGAGGGGCCAAACTATACAAACAGGACTGCAGAGGTTTAAGGGTTTTCTCCTCTGTCATAAAATTTCCTATATAATATCTTCAATTTCGCTCTTGGCCCATGAAACCTAAGTTATTATCTGGCTCTAAAAAAATAATAAAATAAAAAGGTTGTCTACCCCAGGTTTAAACCAAATGCAATAATAAAATAACAAAACCCAGTTTTTATATATTATGCCACTGGAATTCAATTCAAATTAACAAACATATTCTTAACTTATTCAGATGTTTTAGGCTAGAAATGCTAAAAACATGCATTACCTTTCACAGAAGTCCTTCTTTTCTCTCCCTTCTAATCTGGATAAACAAAAACAGAAGCTGATTCATCAGGATAATCAAATCCCATCTTAAAGATACCATAAGATAATTTGTTCTGGATTTTTCATACTTTGGGGTGCATTTTCTCTCAGAGATTCATCAGTGTGTATTGTTGTCTGTTCAGGTGAGCTTTTAAATCCCATAGGTGTATTAATTCATTTATAAAAGAAATAAATTGAGGCACTGTGGCTATAGCAATGAAACAACAAAAACCAACTGGTTATGGTCTGGTTCTTCGGTTTCTACACTTCTAGGTACCCTGTGTAGTCAGTCACTCTGGACCCCTAAGAAGACTGATGGCCACGGACTGATAGGAAGAGCAAAGTTAGTGGCAGCAGTTCTACCAGCTCACACACTTGATTTTTAAAAAGAATTTTCAGATATCATAATAGCTACGTTGTGAGGACTGAGAAGTGAAGGAGTCTGAGAAGCATGTGGGAGGTAATTAAGTGCTATTAGAAGCAACCGGAACCTAATTTGACCAAATAGCCAAGTGCGGTGTGGTCTTTTGAAAACATTTCCAAAGACAGGAACCAAATTTGATCCTTTAAGTCCTCCTTCTCTTTAGGATGCATGTTTATTCAAAGAACAGATGGGGAGGAAAATCAGAAAAAGACTTTGGTCGACCCACATAAAACAGCATATTTGAGTGTGGGCATGAAGGGAGATGAGTTTTGGAAGGATTTCCATTTGTTTGATGTGTGGAGATAGTCTTGGGAAGTGGGGAAGCACTGACTTTGTTTCATCTCTCCTGGGGAGGAGCTTCGGAAGGCTCTTAAAAAAGGAAGGCCCCCTTAGTAAGCACATACTTCCATGCTCTCACCTCTTTGGTATTTTCCAGTATAATAAAATGAGGAGCTGGGGGTGGGATTCCCAGAACTAAAGTTATTGGGTAAGATAAATAGGAAGAAAGTTTAGGCATGGATATAAACTGTCATCCACAAATGGAGCTTTTTTAGGGTTTAAATATTTTCAATACATTTTCTATAGATGAGATGAGGTCATGCTCATGTGTGACTTATATACTCTTAGCTGGTAAAGACCACAGTAGACATCAGCAGAGCACAATGCTGGTGGCATGTATGACCTACCTACCTAATCCCATATGTCTCCCAGTCTCTCTCTCTCTCTCTCTCTCTCTCTCTCTCTCTCTCTCTCTCTCTCTCTCTCTTTCACACACACACACACACACACACACACACACACACACACACACAAATTTGTTTTAAATGCATTCCTTTTGAGATTCTCAAGTTGTCATTGCATGTCAGAAAAACTTGGGTGTAAACAGATACTTAAATCTAACTGTAATCTTTGATGGCTACTTAAAGCAAATTGAGCTTTTGAACCTGATGAGGTGTTCCTTTAAAATAGTAGCATCAATCTGGAGCCCAACACAAATAAGAAGCCACAGGGGGGAAGATTCTGGATGAGAAATCATAATGGAAAGGCATTACCCTGCTGGTTGGTAACATTTCCATATGGACACAAGCAGCAAAACAACAAAAGATCAAAGAGCGACCCAAAAAAGAAGGGAGTGTTCAGTCTCATAATTGTGCATGTGTGTGAACACAGAGCCTTCTGTAAGGATAATAGCAGAAACATGTTTTTGCAAGGGAAGGTCCAATGTACGCCAGCTAATGGGGCTGCTTGGCTGAACCTCAATATGCAACAATCCACTCTTCATTTGTAAAAGATGCTACTGATTAATGGTATCTCAAATTTGTAATAATAGTTAACAGATGCACAAGAGGAAAATGTTCTCAAAGAATAGAAATCCTGTGAGCTTCCAAACCCCATAGTAATTATTCCATTTGTGGTCTAGTCCTATCAACCCATTTTGTGGCCAAAACCCAAAGGAGGAGAACTTTGTCCACCTTTACTTTGAGTCCAAGGCCGAGGTGGGAATAAATGACTCATGATCCCAACCTTTAAGTGTCAGTGCTAAATATGAAAATTTTTTAATGAGTCTCTGTCACAAGGCACAATTTCACTGATAATTCATGAAATCACTTATTTTCCTGTTTAAAAAGATTAGTGAGCCCCCTTTCAAAACCACATCCTCATTCTACATTTACTACACTCTGCCCAAATTGAAAAGTTTTAAAGAAATTTAATATTGGGTAATAATGATGTATTGTTAGTTACTATTAACACATAAGAAAAGGTAACAATGAATTGAAGAAAAAATATGAGAAAATGCAGAAAAGCATGGTACCTTTCAAAATATATCACTGTTCAAGAGAGTACTAGTCCAAATCACCATTTTTTCAGGTCATTCAATGACTTCTTTGGGAAAATAAATAGAACAAGCTTAGAAGGAGTCCTTCTCTGCTTGCATTCAGAAAACAAGATGACCAAGACACAACCTTCAACATCTAATTATGCTATTAGATTTAATGTTTGCAATTACCTGGAGTTTTATATTCTCAAAGAGCTTTGTAACCTTTAATTAGTCCATCTTCCCAAATCCAGCTCAAGTTTCAGACGAAAAGACTGAGGCCCATAGGTTGTGATTTTCCATCCCAGGGCCAAGTAAGTTAGTTTAGTTCAGAAAACCCAAGTTAAGTCTGCAAGCAGAACTAATGTATGAGTCCTGGGCTTAGGATTGGCCTTCCATTCTGCAGCTGGATTTCTTTATTTAATGTGAAAGTGTGCAACATTTTATCACCAGATGTAGGGTTTTTTATTTCTGTTAAGTAACTTTTTATTATATTTTCTCTGCTGCTATAACTGCAAGGCAAATATAAGTAGATACCTTTTCCTCTTGCTATATTCTTTACCTCCAAGTTCTCCTGCCCACTTATCCTCATTTGGAGGCACAGTATTCACTATTAGAATAATGTTCTCTTGGTGTTATAGAACTAATTTATTTAAGAGTGTGTGTGAATGTGTGTGTGTGTGTTTGGGCAATTGTGGTTAAGAATAGTATCAAATCCAAGATCACAAGTTTAAGCCAATTTTTAAAACTTAAAAAATGTCATTTAAAGCCCCAATTTAATAGGAAGTTTTAAGAAAGAGAGAGAGAGACATGGGAAGAGGGAGAGGGAGAGGGAGAAGGAGAGGGGAAGAGAGAGGGAGAGAGAGAGAGAGAGGGAGAGAGAGAGAGAGAGAGAGAGAGAGAGAGAGAGAGAGAAATTGTGGGCTTTTCTAAGTGCCTGTTTCTGGCTCGCCTTCCAGCTGCCACGCAGGGTATCAAGGTGGGTGAGCAGCTTACTCCAAGCCCTAGGGCTCTGTAGCCCAGCTGCCAATATCCTCTTAGGGTCAGTGAGCAGACAGATAGCTCATTCCATGTGTAACCGTGAGAAATGGAGTTCCCTAGGGAAAATACGCACTCTCCATATGTTCAGCCCAGTGCAATAGTCTGGGTGAATCACAGTCTGAGAGACAGAGGGAAAAGAATGTGTCCTGACACTTGATTTCCTCAGAGATATCAGACCGTCATTTCCAGGGCTAGTACAATGCTTTAAAGGGACCACTAATCTGATCCAGCCAGGGTGATGGGATGCTTTTAGGAGCTTTCCTTTAAGTGTATCTGAATTCTATTCTAAGGCTTCCACAAAACTACCAAAATGAAACGCTTTGATGTCTATGCCCTCCAAGCCAGTGCTGTACACAATTCAGTCTCCTCATTCAGCCCCTGCCCTCCTGCTCTCCTCCTTGCTCTGTCCTCACTCCTCCCACCACCATGCAGCTTGGCCATGCTACATGCCTTCCTGCTCATATGAACCGCAGTTGCTGAAAAAGTGAAGCCAAAAGAAACAGCCAATAAAAACAGAAACAGCTGTAACAATTTTGCACAGCATGGTCTTGATTTCCTTGAGTTTTGTATTTTTGCCCCTCTCTCTCTCTCTGTCTCCCTCACTCTGGTGTGTGTATGTCTCTCTCTCTCCTGCTTCCTTTTCCATATGCAACAACTTCAGTATTGGGGCCTTGAATGGAGCAATAAATACTTTTTCCTTCTTAAGAAATAAGGTTGGAGTCCATTTTCAATAATCAGCTCCAAAATAAGCAGAGCCAAGGGCAGACTGAAACATGGGGAATGAGTTGAGAATCTTGCCACCAAAGACAGGTGCAAAGACTTTTTTTTTTTTTACAAAAACAATAACCCCAGCTCTCAAATTTGCTCTTTCTCGGGCTGCTATCTGTTGAGCGGGTGTGCCTCTTGTCAGTGGAGCCCACAGAAGCCATCCTATGTATTTCAGCTCTGTGTTTGCATTTGCCTCTCCAAATGGGACCTGTCTTGAAGACTTTACTGGACTGTTATTTACAGCAACCTCACTCCATGTCCATCTGCTCAAAACACAGCCATGTAAAGGTAGCTTGTAAATGCGAAAAGCTACTGTAGGAATGACATTAGTGGTTTCAGAAAAGAAAAAAGAACAATTAAAGCACTAAGTAAATATAAAAGGCAAGACCAACAGCAGATTGTGATCAGCGATTTCTTTCCTGCCTGTGCAGGCTCAGGAACCCTGGGAATGTTTACCGTCTTCAGAACGCAGGAAGGATCAGAGCTATGCCCCTTTCCGGCCTGTGTTCAGCAGGTGCTGTGCCCCAAACCCATGTTCTAGCTAAACTGCTTGCAGCCATGGCACTGATCTCTAATGGTTATAAAAGTCTCCTTTTTACTTTTTCTTTCTTTCTTTCTTCCTTTTCATGTTTTTGGTGGTATATGTTGTTTTGTTTCCCTGCAGCTGCTTCCTGTCTTTACCCATGTTTTGGGACCAGCCCCAGTGTGAAGCTGAGCTGGATCTGGGCTAAGCATAATGGAGAACTGGTTGGAATAAAAGTTCTTTCATGGTGGCACAGCCCTGTTTTTCAGATGGTGTGAAGCAGATCTGTAGTTTATTATTAATAATAGCACATGCGTGACACCACATCTTCAAAGGGCTGTGCAAACATTAATTCTTTTGTGATGTGAAAGAAAAGACAGCGGCAGCAGCAGCATCTTTTTAAAGTGAACCTCCCAGTCTTCTGGAGAGGGAGAAAGGCATAGTTCCAGCTAGAGATGAATGATTCAAACCCTGGAGGTCTGGGATCTGGGTCCAATTGAGGAGTACTTTGAAAAAAAAATCAGGAGTTTTATCTGAACTATAGCATGTTCCAAATTCGACACCCTTTTAAACTCACATGGAAGTCTTTCGAAGACAAGCTGTGGTATCTTTGTTCCAGGAATAAAACAAACAGAATAAAAGAGAGGAAAGGAGTGCAGAATTAATGTGCTTTTTCTTCGTTGTTGAAATTTGATCTGCAGTCTTCAAAAGAAAGATAGAATGACTCTCACTAGTTTGCCAAAGCTTGCCCTTCTACTTGTTGTAATAAGTGATTGATTTGTCAAAATCACAGTTGTCTATAAAAAAAGAAGTGGCAATTAATATCCCATTTTGCAGAAACTCAAAAAGAGAAGCCAGATGCCCCATTTTCATTGGACTTTCAAAATTAGCTCTTTAATTTTTCTTATATTTGAAGGTCTTTTTCCGAATATTTAGATAGATGATAGATAGCTAGAGAGATAGATAGCATTTGATGCTCACAAAATAATATATGTAATCTATACGTAGGTTATAAAGCACAACTAATAAAGTGAAAGCTAATAAAACTGCTACCTCACTTAATGACTAGAACATCACTAATAACCTGGCAGCTACCTCTATGTGCCTTCTCTTTCCCACCCTCTGCCTTCCTGACAGAGGTCATCATTATCCTGAATTCTGTGATAAGTGTTCCTATGGCAGATTGATTGCATTAATAGCCCAGATTAATGTCCTCCATGATCTTTGTTTTACAAAATTAATGTCTCTTCCCATTCTGATCTCAGTCTTGGTCATGTGACTTGCTTTTGCTAATAAGATGCAAGCAAATGAGGCACAAGTAGAGCTTTGGAGAGCACATGCATAGTCCTGCCTGCCCCTCTGCAAGATGGCACTTGTTTATTGTACATCTTCATGAGAACACAGCCAGGCTAACTCACTGGATGGTGACAGGCATGTGAATCAGAGCTGTTTACACTAGATCATGGGACCCTAAATCTGCCAATAGCCAAGATGAGAACATTACCATAACCACTTCAGCAACCTATAGCTCCCCTGGAAGCATGAGCAAGCCCAGCCAAGATCAGCCAAGCACTGGTGAACATTACAGACTTGTGAGCAAGATAAATAGTACGTGTTTCTTTCTTTAAGCCATTAAATTTCAGTGTGGTTTTTTGCAGTATTGTTTTGGCAATCAACTACTTTTACAATTCCCTTTCTCTTGTTAGATAAAATCATAATGTACATAGAACTAAAAATATATTTCTTGGTTCTGTCTCTTCATCTTTATCTCTTAAATTTTTATAATTTTATCACAAGATATGTTTTCCTTTGTGACATTTTTTACCTACTGTATTTTTTATTTTCATTTATGTAATTTCATGTAGTTAGAGTGATTAATTTTTGCTGTTATTTAATATTTTTGTGTGTGAGTATAAATTGTTTTCTTCTGTTAATGGGCATTTGGCTTTCATGTGGACATTTACATTGTTTTCAGTTTGGGGTTATTTTAAACAGTAAGCCCACCCATATATGTCTCTTGATGCACATTTGCGAGTTTCTGAGAGTAAATATACCAAGGAGTACAATAATAGGGCTATGGGTGAGAGTGTTCAAATTTTGAGGCTAATGCATGCCAAATTATTTTCCAAGTTGTCAGTAATCATTTGTACATCCATCAATACATATACTGTAAGACCCCCACACCTGTCTGCATTAAGCAGGCAGGAGCAGAAGCAAAAGGAGCATGCAGCAACCCTCGTGGGAGGTTTTCATGGTTGAGGCCTGGAAGTGGCACACATCATTTCTGGTCACATGTCATTGGCTCCAACTTATTGCTGCAAGGGTCACTGTAAAATGTAGTCCAAGAAGAAGAAATGGCCACATAGTCAGTCTCTGACAGAGCTTCTAATGCTTCTAATACTAAAACATGACTTTCTGTTAGATAAACACTCTTTCCAACTCCCTAGGGAAATTAGGTCAATTATCATTATCCTCATTTTATAAGTGAGGGAACTAGGGCTCCAAGTGGTTAAGTGACTTGCCCAAGGTCACAAAGTTAGTAATTTGCTAGAACCAGAGAATAATCTCAACTCTTTTCCCTAAAGTGTTGTCCTATTTCTAGTATAATTAATCTTTCTTTTCCCAAGTACTCATTCACTCAACAACTGAAATTGATGCTGGTGTAACTGCTACATGACTATTGCAATATGCTTCCTTCTAAAAACACAAAAAATGAGCATCACAAAGTCCTGTCATTAGAATCTCACAATTTTGAGTTTTCTGTTACGTCCTGCTGTCTCCCTGCTATCTCCACTTCCTCACTATATGCTCACAGCTCAATATACTCATGCTGGGCTCACCAGTAATTTCCAGTTCAGTAAATACAGTGAGTGTAGTTCATTACCTTATTTGAATACTGTACAATCATTCCAGATAGTGACCCTTTTCTCTTTGTAATGTCGCCTTCCTTTGATTCCTATAATCCAACACTCTCCTGATTTTCCTTCTACCTCTCTGGTTAATTTTATTTAGTAATTTAAATTATTGCTGTTTTATCCTCCTCTTTGAGAACACCCTCACCCTGCCTGCCAAAATCAGGTCTTTCTTCAGAGTCCCAAATGCAATTTCATCTTCTTAATGACTCTACCTAAATTTCCAGGCAAATGGAAATGTCTCCTCTGCTCTGCAAAACTTTGTTCTTATCTCTTTCACAGGACTGACCACATTCCACCTTATGATAGTTGTCCAGCTATCACAGGTCTCACTGACGTAAGTACATTCCTTTAAGGCTCAATCCTGGCATGTCATCTTGCCTCATTCTATCTGTGTATTTTTGGCCAAATTCCTTTATAACTGTTGTTCCTCTATGTGGATCTCTCTCTCTCTCTTTCCCCTTCTCTCTCTTATCTGATTAATTCCTAGTCATCTTTCAGAATTCAGTAACACTCACTTCTTCAAAGAAGAGCATCTTGACACAAGCTCAGGTCCCCTTGTTATGTGCACACCTGGCACCCTGTACTTTTCCCTCTTGACATATGTCATAACTGTAGTGCAACATCTAACTGTGAAATTTATTTCATTTCTGTTTATTCTATTAAAATGTAAGTCCTGAGATTACAGTGTCTGCGTATACTGTTGCTGTTATAAGGTCTTTGCATACATCAGGCCTTCATCAATATTTGCTGAGTGAAATCATTTTATTTGTGTAGAGCAAAATTTCAATGAATGTTTAGATGCCACCTCACACACAACTTACAGTTGACTAATATCATTGAGGTGTTTTTTTTTCCACCCAAACTCTTGTGTCTTATTATTTGGACCTTATTACTAAACTAAGTGCATTTGTCTTTAAACATCATCTTATTAGACTGAACCCACTGGATTTGCATTCTGTTATTCCACATACACTATCCCTCCTACTTTCGTGTCATCTGATAATTTGATAATCAAATAATTGACCAAAGTGTTAAATAAGACAAACCTCAAGACAGGGCTCTGAAACTTGCCACTTGAAACTACCTCTTACTATAGGATTATGATAGTTTACTATATAAGTTCAACTTCTTAGCTTATCCAGATCATGGCTGATAATTTAAGGAGTCTACAAACTAAAAGTTCTTATGCTGCATATGAAAACCTAATCTCTCTTTTCTTTTTCTTTCTTTCTTGTTTTAATCTTTGTTGTTGAAAGTATTATATATGTCCCCTTTCTTCCCTCATTGATCTCTTCTAGACCACCCCTGCCTCCTCCCCCAAACCCCCACACCCCAGGCCTTCACCACCATATTGTCTGAGTCCATGGCTTATACATATATGCAAACAAGTTCTTTGGCTGATCTCTTCCCACCCACCCACCATCCCCCGCCTTCCCTCTGAGATTTGACTGTCTATTCCATGCCTCTGTGTCTCTAGATCTATTTTGTTCATCAGATTATTTTGTTCATTAGAATGCACATATGAGTGAGATCATGTGATACTTGTCTTTCTCTGACTGGATTATTTCACTTAGCATAATACTCTCCAGGTCCCTCCATGCTGTCTCAAAGGGTAAGAGATCTTTCTTTTTAACTGCTGCATAGTATTCCATGGTGTAAATGTGTCACCTCCTTAATTAATTTCTATTTAATTTCTCTAGACGAAAGTACTATCTTCCTCCTCAAAGTTTTCTAATTGTTTTCTTACCATTTTTATCTCAGTAACCACATTCTGGCTTTATATTATAGTTAACTGTTTGGACAATGCCAATTCTCACTATTTAAGCTCAGTTCCTTCCAGGCAACAAGGGCTTCACTTGCTTTAAAGTTATTATTTATTTTCTCTAACAAGCCAGAAACTGGTATTTTATATACATTTTATTTCTTACTGAGGTGAATATTATACTTATAAGCATTTAAGAAATGAGGAAATCAAGTCTCAG
Source organism: Eptesicus fuscus (assembly GCF_027574615.1). Lineage (NCBI taxonomy): Eukaryota > Metazoa > Chordata > Mammalia > Chiroptera > Vespertilionidae > Eptesicus > Eptesicus fuscus. The sequence continues at coordinate 74,167,020 of NC_072481.1, forward strand.
AGAAGAATTTATTTATATTCTTCATCCAGTACTGGTCCTTGTTCACAGTATATTTTAAATTAGTAATTAATTGTCAAATTTAAGTATAGAATTGATATTGATGGCAATTTATATGGGAATTTCACCCTCCCTGGGACTATGGTCCCAAAATGATATTATATCTTGGGTCAGATGATTGGACTAAATCTGACTTGCTATCCCAGATAAAAGTTCCTTGATGCATTGTTATTTTCTCTTTCAAAGAGAGTATGCATTCTCAAGGCAAATAGAGACAGAATAGATATGTTATTTGGAAAAACAAATGTCGCAGGAAACAAAAGCATGCAAATTATGCCTCTTCTGTATACTTCAAGACCATTTTAAAACTGTAAACTTCTTCAAGGTGACATACTGACATTTTGGAATAATTTTGTCACTAGTGTACATTGACCACAAATCAGGCTTTTTATTAATGATGGACCAAAGAGGCAAAAAAATAGTATTCCATAACAGTAGTAATATTCTTACCAAGAGGCTTTTTCCTCCTAAAACTAATCTAGACAAATATGCTGTGAGATAGGTCAGATAATGAGTAATTTAAATGATTCCAACATAGAACTTTCCCAGCAAATCTGTATTTTTCTTTTTGAGAAAGCCACAAACAAGAACTTGCCTTAGGGTCTTGTTTTATGCAAGGATTTGCACAATCTTTAAAAATGTAAAATATTTTATAATCTATTTATCATTTATAGATGAGATTACTTAGACCTAGAGAAGTGAAAATAACTTTTCCAAATCAAAGAGCATTTTTGTTGGAACTCAGACAGGAGCCTAGTGTCTGGCCTCAGGGTCAAGTTGCTTCATCTCTACTGCCCAATCATGCTCTTGCAAATTGGTAACCACAATTTAGGTTTTATATGCATGACTTCCTGGGCATGACCACCCAGACTTCTGGTAGCAGCTCATTTCCCCACTAGCCTATACAATGTTTATCTCTTGCCTGGCAATATTATTTTATTTGTCAAGACAATGGTAGCCATGTTTTACCATCCATGTGTTCCACTTAGGGCTGGGACAGTAACTCTTCCCTCCAGCAAGCCTTGACTAGAAAGAATCTTCTAATAGGACATGGAGCCTGATATAGTAAGCAGGATACAGCATGGGCTTTAGAATCTGATATCATGACTGTACATGATATCTCCATAAGTGTCACAATTTCTTAAGCTTTTTAATCTTCAGTTTCTCCATCTTTAAAATGGGAGAAATAATAGCTACTTTGCACTGCTGTGATTGAGACTAAATGGGATATGCATGAATTGTGTTTATAACATGGGGGGTGATGAGTAATTCCTTGCAGTTTGCTATTGCTGCTCTTAGGTTTTGACTGGAAGTTCCTATAGGTTTTCTGAGTTGTCATCTTCAGTGGATGTTGCTATTAGACTATATCTTTTCTAGAACATTTGAAAACAATCAATTGAGAATATACTGAGAAAAAATATTCTTGGTAAATTATCTTCACATAAGTAGAATGAAAGGAAAGACAGGAGATGATTAGGAGAATGGAAAACATTCTATATGTTGTCTCCACCCAAAATATTCTGTTTTTATAGTTTCCTTTATTCCAGTAGTTCAGTAGGCTAGGTCCAACTTGCCTGTAACAATAACATTGAGATGATGCTTAAGGATCTTCACTCCTGTATTAAGGTTATCCAGAGAAACAGAACCAATAGATGTCTATGTCTATATACCTGTCTTTACCTACATCTATGTATATATGGCTGTCCTTCTATTGAGAGAGGGGGGTTGATTTTAAGTTATTGGCTCACACGGTTGTGGAAACTGGCAAGCCCAAAATCTGTAGACTAAGTCAACAATTTAACAATTCAGGTAACAGCCGATGTTGCAGTCTGGAGGCTATATTGCTTTTACTTTGGGAAACCTCAGTCTTTGCTCTTAAGGCCATCAACTGATTAAATAAAGCCTCCTCGAATTATAGAGAGTAATCTACTTTACCCCAGATCTACTAACTTAAATGTTAATTATATCTCTTTAAAAAAATGCTTTCATCTAGACTGGTGTTGGAACAAGCAACTAGGTACCCTATGCAAGCCAAGTTGACACATAACTTAATCCTCACAACCTTTAACTTAGTGAGTGATTCGTTAAGTGCAAGCAGGCGAAGTACAGTGAGTGAGTAGGTACTTGTTAGAGCATACCTGAGAATTAAAAAAGGAATTTCACAGCTATATGTTATATATCACCTTTCTTCAGGCTGCTATAACAAAGTATCACAGGCTGGGTGGCTTATAAACAACAAAATTTTATTTCTCACAGTTCTGGAGGCTGGGAGTCCAGGATCAGGGTACCAGCATGGCTGGATGAGGGCCTTCTTCTGGATTAGAGACTTCTGGTTGTACCCTCACATGATGGAAGGGAAAAACCAGCTCTCTGGGGCCTTTTTTATAAGGGCTCTAATTCCATTCACAAGGGCTCTGATCTCATGACCTCATTACTTCCCAAATTTTTCACCTCCTAATACCATCTCTTTGGAAATTGGGTTTTTAGCATATACATTTTCGGGGGGACACAAACATTCAGACCATAGTACCCAATGAGGAGACTAAATTATTTATGGTAAACCAATTCCTCATCCGTACTGAGTTCCTTATGATGCTGATTGGAAGCCAGGGAACTCTAAAATATCTACATGCAGATGAACAGCCATGGGCAAACTCCCTGATGGAGTCTACAACAAGGTATGAGAATCTCTAGGTTATTTCTTGGTAATCAGTCAGGTTAAGAAATTCTCTTCCAGGAATTGCTTTATGACCCAACCATTACACTTCAGGGAATATATCCTAGGGATCCCAAAACACCAATTCAAAAGAATATATGCACCCTTATGCTCATTGCAGCATTATTTACAATAGCCAAGATTTGGAAACCGCTCAAGTGCCCATTAGTAGTTGAGTGAATTAAAAAAACCGCAGTACATTTAGATAATGAAATACTACTTGGCCATTAAAAAGAAGGAAATTTTACCCTTGTGACAGCATGGAGGTACCTGGAGAACATTATACTAAGTGAAATAAGCCAGTCAGAGAAAGACGAATACTATATGATTTCACTCATATGTGGAATCTAATGAGCAAAATGAACTAACCAGCAAAATAGAGACAGACTCATAGATAGAGAGCAGGTTGACAGGTGTCAGAAGGGGCTGGATGGCGGGGATTTGAAGAGATTGAGCAAAAAAAGGAAAAATAAAAGAGAAAGCACTCATGGACACAGACAACAATGTGGGGATTACCAGGGAGAGGTGGGAGGGGAGAAGGGGAGGAGAGGATAGAGGGGATAAATGGTAATGGACAGAGACTTGACTTTGGGTGGTGAACACACAATACAGTGTACAAATGATGTGTTGTAGAATTGTGCACCTGAAATCTGTATAATTTTGTTAACCAGTGTCACCCCAATAAATTCAATAAAAAGAAGAAGAAAAAAAGAAATTCTCCTCCTCATGTGTCCCTATTTAGAAAATAAGAGTTAATTATTGAGTTCCTAGACAAATTATTACAAAATCGAAATTGACTAGCATGAAAACTTCAAGCCTTATGGATACACAGAAGCAGTCTTTTTGCAGGTACAAAGTTTAGAGAAAAGAGTCCACAAGGCCACATCTACCTCTGACAGAATTTGCAAGTTCCAGGGTCCCCAAGACAACTCTTGGGTTTGATAATTAGCTAGAAGGATTCAGAGAACTCACTGAAAACTGTTATACTCACAGTTACGGTTTATCACAGCGAGACGATACAGATTAAAGTCAGCCAAAGAAGAAAGCACATAGAGCAGAGTCAAGGAAAATATGAAACACAGAGCTTCTAGTTGTTCTCCCTCATAGATTCACGGGCAGTTTTACTAGCCCAGCACTGGTGGGGGACAATATGCACAGAAGATTTCCAAACAGGAGAGCCCACCAAAACCCCAGTGTCCAGAGGTTTTATTGGGGCTCCATCACTTAGGCATGATTGACTGCCCACACAGCTGGTCTCAGTCTCCAGCTCCTGCAGAGGTCAAGTTGATACTGCAGGATCCAAGCCCCCACTCGAAATCACATTGTTGGTGAGGCCCAAGTCTCTCACGCTAAATCGCCTTGTTGCTATTTGGTTGGCCCAAGGGCTCCACTGAAACAAAAACACTTTTCTCAATGTAAATTTTTGACAACTTTGTCAACTTTTCTCAGAAAAAATCCCAAAACACTTTCCATGGGTTTAGAGACTACCTCCTGAGAGACAAGGGCAAAGGCTAGATTTTTCTTCGGATAACATTGAATTGTTTACTACTCGGCCAAACATTAAGTTTTGCCTGAGGACGCAGTCCCGTTGTAACTTCATAATAAGGAAGTTTGTAAATTCATTAGATGTAAAACAAACATTTGTTAGGCATTTATTTTAATCTGGACCTTCTCTGAAATGACTTTTCAGCGTTGTCTCCATTAACCTTCATGCAGTCCTCTGAGGTGGGCACTATTTTTCATGGTATTCTAGAGATGAGTAAATGGAGACTTGCCTAAAATTATAGAGCAAGTGAAAGGTAGAAATGGACTAGAAAAAAGGGCTGCTTGAGTCCAGAGTTTATATTTATAGCCACTATGTTGCAAATATACTGCCTCTACCATTTGAAGTAGGTTTTCACAGGCAAGTGCATAATAAGCAAAGAAGGCAAGGTTTTTTTTTTTATATAAAAACTGTCCAGTTCTGCCATTCTGTTCCACAATATATATGAATTTAGAATGTCACAACATGCAACCCTTCTCACTATACATCCAACAGAAATAAATACTATAAGGCAGAAAGACATAAAGATTTACCATGAATGAGCTCATGGTGCCTTGATCAAAGAAGGCTTAGTCAACAACAGTATTTTAAATGGTCCTTTTGTCTGGCACCCCGGAGGTCTGCACACCCTGGGGCACTGCACAATAACAAGATTCCAGAAGAGTAAAAGGCATGCCTTTTTTATAAAACAGGATAAGGGAGATTCTAAAAGGGAAGTGAGAAAGAAGACCTGCATTTGAGTCTCCAAATACAGGTGCTCTCTCAGAAAGGAAAATATAGACAAGAGAGCATAGATGTTGAGAGTCTGAAAACTGCTTCCCTTAAATTCAATGTGAGTATATCCTTTGGGATTCTTCCTGTACCCCAAGATAACTTGGCTCCGTAACAGCTAGAATGAATAATTCAATTTCTTTAATTAAATTTTAAATTTTGGGTAAAGTTTCCATCCGTGTGCCATGTGACAAATGGTGTCATAATAGTTAATAAACAAATTGGGACACAAGTTTTGAAAATGGAATGGAAGGTATGAGGCGTGTCAACATAAGAAATGTTCAAACTTGTAGAGAATTTTTATTAAAATGTATTTGAACCCAAAAGAGAATATACCTGGAAGCAAGATCTCAACAGACTGAGATAAATGCTTTGGAGAATAAAGTTTGTAGTTATTTTATGCATTTGGGATTAAGGAGAAAAGGTAAGAGAGGTTTCAGGAAGGAGGGAGGAGATGGGAGTACAAATTCCGCAAGATTACATGCTCTCTTGGGGGTAGTCATGTGGAGATCAGATTACAGGGTAGTTAAAATTATGTGTTCTGTTGAGGGTGGTTGCAGTTTATTTCAAAGGAGTGTTAACTAACGTAGATGCACAGAAACAATGGAAAGCACTTGATCATGGCAAAGATAAACCTTTTACTCAAAAGTTATATGTCTGGGGCATGACTACCCACCATGACCTGCCCAGTTAGGAATTTATGATCAGATCACCCTGTGAGGTTACTTTCTATAGAAACTCCTTTTCCCCTCACCACAGGAATTTAATCTGAAGTCCAACTGAAAGGAGTCTGACATACCGAAGGAGAATAAAGTCTTAATTTGCCTTAAAGAATGAAATACAGATGTTTTTCCATTTTACTGCCTTTAAATTCTATAAATAGGTAATTGTGAAATTTAATATGTAACACTTCCTTACTCAAAAAATTATTTTACCATGATTAGAAAATAAATGATCGTTAGAGAAATTTGGCCAAAACATTGTCAGTGCTTCATTGTACTACCCTCTACAACCTTATAGTTTTTTAAAATATATATATATATTTTTTTTATTGATTTTTTACAGAGAGGAAGGGAAAGGGATAGAGAGTTAGGAACATTGATGAGAGAGAAACATCCATCAGCTGCCTCCTGCACACCCCCTACTGGGGATGTACCCTCAACCAAGGTACATGCCCTTGACCATAATCGAACTTGGGACCCTTCAGTCCACAGGCCGATGCTCTATCCACTGAGCCAAACCAGTCAGGGCTACAACCTCATAGTTTGAATAGAACCAGAAAGGCATCAAATTCACATCAATATATTGAGTTCAAAAATGAAAATCTCAGCTAATTAACCAATTGCACCATCACTATAAAAACAAACAAAAGTATTTGGGGTTTGGGGGACATTTGTTTTAGTTTGGTGTTGGTTTACTCCTTGACTATTTGGTTCTGTATCTCTGTTGTCTCTGTTACTTAACATATCAGAGTCCATCAAATTTTGGTCCAGAATACTCATATACAAACTCCCTTGACACTGCTGTGTGAGCTAACTTTTCAAATTTTTAGTTCACAGGAGCTAGTGCACTCCCTATTTCTAGAATGGGAAGCTTCCACATCATAGTGAAAACCAGCACCAGCAGGTACAGCTCAGATAAGACGGAAAACTAAACAAAAAGAGGGTTGGCTCTCAGCAGTTGCCTCAAATGAAGGGTGTATGTTCAGCTTCCTTCTTATTGGCACTTACAATTAATACTTGACCAAAGCTTGTTTGTAGTAATACTTGGAGGGGCACAGTAGAGCAGAGTAGAAGAATCGGCCGTGAAGTCATGGATCAAGGCACTGGGAAAGAGAGAGTGGGAGTGTTTCAGCTTTTAGTTGAAAGAATTTGCCTTTGTTTCCAGTTCCATGGTTTCCTTTAGCTACGACATAGCATAAATAGAAGATTGAACTTAAAAAAAATAAATTAATTAAAGAAGGCAGGATGGTTTTGTTTCTACAAATGCCTTGAACAAAGCATGTGTTTCTGTTTAATACTGGATAAGCTCCAATTGATGTCTAGATCCTTGTCAAAATGTTTACTTTTCTGTGGATTTTTTTTCCAGAGGGGCATTATGAAGCCATGGCCACAGCTCTGGACTTCAAAGCTGCTGCCAGCCTCCCTTGAAAACTCATTGTTCCACCTCGTCCGCCATCTACATTCAAATAAAATGTTAGCTTTTTAAAAATCATGTGTGCCTGAAAAGGATCAATCATGGTACCAAAACTATAGAAACTTGATGAAGAATTGAAGGAGATTCACCAAAGCAACTAGTAAGACAACAAATATGGGGAAAAAATGGATGTTTGTATTCATTGGGATACTTTGCACAATATTTTGGTGTTATGTAAAACAACAACAAGAACAATGTTTTATTTTTTTAAGCAATTGTGATTGTATAGAACCATGGCAGAGGGAAGTTTTAATATGAACAATGTTACTTTATACTACCTTGGTTATTTCACTCAGCTCCACAGGCTGGTATAGAACTAAGACTTTATCTAAAAAAAAAATTTAAAAAAAAATGCCAAAATAACTGGCCAATTTAACAAAGTTGGTTTTTATAAGACTTTTGGATGTTTCATCTACTTAACACTAAACACTTTGAATCTTTGCTGATTAATTAGACTGTTTTATTTTATTTTGTTTTTATAGGATGATGAAGTTACCTGTTTTTTTAATAGCCTTCATTACTTTAGAATACGCTTGAGAGAAAAATGTTGGTTTTGTTGAGAATAGTGACCTTTTTCTGCCACACCAAATGTATCTCTTCTACATTAAGCAAAATAAATGAGTTATAAGCAACCAAAAAGGTTAGAAATAACAAACATTTTGAGTTGAAAGTGGCCATAGGTACATTGTTGCTTTTCTTTTTCCTCTTCATCTCCTCCTCCTCCTCCTCCTCCTCCTCCTCCTCCTCCTCCTCTCCTCCTCCTCCTCCCCCTCAGCCTCCCCCTCCTCCTCTTCCTCCTCCTTCTCCTTCTCCTCCTCCTCCTTCTTCTTTCTTCTTCTTCTACTACTGCTTCTATCTTTAAGGCATGTGAAATGAGAGCTTCTGGGCACATTATAGAAGTAGTATTCCACTATCATAGTCACTGAGATTAATGAGAAAAAGCCTGATAAAGCAATGTTGGTTAGTCTTACATAGAGTTTAGAACTCCTTATCATGTTCATAAGTTGTTTGCAAAGTTCAAGGAAGCAATAAGGGCTTACTATGCTTTTAATATTTTAGTTTATTTTTAAAACTTTTACTTGTCAGTATACTACAAATTTTTATTTTATTTATTTTAATATATTTTTATTGATTTCAGAGAGGAAGGGAGAGGAAGAGAGAGATAGAAACATCAATGATGAGAGAAAATCATTGATCGGCTGCCTCCTGCACATCCCTACTGGGGATCAAGCCCGCAACCCAGGTATGTGCCCTTGACTGGAATCAAACCTAGGACCTTTCAGTCCGAAGGCCTACATTCTATCCACTGAGCAAAACCAGCTAGGGCAGCATACCACAAATTTTTAATTCCTTCATGTTTAATGACTCCAGGAAGTAGAGGCTTTATAGAAAAATGTGTATCCTAGTCTTTGATATTCCTTCTACCTGCAAAATGTATTAGAGCTTTACTAGTACATATGTGGTAGCTATTCATTAAGGGGGGTAACTGGAACAGTTATCATTTTACAACACAACAGTATCCAATGTATACAACATTTTTAAATCTTTTTTTGTTCTCCTTTTTTTCCCCTCTAGTTTCTGCTTTACTCACTTCTCTTTATCATATTTTTTCTTCCATTTTATTTCTCTATGGTGTCAGCAACCATAGGATTTCTTAACAAACATGGTAGATTTATTGTCAATTTGATTCATGTTCTATGATAAAGAATGCTTTGAAGAATAAACCTGAATTACTAAAAAAAAAAAAAAAAAAAAAAAAAAAAAAAACAGCAATGCAATTAGTTTTAAATAATCCAAAGGAAAATTCTTGAACCATGATCATCCTAAAACTATACACTGAGTGGCCAGATTATTATGATCTCTGAACACATAATAATCTGGCCACTCCATGTATATCCTATATAATAAAAGGCTAATATGCAAATTGTCCCCTCAACCAGGAGTTCGACCAGCAGGCAGGCCGGCCAACCGCCCATGTCCCCTCCCCCTGGCCAGACTGGACGGACCCCACTCATGCATGTATTCATGCACTGGGCCTCTAATATATATATGGAATATGAGCACTCTGATGTTACATAGATAGACTAGACTGCACATATGAGTGATAATAAAGGCTAACCACAGCACAATTAAAAGGCCCAATGTAATCATAATTCTTAAATGTGTTGATAGGACCAGCATCTAATAGGCTATTATTTCTTTTGAATTACCACAAAATTAGAAGCTCTAGCAAAAGTCAAATGTGTAAGAAAAAATAATTTTAATTACATATAACCTAACTTTTGGCTTAAGTATAGTTCCTGGCATTCTAATTCTTTAAAATTAAGTAACACTACTAATCAATAATTCATCCACCACTATGTCATAAACTAAATAGTATAATTCTTCTGGTTTGACTTTCTGATCCTACACAGTAAAATTAGATAACACTAATTATATAGTCAGAGAAACAGCCATTATATTTTTAAGAATCTAAGCTAATTACAGACTATTCCTAATCCAAATGTTCAGTTTCATCTCCCATGCCCAGCCACCTCCAAGCAATCCTACATTTACCACAAGGAACATGGTCTCCATCCTCAGACCTGGCACAGGTCCTCTGCCCTGGACATGGCTGGAGAAGGCCCTGCTCTAGCCTTCTTCCCTAAGGAATGTTCCTCCTCAGGGTCTATGCCTTACCCTTCAGATTTAGAAACCTGAAACCCTAAAACCCTGAAATTCCCTGCCTCAATGACCTTAAGTCTGTTTCCAAGGCCAGTGTGAGGAGGAATTTTTCTAGGGCAGATGGGTAGTGAGGTTGTGCGCCCCTGGGCTCAGGTATCCACACGCCTGACCAGAAGGCCACTCATAGTAGAGAAGGTGTGTGGGCCACAGGCTAGACCTGAATTGTTGTTGCTTTTTACTGGCCCCAACAAAGATGATGGCCTGAACCTACAGAATTTATCACCTTCACCCAAACCCACAATGCTCTTTTGGGTTTAATGCCTTTGTATATGTTTTTCTCTAAACCTGAGTTCTTTCCCTCTCCACTCCTTATGATCTAATTTCAACTCCTTTTTGAAAATTCTCATGACTTTTCTAGGCACAATAGCTGAATCCTCCTTTGGGTTACTATAGTATGTCTTACTAACATTTACTATAGAAATTAACTCATCTGACTATAATTATTTATTCGCATGTTTGTCTCCTCATGAAAAATTTGAGGCTAGCAAGACTAAATTCAAATAGTGACCCTTTATAAATATTTAATAAATGTGTGTTGAATTAAATTCACTAAATACATCATTTATTTATAAGTCAGTTATCAAGCTCATTTCTCATGCTAACATTCTTCAGGCTATGTCTTAAAATAATATTACATTTTTTATTAAGGTAAAGGAATAAAATAGTAAACTCAAAATTAGTAAAAATATTTTCCAAATGTAGATACTCCTATGAATTCTAGCTATAAGAACAAATTTTTGACATGTAATATAGTCTTTGATTAAAATTGAAAGTTATAGTTAGCATGGTTTTAAATGGAGAGAAATGTCCACAACCAAAATGTGACATATTCATATTCAAGAAAATATGTCATATTCATATGTTAAATGCATCCATTAAATCAACTGTTACTAAACGCATTAGGATCAAAACAGAAGAAGCCCTTTTGGAGAAATTCAAATTGATTGATGTATTGTAACCTGCTTCTGTACAGTGCTAAGAAATAGGAAATATTATTAGAGGTATCTCATAGTCACTATTCAAAGCACTTAAGTATATACCTAAATTACTTGGCATATAGTGCAAAAAAATGAAAATTCTTTCTTTATCACTCAAAATAGCAACAAGTGCATTGTACTTTACATTTGTACACCCTTGCTATATGCCAGGCACTCTTCCAGGCAGTTCATAAGTAGTGAATTGTTTAATCCCCACAAGAGCATTGTGAGGGTTGGAATAGTTAGGAAACTTCTCAAGGTCACTAGGGGAATGGAAGTATGACAACCTTTCTGGTAGGAAGGTCAGATTTGGGGAGTCACTGAAATATATACATGGTAACTAGAGCCATAAGGGAAATGATGGGCAGGGAGCAGCTGGTCACTTATAAGAGAAGAATGGAGCCCTAGGGAGATCAACATTGAAGGGCTGGACAAACAGAGGAGTCCATGCTGGAGACAGAGAAGGTGGCATCAGAAAAGTTGCAGAAGAAACAAAAGGGAAGTGATACTCCAGAGAGGAAAGGAGAGAATAATTACACGAGTGTAGCTCAACTTTACCAGACCTTATACACACATCATTCAGTTGACTACACAGAGGCTCCCATTTGCATTTAGAAAATCTTTGCCAGACTTAGACCCAGATTAAAGCCAGATCTGGTGAGCTGGTGAATGAATGGAAGTTGATGATGTAGAAGTAAAGAAAGATGAGTCTTTCAGAGGGTGTTGAAAGGAACGGCAGACACAAGGCAGAAGTTTGAGAGATAAGGAAAGTCCAAAGTTGTTTTTCCATTTTCAAAGTAGAAAATATTCAAATAAAACAAATTTAAATAAGGTGGCATTTTATTTGTTCAAGCCATTGGCTTTCTAAATCTATACAGCAGAATCTGGGGAGCTATAGATGCTGGGTACTCAATGTTTGATCCCAGCATTAGCATTTTCTGAGAGTTGGTTACATTTTCTGACCCAAACTTATCCCAGAATTTGTATTTCAACAAAAATACACAGTGATTCAGATTCATTTTTAAGTTTGAAACTTATGAATCTATATTTTACTCTAAATAACCCAAGGAAAGATCTTATTCATTAAAATGTATTTTTAAATTGTTTTAGTTTGCTTTGTATTCACACCAGAGTCACATCTAATTTATTTGTAAATGTCATCATTGCTCTGTTTCAAACCCAATAATTAACTAGTTTCAAGTTATAAAATAAAATTATATTTACATTAAAATATATAATAATTTCTGCTTAAATTTTCCCCAAATTTATAATATTTTCTATAAAACAAGTAAAACATGTCCATTTTCTGAGTTGTTCTTAATTTTTAAAGCACCAAGAGTTTCAGTGTATCAGATAAAGATATTAATTGGTTCTTAGAGATTATCAAATTACAATGTGAAACCTATTTCCTAAAAAAGGTAGAAAACAATTATATATATATATATATATATATATATATATATATATATGCTAAGGTTAAAATAATGCTATGACCTTAACATGAACAAAACTGTTCCTTGACCATTGATTACTTTTCCATGCACAATTCCTGTTTATTTTGCAGAGTTTCTCTACTATTAAGAAACTATCTATGGCAGTTTACCAATGACTTTTCCTTCCATAACCTAGAGTTACTATTAGAAAGCCTTGCATCTAGCTAGCCATATAACTGGTTCTCAGCAATTGATTATGACAGAAAGTTGACTTTATCCTTTCAGGTCAAGATGGTTAAGAAGCCAGTGTAGCTTCTCCACTCTTTCCTCTTCCAGCAGCTGGAAGCAGGACTCCAAGGCTGTGGAGCAAGGCAGTCACAAGATGAAAAAGTTGGACCTTTTCCACACAGAGAAGGTTTCCTGACAACTGGGAACACCCATATTAGAGCATAAGGGAACAAGACATATCCATTTAGCTCTGAAATGTAGGGGGTTGTGTGCTACTAGATCTAGTAGTTCCTACGTAAAAATATTATTTGCTAGGTATTATATGACATAATTCTTAATCCAGTGCCATATAATAGAACTTTCTGTAATGATGGACATGTTTCTGCACTGTCCATTATGGCAACAAAGGCCATGTGGCTATTGAAGGGATGAAATCTTTATTGATTTAACTTTAATTAATTTAAATCTACATTTCAATAACCATGTGTGGCTAGTGATGACCAAAATGGGAAGATCAGCTCTCATCTTTAGAAAAACACTACAACTTTCAACAGGATACAAAATTATTTTCAGGCTCTGGTTGCTGTTACCCGGTGGTTAGAGCATTGGCCTCCACACTGTAGGGTTGTGGGTAAGAGTCCCCATCAAGGGCACGTATCTGGTGTATCTGGGTTACAAGTTCCATCCCCGCCCACTTGGGGTGTCAGGAGGCAAATAATCAATGTGTCTCCATTCTCTCTCCCTCTCTCTCTCTCTCTCTCTCTCTCTCTCTCTCTCTCTCCCCCCACCCCCCCCCCCCCCCCGCTTCCTCCTCACCTCCCTCCCTGTCTTCCACTCTCTCTAAAAATCAATGGGGAAAAAATGTCCTCAGGTGAGGATTAACAACAACAATAACAAATTTGTTTTTAGCATAAATTCTACCTATTGATAGCCAGTGGTCCTGACTTTTGAAAAGTTTGACAAAAGTAAGTGTAAATTTGAGTTAATTAAATTTGATTTTCTGAAAAGAAGGAGGGTAGTTAACAACTATATCTTTTATTTCTAAAACACATTTTATTTTTCCTTCAGAAGCACATTTTAAGGTAACTTTCACTGATGATTACCATAAGGGCAGAGGGCAGGGGGTTTATCAGTCAAATCCAGAAAATCATATTTTTCTGCTACTCAGGGTTCACTGCCACCCATTGGATAAATACTAAAACCTATACTCTCTTCCTTTTCCCTCAGCTCATTAGTAAAATTTCTCAAGCCATCAAGTTATCCAGAGCTACCTGAGCATAGATTCTTATGTCAATTAACATAGGTGGAATATGAGTATGAGGGGCCATAAAAATGCATATGTCTTCCTCCACTTTTTTATCGTATTTCCACACTTGGAGTATCTATACAATCTTGAGGTATAAACTTGGGGTACCTCCAGTCCCTACAAACCTCCCTCAGTGAACACTGTTGATAGTGGTGTTTCATGTAATTCACTCTTGATTCTCCCTCACTGTTGGCTTGACCACAATTTTGCCTCACTCCCACCCACGGTCCAAGGTCCAGTGAAATAGTGAGCATCAACTGCCCCTGGCGGAGTGGTAGGACATGAAACAGCTTTCATATTCTGGCAAAGACTATTACTATAGAGAGAAAACTAGAGTAGAGCAAATAAACTTTCTCTAGAGACAGTATAAACTATCAGTGTTTAAATTATAAGAGCAATGCAATCAGTAAGTTCTATTTATTTTAATGTTTTCAATTATTTACTATTTTTTCCTTGGCATCTACAATAGATGTGAAAAAATTACTCTAAGAACTTAGTTTTTATCACTATTTATAAAACTACAGAACAAAATATCTAATCAAGATACTACACAAAGAGGAAAAAACACACAGATGAGACCCTTGTCAATTTTTAATTGGCAAAGCAAAGAGCATCACACTAATAAAACTTAATTAAATCATTAAATATTTAAAGTGAATTTCTAACTCTAGCTTATTGAATGAATTCCCTTTTATGTATATGAAACCCTATTATGAAGTCTATATATAAAGCAAAATCAAATGTAAAACCAAACAATTTAATGTATTCATCTCAAAAATCCCATTTCATTTCTCCTTGCAAAATCTAAATCACCTCAGAACACTACATCACAATTTATATTTCCCTCACATCAGGAAACACATAATAAAATACTATTACAAATACATTGCCCATAAAGTGGTCATACCTTATAAAATATAACTCATTCATTTTACATGTTTCATTTCATTTCAATAATAATGCATAATAACATTGTCCAATTTACAATGAATGTCAAATTTCTGGTAGAATATATAATGGATATTTACTAACTTTATTTTTTCTATCACTCACAACTGACTATACATACATATCTGTGTCTTCAACATCCTTCAGATAAATATTTCTTAGTGAGGAGTAAGCATTTACCTGGTAAGAAAGACAGAGTTAGATACATGATTGCTTGCTTTGATAAAATCACACTTTATCAGCTTATTATCACATGGATTTGAATATACATATTGGGTAATGACATCTCTTATTCAGACATACCTTGTGTTATTGTGCTTTGCTTTAATGCACTTCACAAATATTGCATTTTTTTTTTTAGAGACTGCAGGTAAGACCCTCCATCAACAAAAAGATTATGATTCTCTGAAGTCTCAAGTAATGGTGTTTTTAACAATAAAGTATGTTTTAATTAAGGTGTGTACATTTTTTAGATATACTATTACACACTCAGCAGACTACAGTATAGGGAAAACATATACATATCTTACCTAATAATAGACAAACATGTAAATTGACCGTACCTCTGCTATGCCCACAGCCAATCAGAGTGAATATGCAAATTAGAAAGCCAAAGATAGTGGCCGCCCAGCTGCTCCAGGCGCAGAGTGGCCAGGCGGGGCAGGACGCCTGCTATGAGAGGGAGGGCGAGGGGCGAAGGGATCTACATGAGCAGAGTGACACACTGAAGGCAAGACTGCAGACTCCGGAGTTTGCAGTGAAGACGAAGATGGCAGACAGCAGACTCTGCCCTGAGTCTGCAACAAAGACGAAGAAGGCAGACTCTGGCCGGTGCAAAGACCTGGGTCCTGGATGCTGGAGGAAAACTGGTGCTGGAAGCCAAGTGAAGGAAGGCCTATTGCACGAATCTCTTCATGCAACAGGCCTCTAGTATATATATATATATATATATATATATATATATACATACATATACATATATGTATATGTATATATATATATATATATATATATACACACACATACATATATACATATATATGTATATGTATATATATATATATATATATATATATATATATCTTACCTAATAATAGAGAAACATGTAAATTGACCATACCTCTCTTATGCCCACAGCCAATCAGATTGAGTATGCAAATTAACCCAAAAAAGATGGCAGTTAATTTGCATACATACCTGGGTCCCGGGAACCTCCTTGGCACCCAGGTTACTCCCAACCAGCCATCGGACAGAGGCTTTAGGCTTGGGAAGGGGCTGAGCCTGCAATTGGAGGGGCAGGGGGCTGCACCCCCTTCCCAAGCCTGCGATCAGAGGGGCTGGGGGAGTCCCCTTCCCAAGCCTAAAGCCTGGGGCAGAGGCTTTAGGTTTGGGCAGGGGCCGAGCCTGGGATCGGAGGGAAGGGGAAAAATTCAATGGAAACATATCCTCAGGTAAGGATAAAAAGAAAAATAAAGAAATAAATGTCATATCCTATGAAAGACACATCTTTAAAATGCTTAAAGAAAGTTGTCATTTTTTCATGGTGAAGAGACTGGAGTCCATGTTGATGAAAATACCTTGGCGGCTGTGGTGACTGGCAGTGGCTGCAGCAGCGGGTGATGGGGCTGGCGCCTTCCCCTGATCAGCTCGGTTGCCTACCGCAAAGGGAGGCCAGACTGGGGCTTAGGCACCGGGCCCCTAGTATGTGTTTGTGTGTGTGTGTGTGTGTGTGTATGTGTGTGTGTGTGTATGTGTGTGTACATATATACACACACACATACTAGGGGCCCAGTGGGGATGTCCCTCAACCCAGCCTGTACCCTCTCCAATCTGGGACCCCAGAGGAATTGGACCTAAACTGGCAGTCAGACATCCCTTTACAATCCAGGACTGCTGGCTCCTACCTCAGAGTGCCAGACGGTCTTTCTTTATTTTTATTTATTTAATTTTTTTTTTTAGGGCATAAGTCTATTATTTTGAATTAAAACTGAAAGACTGTCAGGGACAGGAATGACAGAGGACCAATCCTAGGTGGATGGGATCCTGGGGGTGGGGAGTGGGGAACATTGTTGACACAGTTGTCAGAATTCAAATGGGGTCTGTGGACTGAACCTTAATACCATTTGAATGGCGATTTCCTCACGTGGTTGGGTAGAGAATGTTATGTAGGAGTGTCTGCTTTTAGGAAGTACACTGGGGAGTATCCGGCATCCTGTCATGTGTAGAGCATGCTCTCAAACAGCTCAGAAAAAGACTGGGGGAAATGGGCATATATGTGTATAAATGCACACACTCACACACAGTCAAACCTTGCTATTTTCGACTCCACCTTTGTGCACCTGCCTACTTGCTAAGATCCGTAACTCCAGAATCAAGGCTTGCAGAGCTTCCTAGGCCATTGGGCCACGGTCAGGGTGCAGGAACCCTGCAGACAGGCCCGCGGGCACAGTCCCAGCTGAGGTCCAACAGGTGCCACTGTTTTCTTGTTTCTGCTCCAGTATGTGAACTGGGGTCTGTTTCGCGATGGGTTCCATGGGGGCTTTGGCATTTCTATGCTTCCTGTGGTGTCTGGCTGTGTGGGATGCGCCAAGCTGGCGCTCCAGTGGCCGCCGGTTGGTTCCCTGAGCCCGGGAAGGCTGTGTGGTAAAATACGGAGAAAAGATCGCGTTGTAAGCAAGTTCAGGCTGCCCCGTTTCAACCTTAAGGAATCAACAGCACCCATCACATACGGTGTCCTTTCAACGGAAACACAGAGAGAGCTGCCCCGAGCACACACAGTGCCGGCTCACCGGGGCCCACAGACCAGCAGCGATGGGCATTTGCGGGTGACGTCGTGAAGTCATGATGCTGAGGTGATGCCAGGGATGAGTCTGGCTGCCAAGGCCACGTTCTGGACCACGTCCGGGCCTACGCCCCACAGTGAAGCCTGCGGTTAGGCACCTACAGAACTGACATAGCCATGTCAGTACCTCCGCAGTTTCTCTATGCACATTTAAACCATCCATGTTCTTCTGGAAAGAAGGGCTTTTTCTCCCACTGTGGAAGGCCACTTTCCCCTGGTGGCACTCAAGGACCTGGGGCCTACCTGGCACCCCAGCCTCGCTGACCCCGCAGGCCACTGCCCTAACAGCTTCGTACCTCTGCAGCTCTCCATGCAGCCCGCTGGTGCCATGCAGCGAGGTCCGTCCAACTGCATGGCCCCCAAGGCCGCCCAGCCACACACACTCAGGCGCTCCCGCCCGGACTCCGATTTCCCACACCTGGCAGTGGGCCCAGTGCACCTGCGCGGAGCTCCTGCCTGGACCGGTTGTCCATCTGGTCGTGACGGCCCTAGTCTATTATGTGTGTGTGTGTGTATGTGTGTGTGTGTATATATATATGTATATATTTTTAATATATTTTATTGATTTTTTTTACAGAGAGGAAGGGAGAGGGATAGAGAGTTAGAAATATCGATGAGAAAGAAACATCAATCAGCTGCCTCCTGCAAACCCTACTGGGTATGTGCCCGCAACCAAGGTACACACCCTTGACCAGAATCGAACCTGGGACCCTTGAGTCCACAGGCTGAAGCTCTGTCCAATGAGCCAAACCGGTTAGGGCTATTTTTTTTTCCAGAGAAGAAGGGAGAAGTAGGAGAGATAGAAACATAAATGATGAGAGAGAATCATTGATCAGCTGCCTCCTGCATGCCCCCTACTGGGGATCGAGCCTGCAACCCAGGCATGTACCCTTGACCAGAATAAAACCCCAGGACCCTTTAGTCTTCAGGCCAACAATCTATCCACTGAGTGAAACCAGCCAGGGCCAAACATACTTTGAAACACTGGGAAACCAAAAACTTCTTGTGACTCACTTTATTGTGATGTTTCTCTTATTGGAGGTCTGAAACCAAACCCTCAGTATCTCCAAGATATACCTGTATAATGGTGCATATATTAAAAGCTTAACATAATGATGTTAGGCTACCAAAGCAATAAATACCAATAAATATCCAAATACATTACAGAAAACACAAGTAGGCTCCCTGGGTTGTTTTACTCCAGCCAAGTAAGGGTGGCAGTGAGCATTCACTCATTTGTTTATGGGTACACTAAAACTCAGGTTGGGGAGCATTAGCAGGAAGGAGTTACAACCCTTGCTGGACCCATACTTTTGATAAGGGTGGTGACCTTTTCTCCCTTTGAAACTTTCAAACTCCCTTCTAATGACAAACATGCTTTAACCTCTTAGTCTGATAACAGAAATGTAATACTCACTTGCTTTGATCTGGCTAGTGTTCTCTTACCATCCAGTTTGTGGCCCAAATAAAAAACTAGAATATTTTTTTTCTCCTTCTCCCTTTCAATCATCCACATTTTCCAATTCTACCAAAACATCTTTCAACCCCTCCACGTCGCCTCCTTTTGGTGGCTTCCATAGTCCAGCCTCCATGACCACCCCCCCCCCCATGCTTGCACTGCAAGCAGCCTCCTGCTCTCTCCCTGAGTTTGCTTTTCTCCAGGATGCATTACATGTATGTGTGTGTGTGTTTTCAATTACAATTTGCATTCAATATTATTTTGTATTAGTTTCAGGTGTACAGCATAGTGGGTAGACAATCATATATGTACTTTACAAAGTGGTCTCCCTCTATTTCAAGTACCCACCTGGCACCATACATAGTTATTACAATATTATCGACTATATTTCCTATGCTGTACTTTACATCCCTGCAACTATTTTGTGACTGCCAATTTGTAGCTCTTAATCCCTTTACCTTTTCCACCCAGTGCTGCAGCCCTCCATCCCTCTGATAGTCTGATCTGTATCTTTGAGTCTGTCTCTGTTTTGCTTGTTAGTTCATTTTCTTTATAAGATTCCACATAAAAGTGAAATCATATGGTATTTGTCTTTCTCTGATGGGCTTATTTCATTTAGCATAATACTCTCCAGGTCCATCCATGCTGTCCAAAGGATAAGATTTCCTTCTTATATAGGGCTGAGCAGTATTCCATTGTGTAAATGTACTACAACTTTTTTATCCACTCATTTACTGATGGGCACTTGGGCTGCTTCCAAATCTTGGCTATGGTAAATAATGCTGCAATGAACATAGGGGTGCATATATTCTTTCGAATTAGTATTTGGGTTTCTTCGGATTAAACATCCAGAAGTGTAATCACTGGATCATAAGGCAGTCCCATTTTTTATTTTTTATTTTTTTTAGAAACTGCTACACTGTTTTCCATAGTGGCTGTACCAGCCTGCATTTCCATCAACAATGCACAAGGATTCCTTCTTCTCCACATCCTTGCCAACACTTGTTGATTTATTGATGGTAGTTTGCATTATATTTTAAACCTACTAAAGACCTGGTTTTAAACCTGTCTTTCTGAACCTTCTCAATACTCTCTTGGATTCTCAGACAGTAAAGAAGTAGGAATCTTTGTGAGGAGGAAGATTGTCTAAGGATGTAGAAATCTGCTTCAGTGTAATCACCCTACAAATGTACCACTTAAAGCAGCTGCTTCACCTTTAAAATGAACAATTAAAATACCCCCAAAACACCAGCTTTTTTCTTCTTTCTTTATGCACAGCTTTCTTTTCTTCTTTCTTATTCTTAGCGGGCCATGTACTTCCACCTAAGCAATGGTAGTTTAGATGTCTGATTTACAACCGAAAAAAAAAAAAAATCATAGTCTGTAGTTAATATGTTAGATTTTGTTTGCCTGTCAGATATATTAGGGATAAAACCTTTTGCTTTTTATATTCTTCTTAAAAATATCTCTGACTTCACACTTCCTTCCAAGTTCACCATTCCTTAAAGAAACAATCAAATTCATCAACATGTCACACGTTCCTTCACAATCTGACCCTAAGTTATTTTACACACCCCAACCACCTACCCAAAGCTCCAGGCAGAGTGGACGATTAGGAACATGCAATGTACAGATGCTCTATGGACATGTTTGCTCACTCATCTATGCTCCTGACATGCCATTCTTACTAATTCTAAAACTGCTCAGCTATTCAGGCATTTCTCAGATTTCACTTTCAGGAAATAAGGAGATATGCTTGAGGCCCTGCAGTTATATTTCAAAATCACACAGATCTGTAAAACAAAGAAGCATTGTCAGGTAAATAGAAAAAGACCAAAAAGGAAAGTTATGAAATAATGAAAGATCCAAGAGTTAAAAACATTAAGGGTACTTTGTATCCTCCAATTTTATAAAATGAAAACATTGATTTTAAAGGTACATTATTATGTGTGCCTTTCAAGCATCTAGATTGAGTTTTATAAAGAAATAACGACCTTATTAGTCAGTATCCACTACTGTAAATAATGGCTTATGTGTTTTGTTTTTCTTAAATCTTTTTTTTCTCTATATCTAATAAGTAATTTCTACCATGGCAAGAAGAAAACCTGATTTGTGACATTGTATAAGTTTATTGTCTAAGAATTACCATTTCAAGAAATAACCATTACAAGTTTACTAGAGGCCCAGTGCATGAATTCCTGCACGGGTGGGTCCCTCAGGGTGGCCTGCCTCAGGGTGGCCTGTAGGGATCGGGCCCCACCCAGCTCACACCCCCAGCCTCGCAGCTCTGCAGC
This sequence comes from Eptesicus fuscus, assembly GCF_027574615.1. Classification (NCBI taxonomy): domain Eukaryota; kingdom Metazoa; phylum Chordata; class Mammalia; order Chiroptera; family Vespertilionidae; genus Eptesicus; species Eptesicus fuscus. Next base: position 74,188,514 of record NC_072481.1, read on the forward strand.
CCCTCCGGGCCCCCTGCCTTGGCCTGGCGCCACCCCCTCACCTGCTCCACCATCCCACTTATGGGGCAATCGATTGGGGCCCGGCCCCTCAGTGCTGGTTGCCATCTGTGGGGCGATCAGTGTTGGCGATCAGGTCCCCGCTCGCACTCACCTTGGCCTGGTACCGCTTTCTCACCTGCTCCACCATCCCATTGCGGTCCCGCTCTCATCAGGGCCCGTCAGGACCCACAGTGCCTCCACTGCCACCCGCTGCCAGTGCCGCCCCGTCCCCTGGTGGTCAGCACACATCATAGTGAGCAGTCGAACTCCCAGTCGAACTCCTGGTAGAGGGGACAATTTGCATATTAGGCTTTTATTATATAGGATTGTCTACAAATACTATTTTAATAAAATACATTATCTAACTGTATACAGGTAGTTTTCTTTTCTCTGGTCTTTTAACATGGTAAATTGGCACAAACTATTAAAATTTTTTACAGAAATATGTTTTTCAACAAAAACCCACTTGTTCTACTCCTTTATAACATGGAAGATGAGGCTTGACCCTGACTAACCAGCTATCTCTCTAAGGGGAAAAAAATCCATCTCAGTATGGGGCTCGATAGGGGGTTTAGCTTGGCTGGCTTACTGAAGAACAATGCTTTTAAAAAAAGTATTGAAAAAAGGGTACACATCATTTCTTATTGCTACTTCATATTCCAGAAAACAAAATTGGGGACCTGAATCACTGACAAAATTATTTTTATAATTCATTTGAGAGTTAAAAATAACCAATATTTAGCTAAAAACTATGGAATCTACTTTATATTTGTCAGACTTTGTGGGCATATTTTATACTATACTATCAGGAATATTAGATGTAGGTTTGATGTATCAGGAACCTAGTCCATGCTACACTGTCCAACTTTGGGTATGGTATTTAAAACTCTGTACCTCAGTGTCTTCACATATAAAGTTAATATTTTTGTATGTATCTTACCATACTTACATCAATGTCAGTGTGTTACAATTAATAATGTGTATGTGTTTTTCATATTTAATAGTAAACTCTCAGAGAGTTAAGGTTATGTCTGATGCATCTTTTTCTTCCCTGAGGGCATAGCTTTAACACTGATATTTTACAAATAATACAGATTATAAAGAACTGAAAATTATACTTCGGAATTATAAATCAGAAAAGAGTTGTGAATCCAAAAATATTGTGAAACACTGAGTAAAACTAACTTGATTGTTTTCTGAAGAAGTTATCAGAACGTTAACTGTGTGTACATTTTTATTATCCCAGAGGACTAGAGTCAGTGGTAGAATCCCTCTTAACCAAAGTGATCAGGACTAGTAGTTTCTTGGTTAATTGGAAAAGTCCTTCAAACACAATCATCCTAACCACAAATGATAAATAAAAGCTTCTCTTCATATGTGGCCATAAACTCTACTTTGTCCAGTGAGTGAAGTTTCCAATATACTACCCTTTTAAAAAAAAATTGTGCTTGCCCTGATGGTGTAGTTCAGTAGTTGGGCATCAACCTGTGAACCAGGAGGTCGAGGTTCGATTCCCAGTCAGGGCATATGCCCCTGTTGTGGGCTCAATCCCCAATATGAGGCATGCAGGAAGCAGCTGATTGATGATTCTCTCTCATCATGGATGTTTCTATCTCTCCCTCCCTCCTTCTCCCTGCCTCTCTGAAATCAGTAAAAATATATTTTTAAAAACTTGTGCTTATTACCCAATAATTATTGTCAATAACTTTAGTTCCTTTAAAGTAAAATAATATAATGAGACTGGAAAATAAATCTGAGTACAGACTCCTAAGTTTTAGTTTTTTTTAATTGTTTACATTTGGTAGATCATTTCTAATTCAAAAGTGATGTTTTTAGACTCAAGGGTCTTATGAAAGTATTTAACTGTCATTTTGAAAAAGCTCTCTTATCACCTTCATATGTCATTGATTTACAAAATATTTCATTACATTGTATAATTATAATAGCACCATGGGCATTAGTCAGTATGAGCACAAGCACAACTGTCTCTCAGTGAGCATTAATTCAACTTCAGGGAACTGTGATGGGCTAGCTGCAGAGCCCAGCACCCTCTGAGGTGACTGTTCAATGATCTGGGGACAGTAGGTGTGTTTTAGAGGAGAGCAGAGGGCATCCTACAGCTGGAGAATTAATTAAATTGGGGGTCACTTGTGTAAATGTTTACCAGTGTCACTGTTCCATAAAAGACGTTGCAGACAACCTTGATCTGAGAGGTCATAAAGTCACTTTCAAATCTAACATCAACTGTGATCATGTTACCGGAAAGGGGGCCTGGCCCTGAGCGGGTTTGCCTGAGGCTAGCTGGTAGTGAGTGGGTTTTTAACTTCCTGCAGGAAACATTTCACAACACCAGTCCACTGGATTTTGAGAGTATGTTTATTAAAGCTGGGGACAGTGAAACAAGGATGGGCCTAGGCTAGAAGAAGCAACAGAAGAGAGCCTAGGTGGGGCTGCCTTGGCTCACTGAGAAGTCAGAGAAAAGGGGGCCTTGGGGACAGGTTCAGAGGTCCAGGACAAGCTGCTGCTGCCCATTGCTCTCCTGGTGCAATCTTCTGGAGTCCCTTAGAGTTTAGGAGCACCCCTGTGGTGGAAGTAGAGAGGAAAGGGCAAGGCACAGGTGTGCTCCCTGGAGGGAGAGCACAAGCTGGGTCCTTTGTTTTGAGAGTTTTTAAAGGCTGAGCATTTAAGGGAGGTCTTAGGGGAGATCTCAATAAAATATTCATTAGATTTTCCAGGAGTGTCCTTTCAAGATCATAGTCTCCACTGATTGGTCATCACCAAGGCAGGGTGTCAGTTAGTCATTGCGGTTTGTCCTGGTGTCACCCACCTGGTTTTGTTGCTTTTCTGGGCCTGGAGCTGAATTACTATTGAGACCTAGATGTTATCTCGAGAGAGGTAACCTTCTGTATCCTGTAAATTGCTCAGTCAGTTTGTTCTGCTGTCTCAGTTTCCCCATTCTAGTTGCCAAGGAATTTTCTTAGCTTCTTGCTATCCTTCCTCAATCATAAAGAAGATATTCTGTGAAGTTTTTCTCTCATGATAAGTCCTGTTTTCTCAAGACGACTATAGAGCCCATTAAGGTAGAAAATGTGCTTTTTACTTATTTGTATCTCATGGAGTAAATGCAGAAAGGATGCATTAAGGAAGGGTGGTTGCAATATATATTTAGAAGCAATAAATTAATTAATGAATAAATTAAAGTATTCATCATCAGTGATGCTAAAAATGTCTTCACTATAAAATTATCCTGGCCAGTATACTATGTTCTGGCTGTCTGAGTCATCCAAAGGCTGGCCTCAGCTATCCCAAATTCAGTTTGCTTTTTACCAATATCCTACCTAATAAAATAGTAATATGCAAATTGACCGCACCTTCGATATGCCCAAGCCACGCCCACCAACCAAAGCCACACCTGCCAGCCAATCAGGGCAAGTATGCAAATTATCCAGCAAAGATGGCGGTTAATTTGCATATGCTGAGGGAGGGAGGGAGGAATGAAGACTGAAGATAACTTAGAAGGAAGAGGGAGGAAAAGCGGAAAGCAAGGTGGCTGCCAGAGGGAAAGCCTGGGCGGGGCGGGGCGGGGCAGGGCGGGGCAGAGCGGAGCGGGGCAGGCGGCAGTGGCACGCGAATGCAGGCACGGAGGCTGCAATGGTGACAGCGGCGGCAGCAGCGCAGCGCACGTGGCTGCAGCGGCCGCTTGCAGGATTCTTCCTGCAAATGTGCTACTAGTATAATAATAAAAGCATAATATGCTAATTAGACCGGACAGCCTAACGACCTTCCGGACGTCCTTCCAGACGACTTCCTGGACGAAGCTGGGGCTGTGAGGGCTGAGCCCCTCGCACAAATTTCATGCATCAGGCCTCTAGTTAAGATATAAGGAATTCTGGGAGAAAGTGTTAGGCACTGTCCCATTTAAAATGACATGTAAGCTGACCATTATGATTTGGCAATAGCATTGCTTGTGATTTCATAAAGGACCCCTCTGACCTGTCACCCTATAGCATTTAGGCAGGAATGAATAACATATTGATAAAGCATCTATCTTGGATTCAAATAAATTTGGAACCCATGAGGCATTTACAGAGCTATGGCAGAAAGCATGCTATCTAATTAGAGTCTAAATAATGATTAGGAACCCACTGGTGACTTTTCTTGCCACTCCAGCCCAAGAACCAGCTCCTTTGTTTCCAATGGCAGGGATAAGCAATACAGAGTTGTCCTGGACGGAGTTGCACCCACACTCTTAACTTAGAAACAGCGGGAGAGTAAACTGAGAGAAGTTGTCCATTGCAGCTGTCATAAAAGAAGAGAAATGTATAACTTCATTGCTCCCATTATCCTTTTCTCTGTCACCTCACACACCCACTGTGCCTTCTGCCTCTTCATTGTTAGGTTTCCACAAGCGGCAGACCTGGTTCAACAACAAAGTTCTCTACTGCAGGTAGGAACTTATTTATTTATTGCTATGAGTAAAAGCATTTTCCAATGAACAAATTAAGAATATTAAGAATCTCCATGCCGTAGATACACAATGGAAGGTTTATTCCAGACAATTAGGATTCACAACTTAGAATTTTCACTTTGCTTCACCAAAAAGTAGTTTCAGTTTTTGAGAACTGACATGAAATATACCAAGAGTCTCCCGCAAAGAGCAGTGCATGCAACATTTCATTTATTTGAAAACAAAGGGTAACTTTTTTGTTGTTAATTCTTACCAGAGGATATTTTTCCACTGCTTTTTCAGAGAGTGGAAAGGAAGGAGGGAGGGGGAGAGAGAGAAACATCAATGTGAGACAGACACATTGATGGGTTGCCTCTTGCACTCACCCCCAATAGAGCAAGGATAGAACCTGCAACCCAAGTACATGCCCTTGACCAGGAATCAAACCCATGCACAGGATGATGCTCTAACTGCTGAGCGACACCAGCTAAGGCACAGTGACTCTTGAGCACGTAGTGGAGATGTCACTCGCAGAGTTTTTATTCTCCAATGAGTATTCCTTGTAGTTCTAAAATCGCAAAAGACCCAAATTAGTAAAAGAAACCAATGTTACAAAGTTATTTTTGCCTGAGAGAATCTCAAAAGTATATGGGAAGCTCAATATTTCATTGCTAATTTTCAAAACCAGTTCATCTTTCAAGTTAACTACAACAGAAAATTGTCTTCCACATTCATGAGTCATTTGAAACATGGCTGTATTTCCCAAAGGTTTCGTTCTGCAGTCATTGCCTAAGAAACCTTTCAGGGAGAAATTGGACTCAGCTCCAAGCTCATGCATGTTTACAAATTAAACTTAACCATAACTGGTCAGTTTTATAAACAAACAAAGAGGAGTGGCATGGTTGAGCTGAATATTTTTAACTCTCTATAAACAAACAAGCTTTCAAATATTGTCACTTACTGTTACACAATAGATACCGAAAATGCTACATCACAGCTGTCAAATTTAATTTGGAAACCATGGGAATGTCCGTGGAGTGTTACAAAATTGATGCAGGTAACAGGAGAAATAAAAATAAATTTCATTAATAGTCAAATTATATTAGAAAGCAAAGGTCTCCACAGAGACCTTTTTTAAACTTTCGCCAGGTGTGTTGGATTCCAGAAAGCCTCTGTCCCAAAACTCCCCTCCAGGGTTGAACTGGCACCAGTTAGAAGCAGGGCGGCACACACCAAATATCAATTACTTCTCAAAACTTAAAACAAACTTACATGCTTACTTTCCCACCACTAGCCAGCCATAAATGCTTATTTATATGTTTTTTAGTTACTCTCATCTCACTAGAAATGCCTGGAAAACTAAGGTTTTATAAAGAGGGATAAAGGTTGGTTCTACATCCCTCATTATACTTGGTTTGAGACAATCTATAATCTTTGTAAATTGCTAACAACTAAAGAGGTGTTTCTAAATATCAGTAGAAATATGCTAAACAAAGCCAGGGCCAACATTTGCACTTCTCTTCCTCACCACTGTTTAGACTGGGAATTAATAAACTTCACAGATTCACTATCTACGTACGGACCAACATAAATCAGATTCACTTTCCACATGCCAACCGCTTGCCAACAAATTAATTTCTCCTCTTTCCTTTATTGGTATGAGCAAACGTGTATAGGGCAGCAGCTTACCTTTCTGTTCTTAGTACTGCAAATGCAAAAGTAAACACTCAAGCAATACTGTGATTTAAAAGCAATCTTTTAGGGAAAACTTTACTTAAGAAAGATTAGGAAATGAGAAAAGTTACTTTAAGTCTTAACATGAAATTCAAGATAAAAATTAGAGGTAGTTTATGATGCTTTTCACAGGAGGGTTATAGATTATATAACTTTTCTAAAACATGCACATATATCACTAAGCAATTAGAGTTTTCAAAACACTATTTTTAAATATGTTCTATTATCATGAAGAACTGAGAACTTTTCAATGTTTAATGCTAACTTCAGAATAGTGTTGCTCAGAAAGAAAATAGGAAAACAATATAAATTGAGCCTTCTGGGCCACACAGGCCCGTCCACTGGGCAGCAATGAAATGGAGGGAAAGCTGGGCTTCGTCCTCAAACACACACAGTCCAGGTGCAGGCAGGTGACTTAAGCTCTCAGGTCTTCTGTTTTCTTTAAATCTTTTGTGCATTAGACAACTGTTTATTGAAAGCTTACTCTGGGCCAGATTCTGCATTACAAGATGCAAATACAAGACAGGTAAGGTTATTGATTTCATGAAGATTATCTTCTAGAGGAAAAGACAGATGTTTGAACAAGTAATTGCAAGTCTGAAGAGCATTTGGAAAGGAGAAGGATGGGCACTGTGGGAGCTTCTGACAAGGACACTTAGGCTAAAAGGTTAAGAGTCACTGTCTGAGGAGCTGACATGCAAACTAAACATCTAAGGGATCTGTGGGAGAAAGCTGAGGAGCTTATAAGAAAACGCATTCTAGGCAGAGGCAAATAAGAGAGGGCAAGACACTGGAGGGTCGTGGTGTGCTCAAGGAACTGGTAAAGGCCAGCGTGGCTGGACTGGAGAGAGAAGGGACAGGGTAGGGCAAGAGTGAGGCTGTCTCCTAGGGCAAGGGCAAAGGCCACGGACCATGTTACAGGAACACGGACTTCATTCTAAGGACAAGGGGAAGCCATCCAAGGGTTCAAGGAGTGGAGACACAATTCGATTTGTAATTTTAAGGCTAAGTCCAGCTGCAAAACATGTAATGGAGAAAGCAAATGTGGATACAGGGATACTACTTAGGGAACTGTTTATTATCCAGGCAAGGTATGGGTCAGCTTGTGGTGGAAGGTCAGGAAAAAAGTGGATGAATCCCTGAGAGATTTAGGAAAAAGCAGTTATAATGTAGAACAAATTACCATATATAGAAGATATAGGAAAAGCAAGACAGAAAGAGATTCTCCAGATGAAAAATAATATGAATTTCTGCCATGTATTGCCATGTGAATAAAACTGTAAATGTGACAATGCATAAAAATAACCCCCATGGTGCCTAGGCAATAAGAGGAACTCAAAAAAAGAAAGTGGGGTGGAGAGAAAGAAAATGGCTATTTTGAGGGTGAAATCAAATTTTATCTTTCTCACAAGTGATGCAAGTTGATTTTTTTCTGGGTCAAATCCCAGATCTTTGAACACTTCCATTGTGTGCAGAGACTGCAGGTCCCCAAAGCACTTGGAAATCAATGTGGCAAGAGTTACACTGTTCTGCCACTCTGCAGAAATAGCCTATAGTAAGCCCTGGGGTTACGAATGATCTGCCTTTACATGTCGGCACGTATTCCTTGCACAGCCAATAAAAACTGTTATATGAGAGTATACCTCAATCAGTTTTCTAGGATTTCCAATTTATGTTTTTGAAGACAACGAAGGTCGTATTTGCATTCTTTACCAGGAAGTCTGTTTCTATTGCAATGGATTAAACCTCTCATGATGGAATCCCTCGAGGCTGAGAAAAATCTTAAGGCACTGCCCATTTTGCACCCCACAGGAGGAGTTCTGGGGATCTGTAGAACTGAGATTAGGGCCATGCTCAAGATGCAGGCAGGCTGAGTAGGCAGTTCTGCCATTGGCCACATGTTGACCTCCCTGGAGGGAAGGGCACTGGGGGAACAATCCCCAGACAGGATTTTCAAGTCCTATTTCTTGAACTAGAGAAATAGACCATCACTACCACCAAGGAGGAATGTGGTCATACTACACAACATACTAATACACATACATTTATACATCATATTTATAAGGACAGTTCTAATAAGGAATAGGAATTGAGCAGGCATTTTCTAAATTTGTAGAACTGTAGATTATTATGCAAAATGGTTATTTTTCCCCTGAGTATTTTATTGTACCATGCAGTGGAGTCGTATCTTAGTCAGCAATTAGGGTAACAGGAGAAAAATTGCATAGAGAAAAAGTTATTCTTGAACAGTCTTTAAACCACCCACCAGAACAGTATACATGGTTCTGTGTACATATTTTACCAACTTGCAATAAGCCTCATGTGGTCAGCTCTTCTTGAGCATTGAAACAAAGTGATGTTTCTTTAGTTGAGAAATCAGATGAAACACCACGCCTGCATTTGGTAGCTATTTTGTAAAAATATATTTTTGTCTGTTTCCTGCTTTTTTTTCCCAAGTGTACCTAGTGGTGTAAGTAAAGCCATATGAAAGAAAATTACCTTTTTATCTATTTTCAAAATTGACACTCAGATAAAGTCCCACTCTAATTGTTGAAAGAAACTTTCTAGAATAATTCCAACAAGTACATTATCTAATTTAACTAGTCCTTTTTTCCATGTCATTAAAATCAATAAAAAAAGCATTGACCCAATTATTTGCGTTGTCAACATACTGAAATGTTAAATGTGCATAAAATATTTAAGATTTTCCTCCTCTTTTCTCACTCACATATGTACATTAATCCCAATTGATCTCATTCTACTTCTAGCTCTAGATTCCATTCTAGTTCATTCATCCATTCTCATTTAATTTTAGCACTAGAAGACAAGTTCAAGATTATCTGCCAGGCCAAGCACTTTCTATTTGTCCCTCCAGATCCACTCTCCACCCTTCTCCACCCTGCTCTCTGCCTCAATGGGATAAGCTCTATGGATCACCTCAACAGGCTCCCTTCCTTTCAATCTTCCTGTTGGGAAGCCCTGGCAGGAGAAGAATGGAAGGAAGGACAGTAAGGCCAGTACACTTATTCCTTTGGCTCCCTCTGTTAAGTTTTCCCCAAATACAAGTCAGGTCTTCTTCAAAGTGTTCTCTCTGCAAGACTCTCTCTATTCAGGTATTAGATATGCCCCCTCCTCTCTTCTCTTTGGACCTAAGATGTTGCCAGCTTAGCGAATACTAACCAGTCCCTATACCTTTATAAACAAACACTCCTTGAAATATTCTAGTGTCTAGTGTGGCATTTTCTTTCTGTTTGAATTCTGCAGAATACAATTTAATTTCACAGATGAAGAAACTCAATCTGAGAAAAGTTAAATGGCAAGCCCAAGGTTGAACGACTACTTAGCCAGTCAATGAATGTTGGAGTGGGAGTAAACCAGAACACTCAGTTGCCTGTAACAGAAACTTCTCTGAAATAAATAAAATAAAAAGGAGGAGATGTTCATTGGATCATGTAGCTGGGGAGGTCAGTGAAAGTGACTTTGAACATGGATAGATGCAGGAGCTTAACCTTTGTCATCAGTAATGCGTCTCTTTTCTCCATCTTGATTTTGTTCTTAGGGAGAATGTTCCCAATGATAGAAAACACCACTACTGGAAGCTGCAAGACTACTCCCCCAAGAAGTTCTAGCAAAATCCCCATAGGTCATATAGTTAAAGCTGACATTATTCACACACACCCACCCAGGAAGTGATCACAGTGAATTCTGATTGATCAGATTAAGACACCTAGCCATCCTTGGAGTCCAATAGTAGAGTTAACCCCACCCAAAAAGCATGGACTCAAGTGCAGAATAAATGATTCATGAACGAAAAAAAGAGGAACTTTTCCCAGAAGTAGGATCAAGATTGCTGCACAGGCAAAACCAACAGATATCTGGTGTACAGAAGCAAGAATGAAATAAATTATTCTGAACCCCATTCAAATTATGTTTCACTATGACACACATTTAAATCAAAGAACACTGACCTAATCTGAACCTTATTTCACAGAAGCAAAAGAAACTTACTGAACTACAAATACCAATGTCTGACATTAGTATGGCAGTTACAAGGTACAGACCATTTTTACATATATTATCTCATTTTATTCAGTTCTTCCAGATTAGGAATTCCAAATTCATTGCCTACAATGTTTTTCAAGGTCAGACAAATGTTTGTGAATTTTGAGAATCCAAAGATTATTTCTAAATGATTCAATTGTAATCACATGTTGTTAAAAAAAACTACAGTGTAAACATTTGAGAAAAACATAGTTGTCAATTTTATTGTGCTAAGAATCACTGCAATATTATGGAAATTCGGCCAGAGACCCATCAAGATATATTTCTGGGCCAAAGGCCAAAGTTCCTGGGTTGGTCATGTCTACTTTTCTGCAATCTGCATTTTCCCAAGGACCCAAGGGTCACTCTAATACTAAAAATACAGTTTCTCCACTCCCTTTGAAAACAACTTGACCAAGACTTTTACCATAATATTGCAGAAAAGCAGGAATATATGTGCTCATTTACCCAGAAATATGTGGTTAGTATAAAAATCTCAAACAAATGATGAAGAGGTCAAGGCTGGCAAACTCTTGTGATGGTTTTTAAGCAAACTGTGGGTTTTCTCTGGTGAAACTTAGTGGTCAGAAAATACAAGAAGAAGACCCTATAATGAAGTATTTAATAAGGCAGGGAATGTTAACAAACGTTGTCACTAAATTTAGAGTAAAAATTAGAACTTGATCCATAGATTGGGAGGAAAGACCAAACAAACTAAGCAAATTCATTTTGTCCTTTCTTGTTGAAATTAAAAGTACTTAACAAAAATAATATATTGCAAAGATTATTGGTATTAATACTTTTTATTTTTTATCAAGAAAGGGCAAAAAATTCTTACTTTTTTTCAGAGATTTTCTTAATAAGTACAAGAGAAAAATTCTGAGAGGTTACCAAATTCAGCAATGGAGAGTCACGTCAAGTGATTGCTTTAAAACAAGCCATTCTAAAAAAAAAAAAAGATGACAACCATTGATCATACTCAATCGGCAGTCATAAGGTCAGTAATCCCCAGGATAGAGTTTATTTGTTGCTGCAAGTTAGAAAAATTGAATTGATATGTCTGTCAAATCTCAAAAATATTTTCATAGTCCTTGACATGATAGTCAAATAAAAATACCTGTTCACTGGAGGAAATGTCTGAGAGAACTGAGGACAAATAAATGTGAGGATAAAAAGGGAGTGGAAGGTACCTCTGAAATCCTGAGCTTCTACCTGTGTCTTCACTCAACAATGCTTAATTTAAAGTCCACTTTTCTTTTCTACCAATTGCATAATGGTAGGAAAGAAAGAAATGTATGCCTGTCTGCTTTTTTCAACCAGTTACTGAGCAGTATGATTAGAAAGCATTTTAAGAGATGCAATTACATTCTGCAAAGAGTTGGGAGGCACACCTTAGTCTATGTAAGGTGCATCTGAGGGAATTATCTAAAAGTGGATTCAAAGGAAACTGATCCAAATATGTAATGCATTTTCAGAGTTGAAGTTGAAGAGAAACACAGTTCTGGTAATCAAGGTTCAGTCACAAATGAGTCAGGTTCAGAATCAGCTGAGACAAATATTTGAGTGTATCATTTCTAGTCATCTGGAGTTTCCCCAGTGTCTAAATAAATGACCATGTAGTGTCATTTAAAACCCACAATTCAAATAGTTTTCATCTCAGTCTGTCATGTAAACTTTGACATGTTAACATTGTGCTGGAAAAAAGATTACAAACAAGTAGATTTATCAGAGATTGAGCAGCAAAATAAGAGCCATTGTTATGGAAGGAATATTATGGCCTTGTCTTACCTCTGACATAACATCCAACAGGTTAAGGAAAAGTTAAGAAACAGATCATATCCTAAAGTTGAATCCATGGGCCTCTCTCTTTGAGCATTACATCCTGAACAAAGACTTCCATCAGATTATAGTTCACTATTACCATTTAAGGAAAGACAAAGAGAAAAATGAAGAGTTGGCAAGATAGTTTATTTTATATGCTCCTTCTATTTAATATGGTGAATATTTAGTTTTTAGCAAATCAGCTACTGTACACATGATATAGGTATCAAGTAAGTATTGATATAATATACTAAATAGTGTACATGCATAAATGTACATGTAAGACTACATGTTCTAATGCAATCATGAAGCATATTCAGCATGTAAAAAAAGTATTATCCCCCAAAGTTTGTATAATATAAAATATAAAGGTAAATATATAATTAGGGATCTAATTATACTGTATCCTGGGTAGTGGCAGACAGCCATACAAAGGGTACTCAACAAATAGTGCAACAACTATGGAAAATAACCAACCAATACAAACCAATTTTCAGTGAATCAAACAATCTAAAGAGTTGCTCCACATTATCTCTGTGTTTCTCATTTTCTATTCTTCCCTGAAATGCTACTCCTCCAATAAAGTGGAAATTATTTGCATTCCAAAATTGTGGGATGGAAAAAAGTTTGCCACTCTTGTAACCTAAGTTACAAGATTATCACAGGTGCAGGCAATTAATAAGCAGATTGCCCTACACCCAGAGTCCTTGGGGAACAGTGGAAAAGCAGTACAGAGACATTTGAGATCTCAGCTCAGTTACAAATAGAATTAAGCAGAGAAAACGTATGCACCCTGTTCTCATTTTCTCCCTTTTCTTTTGAAATTGAGAACACACAGAGGAGTCACTTTGAAGTTAGGGCTGCCTGAATATGATATTATTGATTTCCATAACATGTTTTTGCTCTGCAATGCGGATGTGCATTTTTCAAACATATTAAGCAAGGCTTTGATCTGATTTGTTCCACCAGAACACTGTATAGAGGCTGAAACCCATGTCTATATAAGGGTTTGAGTGCTGAGGGGAAGATTGCTCTAGCTTGAAAGAGGTTGGAAATATCCCATCTGAAAGCTCTTTTCAGTCCCCCTCAGCCTAAACATTTTACTGAGAGGGGTCAAGGGTCACCAACTGTCAAAACAAAACCAAAATTATACAGTGCTCTTGCAAGAAAGCTAAGCAGAGTGGAAATTCAGAGTTCACCAATGGGACTTCTTCATGTAGCATGTAACAAACAGTAAAAATGCCCTTAAAAAGTAACAGTAGGATTCTTTTAAATCCTACTGATTTTTACAAGTTGTCGGATAAGTTTAAAACATCACCTCTTAGGTATTAATGTAGAAACTGAATTGAACTATTCTATAAAGGGGAGTGTGAGGTGGGGGTGAGGGGTGAGTCCAAACTTTGAACTGTCAAAGCCACCGGCCTGCACACTCCAAAGCACCAGATGGTTTCATAAACCTGAAGGTTCATAAATCTTCCTTTAAAGTTTCCAATTTCAAAAAGAGGTGGTTTTCTTTGTGGGACTGTAGAGTAGGGAAAATTTTTGCCATTGGGTATCTGACCCACAAAACTCTAATAGCCTTTTAAGTTTCCTTGCTCTTCAGCTGGAGACAACCAGGGCAGAGACAAAGAGAACAAGCCAGCACAGGCCCCTGCCGCCAGCCAGCTCACTGCAGAGGGGAGCCCTGAGCTCTGACTTCTCACCCAGCCTGTCACGTCACAGCTCAAGAAAGTCCTGAATTTAAACATTCAAAGACTGAGTTATCTTCTCATCCTTCAGCCAGGAACTTCACAAATAATTTTTATTTTTAAAATGCAACACACAGTTTCCAGAGTTTATTTTATTTTTTTGTAATTTTTTATTTTTCAATTATAGTTGACATTCAATATTATATTTGTTTCAGGTGTACAACATGGTGATTAGACATTTATGTAACTTACAAAGTGATCTCTTTGATAAGCCTAGTACCTGTCTGACACCATACACTGTTATGACCATATTACTGACTATTCCCTATGCTGTATTTTATATCCCTGTGACTTTTTATAACTGGCAATTTGTACTTTTTAATCCCCTCTCCTTTTTCATCCATCCTTCCACTCCCCTTCCCATCTAGTAACCATCCAAATGTTCTCTGTATTTATGAGTTTGTTTCTGTTTTGGTTGTTCATTATTTTGTTTTTTATATTATACATATATGTGAAATCATATGGTATTTGTTTTTTCTCTGACTTATTTCACTTAGCATAATACCTTCTATTCTATCCATGTAGCAGATGGCAAGATTTCATTTTTTTTATGACTGAGTCATATTCCATTGTATATATGTATCATCTCTTCTTCATCCATTCATCTATCAATGAACACTTAGTTACTTCCATATCTTGACCATTGTAAATAATGCAGCAATAAACATAGGAATTCATATGTCTTTTTGAATTAGTGTTTTGGGTTCCTTTTTTTCTCATAATAAAACCTTATTTCTTGATTTATTTTTGCTCCTATTTTTTTATTGAATTTATTGGGGTGACACCAGTTAACAAAATTATACAGTTTCAGGTACACAATTTTATAACACATCATCTGTACACTGTATCGTGTGTTCATCACCCAAGTCAAGTCTCTGTCCATCATCATTTATACACCCTATATCCTCCTCTACCTTCCCCACTAACACTCCCCCTGACAATCACCACACTGTTGTCCATGTCATGAGTTTTTTCTTTTTTGCTCAATCCCTCCACCAGTCCCCCACCCAGGCCCCCTACATACCCCTTACAGCTATCAGCCTGCTCTCTATCTATGAGTCTATCTCTATTTTGCTTAGTATTTCATTTTGTTCATTAGATTCCACATATGAGTGAAATCATATGGTGCTGTCTTTCTCTTAGTGACTTATGTCACTTAGTATAATGCTCTCCAGGTCCACCCATGCTGTCACAAAGGGTAAGGTGTCCTTCTTTTATATGGCTGAGTAGTATTCCATTGTGTAAATGTGACATAGCCTTGTTATCCACTCACCTCTCGGTGGACACTTGGGCTGCTTCCAAATCTTGGCTATTGTAAATAATGCTGCAATGAACAATAGGAGTGCATATATCCTTTCAAATTAGTGTTTTGGGTTTCTTCAGAGAAATTCCCAGAAGTAAAATCACTGGGTTACAAGGCAGTTCCATTTTTAATTTTTTTGAGGTAACTCCATACTGCTTTCCACAGTGGCTGCACCAATCTGCATTCCCACTAACAGCACACAAGAGTTCCTTTTTCTTCACATTCTCCCCAACACTTACTATTTGTTGATTTAGTGTTGAGTGATGACATCTCACTATGGTTTAATTTGCATTTCTCTAATGATTAATGAGGTTGAGCATATTTTCATATGTCTATTGACCATCTTTGCGTCCTCTTTGCAGAAGTGTCTATTCAAGTCCTTTGCCTGTTTCTTAAATTGAATTGTTTGTTATTTTGGTTTTGAGTTTTTTAAGTTCTTTATTCATTTTGGATATTAACCCCTTATCAGATGTATTATTGGCAAATATGTTCTCCCATTCAGTGAGCTGTCTTTTCATCTTGTTTATTGTTTCCTTTGCTGGCAAAAACTGTTTTAGTTTGATGTGCCTTACCTGTTCATATTTTCTTTTGTTTCACTTGCCCAAGGAGATATATCAGAAAAAAATATTGCTACGAGAAGTGTCCAAGATTTTACTGTGTATGCTTTTTCTAGGATTTTTAAGGTTTCAAGTCTAACATTTAAGTCTTGAAGCCATTTTGAGTTTATTCTTGTGTATGGTGTAAGAAGATGATATAGTTTCTTTCTTTTTTTTTTGCACTGTCCAATTTTCCCAACACCATTTATTGAATAGGCTATCTTTACCCCATTGTATATGTTTGTCTCTTTTGTCAAATATTAACTGACTATAAAGGTATGGGTTTATTTCTGGGCTCTCTATTCTGTTCCATTGCTCTATATCTCTATTTTTATTTCAGTGCTCTGCTGTTTGGATTACTATGGCCTTGTAGTTTAGTTTAATATCAAGTATCATGATTCCTCCAACTTTGTTCTTCTTTCTCAGGATTGCTGTGGCTACCCGGTGTCTTTTGTAATTCCATATAAATTTTTGGAATATTTGTTCTCGTTCTATGAAATACACCATTGGTATCTTGATAAGAATTGCATTGAATCCATAGATTGCTTTGGGTAGTATGAACATTATCACGATGTTAATTTTGTCTTCTTCAATTTCTTTCTTCAATGTCTTAAAAATTTTTAGTAGATCCTTGATTAAATTTATTCCTAGGTATTTTTTTTTTTAGAAACAATTATGAATTGGATTATTTTCTTTGTTTCCTTTTTCTCATAGTTCATTATTGGTCTATAAAAATGCAATTGATTTCTAAATATTTATTTTGTATCCTACTACTTTTCTGTCTTAATTTATCAGTTCTAGCAATTATTTGGTGGAATCTTAAGGGTTCTCTATATACAGTATCATGTCATCTGCAAATAATGACAGTTTTACTTCTTCCTTTCCAATTTGAATGACTTTTATTTCTTCTTCGTATCTTATTGCTGTGGCTAGGACTTATAATACTATGTTGAATAAGAGTGGTAAAAGAAGATATCTTTGTCTTGTTCCTGATCTTAAGGGAAACACTTTTAGTTGTTGCCTATTGAATATGATGTTGACAGTGGGTTTGTCATATATAGCTTTTATACATTGAGGTATGTTCCCTCTATTCCCACTATGCTAAAAGTTTTTATCATAAATGGGTGCTGGATTTTATCAAATATTTTTTCTACATCTATTTAGATGATCATGTGGTTCTTATTCTTCATTTTGTTTATGTGGTGTAATACATTTATTGATTTGCACACTTCCATCCCTGGAATAAATTCTACTTGATCATGGTGTATGATTTTTTTTTTAATCCTAACCAAAGGATATATTTTCTATTGATTTAGAGAGAGGAAGAAGAGAGAGAAACAGTGATCTATTGTCTTCAATTCATGCCCTGACCAGGGATCAAACCCATAACCTAGGTATGTGCCCTGACAGGAAATTGAACTTGTAACCATTTGTTGTATGGGACGGGATGATGCACCAACCAACCAAGTCATGCAGTCAGGGCTATGATTTTCTTTTATGTATTGCTAGATCTGGTTTGATAATATTTTATTGAGGATTTTAGCATTTATGTTCATCAGAGATATTGGCCTATAATTTTTTTTCTTCGTTGTGTCTTTATCTGATTTGGAATTAGGATAATGTTGGCCTCATAAAATAAGCTTGGGAAGCTTTCTTCCTCGTGAATTTTTTGGAATTATTTGAGAAGGATAGGTATTAATTTTTTGTGTGTTTGGTAAAATTCACCTGTGGAGCCATCCAGTCCAGGACTTTTTTTGTTGTTAGGAGCTTTTTATTACTGCTTCAATTCTACTCATTGTAATCTATCTACTCAGATTTTTTAATTATTCTTGATTAAATTTTGGAAGAATGTATGTTCCTAGAAATTTATCCATTTCATCCACATTGTCAGATTGGTTGATATATGGTTGTTCTTAATAGTTCTTTATAAATTTTGGATATTAGCCCCTTATCATATATATCATTGCCACATATGTCCTCCCATTCAGTTGGTTGCCTTTTATTTATTTATTTATTTTTGTTTTTTATTATTGAAAGTATTACATATGTCCCCTTTTCCCCCTGTCATCCTCACCCATCCTGCCCCTACTCCTAGCCCAGCCTTCACTTCCTCCTATTGTCTGTGTCCATTGGTTATGCTTATATGCATACAAGTTCTTTGGTTGATCTCTTCCCTCCCCAACTCACCCACCCACCCACCCACCTTCCCTCTGAGGTTTGACAGTCTGTTTGATGCTTCTGTGTCTCTGGATCTATTTTTGTTCATCAGTTTATGTTGTACATTATATTCCACAAATGAGTGAGATCATGTGATACTTAGCTTTCTCCAGCTGGCTTATTTTGCTTAGCATAATGCTCTCCGAGTCCAACCATGCTGTTGTAAATGATAAGAGTACTTTTTTTTCTTTTACAGGAACATAGTATTTTCTTGTGTAGGTGTACCACAGTTTTTTAATCCACTCATCTGTTGATGGCACTTAGGCTGTTTCCAGATCTTAGCCTTTGTAAATTGTGCTGCTATGAACATAGGGATACATATGTTATTTCTGATTTCTTGGAATATATTCCTAGGAGTGGGGTTACTGGGTCAAATGGGAATTCCAAGTAGGTTCCCTTTTCATTTTGTTGTTTCTTTTGCTGGTCAAAAGCTTTTTAGTTTGTTTATCTTTTCCTTTGTTTCCCTTGCTCCAGGAGATATATTGGTAAAAAAATATTGCTATAAGAGATGTCTGAGATTTTACTGTCTATGTTTTCTTCTAAGATTTTTATGGTTTGTGACTTATATTAAGTCCTTTATCCATTTTGAATTTACTACGTGTACCGGTTAATGACATGGATTTTTTTCAATAGATGGAGTTACACATATGTTGATATATATGCTATTTGATATGTATGCTATTTTGTTGTATTGACAGCAAGCTTCAGAACTTCATATGTCAAATTTGTTGAAGGTGTTAACATCATAGATATTTTTACACTTAAAAATTTCATGCCAAAAAAAGAACATTTGTGGGAAGTTTTAATTCTTTTTTTTTTTTTTTTTTTTGAAGAAAAGTGCTACAGAATACTTCAGGAAGCTTATGGTGAACATGCTCCATCTCAAGATACTTGTGAATGCTGGTTTAAATGCTTTAAAAGTGATTATTTCAATGTGAAAGACAAAGAATGTTGAGGTCAACCGAAAAAGTTTGAAGACCAACAATTAAAAGCATTAATGGATAAAGATGCATGTCAAACTCAAAAACAATCTGCAGAGAGATTAAACGTTGCTCAGCAAACTATTTCCTATACTTTACAAGCAATGGGAAAGATTTTAAAGGAAGGAAAATGGGTGCCACATCAACTGAACGAAAGACATGGAAAAACGAAAAATCATCAGTAAAATGTTGCTTCAACTGCACGAAAGAAAGTCTTTTCTGCATCGAATTGTGACTGGTGAAGAAAAGTGGATTTATTTTGAGAATCCCAAATGCACAAAATCATGGGTTGATCCAGGTCAACCATCAACATCAACTGCAAGGCCCAATCTCTTCGGAAAGAAGACAATGCTCTGCGTTTGGTGGGATCAGAAAGGTGTGGTGTATTATGAGTTTCTAAAACCAGGTGAAACCATTAATACTAATCATTACTGACAACAAATAATTTGAACCACGTTTTGATCATGAAACAATCAGAATGTGCAAGAAGACACGGCAAAGTAATTTTGCTTCATGATGACCCACCATCACACACTTCAAAACCAGTTAAAGACACATTAAAAAATCTTGCCTGGGAAGTATTAACCCACCCGCTGTATTCACCAGACCTTGCTCCTTCAGATTACCACTTGTTCTGACTGATGACACATGAAATTTCTGAGTAGCACTTCAAAACATATGAAGAAGTGGAAAATTGGGTCTCTGAATGGTTTGCCTCAAAACAAGAAAAGTTCTATTGGAAGGGTATCCACAAATTACCTGAAAGATGGGGGAAATGTGTAGCTAGCAATGGACATTACTTTGAATAAAGCACTTTTGATGTTTCTCTTGAAATTATCATACTTTCTTTGATTACAAAATCTGCATTATTAACCGATACACCTAGTATTATTATTATGTACTAGAGGCCCAGTGCACGAAATTCATGCATGGGGGTGTGTGTCCCTCAGCCCAGCCTGCACCCTCTCCAATCTGGGACATCCCTCTCACAATCCAGGACTGCTGGCTCCCAACTGCTCACCTGCGTGCCTTCCTGATTGCCCCTAACTGCTTCTGCCTGCCAGCCTGATCACCCCTAACCACTCCCCTGCCAGCCTGATTGCCCCTAACTGCCCTCCCCTGCAGGCCTGGTCACCCCTAACTGCCCTCCCCTGCAGGCCTGGTCCCTCCCAACTGCCCTCCCTTGCTGGCCATTTGTGGTGGCCATCTTGTGTCCACATGGGGGCAGCCATCTTTGACCACATGGGGGCAGCCATCTTGTGTGTTGGAGTGACAGTCAATTTGCATATTACTCTTTTATTAGATAGGATTGTGTAAATTGGTGGTCTAGTTTTATTTTTTTTGCATTTACCTGTCCAATTTTCACAGCACCATTTATTGAACAGACTATGTTTGCTTCATTCTATGCTCATGCCTTCTTTCTCAAATATTAATTGACCATAAAGGTGTGGGTTTATTTCTGGGCTCTCTGTTCTGTTCCATTGGTCCAGCCAGTTCTTATGCCTGTACCAGGCTGTTTTGATGACAATGATCTTACAGTACAGTTTGATATTAGGTATTGTGATACTTCCAACTTTGTTACTCTTTCTCAAGATTGCTGTGACTATTTGGGGTATTTTGGGGGTTCCATATAAACTTTTGAAATATTTGTTCTAGTTCTGTGAAATATACCATTAGTATTTCAATAAGAATTGCATTGATTCTATAGATTGCTTTGGATAGTATACATATTTTAATGATGCTAATTTTTCCTATCCAAGAACATGGCATATGCTTCCACTTATTTGTATCTTCCTCAATTTCTTTCTTCAGTATTCTATAATTTCTTTTTCCTTCTTAGTTATATTTATTCCTATATACCTTTTTTTTAATGTTGTTCCAATAGTAAATGGGGTCCTTTCCTCAATTTCTCTTTCTGATAGTTCATTATCAGCATGTAAAAATGCTACAGATTCCTGAATATTAATTTTGTACCCTACTACATTTCTCAATTTGTTTATTTGATTTATTAGTTTTTTGGTGGAGTCTTTAGTGTTTTCTAATTACAATATTAAGTCATCTGCCAATAACGACAGTTTTACTTCCTCCTTTCCAATTTGTATGCCATTTATTTATTTTTTTGTCTGATTGCTATAGCTAAAACTTCCAGTACTATCCTATTTAATAAAGAGGAAATATGCAAATTGACCATCATGCTATAACAAGATGGCTGTGCCCACAGTGGAGGCAGGGATTCTGTAACACAAGATGGCTGCAACCACAGAGGAGGCTGAGTTCTGAGCCTTAATGAGCAATCAGCGGGGACTTGAGACTGCGAGGTGTTGGGCCAAGGCAGGGGACCTGAAGCTGCGCCCCCTTCATGGTGGGGCTTGACAGGGGACCTCAGGCTGCACCCCACCAGCCCCAGCACCAGGCCAGGGAACCTGAGGCCGCGCCCCCCTGCCTGGCAGGGGACCTGAAGCTGTGCCCCCTTCCCAGCAGGGCTTGACGGGGTACCTCAGGCCATGCCCCCTGCCCTAGTGCCAGGCTGGGGGACCTCAGGCTGTGCCCCCCACCCCGGTGCCAGGCCAGGGCTTTGACCCCCACCCGGCGGGGCTTAACGGGGGTGGGACCGTCCTGGTCTGGATCTATCCCAAAGGGGGTGGGGCTGGCCGGGTCTGGGTCTTGCACAATTTCGAGGTGCACATGGGTGGGCAAGGACTTGACTCTTGTTCCCGTGGCGCACCCCAGATTCTGACAGAGCCTTAATGAGCAATCAGCAGGGACCTCCTCTGACAGAAGGAAGATTTTCATATACATTTTACTAATTTTCTTTCATCTCTGACACTTCTATTATAGAGAAAGGGCAAATAGCAATATTAACCTTTTGCACTCGCTTGCTTTTTTCTCGATTCCTTTATTCTACTCAGGATTTAATTTTTTAAATACCCCAGATTTTACAAAGCTCGGCAGTAGAATAAAAAACTGGAGTTTCTTTTCATACAAACTTATTTATTTGGATTTTTTATATTTCAAATTATTGATACATTCAAAGAGTAATTTTAATCTCTATAATTTTTCATGGTGTGATATTTTTTGAAACATTCACCCACATGAAGACCTGGTTTACATTCACATGTTTCGCAAATATAAATCGTCTCTCTTCTTCCTCCTTTGATTTGTCTGTTAGAACAAACAACACAATCTTTGTGTTTTTTGTTAGGGTGAGGTGTGATTATATGGAGCTTTCCATCTAAACGTTGCTCTAAGTTAGTGGATAATAATCTACCCCTGGAAATTAGTGTACCATCTCTGAATTCTCCAACAAGATCATGTACTAGTTTCCTAATAAATTTCACATGCGTTATCGGTTTTTCATTTTTTCTTTTTTGGCATCAGTTGAGACGGCATTTACATTTTACTTGTCCTTTCATGCTAATTAAAACAAGAAAAGATACTGGAAAAATAGACAAAAATCCCCCTTACCCCGCAGTGAAACTACATGTCGAGTGTGGCTCGACATACGAACTGCTACCGATGCTAACCGTGTCGAGTCACACTCGACATCCGAGTGCAAAAGGTTAAAACATTTCCTCTAATTAATTCCCTTTTAATGTGCATGAATTTTATGCACCAGGTCACTAGTATTGAATAAAATTTGTGAAAGTAGACCTCCCTATCTTATTCCTGATCTTAAGAGAAATGCTTTTAGTTTTTGCTCATTGACAATGATGTTGGCTGTGATATGTATGAAACAGCATTTGTTCTGTTGAGATATGATCCCTTTTTTTTCACTTTGCTGAGAGTTTTTATCACAAATGGGTCCTGGATTTTATCAAAGACTTTTTCTGTCTACTTCTATTGATATGATCATGTAATTTTTATCCTTCATTTTGTTTATGTGATGTATCACATTTATTTATTTGCAAATATTGTACCAAATTTGCTTCTTAGAAGAAATACCACTTTTTCATGGTCTATGATCTTTTTAATGTATTGATAGATCTGGTTTGCTGATATGTTATTGAGAATGTTAGCTTCTATATTCATCAGAGATATTGGCCAATTATTTCCTTTTATTGCCATGTCTTTATCTGGTTTTGGAATTAGGATAATGCTGGCCTCCTCTTGAAATTTTTGAAATATTTTGAGAAGAATTGATGTTAGTTTTCTTTGAATGTTTCGTAAAATTCACCTGTGAAGCCATTGGGTCCATTTTGTTTCTGGGAGTTTATATTTAATACTCACCTGAAGTTATATTTATTGATTTTAGAGATAAAGGAATGGGGGTGAGGAGTGAGAGAGAGAGGAAAAAGAGAAACATGGATGAGAGAGAGAAATCTTGAGTAGTTTCCTCTCATACATGACCTGACCAGAAATCAAACCCACAAGCTTTGGTATATGGGATGAAGCTCCAACCAACTGATCCAACTAGCCAGGGCAGCTGGATGATTTTTGTCCAGTCTCTTCCTGTACCCCCCACACCCTTTTCCCCCTGAGAATTGTCAGTCCATTCCCTTTCTATGCCCCTGATTCTATTATATTCACCAGTTTATTCTGTTCATCAGATTTTTTTTATTCACTTGATTTTTAGATTCACTTGTTGATAGATATGTATTTGTTGTTCATAATTTTTATCTTTACTTTTTTCTTCTTCTTCCTCTTCTTAAAGAATACCCTCCAGCATTTCATATAATACTGGTTTGGTGGTGATGAACTTCTTTAGTTTTTCTTATATGTGAAGATCTTTATCTGCCCTTCAATTCTGAATGATAACTTTGCTGGGTAGAGTAATCTTGGTTGTAGGTTCTTGCTATTCATCACTTTGAATATTTCTTGCCACTCCCATCTGGCCTGCATAGTTTCTGTTGAGAAATCAGCTGACAGTCGTATGGGTTCTCCTTTGTAGGTAATTAACTGTTTTTCTCTTCCTGCTTTTAATATTCTCTCCTTGTCTTTTGCTCTTGGAATTTTAATTATGATGTGTCTTGGTGTGGTGCTCTTTAGATTCCATTTGTTTGGGGTTCTCTGTACTTCCTGGACTTGTAAGTCTATTTCTTTCACCAGGTGGGGGAAGTTTTAAGTCATTATTTCTTCAAATAGGTCTTCAGTATCTTGCTCTCTCTCTTCTTCTGGCACCCCCATAATTCTGATATTGGTACACTTGAAGTTGTCCCAGAGGCTCCTTACACTACCTTCATATTTTTGGATTCTTTTTTCTTTTTTCTTTTCCAGTTGAGTGTTTTTTGCTTCTTTGTATTTCAAATCTTTAGCTTGATTCTTGCGATCCTCTAGTCTGCTGTTAGATCTCTGTATAATATTTTTTATTTCAGTCAGTGTATGCTTAATTTCTAGTTGGTCCTTTTTCACGTCCTCAAGGGTCTTGCTAAATTTATCAGCATTTTCTAGAAAATTTTTGAAAAACCTTATAACCATGGTCTTGAACTCTATATCCAGTCATTTGTTTTCCTCCATTTCTTTCATTTGTGATCTGTTTCTTTGTCTCCACATTTTGGCTGCTTCCCTGAGTTGATAGAGTGGCTTTGTGTGCTAGGTGGCTTTGTGTGCCCTATAGGGCCCAGTGTCTCCGCCTCCCCAGTTACCTGAGGTAAACACTCTTGGTGGACTCCTTTGTGGGCTGTGTGCACAGTCTTGTTGTAGTTAAGCCTTGATAGTTGTTGGTATCACTGGGAGGAATTGACCTCCAGGCCAATTGACTGTGAGGATCAGCTGTGTCTACACTGGGAGAATTTCTGTCCTGGAGACACCCTTATGAGACAGGACTTGCAAAAGCCTCTGTGCACAGCTTGGATGGGGCGGAGTCTCAGGGCGGAGCAGACAGCATTGGTTTCCCATCAACCTTGCCCTATGAGGCCCCTGGGTATCAGTGTCCTATGGTAATCACTGCAAGCACCTCTGAGCAAAAGCTGCCCTTGAGTTCTGCCCGCTGCCAGACAGTCCAGTTTCTCCCCAAATGAGTCTGGGTCCCCAGAGACTTGACTGGAACTGGACTTCAGTGCAGTTGGGAGCTTTTGTCTCCCTCCCACTTGAGAAAGCCAGCTCAGTTGCCCACCCTCTCCACGTGCGCGCACCTCAGTACCTCTGCCTTCCGCACTTCCTCTGAGTCTCAATGTGCTTTTCTCTTTCCTGACAGTCCAGTTTCACCCCATATAAGTCTGGGTCCCCAGAGTCTCGCTCGGAACTGGAGTTCAGCACAGTTGTGAGCTTTTGTCTCCCTCCCGCTTGTGAGAAAGCCAGCCGTGCACTCAGTTACCAGTCCTCCCAGTGCGCGCATCTCAGTACCTCTGCCTCCTGCAGCTCCTCTGAGTCTCAGTGTGCTTTTCTCTTTCCTTCTAGTTGTAGCATGTCCATTCAGCCAGCCTTCCTGTGGTTCTGGATGATTCCCTTTTGTCTTTTAGTTGTAGTTTTGAAATTGTTGTGCAAGGCAGCAGTTTAGGTGTTTACCTATGCCGCCATCTTGGTTTTCCTTATCTTGTGTCTTAACATGTAGTCTATCTTTGGGAATTTTTCATGTACATTTGAGAAGAATGTATATTATGTTGATTTGGGATGTAAGGTTCTGTAAATGTCAATTTAATTAATCTGATCTAGTATATCATTTAAGGTCACTGTTGCTTTGTTGATTTTTTATCTGGAAAAAAATTCTCTATCCGTTTTTGATAATGGGGTGTTAAAATCCTCTACTATGACTATATTTCTGTCAATCTCTCCCTTAATGTCTACCAAGATTTTTTTTATATATTTAGGTGCTCTTATGTTGGTACATATAAGTTTACAAGGGCTATATCATTTAGTATTATAGTAACCTTCTTCATCTCTTGTTATGGCCTTTGTTTTGAAGTCTATTTTGTCAGATATAAGCACTGCTGCCAGCTTTTTTGTTTGTTCATTTCCATTTGCCTGGAATATTTTCTTCCATCCCTTCACTTTCAGTCTGTGTGTATTTTTTGCTCTAAGAAGGGTCTCTTATAGACAGCATACATATGGGTTATGTTTTCTTATCCATTCAGGTACCCAATGTCATTTGATTGGAGCATTTAATCCATTTACATTTAAGGTTATTATTGCTAGGTAAATATTTTTTGCCATTTTATTCTTCATACATATGTTCCTCTCTCTTCCTATTACATATATATATATATATATATATATATATATATACACATATATATGTATGTATATATATATATATATATATATTAGAGGCCCCTTGCAGGAAGATTCCTGCGATAGAGCTTCCTGCTGCAGTCTCTGCTGCCCCACCTGCTTCCCTCCCTTCTCTGCAGCCCCTCCGGCTTCTCTCCCTTCTCCCCACCCCACCTGCTTCCCTTCCTTCTCCCCGCCCCGCCTGTTTCCCTTCTCCGCCACCCTGCTTGCTTGCTTCTCCGCAGCTTCGCTCCCTTCTGCAGCACCTGGCTTCTTTCTATGATGTCTTCAGTCTTAGCTCTCCCTGGATATGCAAATTAACCGCCATCTTGGTTGGGTTAATTTGCATACTTGCCCTGATTGGCTGGTGGGTGTGGCTTGTGGTTGTAGTGAAGGTACGGTCAATTTGCATGTTTCTCCTTTATTAGAGAGGATATATATATATATATATATATATATATATATACACACACACATATATTTTATTTCAAAGAGGAATGGAGAGGGAGACATAGAAACATCAATGATGAGAGAGAATCATTGATAGGCTGCCTCTTGCATGCCCCACACTTGGTATCAAGCTGGCAATCTGGGCATGCACCCTGACCAGGAATTGAACTTTGACCTCCCTGTTCATTGGTAGACATTCAACCACTGAGCCATGTAGACCAGATTCTCTTTCTATTTTATTTTTAAATTTTTCTTCTTCTTCTTCTTCTTCTTCTTCTTCTTCTTCTTCTTCTTCTTCTTCTTCTTCTTCTTCTAGCAGGCTCTTTAACATTTCTTGCAATACTGGTTTTACTGGTTTTGTGGTAATGAACTCTTTCTGTTTGTTTCTGAAGTTTTTCTGTTTGTTTGTTTGTTTTGTTTTTGTCTGGGAAGCTCATTATTTCATCTTCAATTTTAAATGATATCCTTGATGGATGGAGTAGTTTTGTTTACAGATCCTTGCTTTTCATCAATTTGAATATTTCATGCCAATCCCTTTGGCCTAAAGTGTTTCTTTGAGAAATCAGCTGACAACCTTATTGGAGTGCCTTTGTAGGTAACTAACTGCTTCTCTCTTGATGCTTTTAAGGTGAATGTTGGTACTCTTGAAGTTGTCTCAGAGGTCCCAAAAATTTTCCTCAAATTTTTTTTGGATTCTTTTTTCTTTTTGTTGTTCTGGTTATGTGTTTTTTGTTATTTGGTCTTCCAAATTGCTGATTCAATTCTCTGCTTCATCCAATTTACTAATAATTTCCTCTAACATATTTCTAATTTCAGTTATTGTATTCTGCATTTCTGTTTCTTTCTTATGTTTTCTATCTCCTTTTTTAATGTTTCCTATCTCTTTTTAAAAGTTCTCACTCACTTTATTGAGCATCCTTATGAGTGTTTTCAACTCTTCATGTATTAGATAACTTGTCTTCATTTTGTTTAGTTTTCCGCCCTCTAGAGTTTTGTTTTGTTCTTTTATTTGGGGCATGTTTCTTTGTCTTCTCATTTTGACTGACACTCTGTTTCTATATATTAGGTAGAGCTGCTAAGTCTTCCAGTCTTTGTAGAGTGGACTTATGTAGTCAATGTCCTGTGGGGAACAGTAGCACAGTCTCCCTAGTCATCTGAGCCAAGTTCTTCATGAATGTCCCTTATGTGGATTGTGTCTGCCCTCCTGTTATAGGCTGCTGGCACATCAGTGGAAGGGATGAACCCTCACGCTGACTGTCTGTGAGAATTGGCTGTGACTATAGCAAAGGATCTGTTGTGCAAGGGCTGAGCCCAAGGATCAGGATTTGTTTTAGTGGTACTCTGGTGCCTGTTGAGTCTGCCTTTGGGTCTGTTGTTTGTGGAACAGGTTAGTTGGTACTCTCATGTGGTCTGAAGCTGGCCACTGGGTGTGTTGGATACAGGACCTTTGGGGAGAAACTCTGATGCAGGTCAAGTTCAGCCACTGTTTTTGCTCTGCCCTGGGCCACCTGGTATGAACTGCAAAGTAATCTATAGATGGTTGCTACTTATTCTGGGCTTGGTGGTACCTGGGAGAAGTTAAGCTGTGAACTGAGGCTGGCTACCCCTAATGACAGGCTTGAGGCCACTTAACAAGAGGTATGAGGCACACTGGGTCCACTTTTTTTGGGTTTGTGAACCTCAGAGTTATTTAAGGAAAGTCTGCAGCATAAGCCGGGACAGGCCATTTGTATAGAAAAAAATCATTGGACATGGCTTGGGTGGCCCACAAGTTGAGTGGTATGGAGTCTCAAGAAATCACCAAGGCGGAGCTACCAGTGTTAACCAGGTTGATGGAAACTCAGATATGGCACCTGCCTGTGCATGCAGAGGGAGGGCTCAGCAAAGAAACAAAGCCTTCTGCCAGCAGCACTTCCATTTGGGAGAAAGCTGCCTTCCAGTCATCATGGAGAAGCCAGACAACTCAATTCTTCCCCATATGTCCCTCACATTTTTCAAGCTGCTGTTCCAGCACTGGATGTCAGAGCGAGTGAATCTGTCAGCAAGTAAGTCCATGTGTGGCTCTTTAAGAAGAATACCTGGATCTCTAGAAGCTCTCTGTTTCAGCTGCAATTCCTGCTGATTTTTACAGTTAGAAGTTATGGGAACTTCTCTTTCTGGCATTGGAACCCTGAGCTGGGGAGCCCAGTGTGGAGCTGGGATCCTTCATTCCTCAGAGGTGATCTCTGCAGCTAAAATATCCTTCTTCATTTTTAACCCCCTCACCTGGGTGTGGGACCAGCCTGTTCCACATCTCCTTCCCTCTTACCTATTTCCATGAGGATTCTTCTTTATATCATTGGTTGTAGGACTTCTGTTCAGCTAGACTTCAGCTCATTTTCAATGATGGTTGTCCTATAGTTTATTTGTAATTTTGATGTGGTCATGGGAAAAGGAGAGCACAGCAGTTACCTTTCCTGCTTCTTGCCAGGAAAACTCCTTCAGCAGTGCTCATTGGAGATATAAAATGGGGAAATGTTTTCTCTGAGATCTACCTGAGTAGAAGTAATTTCTACTTTATCCCTAAGCTCTTAATATAGATATGTGCTTACACAGTGGGAGATGGAGCAGTCAGGCAGGAAGAACACAGGATATTGGAGGCAAAGAGGGTAAAACCTAAGGATGATTGATACCCACTATGTGAATACAGGCTTGTTTTCACTCATAAAAGTCTGTGTGCACCCCCAGTGCTAGGTCACCGTGTGATTTGGTAACCATCTGACTAGGCAAGAGTCACAAACAATAAGGGGTTTTGATTTTGATATAAAAATTATCAAATCAGGAAAGGGAAACTGTTCTGGACAGATACATCTGCTATATTGCTTGGCAACCGAAATATATATACATTGGATTCTTTTATGTTCTCATATTCATCTCCTATTCTGTCAGACCCTTCAGTTCACATAACTTCTATCCTCCTCCCAAATTTCTTCCTTCTTAATCTAAATGTATAAAGATCTCATCTCCCTGTTTAACACAACATTCTTGGAAGGACCAAATAAAAGTGCTTTGTAAACTATGGAGCTTTATAATTTCAGTTATCATTATTAATTCATATCCTGAAATATACCAAAGATAAAGTAAAATACATAAGAAATGTTAAATACTTAAGATAGCTTACATTAAAAAAATTAGGTCTAACATCATTTAATAACTATGTGAAGTATATTAGGGATTACTAGACTAAGAAGGTTTCTAAATGCTGTGAAAAAAAAGGAAAAAAAAAACTTTTTGGAGTGATTTCAAACTTCAAGGTATGTTTCATCAGAAATTCCAACAGTTTGGGTTGAGTCTTGGGATGGATGAATCATTAAAAAGAGTCTGTGGCCTGACTTCCCAGGGATTGTGTAAGTTGCAGAATGGTCACTGTCTGATGTAGTTCACACTTTGTAAGTAAGAAAAAAGAAAAGAGAGAGAGATTAGGTCATCTCAACCATTTTCCAACTCAAAAATGGTCAAAGTATTTTTTCTTTTCTTTTTTTTTTAATAAGCTCTTTTTAATTTAAGATAAATACAAAACTACAGAAGTGATATGAAAGTTTCTTTTCCTTGTGTTGCAGATGATATTCTTTCTCCTTCCTACACATTACTCTTTTTCCCCTTTCATTGTTGAAAGTATTACAGATGTTCCCTTCGTTTGTTTGTTTGTTTGTTTGTTTGTTTTTGCACTGACACCCTTCACCTCACACCCACCCTTCCCAGCCCTTCACCACTTGAATGTCTGTGTCCATGTATGCATATAAGGTTCCCAGCCAATCACTCCCCATCCTCCCACCCTCCCCTACATTCCCTTTGATTTCTTTGGGTAGTGTGGACATTTTATTTTATTTTATTTTATTTTTTAAAATATATTTTATTGATTTTTTACAGAGAGGAAGGGAGAGGGATAGAGAGCTAGAAACATTGATGAGAGAGAAACATCCACCAGCTGCCTCCTGCACACCCCCCACGGGATATGTGCCCGCAACCAATGTACATGCCCCTAACCGTAATCGAACCCGGGACCCCTCAGTCCACAGACCGATGCTCTATCCACTGAGCCAAACTGGTTTGGGCCAGTGTGGACATTTTAATGATGTTGGTTCTACTAATCAATGAATATGGTATGTTCTTCCACTTATTCATATCTTCTCTATCTTTTTTTTTTTTTTTAACATCCTGTAGTTTGCTGAATACAAGTCTTTTACCTCCTTGGTTAAGTTTATTCCTAAGTAGCTTATTTTTTGTTGTTGTTGCAATGGTAAATAGGATTGTTTTCTTTGTTTCTCTTTCTGAGTGTTCATTATTGGTGTATAATAATGCCATCAACTTCTGGATATTAATTTTGTATCCTTCTATGTTGCAAATTCTTTTTATTAAATTTAGTAGTTTTTTGGTGGAGTCTTTAGGGTTTTCTATGTACAATATCATGTCATCTGTGAATAATGAAAGTCTTAACATCCTCCAACCCAACTTGTATGCCTTTTATTTTTTCTTCTTATGTGATCACTATGGCTGGTACTATGTTGAATAAGAGTGATGAAAGCAGACATCCCTGTCCTGTTCTTTTTCTTAGGGAAAATGGTTTTAGTTTTTGCCCATTGAGTATGATATTGGCTGTAGGTTTGTCATATATGGCCTTCATTATGTGGAGGTATGATCCCCCTATTCTCACTTTGTTGAGAGTTTTTATCAGAAAAGGATGTTGGATTTTGTGGAATGCTTTTTCTGCATCTATTGATATGATCATGTGATTTTTTTCTTCCAATCTATATATGTGACCTATCACATATATTGATTTTTGAATATTATACCAGCCTTGCATTCCTGGAATAAATCCCACTTGATCATGGTGTATGATCTTTTTAATGTATTGCTGGATCTGATTTGCTAAGAAAGAAAAAAAGTATGAGAAGAAAATAAAAGAAACAAACAAAAAACAGAAAAAAGGTGGGGGAAATATGTAGATGCAGCGCTGAAATAAAGAAAGTAAGAATAAGGAATCAAGAAAACAGGGGCAGGAAAACTATTTAAAATAAAGGAGGATGAAAAGAAAAGAAAAAATTGAAAAGGAAAAAAGAGGAGAAAACAAATAGATCTAAAATAAGAAAAGGAAAAATTATGAGAAAAATATAAGAGAGAGAAAAAAATCATGAGTAGTTGAAAAAGAAAAAAAATTTAGTAGGAAATAGGAAGAGGAAAATTAGATATATGAATGAAACAACAGAGACTAGAATAATAATATTAATAAAGCAGATAGATAAAGAAGATAAATTTAAAAAGAAAAGAAAGAAATATTTTTAAAAAGAAAAAAGGGAAGAGAAAAGGAAAAAAAAAGTTAAGTGGCCGAGTTTAGTGCCCCATGGGAGTTCGCTTTGGAGCCGACTCTTCTGTTCTGTCTGCCAATTGTGGGTTTCCTATGAGGTACTTAGGTTCTAACCACTGTCAGGAACTGTCCTATTTTTGCTTTCAGCAGCCTGCTTGAACCTCTAAGTGATCTACCGATTCATTGTTTGTGACTACCTTCACAGGCTGTGGCTGCAAACAGGAGGGCCAATCTGCCCTCTAAAGTAAGTTTGTTAGCAGCATGATTCCCAGGGCTGGGTGAGCAAGCTTCCCCTGGTTCCCTAGGCTTCAAGTCTTCCTGCCTTTGCCTGCTAGTCAGCTGTCTATCTTACTCAAAAGACTGAAAGGGTTTTAGGCGGGGGAGGTGCTGTTTAGCTTTCAGGGTAGGTGGAGGATGTGTTTCCCTGTCCCAAAGGTACTCACTCCTCTGTGAGTGGCCAAAATATTGCTCTGTCCTCGGCTGGACAGAGATCCTTGTATGGAGACCTGTGGGGTCTGCTGGAAACTTGGAGTTTTTATCCGTTCTCCTGTGTGGGGAAAGCATCAGTCTGGTTCGCAGGACAGTGTGGCGGATGGCCCCTCCCCCAATCCAGTCACCTGATGCTCCTGAGATTGTTCAAACCCTTAGGCTTGGCCTCTGATTTCTGTTTCCTCTGAAAAGGTCAAAATGCAGGGCTCCTGAGGTGGCACAGCCTGTATCACCCAGGGCAAGATTTTTTCTTTTCCTGCCCTGTGGCTACTGGGAGCAGCTAGCTCCTCAGGAAAAATGGCCACTTTGGTTTGCGGGTTCTGTGACCTAATACTCCTGGTTGCTGGTTTTCCACATCTCCCTGCCATGCTTCCCTCTCCGTAGGCACCTCAAGTCCTTGTCTCCCTCCCTGCACCAAACCCTCGGGTGAGTAGCTGCAAATGAACTTCTGTGCTCTGGGTTTAAACACACACACAAGCAAAAAAAAGAAAAAAAAGTCAAATAACAACAACAACAAAAAAATGTAACTGTGGCTTTCTCTCTGACCGTCTCCAACTGGCTCTGGTCTATCAGCTCCAACCTCTACACTGGCTGGATGTTACGTGGGCCACTGGTCGTGGCTCTGGTGCATGGGGGGCTGCGGAGCCCAGCCTGGGCTCCAGGCCTCTGTCTTCTCAAGGAAATACCCTCCCTTAGCTCAGCTCCCCAGCCTCTCTCAACCTGCAGTCCTGCCGCCTCTGGCAGCTGGGTCAGCTCCTCTCATGACCTTGCCCTTCCTCCTAGTCTCCAAGTGTTTTCTGTTCTTCCTTGATATGTCTCCTCCTCAGCTGGACCTCAGTTGGTTTTATTTGTATTTCCAGTCTGGCCCTAGGATGAGGTGCATGACAGGTCTGCCTATTAGGCCACTATTTTCTCCACTGGTCAAATTATTATTATTAAAAAAGAAAAAACATTATGCAAAGTCTCTATGACTTTAATATGAACAGTAAAAAATAAAATCTACTAAGCGAAAAATCAGTTTAAATTCCATTTATAATGCTGATAATACAAATATTTTTAAAATAAAATATGTACTATGTAAGAGATGGAAACTTTAACAGCAGCCATTTCAGATGAGACTTCTGATCAAGATATTCAAAATTGCATCACAGAGGTGGTCATGACAAAATAAAGAGAGCCTGAGGTGTCCAGGAAAATAATAATACTGCCAAGTCAAAAACTTTCATCCTTCAGTGACTGGTCATCATGAAAACTCTCATAGCCCTTCCAGACAAAAGCTAATGCGCTGCACTTGATGTATTTTATGTATTTCTTTATCTAATCTAATAAAAGGGTAATATGCAAATTAACCATTACTCCGTCACAAAGATGGCAGCGCCCATAGCATCCCAAGCCCTAGCCACAGTGGGAGGGAGGGCGTCTGGGCAGGCAGCATGCCCCAAGCCCAGCAGACACAATGCAGGAGGGCCTCTATGCTTGAGCTGCAGAGGAAACACCTCTTCTGACCGCTCATTGGCTAAGCTTTCTGTATGCCACCACTCATACTGATCTTGGTAACTTGGGTAATAAGAATCCAAGAAGGTGATCTAGGGTTTTTCTACCAAACTACTGGAGGAAAAAAACAAAGGTCAGCTGCTGGAGGGGCTAAGAAATGTCATATGCCGGTTTGGCTCAGTGGATAGAGCCTCAGCCTGCCGACCGCAGGGTCTGGGTTCAATTCTGATCAAGGGCATGTACCTAGGTTGCAGGCTCCTCCCTGGCCAGGGTCCAGGTCAGGGCTCATGCAGGAGACAACCGATCAAAGTGTCCCTCTCACAGTGATATTTCTCTCTATCTTTCCCTCTCTCTTCCAAGCTCTCTAAAAATCAATGGAAACATATCCTCAAGTGAGGATAAAAAAAAGAAAGAAAGAAATGTCATATCCTATGAAAGACACATCTTGAAAATGCCTAAAGAAAGGTGTCATTTTTTTGTGGTGAAGGGACTGGAGTCCATGTTGATGAAAACACCTTGGTGGCTGCAGTGGCTGGCAGTGGCAGCAGCAGCGGGGTGATGGGGCTGGCACCTTCCCCTGATCATCCTGGTCACCTCCCAAAGAGGGAGGCCAGACTGCAGCTTAGGCCTGCTCCCCATGGGGACCGGGCCTAAGCCATCAGTAGGACATCCCTGAGGGCTCCCAGTCTGTGAGAGGGGGCAGGCTTGGGGACCCCTCCCCAGTGCAAGAATTTTGTGCACCGGGCCTCTAGTATTTATATATGTTTTTAAGAAAATGAAGGGGGAATGTTAAAATTCTCTCCTGATTTCAAGATTTTGTGCTGTGGTATTTTCACTTATCTTATTCAGAATTTATGCTGAAAATACAAGAATTAAGATAGCAAGAAGTCTAAATTTGTGATCTTCATGCAGTGGAAAGTGGGATTCTACCTTTCAGTTCCATGTCAATAACTTTATTGTGGCGGGGTATGTGTGTGTGTGTGTTGTGTGTGTGTGTGTGTGTGTGTGTCTGTGTGTGTGTGTGTGTGCTCTCACATGCATGCACATGTATGGCATACATATACATGCATGCAAATTTGCTCAAGGACCCTGAACATTTTTATATACTACCTATTCAGTCCTACAAGGAGGAGTCCAGCATGGAAAACAGAATCCTTTTCTTAGCATTATCCCAGCCTTTTTAAAACACAGTGCAAGTGGGGTAGCATTTTTCTCCACATAAGCTATTTCAAATGATAAGGGGCTTTAGCACCTCTAAGAACCAGGCACCCAGTTATATCAATGACCATTTTTATGGAGGCTAGCCTGTTGATTAATCAAAAAAGAGATGTCAACTACAAAGATATTAGAAAAAACAAAATAAAGGGTCCGCTTAAAACTGAAACAGTTACAAAGGGACTTTGCATCTTCTATTAACTACTTAGGTATTAACACTTTTGCTTAAAGGCTACTTTGCTTAAACCATCTGATAACTTCCTGGATCTGCTCCACTCCAAAGATGCTCCTCAAAACAAGTTTATTTTTCTTACATAGATAACAACGTAAATATATTAAATGTCCCAAATAGTGAATAATAGGAAGAGTAAAAGTTTTGTTTTTTTTTTTAATATATTTTATTGATTTTTCACAGAGAGGAAGGGAGAGGGATAGAAAGCCAGAAACATCGATGAGAGAGAGACATCGACCAGCTGCCTCCTGCACATCCCCCACCAGGAGATGTGCCCGCAACCAATGTACATGCCCTTGACCGGAATCGAACCTGGGACCTTCCAGTCCGCAGACCGATGCTCTATCCACTGAGCCAAACCGGTTTTGGCTAAAAGTTTTTATTGTTGTATAGTTGACAAATAAAATTGTAAGATATTTACAATGAATAACATGATGATTTGATATATGTATACATTGTGAAAGAATGCCCCCTTTCCATCTAGTTACTTAACACATTCATCACTTCACTTACTTGTTTGCTTATTTGTATGTTGTTGGTTTTCTTTTGGTGACAATATTTAAGTTCCAGTCTCTTAGAAAATCAACTAGAAAATACAATCTTATCAATTTTAGTCACCATATTATACATTAGACCCTCAGACCATATTCATCTTATAACTAAAAGTTTGTATTCTTTTTCCAACATCTCCCTATTTCTTCCACCCTCAAATTCCCTGTCCTTAACAATCTGTTTGTGAGTTCAACTTTTTACTTTTTAGACTCCAAATATAAATGATACCATGAAATATTTGTCTTTCTCTGTCTGGCTTATTTCACTAAGCCTAATGCCCTCAAGCTTCATTCATGTTGCCACAATTGGCAGAATTTCCTTCTTTTTTATGTCTGAATAATATTCCAGAGTGTGTGTGTGTGTGTGTGTGTGTGTGTGTGTGTGTGTGTGTGTGTGTATAAAATCAGAGTTTCTTTAACTATTCATCTGTCCACAGAAATCTAGGTTGTTTCCATGCCTTGACTATTGTAAATAATGCTGTAATGGACATAGGACTACACATATCTCTTTGAGATAATAGTTTTGTTTTCTTTGGATATGTAGACAGATATGGAATTGCTGGGTCTTATAGTAGTTCTATTTTAATTTGAGGAACCTCCACAATGGTTTTCCATAGTTACTGCACCAATTCAAATTCCCACCAATGGTGCACAAGAGCTCCCTTTTCTCCACATTCTCACCAACACATTTCTTTTTTAAATAATAGCCATCTTAAAAAGAATAAAAAACTTAGGAATAAATTTAACCAAAGAAGTAAAAAATCTGTACACTGAAAACTGTAAGACATTGTGAAATAAATAATAAAAGACACAAATAAAAGGAGAGATATTCCATGCTCATGGATTGAAAAAATTAATAGTTACTATGTCCTTACTACCTAAAGAAATCTACAGACTAAATATAATTCCAATCAAATTTCAATGGCATTTTTCACAGAAATAGAAAAACCAATCCTAAAATTTTTATAGAACCACAAAAGATACCAAATAGCCAAATGAATCTTGAAAAAGAAAAGCAAACCTGGAGACATCATGCTTCTTGGTTTCAAACTATATTACAAAGCTATAATAATCAAAACAGTAAGTTATTAGCATAAACACAGACACATAAATCAACAGAACAGAATAGAGAGTCCAGAAATAAATGCATGTGTATATAGTCAACTAGTTTACAACAAAGAAGCTAAGACTATCCAGTGGAGAAAGGACAGATCTTCATTAAATGGTATTTAGAAAACTGGATGGTCATATGCAAAAGACTGAAACTGGACCCCCATCTTAAACGCTACACAAAAAATCAACTAAAAAATGATTAAAAACTTAAACATAAGACCTGAAACCCTTAAATGCCTGAAAGAAAATAGGGAATAATCTCCTTAACAGTGATCTTGGCAGAATTTTTGGATTTGACACCAAACGCAAAGGCAACAAGAGCAAAATAAACAAGTGGGACTACATCAAACTAAAAATCACAGAAATGCAAGCCATCAGCAAAATGAAAAGGCAACCTATGGAATAGGAGAAAATATTAGCAAACCACATATCTGATAAGGAGTTAATATCCAAAATATACAAGGAACACATACAACTAAGTAGAAAGAAAAAAAAAAAAAGAAAAAATCATACACAAGAAAACAACAATCCACAAATAACTCAATTTGTATAATAGGGAAAGGAAGAGAAGAGATTTAATAAATCTGAAGATTAGACTCCAGATGATAGTCATAGCAAGCTTTTCTTCCAGAGCAACAAAGGCTTTCCATGTCTCCCTGGCATCATTACTTTCTTTTATCTCCACCTATTTGTTTGGTTATTCTCAGTCCATGGTGTACATCCTTCACCCAGGAGCAATTATCCCACAGTGAGCTATAACATGGGCCTTGGAATAGCCCCAATGACCAATAACTAATATTCACATTCTTATTAATGAAGCATATGAAAAGCAAGGTAAGTGCTACTGTTTGATGACCCATTATTCTTTAAATTCAATTTCAAAAGTGAACCACATTGACCTGAAAAATGAGCTAGGGGATCTCAATAATATGAAATAGAAAATCATTTTTTAAAATGGTAGCATTAATTGATTTGGGGAGAATTTTATTATTAACTAGAGGCCCAGTGCACGAAATTCATGCATGCATGCAGTCCCTAGGCCTGGCTGGCAATCAGGGATGATCAGGTTCTCCGCCTCTCCGCCTCCTTGCCTCCCCGCCTCCTCCTTCCCTCGCTGCCCATGCTGCCACCACGCGGTTCCCCACCTCCCCGCCTCCCCACCCCTCCTTCCCTCGCTGCCCGTGTCTGCCACCATCCATCCCCAGTTCCCCATCCCAGCCTGAGCCCAGCCCCAATCAGGTAATCAGGGGAGGGGCCAACTGCCACTGTGGCGGGCAGGTGGCAGGCTAATTGGGGCCTGCCAGTTGGGGGGAGGCACAGGGGGGAGGGACCTGGGAGGTTGGCTGCTGGCCCTGAGAAGGGAGCTGGTCCTCAGGCCCCCTGGGAAAGAGGCAACATCCACCACCACCCACCCTCAGTTCCCCATCCCAGCCTGGGGGCCGGGTCCCAATCGGGCGATCTGGGCCTGCCGCCCAGGGAGAGAGTCCAGGAGGTTGGCCTGCAGGCCCCATTGGCAATCAGGCCTGTGGGCTGAGGGGCAGCTCCTGTGTTGATCATCTGCCCCCTGGTGGTCAGTGTGCATCATAGCAACTGGTCATTCTGTTCATTCCCGTCATTACATTGTAATGGTCACTTAGGCTTTTACACATATAGATTTTTATTTATTTCAGAGAGGAAGGGAGAGGGAGAGAGAGATAGAAGTATCCTAATATATAAAAACCCTGCGTCCGTCACATCCACAATGACTGGAGGCTTGACCAACCGGAAGTCAGTCCTGCAGTAAGTGCTGGGTTGCCATGGTGACCCAGCACTGACTGCTATGGTTGCAGGCACAGTGACCCAGCACTGACTGCTGAGGGGGCTACGAATCAGGCCCAGAGAGAGGCCTGAAGAGAGAAGCAGGGTCTGATCCATAGCCTCTGTGGCAGCTGTTGATCAGCACTTGCCTCTCTCCAGGCCTGGCCAGCAGCCACACCTCCATTTCCCTCCAGGCCTCCACAAGGGCTGCTTGATCAGCCCTGCCTTTCTGATCAGACCCCATTGATAGGCCCAGAGATGCTGACTGGCATAGAAACCAACCAATCAGATCCAAATCTGGGTGAAGTGTGAGGAGCCAATGGCTGCCTAGGAGGCGGAGCTTTTGACACTGACTGGCATAGAAATCGACCAATCAGAACCAAATTGGCCAGCAGAGGAGGGCAGTTGGGGGCGAGATCAGTCCTGCAGGGGAGGGAAGTTAGGGGCGATCAGGCTGGCAGGGAAGGGAAGTTGGGGGCAATCGGTCTGGCAGGGGAGCAGTTAGGTATTAATCAAGCCAGCAGGGGAGCGGTTAGAGGGTGATCAGGCTGGCATGCAGAAGTGGTTAGGGGCAGTCAGGCAGGCAGGCAAGTGAGCAGTTAGGAGCCAGCAGTTCCAGATTGTGAGAGGGATGTCGGACTGCCGGTTTAGGCCCAATCCCCTAAACTGGCAGTCAGACATTCCCCGAGGGGTCCCAGATTAGAGAGGCTGTAGGCTGGGCTGAGGGACATCCCCCCCCCCCCCCCCAGTGCACAAATTTTGTGCACTGGGCCTCTAGTCAATGATAAGAGAGAATCATTGATCAGCTGCCTCCGGCATGCCCCCTATTGGGGATTGAGTCTGCAACCTGGGCATGTGCCCTGACCACAAATCTAACAGTGCCTTGACCAGAATCGAACCATGACCTCCTGGTTCATAGGTTGATGCTCAATTACTATGCCACACCAGCCAGGCATAAAGTAATATTTTGATGAACAAAATTATATATGTGCTTATCTACAAATGAATGATTACACTAGGGTTTAGGATATTTTGCTATATTTATTTAAACATATAAAACATAATTTAGATAAGGTCACAAATACTATGTAGGGATTAAATATGAGTATTTATGCACAACTGTGTAAAAAAATATGTGCCTATATCTCCCAACAACATATAAGAACTTTGTATATATTAGAGCATATGCTCTAAAAAGAGAGGAAGCATATGCTCTAATATATACAAAGTTCTTATATGTTGTTGGGAGATATAGGCACATTTTTTTTTAAAGTCACTCCTCCCTTTTGAGAGCCATTTATTCCATTTTCATCACCAAAATATAAATAACAATTTTTTTAGATACCATGCCAATCTCCAATTGACTAAGAATGCAGGAAACCTAGTAAGTGCCCATAAATCTCCCTTAATTTAATTACAACTCTTTTGATAAAGTGGAAGAACAATCATGTTCAGATCTCATTTAGGATGATAAAATCTCTCATTTATCAGTTTTTGCCCAGGCTAAATTCTTGTTAACTTTAGTCTTCAATTCTGCTCTTTTTCAAAGGTCACTAGCTACATTATACTTCTACTCTAAAATCAGGTACTTAATATTTTCTTTCTCAGTTTCATGGGCCAAAAGTTTATCAAGGTTAATTAAAATTCGATGACAGCATGAAAATTAGAGCAGCTTGAGTACTGCAGATTTTGCAGACATATTTTTTAATATTCTCTTCTCAAAATCATTCTTATAAAAAATGTGAATATTTAAAAAGAATAATATAAATATATTTTAGATAAAAAGGACATTTTCTTGTCCTTTGATATCTTTTTCATGAAAATAAAACTGAGTAAATATTTTTAAAATTCTATTGGAAATTATTTTTATCTAATGAGAATAACATTACATTATGTAAAATAGATTATGGTTATCCTATAACCATAGGAATGTTTATATTGTTTAGTGTCCAATAGCAAAAGATTTGTGTTTTGTTGGATTTTAAAGGTGGATTTATCATTCTCAAATTTACTTGTATTTGAATCTCCTACTATGCCTATTCTTCTGCTGATGACAATTATGAATTCTAGGGAAAAAGAAAGAAAGAAAAAAGAGAGGAAGCAAAAATTAGAGATATGGACAGGAGAAAGAAAGCGAGGGAGAGAGAAAGGAAGGAAGGAATTAAGAAAGCAAAGAAGGAAGGAAGGAAGGAAGGAAGGAAGGAAGGAAGGTAAGCAGGAAAGAAAAGAAAAAATACTTGAACATATTGGAGAGTAACACCAAATGCAGGGAACTAGTAGAGGACAGTCAATATTCAGAAGAAAGGAATAACGAGGATGATCTTCCAGTATTGCATGGCTTGTGGCCTGCAGGAAAAGTGCAATAATGCTCATTTGAGTGGCTAAAACTTTGAAAGAAACCCCACACTTATTTTGGGCCATTGTGGCCACTGGAAAGTAAGGGGAGAATTTCAAAAAGGAAGACCCAAGGAAGAGAAGCCCCAAATTCTGTGTATATTTCTGTCTGATCTATGTGTGTGTGTGTGTGTGTGGCTGGCTCCAAGCCACACAGCTGAGGATGAAATAACTGAACTAAGGTTTGAATTGCCACCCAAGAGATGGAGTTTGAAATTTGAGTCTTGTTAAGTTAATTGTTAGCTAAAACAAACAAAAAGCAATACTCTTCAATAGACTAGAACAAAATCCAATCCAAACACAAGGTATCATTAAAATAACAAGAGTGCAATACACAATTACTTGACACATGAAAAAAACAGGAAACTGTCACTCATTATCAAAAGAAAAGACAATTAGCAGAGTTTAAACTGGAGATGACTGAGTTATTTAAGTAAAATAAGATTAAAACAATAATTATAACAATGATCAATGATTTAAAGATAAATATGCTCATAATGAATGAAAAGTTAGGAATCTCAGTAGAGCAATTAAAAGAAAAAGAACCAAATAAAAATTCCAGAAAAGTATAATATCTATTTTTTTATTAAAGAGTGGAAATGATAAAGAGTCAATAAACTTAAGGGTAGAACAATAGAAATTACCTAGTCTGAAAAACAAAGTAAACAATTAAGAAATAATGAACAGAGCCTCAGGGACCTAGCCTATCTAATACAAGAGTAATATGCAAATTGGCCGTACTTCCGCTACACCCACAAGCCATGCCCACCAGCCAATCAGGAGTAAGTATGAAAATTAACCCAACCAAGATGGCTGCAGCCGCAGAGAGAGCAGGAGGCTTGGGTTTCCCCAGCAATGGAGGATGCCAAGCTGTCTGCCTGCCCTGGTTCACCCAGGCCTCTGCTCAAGGCTGCAAAGTTTTAATTATAGAAGATAAATAAATCCCAGATACCAGGGCCTCTGCTTTGGTCGCCAGGGGGCGTGGCCGGCCTGCAAACCACCACAGGCCCCTTGCCCAGACCACCCCACACCCCAAGGGAACTCCCACCATAATCTGGGACACCCTTGAGGGCAAACCAGCTGGCCCCCACCCGTGTACCAGGCCTCTATCCTATCTAATCCTATCTAATAAAAGAATAACATGCAAATTGACCATCACTCCAACACACAAGATGGCTGCCCCTATGTGGTCAAAGATGACTGCCCCCATGTGGACACAATATGACCACTACAAGATGGCCAGCAGGGGAGGACAGTTGGGAGAGACCAGACCTGCAAGGGAGGGCAGTTTTGGGTGATCTGGCCAGCAGGGGAGGGCAGTTGGGAGAGACCAGACCTGGAAGGGAGGACAGTTGGGGGCGATCAAGTCTGCAGGGGAGGGCAGTTAGGGCTGACCAGGCTGGCAGAGGAGGTAAATTGGGGCCTACCAGGCCTGCAGGGAAGGGCAATTGGGGGCAAACAGGCTGGGAGGGGAGCAGTTAGGCATTAATCAGGCTGGCAGGGGAGTAGTTAGGGAGTGATCAGGCTGGCAGGCAGAAGTGGTTAGGCACAATCAGGAAGGCAGGCAGGTGAACAGTTGGGAGCCAGTAGTCCTGGATTGTGAGAAGGATGTCCCAGATTGGAGAGGGTGCAGGCTGGGCTGAGGGAAACACACCCCCATGCACGAATTTTATGCACCTGGCCTCTAGTGGGAAAATAAAAAGGTACAATTTACATTTAATTGGCATCTCAGAAGGAAAGGAGAATTTGGGGCAAAATATAAGAATTAATAATAGCCAATATGTTATCAAATTGGTGAAAATTAAAAAAACAAAAGATATAAGAATTTTAGTGTCACCCTAGTATTACAAACTTGAAGAATATCATGCCTAAGAACAATATAGTCAAAGTATTTGAAATAAAAAAGTAGGAAGATCTCTGAAAGCAACAAGAAGAAAATAACGCATTAAACACAGAGGACCAATGATCATTTACTGATTTCTC
The DNA here is from genome assembly GCF_027574615.1 of Eptesicus fuscus. Classification (NCBI taxonomy): domain Eukaryota; kingdom Metazoa; phylum Chordata; class Mammalia; order Chiroptera; family Vespertilionidae; genus Eptesicus; species Eptesicus fuscus. Next base: position 74,231,648 of record NC_072481.1, read on the forward strand.
ATCTAAAACTATGGACTCTAGAAGACATTGGAATTACATATTCAAAGTACTGAAGAGAAAAATAAATATGAACTAAGAATTTTATATTGAGCAAAGTTATCCCTCAAAAGTAAAAGCAAAAGAGGAGACATTTTAGATTTTTTAAATGAGAGAATTTTCATAAAGCAAACCAGTAATATGGGAAACGCTATAGGAAATTTTTCAGTATATTGGGAAATAATTCCTGAGATAAACTTGAATCTCTGGGGAGCAATAGAGAACATTAGAAATGGTAAGTTATTGATAAATATGTAATACTATATTATCTCTTAACTAGAGGCCCAGTGCACAAAATTCATTCACAGGTAGGGTCCCTAGGCCTGGCTGGCAATCAAGGCCAATCTGTGGGGTGACCAGTGGGGCAATTGGGGGCCCCCACTGGCACCCACCTTGGCCAGACTGGCACCACCAGTTCGTCAGCCCTGTCCCCACCTCCCTGTCACCTCCCTCTGTGAGGGGGCCCTTGCTGGCATCTGTCTTGGCTGGCCTGGGGCCTGCAGGTGGGGGCAGCTCCTGTGTTGAGTATATTCCCTCTGGTGGTCAGTGCATGTCATAGCGACCCGTCGTTCCACCAGTCATTCCACAGTTCGCTTGATTTGCATATTAGGCTTTTATTATATAGGATTTCTATATTGCATATATAACTGTCTAAAGCAAATCTGTAACATTATTTTGAGTTGAATAGTGTGAGTATATGTACCATATATGATACCTATAGCATGAAGGATGAAGAGGGTAATCAATGGACCTATCAAGGTTCTACTGTTTATGTACAAAAGAACATTACATTATTAATGCTAACTAGCCTATGAAAAGTTATGAGTGTATATTGTCATCTGTAGAGCAACTACTAAAATATTTTTAAAAACTGAAGTGTCATAAAACCTCATTGTCAAGACAGTGACTGTCACCTCAATCAAATCTAAGGAAGTGAGTAAATTTAGTTCCAATAGAATAATCATTGGCATTATACTCTTAGTGAAACTCTTTTTGCATTGTGTCTTTTTAATATTTAGTGTGTTATACTTGTGTTGTACTAAGTTATAACACTTCAAAGGGACCTATAAAGCATTGATTTAGTCACAATAGTAACTAGATTACTAATTTTAACTCAATTGTTAAGAGAATTTTCATTGCTATTTCTCATAAAACCAGGTACACAAATATTTATCACAGTATTGTTTATAGTGGGAGGAGGATTAGATGTCATCTGGAGGAGTGGAGTAGTAAAATGCAGATGCTTTCAATGACATGCTTAAAGAGTTATAAACAACAGACTAGATGTACACATAGCAATATGAATGCATTTTTTAACTATAAATGACTGAAGAAAAACCAAAACAAAGTTCAGATCAAAATCTCTAAGACCATATCTTTGTGGTAAATTAAAAATGTATGCTTGTACAATATGCATCTTACAGGAACACATACAAAGTAATTCATATAAATATGTTAGAATAGTTGTTTCTGGGGAAAGGAAAGGGAGTGCAGAAGGGAATAAGAAGAGATTAGATGATAGATGATGATAGATGATAGATAGATGATAGATAGATGATAGATAGATAGATAGGTAGATAGATAGATAGATAGATAGATAGATAGATAGATAGATAGATGATAGGTAGATAGATAGATGATAGATAGATGATAGATAGATAAGAAATAATGGGAGTATCTATGCATTAAAGATAATGATAATGTATCATGAAATGAAGAGAATTAATAACACTTCCTCTGTACCTAACTAAGGGTTATCTTAAAAAGTAAAGAAAAATGAAAAGGAATTGGATTTTCTGAACATTGTTTTTTTCCTTTATTTTTTCCTCTGGATATCTAGGACTTACGTCCACACTAGTTTTATAACTTAAAATAATTGGTAGGTTTTATGAAAGACTCACCAAGCCAGGCTGCAGTAATTGTCAGCAATTAAAATCCGTAAGCAAAATATGTTCAGTGATCAGTGCAGACAAAGAGTCAGACTTGCATTACCTCTACATCCATACAACCAAATGAAAAGTGATTCATGGGCTTGAAAATGTTGGTTTGTACTGCTGTCTCATGATCTAGGCCAGAGGTTGACAAACTGTAGTTTATAAGCCAACTGCTACTGAACAAACTGTTTTTGTACAGCCCATGAGCTAAGAATATTATTTACATTTTAAAATAGTTTTATAAGTACCTACATAATATCCTTTATTTGACCTCTTTACTAGCAAAGCCTAAAATATTTATGATCTGGCTATTCAAGAAAAAGTTCACTGATCCCTGAACAAAATTATTATTTCTGATATTCTTTCCTTTACATGACTTACTGCCCAGGTTTCAAAACAAAGTTTTAGATATAGGTTTGGGGGGGGCCAAAAGAGGACTCTGACACTGTCTGGCAACCCCTAAAAAGAATGGGCAAATGTGCTTCCGGTTAAGTAAAAATTATGAATTATATGGTAGATATCTAAGGTCATTTGCAGGATAATTTAAGGAATAAACACTATCAGCACTATAGTTTAATTATTATTGCAGATTGTATTTTCCAAGATGGACACCACAGAATTTTCCATTCCACACACTTTTTTTTTTATTTTTATTTTTTTTACAATGGCATACTCTTCCCATTGATAGATGGGTCTATCTATCCCCAGGAATTTGGGCATGCTGGTGACCATGTAGAAAGTGTTGCTATGTAACTTACAAGGTTTGTGTTGGTCATCTTGGATCCCAGCTTCCATGATGTGAGGAAGCTCAGAGCACATGAAGAGGCTATGAGTAGGTGTTCAGCTGGACAAGGTCAGTGGAGATCCCAGATGACAGTCAACATCACCTACCAGACATCTGAGTGAAGAAGCTTTCAAGATGCCTATAGTGCTAGCCACCACCCAACTGCATGAAAGACCCCAAGCAGGAACCACAAGAGATAACAGTAAATTGATTGTTGTTCTAAGCCACTAAATTTTGGAACAATTTTTGTGTAGCAATAGATGATCAGAACAACTGTTTATAGTCTCTTTTATGAAAGATTCAAAGAATATTCTTTTTAAAGATATATATATATATATATATATATATATATATATATATATATAATATAATTGATTTCAGAGAGGAAGGAAGAGGGAGAGAGAGGTAGAAACATCCACAATGAGAGAGAATCATGGATCGGCTGCCTCCTGCAAGTCCCCCACTGGGGATCGAGCCCACAACCCGGGCATGTGCCCCCAACCGGAATCGAACCCGGGACCCCTCAGTTCGCAGGCCGATGCTCTATCCACTGAGCAAAACCGACCAGGGCTCAAAAAATATTCTTAACATTATTCAATATATCATCAAGTCAGTCCTGTTCAGAGAGGTGACTATTACGAATCAGTTATTTGGCCTATCTGATTTCATGATACCTTGGCAGGATTAGACATAACTGGAAGTTTCTGGATGTTACTAGTTTATAGTGCTTCATGAGCAGAAGGGAACATGCAGGAATCAGAAACTTACACGAACCATGATAAATCATATTCATCAAACTTGGAAATAAATTGACTATTTTGTCACAATCATGTAGGGACAGCCTCAGTAAATCAAAAGTTACATCAACAGTATAATTCAAAGCTCCCTTTTCTTATTTAATTATTTATGCATAAATATATATAATTCCTTAACAAACAGTGATATACACTTTTTGCAAGGAAAAAGCATATTTTTTCATCCTAAATTTGGAGGTTTACTCCCACATAACCCTTTCTAAAATGATAAGGCTTAAGATATAAACCTATTTGTTGGTTTATTTTGTTTTAGATTCCACATATAGGGAAAATCATATGGTATTTTTCCTTTTCTATCTGACTTATTTCACTTAGTAATAATACCCTCTGGTCAATACATGTTGTCAAATATGGTAAGACTTCATTATTTTTCATGGCCAAGCAATATTCAATTGTATATATGTACCCACTCTTCTTTATCTATTCATCCATCAATGGACACTTTCATTGCTTTCATTATCTTGGCTATTTCAAATATGCCACAATGAACATAGAGGTTCATGCATGTGTCTTTTCAAATAGTGTTTTGGATTTCTTTGGATAAATACACAGAAATGGAATTGCTAGGTCATATGGTAGTTCTATTTTTTTTTTTTTTAATCCTCACCTGAGGATATTTTTCCATTGATTTTTAAAGAGAGTGGATGAGAGAGGGAAAGACAGACAGAAATATCAATGTAAGATAAACACATCAATTGGTTGCCTCCTGCACAAGCCCCCACCTGGACCTGGGCCGGGGAGGAGCCTGCAACTGAGGTACTTGCCCTTGACCAGAATCAAACCCAGGACCCTTCGGTTCGTAGGCTCATAATCTATCCACTGAGCAAAACTGGCTAGGGCTAGTAGATCTATTTAAAAAAAAAAATATGTTTTTATTGATTTTAGAGAGAAAGGAAGGGAGAAGGAGAGAAACATTGATGTGCTGCCTCCTGCATGCCCCCTATTGGGGATGGAGCAGGCCACCCAGGTATGTGCCCTGACCAGGAATCCAACTGCCTATCTTTTGATGCATAGGATGACACTCAACCAACTGAGTCACAGCAGCCAGGGCTATAGTAGTTCTATTTTTAATTTTTTGAGGACCCTCTGTAATGTTTTCCATAGTTTGCATCAATTTGAAATCCCAAATAGTACACAAGAGTTCCCTTTTCTCCACATCCTTGCCAACACTTGTTGTTTGTTGATTTTTTTAATGATAGCCATTCTGATAGGTGTGAGGTGATATCTCAATGTAGCCTTAATCTGCATTTCTCTGATGATTGGCGATGTCGGGCATTTTTTCATGTGTCTATGTCATCTCTTGGGCAATGCCTAGTCAGGTCCTCTGTCCAGTTTTTAATAGGATTGCTTTTCTTTTTGGTGTTAAGTTGTATGAGTTTCTTATACATTTTGGATCTCAACCCCTTATTGAATGCATCATTGGTAAATATCTTCTCCCATTCAGTAGGTTGTCTTTTTGATTTGTGGATGATTTTCTTTGCTGTGGAAAAACTTTTTAGCTTTATGCAGTGCCATTTGTTTATTTTTCCTCCTTTGTTTCCCTTGCCTGAGGAGACCTATTAAAAAATATATTACTAAGAGCAATGTAACAGAGTTCACTGCCTATGTTTTCTTCAAGGAATTTTGTAGTTTGGGGTCTTACATTTAAGTCTTTAATCCATTTTGAAGTTATTCTTGTGTATGGTGAAATAAAGTGGCTTAGTTTTATAAACAAACAAACAAAACAGAAAGAACTCATAGATACAGAAAACAAATAGATGGTTGCCAGAGGGGAGGAGTTGTGGGGGCTGGGTAAAAAAGCTAAATGTACTAAGGAGTGCAAATTGGCAATTACAAAATGGTCACGGGATGTAAAATGCAGCAGAGAGAATATAGTCAATAATATTGTATTAACTGTATTAACTGTATGGTATTGGGGGGCATTAGATTTATCAGGGGAATCACTTCATAAGTTACATAAATGTCTAATCACTATGCTGTACACCTGAAACTAATATAATATTGAATATTAACTGTAAATTAAAAAATAAAAATACATATATAAACTTGCAATTTGGGGTTGTAATAAAAGTAAAACAGTTTTAATATCATTTTTTATGAACTGTGTTAAAATGTGTCAGTTGAAAGAAAAATATATGTATATAATAAATTGTTTCATAATGTTATAAAACAATATTTTGGGTTTTATGTTTAGGATATAAAATTTCCTTTACTCAAAATGACATTGAAGTAAACTATAAGGAAAGACTTCCGAGATTTTTTTTTGACAAGGACAAACTCATGACATTTTCACAAAGCCTTTGGTCTTAACCTTGGAAATCTGGCTGCTTAGGATAAAGGCAGAGAAAATGAGCAGGAAAGCTCTAAAGGTGGGCTACTAGTATTAGATGCAAATATATTCATTAAAATTGGCCAAACAGGAAGGTATATTGCACTTATAATGACTTTTTTTAAACACACAAATATTCTACAGATGTGCATTTATAATTTAATTAACCTTTGAAGGAAGCAGTGGTTATCAGTGGAAACGGGCCTGGGTGATAAGATGCTATCTAGATTTAAGTTTTTCACCTTTAATTTTATATAAATGTTATATAAAAAATTTAAACCCATCAAAAGCTGCCTTTTTCCACTTTCATATCCTTGACTTTCCTGCAGAATCACTGAGAACTCCCTTGGCATCATTTTTATGGGATTCTTATTTTGCATTGTATTGCAAGAAATACCTGAAATAATGGAAATGCTATATGTAATTTTTAAAAAGATACATTATCTAAAAACTTTAAAATCCTGATGTGGAATTCAAATAAATTTTGCATATAGTATGTTTTCATGATATACAATGAGACTAACATTTATTAGAATAATTCAGAACAGATACACATACACATTTACTGCTCCCCAGACACAGTGAGTCAAAGTGAATTACAGATTGATAAAGTTAGAATATTCAAGTAACACTGTACTCATCAGTGGGCATGTTATAGGATATTCTGATTAGAGTACTAAAAGAAATGTTTCAGTATATTAATCATCTTTTTTTTTTTTTTTTGGTCATTGGGGTATTTGAAAAGTAAAAATTATTAATGATTTCACTAACAGTTACTTAGAGTCTACAACGCCTAGCAAACTATTTGAGAGACTGTTCTTAATTACTGAATTTTTTCACATATAAACAAAAATGTAAAAGGTTATGGACAAAAATAAGATACAGATTTATACAAGCAAATGCAATGAATACTTGTTGAAATCACTTGAAAAAATAACGGGGGCAAATCTTCTGTCTTGACATTTGAGATTCAAGTTCTCTTTAGATTGAATTATATGAATAGTACTTTACTTTTAAACTTAATTTAGGTAGACAAGAGTTTGGAAAATATAGTTACTTCACATACTTATCTTCCAAAAATGTCCTTAAGTCATAAATGTGTTCCTATATACTTGATGTGGCTTTAATGAGAAAGCTTTCTATAAACCAAACATGCAAACAGCTCACAATTTCTTAGCTGTTTCCTATATGTGTTCATGATTTTCATTTATCCAAATTGTCTCTATTCTCATATGCGACTCAAAGTAAAGTCTTTCTCTTATTCAAGTTATTAACAGAAACTTATGGCCTATATTTATTCTCTTACTTTCTCTATGGAAGGAATACCTAATTCCTCACCTATTAAGTTAATCTTATAAAGTATGAGTACAAAATGACCTGTAGAAGAAAGAACATTCAAATGCCACATTGCCTATAAAGATAATAATATTGCTTCTATCAAGTGGTTGACAGATAACCTTTTATTTCTTATAATCTACACGAATTCTCTGACTTTCATGCTACTAATGATGTAGAAGTGTCAAGTGAAATGAAGAGTGTATGACATATGCAAGACTCATCTTACTAAAATAATTCTTAGAAACCAAAATGGCAGATAAACCAAAGACCGATTTGAAAAAATAAAAGTAATAGTTTTTCATTCATTATCTATATAATTCATTTAGAAATATTCTAACAAATGCATTGTCTTTATAACATGATTTAAAATTACACACTTTGAGAGTGGCAATGATTCCTTTAAGTCTCCTAAGTTTTTAAAGCATTCTATTTTTCTTTCTTCTTTCTTTGGAAACCCAATTACCTTGGCATTTTGTCCTGAAGTAACATGTTTTTCAATATGTCTTCAAAGTCACATCTGTATCTTTTCACCAAGACTTAGCCATGAGCGGAATAAGAAACTCAGTGGGCATAAATATGATAAAGAAGGCAGGAAGAAAAAGAACCCTTTTTGGTAGGCAAAAGATCTGGAGTTCCAGTGCCAGTTCTGTCAATAATTAAATATATTTACTTCATTGTCTTCACCTGTAAAATGAAATATTTGGTTATATTTACTCAGTGGTTCCTCTGATCTTAAATACAATGACTTAAACAAATTAGAGATTGTTCAGAAGTTGCCATTCCTGATGATTAATCTCCGACCTAGATGAATAAAAAGGTTAAAATTGAAATGGACATAGGCAGGAGAAAATGAAAGAGAAGTGATTATAAATATTCAGGTCAAAATGACCTGGAGATAGGAAGAAAGAAAAGTTTATGGAGGTTAAAGAGGCCAGATTATTACAACATATCAACTGGATGAGTGTGAATGAAGGGAGACAAAAGAAAAGATAAGAAACACAACTCTGAGAGGTTAGGTGTGGGCAACTGAGAAGATAGACTTTAAGAAAAGCTGAATGTCAGGACTTCTTTTAATAACTCGGCATATTCTGATCAAAGACATATAGGTTGAAATATATAGCAGGTATAGCAGGTAGATGGCAGCTTAGAAGTCAGGAAAAGAAAAATAGAGTTGGGATCATCCTCACGGACATAACAGGTAAAGTCATGACAGGGAATATGACGGCCAATGAGGAGAATACAAGGTAGAATGTCCAAAAAATGTTGAGATAGCTAAGGGCTAAATGAATTATTTAGATTTGGAAATCAAATAATTATTGATGACTATTAAGAGAAAATAAAATAAACTGAACTACATATATGCTCTTATTGTTATGTGTTCTAATTTTTACAAAATGGTTACATTTTCATTATGGCCAAGTATAATGCCATTTATTATAGGTGTTTCAGAGCTGTTTGAAAAACATACATGCCTATCTTGCATGTTGGTTATTCACCTCACATTATCTATACTATTAAAAGAGAAAGATGGAAATTGACCGTACCTTCATGACACCCACCAGCCAATCAGGAGTGAGTATGCAAATTAACCCAACAAAGATGGCAGATTAATTTGCATACACAGGCACCCAGCAGCTGGGGGCGCGAAGCTTGCATCATTGCCATGGCTTACCTTTTGCTCATTTTATTAGGATTAAGGAGAACCAAAATTCTGCAATCTCCTTGTCTTAGAAATCGTCATCATCATCCTGTACCTTCGTTTTCCTCCATAGTTTACTATATATATATATATATATTTATATATATATAAATATATATATATATTTTATATATATAATTTTATATATATATACTTTATCTACCTAACTACATGTCTAGATCTTTATATATTTTTTTATAAATAGAGCATTCCATCAAGGAATTAATTCTTATTTATATTGCAACCCCAAATGGTAAAGAGCATTTTTAAATAATTGTCAATTTAGTCAATCCCTAAATATTAAAATACATGTTAACACTAGTAAGAAAAGTTGCATTTAATGAATGATAAAGAAGATGATGAACATGTCACAGCTAAGATATTTTTAACAAACTCTAATAGAAAAATGCATTGGAGGGTGATGGTTGTGTAGACTGGAACTGGCAGATATTATTTCCTGTGAAAAACCTGTTTCTCAATCTGAATTCTTTCAATGCTTTAAAATGATTAACAGTGGAAGAAAGTCAGTACATGTATGGCCTTATGAATTGTTAGAATATTAAAATAATTCTCTTCAGATCCATACAGATTTGCTGCTCTGGCCTCCCAGACTCCTCCTGACTGCCCAGCCCCCCCAACTAGGATCCCCAGAGTCTCACCACCATTGAACAATTAAAGAGTGAATGCAGTCCTTTCAGGGAACCTTAGGGACGCTGGTCTATTTCTATAGCTTTCTCTTCTGTTTGGTGGTACCTGTGCTAATTATAAGATTAAAATTGTCCCTGGAAGTTGGTAGTTGGTATGGCTCAGAGTCCACTTCCTATTCGATAATGATTCTCTACATAGATAGATAGAGGTGATGAGAGATGATAGATGATAGATAGGTAGGTAGATAGATAGATAGATAGATAGATAGATAGATAGATGATAGATAGATAGATAGATAGATAGATAGATAGATAGATAGATAGATAGATTCCTGGAAGTGAACATGCTTCAGATCCATTTCCCATTAGGCAAGGAAGACACACACACACACACACACACACACACACACACACACACACTAATCTTGATGTATGAGGAATCTTTCACAAAGAAATTTATTACCTGTACCACTTAGCATTAGCATACAGCAAAATATTTTATGTGTTTACTTGAAAAAAATGTAATCTCAGAGAGTGAATCGGTGAAGTCTCTAGACACGTGATTCTTAGGTTTGGCATTGTCTTATAGTAGGTGTTAAAGAGACAGATGGTTTAGAACAAGCATATGACAAGAAAGTCATAGGATAAGCCAACACAGAGAACTCATAAAACTAGGTCAGAGGATATGAATGTCATATTAGTGAAAACAATAAATAAAGAGAAAAAGGAATCACAGGGGAAATTTCCAAATGCTTCCACTGTGGCTTTTTCATTTAAGGAGCAAATGCTCTCAAGACACTGCCAACAGATTAAGAACTTGGGTTCTGGAGTTCCTTAGGAAAGCTGATGATGTGCAAAGCCCTAGTAAGAGATAAGCATTGAACACAGGCACTTAAGGGGAAAAATGTATGTTTTAATATGCATGAAGTTAATGTAAATAGTAGGAAGCAATTAAATCATTTCTTTGCTTATCCTGACAACAGTGCAATTCAGAAATCATCACTGTGATTGATCCTTTCTTCAATGTTCCTTTTACATTTTCTGATATCTTATAGGGAAAACAACATATGTCCTATCTCTTAGTACAAGTTTTAGATGATGGCTCTTTGAAATTTTAAAATTAATAAACAATACTCATTTAATCATTTGCAAATTTCCCTTTATTAAAGATAATTTATTATTAATATAGACTGAAACATTCTTGTGGCAGAGTCTGATGATTTTTAAACCTCTTAATATTTTTTGCTCTTTAACATTCCTCTCTATATCTTGCAGTAGACACCTTTCAAGTTATGTAAAGCATTTTAAATATTTTTGCATCATCAATGACAGAAGAAAAAACAATATCATTCCAAATCTAAAAATAGTTAAGTAAAAGAAAATAAAAAGTAAGTACAAGCTCCATCCCTAATTCAGAATAAAAAAACAAGCTGATGTTGCTTAATGTTAAAAATTAGAGTCACTTAGAAAAGGTGGGAAAATTGTTTATTAGCTTCAGGTGCTAAATCATTCATGGCTCTTTAATATCATTTGAGCTATTTATTCAGCTACTTGACAGAAATTAATCACCAGCTCTAAGTTTAATCCTAAACCTTTAGGCCAAAAATGTCAAACAAATGAACTTTGTAAATAGAAACAGACAAGTCCAATCTTAGTAAACTTCTCTATTGTTCTAAATTAAGGGCAGGGTTTGAGAAAGGAAAGATCTGCAGTAGAGCACATTCAAAATTAAGGTGAAAAGTGGATGACATAGTTAGCCAAAAAAATAGGACAACTATGACTTCTTGCATAGAATATGCCTTTTACAATATCCCATTAATGGGAATGTGGGGCTGTGAAGCAGCAAGGAAGCAGACAAGAAATTTCACAGAGAAAACATATCTCTGTGGAGGTAAATATGGTAAATCAATTGGCCTCCACTGAATAAACATAACTCAGGTTTTCTTAGATTACTCTTTTCCTAGCTATCTACAAAAGTAGCAACACTTTTACCTTTTAAGATTAAGTTGTCGGTTCTTATGACAGATTTCTGTACTCTTAAGTTTGTAGGAGAGGGGGTGGGGAGATGTAGGGCAGCATTAATTTCTCTACCAGAGGGTGCTGCTCTCTTAATAATTCAGACTTTCATTGTCCAGAGGGAAAAGTGGATACCTAGTCTGAGTGTATGAAATCCTGACCCAGTTCAGATTGTTAGAAACTAAATCATCACACCTGATACGTATGATTCAAAATCTGATGTTGCTTAAGCTAAGGCAATTAGGAAGGTAGTTTTTTTCTTTATTGATTAAGGTATTACATATGTGTTCTTATCCCCCCATTGCTTCCCCCGACCCCCACTCATGCCCTCACTCCCTTGGTGTCTGTGTCCATTGGTTATGCTTATATGCATGCATACAAGTCCTTTGATTGATCTCTCCCCCTTACTCCCACTCTCCCCTGCCTTCCCTCTGAGGTTTGACAGTCTGATCAGTGCTTCTCTGTCTCTGAATCAATGCTTCTCTGTCTTGTTCATCAGTTTATGTTGTTCATTATATTCCACAAATGAGTGAGATCATGTGATATTTATCTTTCTCCAACTGACTTATAATGCTCTCCAAGTCCATCCATGCTGTTGCAAATAGTAAGAGTTCCTTCCTTTTTACAGCAGCATAGTATTCCATTGTGTAGATGTACCACTGTTTTTAAATCCACTCATCTGCTGATGGGCACTTAGGCTGTTTCCAAATTTTAGCTATTGTAAATTGTGCTGCTCTGAACATAGGGGTGCATATATCCGTACTGATTGGTGTTTCTAGTTTCTTAGGATATATTCCTAGAAGTAGAATCACTGAGTCAAATGGGAGTTCCATTTTTAGTTTCTTGAGGAAACTCCATACTGTTCTCCACAGTGGCTGCACCAGTCTGCCTTCCCACCAGCAGTGCACAAGGGTTCCTTTTTCTCTGCATCCTCTCCAGCACTTGTCATTTGTTGATTTGTTGATGATAGGCATTCTGACAGGTGTGAGATGGTACTGCATTATCATTTTGATTTGCATCTCTCGGATGATTAGTGACTTTGAGCATGTTTCATATGTCGCTTGGCCTTCTGTATGTCCTCTTTCCAAAAGTATCTATTTAGGTCCGTTGGCCACTTTTTGGTTGGGTTGTTTATCTTCCTTTTGTTAAGTTTTATGAGTTCTCTGTAAATGTTGGAGAGTAAACCCTTATCAGAGATAACATTGGCAAATATGTTCTCCCATGCAATGGGCTTTCTTGTTGTTTTGTTGATGGTTTCTTTAGCTGTGCAGAAGCCTTTTATTTTGATGTAGTCCCATTTGTTTATTTTCTCTTTAGTTTCCTTTGGCCTAGGAGCTGTGTTGGTGGAGATATTGCTTGGGCATATGTCTGAGATTTTGCTGCCTGTGGATTCCTCTAAGATTTTTATGGTTTCCCATCTTATGTTTAAGTCCTTTATCCATTTTGAGTTTATTTTTGTGTATGGTGTAAGTTGGTGGTCTAGTTTCATTTTTTGCATGTATCTGTCCAATTTTCCCAACCCAGAGCATACTGTGTTCATGGATTGGTAGAATCAACATCATTAAAATGTCCATACTGCCCAAATCAATCTATAGATTCAATGCACTCCAATTAAAATACCAATGGCATATTTCACAGACCTAGATTGAACTCTCCAAAAATTCATCTGGAATAAGAAAATACCCTGGGCCCGGAGAAACAAAGATGGCAGCATAGTTAAACACCTAAACTGCTGCCTTGCACAACAATTTCAAAACTAAAACTAAAAGACAGAACAGACATCATCCAGAACCACAGGAAAGCTGGCTGAGTGGAAATTCTACAACTAGAAGGAAAGAGAAAAGCTCACAGAGAATCAGAGGAGCTGCAAAGGGCTGAGCTGGAGGGAACGGGAAGCTCCCAACTGCGCTGAACTACAATTCTGGGAAAGAATCTGGGAATCCAGAATCATTGGATGAGAAACTGGACTGTCTGGCAGCGGGCAAAACTCGAGGGCGGCCTTCTCTCAAAAGTGCTTGCAGCGATTACCAAGGGACACTGAGACCCAGGGGCCTCATAGGGCAGGGCTGAGGGGAAGCCAAGACTGTCTGCTCAGCCCTGGGACTCTGCCCCATCCAAGCTGAGCACAGAGGCTTTTGCAATTTTGCAAGTCTTGTCTCATAAGGGTGTCTCCAGCACAGAAGTTCTCCCAGTGTAGACACAGCTGATCCTCACAGCCAACTGGCCTGGAGGTCAATTCCTCCCAGTGATACCAACAACAATCAAGACTTAACTACAACAAGGCTGTACACACAGTCCACAAAGGGGTTTACCAAAAGTGTCCACCTCAGGTAACTGGGGAGGCCGAGCCACTGGGCCATATAGGACACCTAGCACACAAAGCTACCCTACCAACTCAGGGAAGCAGCCAAAATGTGAAGACAAAGAAACAGATCACAAACAAAAGAAATGGGAGGAAAACAAATGACAGGATATAAAGTTCAAAACCACGGTTATAAGGTTTTTCAAGAATTTCCTAGAAAAGGCCAATAAATTTAGCAAGACCCTCAATGATATGAAAAAGGACCAACTAGAAATTAAACATACACTGACTGAAATAAAAAATATTATACAGAGACCCAACAGCAGACTAGAGGAACGCAATAATCAAGTCAAAGATCTGAAATACAAAGAAGCAAAAAACACTCAACCAGAAAAGAAAAAAGATTCCAAAAATTTGATGATAGTGTAAGAAGCCTCTGGGACAACTTCAAGCATACCAACATCAGAATTATGGGGGTGCCAGAAGAAGAGAGAGAGCAAGATACTTAAAACCTATTTGAAGAAATAATGACTGAAAACTTCCCCTACCTAGTGAAAGAAATAGACTTACAAGTCCAGGAAGTGCACAGAACCCCAAACAAAAGGAATCCAAAGAGGACCACACCAAGACATATCATAATTAAAATGCCAAGAGCAAAAGACAAAGAGAGAATATTAAAAGCAGCAAGAGAAAAGCAGTTAATTACCTATAAGGGAGCACCCATACGATTGTCAGCTGATTTCTCAACAGAAACTATGCAGGCCAGATGGGAGTGGCAAAAAATATTCAAAGTGATGAATAGCAAGAACCTACAACCAAGATTACTCTACCCAGCAAAGCTATCAATCAGAATTGAAGGGCAGATAAAGAGATTCAAGATAAAAAGCTCAAGGAGTTCATCAACTCCAAACCAGTATTATATGAAATGCTGAAAGGTATTTTTTAAGAAGAGGAAGAAGAAGAAAAAGTAAAGATAAAAATTATGAACAACAAATGCATATCTATCAACAAGTGAATCTAAAAATCAAGTGAATTAAAAATCTTATGAACAGAATAAACTGGTGAATATAATAGAATCAGGGGCATAGAAAGGGAATGGACTGATAATTCTCAGGGGGCATGGGTGCAGGGGGTGCGGGAAGAGACTCGACAAAAATCGTACACTTATGGATGAGGACAGTGTGGGGGAAGGTAAGGGCAGAGGGTGGTGTGGGAACCGGGTGGGGAGCTATGGGGGAGAAAAAGGAGAAACAATTGTAATAATCTGAGCAGTAAAGATTTATTAAATTTTAAAAAAAAGAAAAAGAAAGAAAATACCCCAAATAGCTGCAGCATTCCTGAGAAAGAAGAACAAAGTAGTAGGGATCTCAATACCAGATATCAAGCTGTATTACAAAGCCACTGTTCTCAAAACTGCCTGGTACTGGCAAAAAAACAGACATATAGTCCAATGGAATAGAATAGAGAACTCAGAAGTCGACCCAAACCACTATGCTTGATTAATAAGGAAGATAGTTTTTAAGTAATGTTAGTCTTGATTAAGATTTCTAAGCCCCCATAAGAGCACTTAGTCTGACAATTGCTGAAGTACAAATAAGGCAGTAGCAACTATAGTAAAAGTAAATGTTACAGGGATTATTTTTTTAAATTACCTCATCTGTCAATTTACCATAAGAGACATATGGTAAAATTGAAACTAAAGGTCACAGGATGTTTTAGATGCATGGACTTAATTTAGAGAAAGTCGTCAACAACTTAGTTTATATTCATTATAATCATTTCATTTAGGAAATCTCCAAAAGGCAAATGGAACTTTTGAGCCCATGAAAGATTAATTTTTGTCACTTTAGCCCTAGAGTGGCTCAAGGTCAGAGAAATAAAATGATCATATGTTAATAGAGGTTTATCAACTCCTGTCATTGAGGAACATGGCAATGATTGCCTAGAATTTTGTTTTACTACGTCAGATATAGGATGTGTGTATGTGTGTGCTTTTGTTTGCCCTTGAAAACCATTGTAACACTTTCCCAAAATAAATTTCCCAAGGCCAGGAATGATTTCCTGATCATCTTCAATATGGGTACAGAGCAATGTTTGTTAAATGATTCATTTTCCAGCCTTTTTACAACCCTCCTGATTCTTCTTGAAGTAATAATCCTTCTAACATCTACCTTGACTAATTACTTATGTATTCTTGACATTTAATCTCTCCAAACCTCAGTTTTTTAATCTGTAAACTGGAGATGATAATATAAGTTTACATATATGGTAAAATCAAAAGAGATAAGCAAATAAAATGCACATTTAAAAACAAAGTACCAGACATATATATCATTAAGACAAAGAACAAAATAATGTGTAAAAAAAACAAGAAAAAAGTAAGAGTATAAAGAGACTATAACAAGGAACTGAAAATCTGATTTTCTCAATCTTTATTTCCTGGTATTTTGTGTGTCAGTTTTGAAATCTTGACCACCTAGCAAATTTGAATGAAAAAAAAAAGAATACCCTTTGGTAATACATGAGACACCTAAGTGAAATACAATGCTGCATTCAAGAAACTGCAGAGAAATAAAGGTAATATTCAAAGTAAATTACTTCTAGAGTTTTAAAGGTCCTCTAACCCAAACTAGTTTCCAAATCTCACCTTCATTATTTTTCTCATTTCCTTTTGGTCTAATTAATCAAAATCCCTCTCGAAATTTCTGGCCAGTATGTTTTCCTACATATGAATAAGAAATAAAATACCATTTGATGTTTGAAATTATGGGGGTAATCTCATTGACGAAAATAGATGACTGGTAAAAGGGAAGGAAATACTTATTAAAAACATTCATAAAGATGTCAAAGGTTTATAAAGGCAATATCTGGGAAAGAGAAAGCTGTGGGACTACCAGATCTTCTTTGGCTAAGGGTGTTTCCCGAAGTTATCACCACCATGGACAACAAAGGGTTGTCACTGACAGGTATGTACAGCAACTCACTGAATTGTTGGCTTTATCAACACTTTTTTGAGGGTATGAATCTGAAATTTTAGCTAATATTCTCTTAGCAATATGTTTCAGGTTTACAGAGTTTAGAAAAGTAATCTAATCACTGCTCTATAAAGCAATTGTATAAGGGCACAATAGAATAGAACAGCGGTTCTCAAATGGATGAACCCTTCTTCTAGAGACACATCTTAATGTCTGCATATGTTTTTGATTGTCTTAATTGGCAGGTGGAGTGTTACTGTTACCTAGTGGGTAGAGGTCAGAGATGCTGCTAACCAAACTACAGTGCACAGGAGAGCCTCTAGAACCTATAGACTGGGTCACTTCTAAACAACAGAAACTTAGTTCTCACAGTTCTAGAGGTTGGAGCACAAGGAATTATCCCATTCAAAATGCCAATAGTGCCAAGGTTGAGAAACCCAGGACTGGAATAAAACCAAAGTATCTTTAGGTCCAATTTATCACAAACCCACAAGGCAGAGATTAACATTTTTCTGGTTCCCAGGCCTCTTACATGATTTTGTCAAGATGAGTCAACCTGTTGAAATTTGAACTCTGAAGCCATAATGTAGACAATACCTGTAGATAAAATACCCAGCTACATTTCATGACTATAATGTACAGAAAATGAACTTTTTGGAAACATGTTTTTTTTAAAAAAATAAAAGTCTGTTATATTAATCAACTCACAACATGAATATTTTTATTGTGCAACTAAAAGTTATTTAGTTAACATAATTTTAGATACTTTTAAGTATTTTGATTACGATATTTTTCCACATGAAATCTTTAGCACTTGCCTAGTTTCCTCTCATACATATCCACCTACATTTATTGAAGATTTCTTAAAATTTTAATTTTCTGATCAACACATTTTAATACCAGATATTCTTTTGGAGTCTTTGCTATTAAAAAGAGATTTAAGTATATTGTTTTTTACCTTTTGAAAGTGTAAATTATTGATATGTTATAGGTCCACATCTATCCATCTACTGAGAGGACAAATTGATGACTAAATCATCTCAGATTATTGTCAAATATTTTAAAGTAGGTGTTTTATAAACGGAACAGGAAAAAATGGGTAAAACAAACTTTCTAGGGCCACTGTTAACATGCAATCAAAGATCAAGCATTGTTCTTTACATGTAATGGCAATGGCCTCTGGAAGCACTGAATCATTGTGGCTACTGATTGTGTGTGATGGGTGGGACATGAGGAAGTGACAAGATGACAGTATGGGCATCCTCCACCTGCTCATAATGGGACTTAGGGAGAATCCCTTAAACTCGCTAAGCCTTCTGTTTCATCAGTATAATTGGATGATAATAATGAAGGCTGAGGCTATCTGACTGAGCTATTGTGAAACAAATTTTTTTTAATGTTAAATTTTTTGGCAAAGTGGCAAGCAGATGCATGGGGTTTTTAAAGTGAGTTAGCAGATCTAGGCTACAGCATCATTTGTGCTGTTAGAATTCTCTTCATATTCAACATTAGAAATCAGTCAGGCATGTGCTTTTTCTTATCAGTCAAGAAGGTGAAACAAACAGATCAACTGCCATTTCAGTGTCTAAAATGCAAGTATTAGTCAATATAGTGTTTAAAAAAATTTACAGGCGACCCTTTCCCCCTCCCGACTTGGGAGTCTGTACTTGTTCTTCAATAAATCTCCACCTTTGCTATACCAAAAAATAAAATAAAAAATTACAAACTCCAAGAGAGCCAGGCTGCTGAAAATCTGCAGAAACTCCCAAGGCACTAAACTATCTTACGAGAATGACCTAAACACTCTGGCTCAGAATTAATTTAAGCTCCAAATGCTTACAAGTTTTGGAGGCACTTCTGGGAGCAGTGCAAACACGCAGGGAATAACCTACTTTTCTGACTATATATCTGTGCAAATATAATTATATATCTACATTTACACAGTGGAAAGTGTTGATTCTTTTCCACCCCAGCTATTAAAGTGCCAAATCATGCTGAGGGCAATGTGGAGAGATAAGGCTGTCCTCCACAAGATGACTTTTGATAACCTCAGCTGAACAGATCACCTGAGAACGGCTCCTGTTTCTATTTAAGGAGGGCCATTCCTGCTGGTGATGGTGCTGATGTCAAACCTACTCCTGTGCAAGAATGTGGCCTCCATGCCCACCTGTCCCAACGGGGATGGCCAATGCAGAGTGCCCCTCGGAGAACTGTTTGACCGTGCAGTCATCCTATCTGACTACATCCATAACCTGTCCTCTGAAATGTTCAGTGAGTTTGTAAGTATCGCACTTCTTGGTTCTTCCCAGAATGAACCTTCATGTGAATGACTGAGCTATATCACACTTTAAACAAGAAAGTCACCCACGCCAAATTTCAAATAATGCACCTAATGGGTCAAAGAAGGCATTGGTAAGTGAAATGTGGAATAAGAAGAAAGGGACAGCTTCAGGACTGTCCAAAGACTTTTAAAGAGTGTATATTTTTTAAAAAAATTCTTTTTGTTTTTAAGAATTTCCAAAAATTGTTAAGCATCCATACTAGTCATCTGGGGATGCCATACAAAATACATACAGCTTAAATAATGGAAATGTATTTTCTCATACTTGTGGAGTCTATAACATCAAGGTGCCTGAACAGTCAAACTGAGGAGAAGAAAGCTTGTTAATTTCTTGTCCTTGCATGTAGGGTATGTTTCTCCCAAGGCATTCTGCACTGCAGATATATAATAAATGAGAATTGCACTGCAATGGAGTGGGTGTGTTGGGCAAAGTTAATCCAAACTGAATGCATGATAGGAAAATAAACAAGTAATAATAGCTTTTCTAAAACTCAAAAATGCTATGAATTATTGTTCTAAGATTTCCAGGTTTAGAACAACAATAAGAGGATTAGTTTAGAACTGAAAACAATTATTTTCTTTCTGATTAAGGTACTTTGGAAGTCATATATTAACTCTTTTAGGTCAATCAAAGATCAGACAATGGATTAGAACTTCAGTAAATCAAAGAATCTCCATAAAGAATGTGGTTTAATGTTTATAATAAATGTATATTTATATAGTTATTTTTCACACTAATTGTTCTTTTATACATTTTTGACTGACCATCTTTTGTCTTCCAAATATTTCTAGTAATCTCTGAATTTTCACTATGTTTGCTAATGATTGGTTTTTCTCTGTCAATGTGTTATCATAGATTTTTCTGTTCTTATTCTCAGCCCATTGCTTAATATTTTCTGTTTTTCTGATTTATCACTTCATCATGATCAACAAATTGTATTCTGTATCTATGATGAAGATGGTATATAGTTGTATAGATGTAGAGATTAGTCAAAGAAAAGTTTCAATTTTATAATACCTATTAAAGGAGTGTATCCATTTGGTCCTACATAATCAAGAGATTAAAATGGCTAAATATAAGCGCATATGCACTATCACATTTGGTTCAAGTATTAAAGAAAGAAGATACTTAATAAACATTTAATATTTCATATTCTTTATATTTTTAGTGTTTGCTTTCCATATAGTAATGTATAAAAAGAATAAAATTAAGGAAATAGCAAAAAAAAGGAAGGATTTGGAATTTAGAAAAGTTAAATGAAAAAGAACTGTTTATAGAGATAATGGAAAGGGTAGTAGGAAAAAGGACAACTTTCTTATTTCTTTAGTTTTAATTTTCACGTGGCTATAATTTTTAAAAAATTATACAACTATCAAAGGTGTCAACATTTTGGAATTGGGTTTATTGATTTAATACCCAAACAACCCTCATTGAATTTGCTCTATCACTTTCAGGATAAACGGTACACCCAGGGCAGGAGGTTCATTACCAAGACCATCAATGGCTGCCACACTTCTTTAATCCCTACCCCCGAAGACAAGGAGCAAGCCCAAAAGACCGATGTAAGTCTTTTTTTTTTTTAAATATATTTTATTGATTTTTTACAGAGAGGAAGAGAGAAGGATAGAGAGCCAGAAACATCGATGAGAAAGAAACATCGATCAGCTGCCTCTTGCACACCCCCTACTGGGGATGTGCCCGCAACCAAGGTACATGCCTTGACCGGAATCGAACCCGGGACCCTTGAGTCCGCAGGCCGACGCTCTATCCACTGAGCCAAACCGGTTTCGGCAAGTCTTTTATCCAGGATTCTCAACAAAACAATGGAGGCAGTACACTGATATTTCCATGCTGTAGATTATTAGAGGCATTAGAATAGACCAGTGGTCGGCAAACTCAGTCAACAGAGTCAAATATCAACAGTGCAACCATGGAAATTTCTTTTGAGAGCCAAATTTTTTAAACTTAAACTTCTCACCCAGGCCGTGGTTATTTTGTGGAAGAGCCACACTCAAGGGGCCAAAGAGCCGCATATGGCTCACGAGCCACAGTTTGCCGACCACGGGAATAGGCAATGGTAACTGCACTTGCTGGGCAAGGAAGAGTAAGCAATCAAAGAAAAATGACATTATATAGTTGGTAAATTGTCAGTAAAATCAAATGCTGACTAAATATTGTAGCAGCAAAATAAATAACAGCCCAGCCAGTGTGGCTAAATGGTTGAATGTCGACGCATGCACCAAGAGATGGCTAGTTCAATTCCTGGTCAGGGCACATGCCTGGGTTGTGGGCTTGATCCCTGGTGATGGGCATGCAGAAGGCAGCCAATTGATGTTCTCTCTCAGCGATTTTTCTATCTCTCTCTCCCTTTACCTTCCTCACTTTCTAAAAGAACAACAAAAATACGTTTAAAAATAAATAAATAAATAACCGATCTATAAATTGGCTATGCAGACATGATGGTAACCAATGCTTAGACCCAGGACTGCATATATTATTCTATGTGAAAGCATTTGAAGAATTGGACTTCCATGTGTAAAATATAAGGTTTGAAAAACAAACAAACATGGATATGTAAGAAACTCAAATCAGTTTTATTTATGAGAGGGGCTCCTACAAGGACAGCATTTCACATTTCTGACCACTGTACCATCTGAGCCATCTCTTCTGGACTTTTAAGGCTCTCCCTCTGATCCTCCTACTTCTCTGACACCTTCTTCTTTCTTCCTTTCTTCATTCTTCACTCACTCCTCTGCCAACTCTTACTTCTTAATAATTAGTCTCACTTGAAAGCAGATCTCGTAAAATATTGTTTTGCTTCTCATGACTATGGCCTCTGTTCTGATGACAGCAATGTCTGCATATCAAGCCCCAGTCATTTATCCCAGCTCGAATTTATTATTATTATCATCTCCCTTCTGATTTCCTGCCATAACCACAGTTAACATGATTTAAAAGAAACATCTTCACATATATAGCCCCGTAAATTCAATGTGTTCTTTCCTTACAACTTTGTTATTGGTACCGGCATTCTTTCTGTCTGCTAAGACTATTAATAAATAATTATAATTATGATAATGATAATAATAAGAAAATAAAGGAAGAAGGTGAAAATGGGGAGGAGGAAGAAGAGGAGTTAAATTTATTGATAGCTACTACATTAGCGGACACCTTACAAAGCACTTTATGTGCATTACTATATTTAATCCTCATATAAAATCCTCTCACACAAGGTGCTGTTATTACACATACTTATATAAGGAAACCATGACTTGGAGAGCTGATGGAATTTACACCAGTTACATGGGTAGTAAACAGTGAGTCTGGGCTTCATCCAATTCAAAACTCTTTTTATTGTTATGCTACAATACATCCATTGTGGATTCCTTTAATGCTGTTATTAATGATAGATAGCATTGTGCCATTTTATTCACCGGAATATGTCACTAAGAGCAGCATGGGGGCAGGAGTTGGTATGGACTAAGGAGCGCATGTTTCGGTATACTGTATCTTCTTCATAAAGAGCGCATAAAGTAAAACTACAAGTCACAAAACAATGCATTAATGAATAATTTGATTCATTGGTAAGAATGAATCTTTAAATGAAATTATTTGAGCTCTTTGTCATTGACACTGGTGGACTCTATGTTTCCTGAGTCAGGAAAGGCGATAATGGAGTTCCAACAAAATTGTTTCTTTTTCCCCACGGAAAAGCAAAGCAGTCAAATAGGAGAGAATTCTCTGTGTGGGAAAATGGTAGAATTTCAGAAGAAAAACAAAAGTCTTCATGTCATACATTAGAACTATCATTAAAAGAAGGAGTTACTTAAGCCAGATTTTTAAAAATTTATCAAAGTATAAACCAATAGCTTAAATTTTATATTTTTACAACTTGTATCTTCCTACAAACTACATACATGTAGGAATAACAAAGATATAGTTAAGTCAGCCTCTCTGATCAAAAATCACATGTAACCCATTGTACTATGCTTATTTTAATGCAATTATTTTAATGGTTGCTTAGCACGAAGACCTTCTGAACATGATCCTTACAGTGCTGCGCTCCTGGAATGAGCCTTTGTATCATCTAGTCACGGAAGTGCGTGGTATGCAAGAAACCCCTGGTACCCCAGGATCCCTTGGTATGCAAGAAAACCTTCATACGAAAATAGCCCCGAATGGCATCCTATCAAAAGCCATAGAGATCGAGGAACGTAACAAACAACTTTTAGAGGGTATGGAGAGGATAATCAGCCAGGTGAGTAGCCTCCTGACACTTGTTTACTTTTCTCATTAAAGAAAGAAGTGAACCCTGTGAAGAGGAATACATTTTGAAATACCTCACTTTGTAAGAACAAAGTTTAGGCATTTTATATTCTACACTGCTATTAAATAAAGCAATAGTAATTCATAGTGATAGGGTCTACTGTAAGTGAATCTTAGCATTCCACTGTCATATTTGACAGGTGCAAACTTCCCTACACTGCACACAAACCCATCCGAGCCTTGGCCCTTCTTGGGGACAGGCAGTTAATTTCAATGGAAAGAAACTTGAGAATATAACCTGCAAGAGAAATGTTTTCCTCAAAGTATTCCAGGACACCTATTATTGTCATTCTGCTCATATTCTTCCTCTTTTCTCCCCACACCAAAACATGAGAGAGAGAATGGAGAAAAGAGAAAATAAAAATCAGGTTGAATGGGGTTTATCTCCCTCTCCCCCCCTCCCCACTCTGGTAGACATTCTTGTTTGGGAAGGAAGGAGGTAGAAAAGATGAGACAATGGCATCGATGCTGCTCAACAACCACTATCATTTCAGTGGGCTACAAAAGAAAGGGGATTCCCTTTTCTAAAATGTTCTTTGTTTTCTAATTTATAGAGTTGCATCATTCTAAATCTTATTTGGGGGCTTCAAAAGTGAAATGGACACATTGCATTTGATCTCCCCAAATAATTTGTCATATTTAGATTGAGGTAATATTTGCAATATAAATTTCCATTTAGATGGGATCATCTCAATATGAGTGAGGTAATATCTAAACAGTCTTCTGAAGTTCTCAGAAATAATTTATCATCATCTAAAGAAAAATATATGATCATAGAAATAACAGGAGCAATTTTATATTTTTCTTATTGTATACAAAGTACTTGTTAGCATGTCATTGGTCATTTTCATAGGAGAAGAATATATCAAATACAAAGTACATTTTACCCTTGGGACATAAGTAGTAAACACATAGATTTTCAAATGATTTTTTTCATTACTGTGGGCCTATTTTCTGAGGTCACTAATTTGTTCCATAATACTTCAATTTTAGTTCTTTTTTTAAAAAAACAACACACATTTTTTTTAAAAAAGAAACAACACATATTTATTTATTCTTATTCATATCATTGTCCCTGGCATAGTATATTTTGTCGTAGGGGTCAAACACCAAAACAAACAAAACAAAACAAAACAAAAAAAACAGCAAGCCAACACACACACACACACACACACACACACACACACACACGTGCTTGGAATTCCAGTAGGAATCCCAGGTTTAAAAATATTCTGACTGTACAGAGAAAGTTAGTTTAGCAATCAGAATCTGCAGTCACCCCCCATTTGTATCTCTTAGCTCTCCAAACTAGCTTACAGCCCTAGTTAACAAGCGGATGCCAGGTCTCTCAAGTCCCCGTGGACTCCCAGCACATAGTGGCTGAAGAGCGCTGAGTGGCATGTGCTCCTCCTTCACGTTGTTCAGTGGCCTTTTGTTATCACAGTTGTGCTCCCACCCACCACCCACCCTCACTACTGATGGGTTGCTGTCAACACCTCCTTTCTCATAGTCACGTTTCCCAGGGTCTTCCACTCAATAGACCTCAAAAGAAAGCAGCTATTCTTCCTAAAAAGTTGGGGGTTATCTGTCCTAGCAGATTGCAAAGGTCTCTCTGACTCCTTCAGCAACTCATCTTAGTCTTAGCCTTAAAACATCAAGTACAGTCCTCATCATATCCTTCTCTGGTACGTATACTATATGGAGAATATAATCTGTTCAAAGCAGGAAAAAGATCAATGTGACCTGTCACATTGTGACTTGTCAGAAGAAATAAAGTCCACAGTGCACATCAGAGACAAAGTCAGAAAATGAAGAAGTTCCTCAAGTGAGAGAACAGAGGCCAGCTCCTCATTGTCCCTTTGTCACACTCATGTCTACATTCAAATAGCAACTTTCTGGCTCTCCATCTAGCACAGGCATACTTCATCTACAATCACATACATATGAGAAAACTTACACTTGAGTTCTGCTTCTAGTTTTTACACTATAAATAGATTTCTGATACATTGGCTCAATAATCCATGCCTTTCTGGAGAGTTTTACATTCATATCTCTTCCACAAATCTTAATTTAACAATTAGAAAGAGCAAAGATAAGCAAATAATACTAATAATGTCACTATCTTTTTTGTTATTAGGTTCAAAGTGGAGTCAGAAGAAATGAGGCCTACCCTATCTGGTTGGGACTTCCATCTCTGCAGGTGGCCGATGAAGACGCTCGCCTTTTTGCTTTTTATAACCTGCTCCGTTGCCTACGCAGGGATTCTCATAAGGTTGACAACTATCTCAAGCTCCTGAAGTGCCAAATCATCTACAATAACAACTGCTAAGCTCACATCCATTCCATCTATTTCTGGAATGGTTCTTAATGATCTACCCCATAGCAAGCTTCTTTTAGTTTTATAGCTTTTTAATGCATGCTTGGTGTAATGGGTCTTATCTTAAAAAATAAAAACCGACTTCTTAGAGATGTCAAAATCTACAAGAGCAATTTGTCAAAGTTTCTTATCTTCACTTAACAGAAAATCAAAAGAAAATTAATCACTATCATTGAGAAGTTCCTATTAAATTTTGTCACAAATAGCAGAAGTTAGCATTACAAATAAGACAATTAACAGCTTACTTTAGAATCACAGTAAATCATTGTGAGTCGAGTTATTAGAATCAAAGAATTTGATAATTATTAATCATGCTGGTCATGCTAACAAGAAGATTGAATTCTCAGGATTCTTTCTAAAAGGCAGCCATATCCTATCAGCTAACTTTCAAAGTATTATGGCAGACAATTTTAATACTATGAAATTGTAATGCACCCAAGTAGCATGAGGTTTACTAAACAGTCTCAAATTATCAGGATGCTATCTTAGTCTATTCAGGCTAACACCACAGACTGGTCATTTATAAACGACAGAAATTTAGCTCTCACAGTTCTGGAGGTTGGAGTACAAGTCCGGGGTGCCGCCATGGTGGGGTAAGGACCCTCATCTGGGTCCCAGACTTCTCATTGTATCCTCACATGGCATAAAAGGCTAGCGAGCTTTGTGGGTCTCTTGTATAAGAGCACTAATTCCATTCACAAGGGCCAAACCTCATAACTTAAATCCCAAAGGCCCCACTCACTAGTACCATCACCTTTGGGGATTTGGGCAACAACATATGAATTATGGGGTAACATAAACATTCAGACCAATGGCACATACAAAGATGAAATGGCCTTATCCTTCTCCAGTGGCTGTCTTCAACCATGCTCTACTGAGTTCCCATCTGCTTAGTACAATCTTGGGCACATTCCATACAACTCTGGGTCTACCAAGTCCCATCCAGACAAGTTTCAACTCCATCCCATATGTAACCTCTTTAGTGTTTTTCTCTCCCCTATTATGGCTCAGGAACCTAATGGAGAAAGTAGATGTGGTCTATTACTGCAAGATTTCTTCTCACTCCCTCTTCTGGATAGCCTTTCCTCTGGCTATGCTAGATGGGATGGAGGATGAGGAAAGATGAAAAAGTTTTGACATCATGATCTTACGTGGTGCTTTTGTAGCCTTCTCATTGCTGACAGGGACTAACCTTAAATTCCCTCTAAGTGGCAAGTGTCTCTCTTGTGATTTTCCAGGACATTTACAAATGGGGACACCCCACTCTATAGTCTATCAGGGTAAATGCTCTGGCTCAATTCTTCTCTTCACCCCACGGCTCTGACATTTGCAGTATTCTCCACAGCCTCTTCTGTTGTTCCCTGGTCCCACAAGCTCCCCACTGTAGAAAACTGGCTCAAGTCACCTATCTACCAACCCTTTCACAGGAAATTCAGGCCTCATAATCACTCTAAACAACTGAGTGCCGATAATACTGGATTGCTTCTGACCCCTTCCTTCCCCGGGGTCTCTTCACAATTCTCTTCTCTACCTCCTTGCATAGACACAGAATGGGTCAGAAAACTGGATTCATAAGCAGATATTAACCTGAGGAATTAAATGCCATTCTCTCTTTCTTTGAGATCCAATGAGTAATTATCTCTGTTAATAAGTATCTTAGAGAGTTGGCCTTACAAATATTCCCTACTCAGACACTGAATTACAGCATCCTCCTCATACACTTAATCTTCTATTGATGAGACTCAAGAGGGGTGACTAGATTAGGGCAGCTCAGCTTGTTCAATGGCCTCTAGACAACCTAGGATGATGGCCTATTTCTTGCTCGCACTCCTTAGAAAGCAATAGCATTGCCAGGCTGCTTTGCAGCAGCTTTTTAGGATTTTAGCAGGATTTCCTAGACAATAGACAATAAGAAATATTCCACCCAACATCCTGATAGAGATGAAATAAAAAGGTAGATAGAAAGGGGGAATAAAATGGAAAAAAGGAAAAGAAACATAAAGGAAAGGAAAAGCATGAAGAGAAAAAGTGAGTAGAAGACATAGTTTGTGAAGGATGAGCTGCTATTAGAATGCTCTATTTGGTGAAGATTTAAATTTTTATACTCTAAGAGCAAATATCTCATATTTTCCTTTTACCTCCCTTTCTTATTCTTTCGTTCTTTTCCAAAATGTCCCTGTGTATTAGGGAGTATTCTTTGCCCTTAATAATTGATTTGCAGCCCTGACCAGTTTGGCTCAGTGGATAGAGCATCAGCCTGCGGACTCAAGGGTCCCAGGTTCGATTCCGGTCAAGGACATATACCTTGGTTATGGGCACATCCCCAGTAAGAGGTGTGCAAGAGGCAGCTGATCGATGTTTCTCTCCCATCGATGTTTCTAACTCTATCTCTCTCCCTTCCTCTCTGTAAAAAAATCAATAAAATATATATTTTTTTTAAATAATTGATTTGCAATAGCTCTAGAGATGAGCAGAAGGTGGCACCTCCTCAGATCAGAATTCAAGGCATTTTTCTTCTGCCATGCAAAGAACCCTTTCTCCCATATACAGAAACATTGTCTACCAAACCCAATCTCTTCCCTCATAGCCAGGGCTATTTTTGTCTGAGTCCTCCTGCCTCTAGCTGAGATGATTCAAACCTTTCAGAATACAACAGAAATACTGTGTCCCACATCTATCTCTCCCTTTGATCCTGCATGCATGCAAAATGCCAGCTTTCTAATATTTCAGCTCTTTTCTTTTAAAAGGCATGAGAGTATGGAAAAACTTTTATGCATTTTTAAAGTCTTTTATTGCTGAAAACATCTAACTCTATTGTGTCACCCACCTCACTTCCTTTTCTTCAATATCTAGATGTTTTCAACAGAGAGGATAGCATTTATCAGGGGGAAATTTGTCAATAAGAGGACAATGCAATTGTATGACACATAACTTCACCACTGGCCCACTTGCATCTTCATGTATTTTTCTCTTAAAAGTTTATTCCAAGCACAGGTTTAAGTTTTCAGATAAAATACTGAGTGGTGGTATTAAAAGGCCTCTCCCTGCTTGACCATGACATGTGAACTGTATACTGTAGCTTTCAGACCAGATTGAGCAGAACCATGGGTATTCTGTAGAGTCAGCAAGGGGTAGCTAGAAAGTGGATATTTGGGGAAAATGTAACAATCACTCCCCTGCCAACCAGAGTGAGTCTATCCCCTACCCTCTCTTTTTACAGATTTCCATGTAAAATTACATTTGAAAAACGGGCGTACTATAGCAAGAATAACAGCAGTGGTTACAAAAAAGAAACAAGCAAATGAAAAATCCTTGAAATTAACTGATCGCATAGATCACTAAATCAGGTGTCATAGGTACTACAAGGACTGAGAGGCAAGAAAATTATCTTACTGAAGTTTGTTCTCAAGTTGTAGAGAAAGAGAGTGTTACATAGACATGCAAATTACTATACTAAGGTAGAGAAAAGATAGTATAAAGGGCAATGCTAAACAGTGCTAGAGTATATTAAAGAGCAGTTAGGAAACATCTGGACATAAGAACAAGGAAGTTTTTTGGAGTGACACAATTGTGATGGCTTTCTGATGGAGTTTTAAAGGGTTGATGGGATATTGATAGGCAAAAATAGGTAAACAGCATATCTGTCAATTCACTTAGAATCATTTTATGAAATAAGTATCTACTACATTCTGAACAAAAGGAACTGAGATATCCTATCTAATAAAAGAGTAATATGCAAATTGACCGTACCTCCGCTACACCCACAAGCCATGCCCACCATCCAATCAGGAGTGAGTATGCAAATTAACCCAACCAAGAAGGCTGGGGCCACAGAGCTGCAGCAAGCAGGAGGCTTGGGTTTCCCTGGCAATGGAGGAAGCCAAGCTTCCCTGCCGCCCTGGCTGGCCCAGGCCTACACTCAAGGCTACAAAGTTTCAATTATAGAAGATAAATAAATCCCAACAAAAATGATGGCAGCCATGGAGCTGGAGAGAGCAGGAGGCTTGAGTTGCACCCAGCGATGGAGGAAGCCAAGCTCCTGCAGCCCTGGCCTGCCTTGGCCTCTGCTACAAAGTTTCAATTATAGAAGATAAATAAATCCCAAAAAAAAATGGCTGTGGCCACGGAGCAAGCAGGAGGCTTGGCTGTGCTCAAGGCTGCAAAGTTTCAATTATAGAAGATAAATAAATCCCAGATACCAGGGCCTCTGCCTGGGGGGCGTGGCCAGCCTGCAAATTACCACAGGCCTCTCGCCCAGGTCACCCAATGCCCCAAGGGAAGCCCCACCCTGATCCGGTACACCCTTCAGGGCAAACCAGCCAGCCCTGACCCTTGTACGAGGCCTCTATCCTATCTAATAAAAGAGTAATATGCAAATTGACCATCACTCCAACACACAAGATGGCTGCCCCCATGTGGTCAAAGATCCTGCCCCCATGTGGACACAAGATGGTCACCACAAGATGGCCAGCAGGGGAGGGCAGTTGGGAGGGACCAGGCCTACAAGGGAGGGCAGTTGGGGCAATCAGGCTGGCCGGGTAGCAGTTAGGCATCAATCAGGCTGTTAGGGAAGTGGTTAGGGGGTGATCAGGCTGGCAGGCAGAAGTGGTTAGGAGAAATCAGGAAGGCAGGCAGGCGAGCAGTTGGGAGCCAGCAGTCCTGGATTGTGAGAGCGATGTCTGACTGCCCATTTAGGCCCAATCCTACTGGGATTGAGCCTAAACGGGAAGTTGGACATCCCTCAAGGGGTCCCATATTGGAGAGGGTGCAGGCTGGGCTAAGGGACACACCCCTGGTACACAAATTTCGTGCACTGGGCCTCTAATAGTATTATACAGTACTAGTAGCCCTGCTCACGAATCCGTGTGCCAGTAGCTCGCTAGTAGCTCGCTGCCACCCTCCAGTAGCTCTCTGCCCACTGTCCCACTCTCCTCTAGCTCCCCCAGCTCCGCTCCCCTCTGCCCCCCGCTCATAGCTTGCTGCCCTTCCCCCTCCTGTAGCTCTCCACCACCCGCTTGTAGCTCGCTGCCCTACCCTCCTGCTGATCTGTGATCCGGTCGTTATGGGGTTGGTCATTACACTGTGAAGCGTAATGACCATTTGCATATTAATATTTATTATATAGGATTATTAAACAATTAACTCTAACCAAAACACAAGATATGTTCATTGTTTTAACATGTAATCTCTCTCATGATTATGCTCCCATGACATGCTATATACATTACCTTAGGGCAGTGATGGGCAACCTTTTGAGCTTGGTGTGTCAAACTTTGCCAAAAAACTGAGCATAATTCAGGTAATGTGTCACTTTGAGGAAAAAACTAACTCCAAGACTCTAGTCGCAAATGTTTCATCCTCAGGAGCAGCAAATGTTTCATCCTCGGCATGTGGCCACATGTCATCAGAAATGGGCACGCGTGTCATAAGTTCGCCATCACTGCCTTAGGGTAATCATGGGGCAACCCCTTTTAAGAAGTGTTAATGGATTGTGGAGGATCATTTATGCCAACTTGGAGTTTATACTTATTCTAGAAGGCAAGAGGAAACCAAGAAATTTTAGGGCAAGAGAGAAATATGTCCAGCATTAGAAAATAGAAAATGAATCTGGTTTGGAGGGTTGTGGAAGTGTGGGGCTAGTAGAGAAAAAGAACTGGTCCAGAAAGAAATAAGTTGGAATATTTCTATGACACTCTAAAAGAAAATAAAAAAGTGTTCTGCCTGGAGGAAAGAAGAAAGAAGCGAAAGATGTGAGAGATCTAGGAACAGCAATAGAATTCTAATATATAGAGGGAATGAAGCAGATATTAGACAAAAATCCATCCACGAACACAAGACTAGATGAGTAAATAAGTGATGGTAAAGTCAGAGAGAGAGAGAGAGAAAGGGAGGGAGAAAGAGAGACAGAGGAAGAAGATAAATTAAGGTTTTGTCCAAATACATTCAGACTTTATTTTCTTGTATTTCATTGACTTAGCACCAGAAATCATAAAAAAAATAAATGTTACTTTAGCAAGTCACAGAGATGAGTCTATTTATGCACTTTCTCTAAGAGTTTCCCATTCCTTTATCTTAAAGCCCCCCATTTACTGTTCCTTCATTGTCTTCTTACTCTCAGCAGATGGTCAGTTAATCACTAATCCAACAAAGAATTAAAAGTGTTGTCTCCTAAGATAATATTCATATCGAAGGACTCTTGAAAGAAAAGCTTTCTAATCCCCTAAAAATAAAATTCTAATAGTGAGTGACTATTTCTCAGAAGCATTTTTCCCAAATGCCCAGTCGGCAATCATATAGGACTCTGCTACTTAGAAATCTGTGGCAACAATTATAATCTATTTGGATGGTAAATATAGAAAAGTCAAATGAAGCAACAAAAGACACTTAAAAAGCAATGGATGCACAAGTGGAACAGATAACATGTTTTAAAGCAGGGCCATGCTTGCACACCATACCAGCATGATAGGAGCTTTGTGAGTCTAACCAGGGGTCGCTTCTTCAATGAAGGCTCTATGGGATTGGCCCTGAGAAATCTCATGCAACTAAAATCTTTAAACAGGATTCTTTGACTCTAAGACTCAGAACCCACTTAATTGCATAAAGTAAAAAATAGGAATGTATGTATTGCGTATTTGAAAGGTGCTAAGAGAATAGATTTTAAAATTTCTCATTAAAAGAAAAAAATTGTAGCTATGTATGGTGACAATGTTAACTAGACATATTGTGGTGATTATTTGGCAATATATACAAACATCAAATCATTAAGCTGTACATCTGAAACTAATATGTATATGTCAATTATATGTCAATAAAACAAATAATAAAAATTGAAAAATAAATTTTAAACATTTTTAAGGAATATACTTTTTGATAAAGAAAGCAACTCAAGAGAAACCAAGATGGCGGCATAGGTAAGCACCTAAACTGCTGCCTCGCACAACAATTTTAAAACTACAACTAAAAGACAAAACAGACATCATCCAGAACCATAGGAAAGCTGGCTGAGTGGAAATTCTACAACTAGAAGGAAAGAGAAAAGCACATGGATAATCAGAGGAGCTGCAAAAGGCTGAGGTACGAAGGCATGCACGTGGGCATCTGAGTGCCTAGCTGGCTCATACGGGGGGAATCCAGACTGTCAGGCAGAAACTCAGGGGAGCCGCGAAAGGCAGAGGTCTGGAGGCGCATGTGCAAGTGCGCGAAGAGAGGACTGACTGCTGAGTGTGCCACTGGCTTTCTCTAGTGGGAGAAAAAAAGAAGCTTCCCACTGCGCTGAACTCCAGTTCCTGACGAGAATCTGGGAATCCAGATTCATTGGGGGAGAAACTGGACTGTCTGGCAGTGGGCAAAACTCAAGAGCGGCTTACTCTTAGAGGTGCTTGCAGCAATTCCCGAGGGACACTGAGACCCAGGGGCCTCATAGGGCAGGGCTGATGGGAAGCCAAGACTGTCTGCTTTGCCCTGAGACTCCACTCCATCCAAGCTGAGCACAGAGGCTTTTGCAATTTTGCAAGTCTTGTCTCATAAGGCTGTCTCCAGCACAGAAGTTCTCCTGGCGTAGACACAGCTGATCCTTACAGCCAATTGGCCTGGAGGTTAATTCCTCCCAGTGATACCAACAACAATCAAGACTTAACTACAAAAAGGCTGTACACACAGTCCACAAAGGGGTGTACCAAGAGTGTCCACCTCAGGTAACTGGGGAGGCCGAGCCACTGGGCCCTATAGGACACCTAGCACACAAAGCTACCCTACCAACTCAGGGAAGCAGTGAAAATGCGGAAACAAAGAAACAGATCACAAACGAAAGAAATAGAGAAAACACATGACTGGATATAGAGTTCAAAACCATGGTTATAAGGTTTTTCAAGAATTTTCTAGAAAAGGCCAATAAATTTAGCGAGACCCTCGAGGATATGAAAAAGGAACAACTAGAAATTAAACATACACTGACTGAAATAAAAAAATATTATACAGAGACCCAACAGCAGACTAGAGGATTGCAAGAACAAGTCAAAGATCAGAAATACAAAGAAGCAAAAAATACTCAACCGGAAAAGAAAAAAGAAAAAAGAATCCAAAAATATGAAGATAGTGTAAGAAGCCTCTGGGACAACTTCAAGCATACCAACATCAGAATTATGGGGGTGCCAGAAGAAGAGAGAGAGCAAGATACTGAAAACCTATTTGAAGAAATAATGACAGAAAACTTCCCCCACCTGGTGAAAGAAATAGACTTACAAGTTCAGGAAGCGCACAGAACCCCAAACAAAAGGAATCCACAGAGGACCACACCAAGACACATCATAATTAAAATGCCAAGAACAAAAGACAAAGAGAGAATATTAAAAGCAGCAAGAGAAAAACAGTTAATTACCTACAAGGGAGCACCCATATGATTGTCAGCTGATTTCTCAACAGAAACTATGCAGGCCAGACGAGAGTGGCAAGAAATATTCAAAGTGATGAATAGCAAGAACCTACACCCAAGATTACTCTACCCAGCAAAGTTATCATTCAGAATTGAAGGTCAGATAAAGAGCTTCACAGTTAAAAAAAAAGCTCAAGGAGTTCATCAACACCAAACCAATATTATATGAAATGCTGAAAGGTATTTTTTAAGAAGAGGAAGAAGAAGAAAAAGTAAAGATAAAAATTATGAACAACAAATACATACCTATCAACAAGTGAATCTAAAAATCAAGTGAATAAAAAACCTGATGAACAGAATAAACAGGTGAATATAATAGAATCAGGGGCATAGAAAGGGAGTGGACTGAAAATTCTCAGGGGGAAAGGGGTGTGGGGAGTGCGGGAAGAGCCTGGACAAAAATCGTACACCTATGGATGAGGACAGTGCGGGGGTGGGGGTGGGGGGGGGTAAGGACAGAGGGTGGGGTGGTAACCAGGTGGAGGGGAGCTATGGGAGGGGGGGGGGAAGAGGAACAATTGTAATAATCTGAACAATAAAGATGTATTAAATTTAAAAAAATAAGAAAGCAACTCAACTAATGCTTTTTAGTTTTTTTTAAAGGTACATTCTTGCTAGCATATTGGGTCTAAAACCTCTCCAACTTCAGTTTATGTTTATTCTGAGAAAGATAACAGAAGAATGACCTTATAACATTAACTGCAGAAGACTTTGGCTACAATAGCCAATTTTAAAAAGTCCTAACACTTGTAGGCCCAGTACTCTGCTATTGTTTATTAAACAAATATTTAGTTAAGTTGCTCTTCACCCAGGCATCACGGCCCGGTTGTGGTGCCTGATTCACATCAATGAGCAAAGCAGGCCAACTCTTGCCCTCATGAAACTTCCATTCTGTATCTGGGGGAAGACAGACAACTCACAATAAACATGAGTACAAGTACACTGCATACACGTTTCCCTGCCGTCTGACAGTAGAGTGTTCCTATGATACCTTTCATAAGCCAACATGGCATAAAGCGAAGACGCGATTACCGCTACTTTATATGGAAATGTTTTGAGCATTCCCGGCCCAAAATATAACGCACACACAATGTCTTTATCTCATTCACCATTATCAAAACACTTAATTATGTCTAGTTTTATGCTAAGTGTAACACCCTTAAGAGCTTTCTTGGGCTTTTCTGGTACTTTGGAAAACATCTTGCTTACGAATGCACAGAACAAATCGAGATAAAGCACAGATGCTCAGAGACACGGGTCAAAGCTATGGCAGCTTATGCTGAGAGGCTGAGTGTAGCTCCCGAGGAAGGAGCTTGGCAGGGCCGCTCTTGCTGCTCAGGGTGTGAATGCTGCCTCTGTAACTGCTGGTGCAAAGCAAACATCAAATCTTATTTTTGCGTTTCATCTTTTTTCCTAAAAGCAAAAGTTCTCATTGGATTTCCTTTTTAGCAAAAACAGGTGCTAATGTAGGACTTTCCTAAAAGCCAAGTGACTGTTAACAAACTTTTGGAAAGCAGGGATACCTACAGTATGTAGGTGACCTATGCTATGCAAAAAGGTAATAGTGAAGCAGAATAAGGAGCTTAGAGTGAAAAGGTGGCAAAATGGGAGGGATTTTTAAAGCAGATTAGAACCCACTGAGAGCAACAACCCCTGACTTCCTCTGGTAAATCATACAAACATATGCTCCTTGCATTCCAGGTTCAAATTTTGTCTTGTCCAGCCAGATTTCTTTCTCTTGTGCACAACTTCAAAAAGGTTTCTTTCTCTGAGGCTCTAAGACAGATGTATGTTCTTCAAACTCATGCAAACTTAAGTATTCTGAACATTCTGCATCTCTTCAGTTATAGTGAGGATTTTGTAAATTATTTTGGGTTAAACTCCCCATATTAAGTAACTTTTTATGCAGCAAATTGTGACAATCTTCTCTTTCCTGATTGCTAATCTCCAAACTATTTTGACTTTATAGCAGCCTATCAGTGCCTCAAATTACATAATTTTAAAATGTTATACATTTATTACTACTTTAATATATTGTGTCATTAAAAATATAAATTCAAGGACAATGATATAAAAATAAATAGAAATAGAAATGCTGATATTTTCTTTCCAAAGGGATGAGGGCACTCACATTTAAGGCCAATGGGCTAATGGATTCTGTACCCACACACATAATTATTCCACAGTTGTTACTATCATAAAATAATTTATTTTACATATAATTTAAATCAAAGCTGTTAGAATGCCACAAGGGGGCAGGGAAATAAAATTATATGTGAATAGCTCTCTTTATATGCATACATAAAATTTTGTAATCTCAATTAAATAATCACCATTAGCCATTTTATACCATCAATTCATCTACTTCTAAATACTAATCAAAATTTTACAATAGATTTCATTTCTTCTAGGGTTTAAATCTCAAGGCATGCCAGAAGCAGAGTGATGGCCTACAAGAATAAATAAAATGTAGATAGTTAAGATTATATATATATATATATATATGTGTGTGTGTGTGTGTGTGTGTGTGTGTGTGTGTGTATGTATACATACTGTTTATATCCATTTATATAGAGAATTAATGAAGAAATACAAAAGACTTAAAATTGGATGAAAACTAAAATGTACTCACTCAGAGTTAGATGTGCTTATTGTACAGCACACTTCAGTCTTCACTGTCATAGAAAGGTTCTTGGAACTATGGCAAAATGATATATCATGAAACCAATTATACCAAAAGCTAAGTGCTATAAATAAGAGGTATGTCCTTCATTAACGTTACAATGAAAAGGCAATAAAGATGCATATAAGCATAACCCATGGACACAGACAGTAGGGGGATGAGAGCATGTGCTGGGGGGGGGGGGGGCGGGTGGGAACAACCAGGGAGAGGACAAGGAGGGGGAAGGATACATATGTAATACTTTAAACAATAAATAATTTTTTAAAAAGGCAATGAAGGAAATGTTATTCAAGGGCCTCCTGTACTTCCTCTGCTTCCCATGGCTTCCAAAGAAAGAGGGCTCGACAACTTCTATCTCCTTCTGCCCGGTGTGGAGTCTTTCCTTCACAACTTCCTTCTTTAGCATGTCTTCCCCAGGCATAAAACAGATCCGAACTTCAGGTCCAGACAAGATGGTATAGATCTGTTTATGCCCTCTCCTCATCCTGGAAATAACAAGAGGCCACTAAAGGAGACTTCTGATGCTTGATAAGAAGAAGATAAACTACTTTGGGACCTGAAGACTGGAGAAGAAACAGCAGTACCCAGGAAGGTGACCCAGGCCCAGCATTCACTGCTCTCCAACCTATCATCAGAAGGCAGCCTGGGTAGCGCCATTCCTTCCTGGAAAGAACCTGAGTGAACACCAGGTGAGCTGGACTGAGTGCATAAGGAGGATGAATGAGGAGAAACTCAAAGCCAGTCACATAGCATGTGCAAGAGACACCACACAAGCAGCCTGGTTCTGAAAAACAATTTGCCCCACGTGACCCCCTGTAAGAAACTCCCACCACAACAAGCAAGCATCTCAGCCAGCAAACACTCTCTGCTTCTCTCTGCTTCTCTCCCGCCACCTCCCCACAGGGGAAGGAAGATCCCGTAAGAACAAGTGTCTGGCCAAGGAAGCCTTCCCAAGCCTGAAACTCCCTTCCACACTGGAGAAATGAGAATGGTTGGGTAAAAACAGCAGAAGGGACTCAACCACACAGGCATCAGGGCATGGAATGTCTCTTCGTCTTCAAGAACCTAAAACTGTCCTCCTCTGCCCCCTGGGGCAGCTGGGGGCATTAGTAGGGGATCATGCCACATATTCTGTCTCATAAAGCATCTTTTTTCCTATAGGCCTGGGCTGCCGTCTACACCAGAGGTTTAGCTTGAGGAAACCCCTTTTGCTTCCCCAGGCAGCACCATCAGAAAACAGTTGGAACCCAGCAACATTAGATAAGTCATACATACTTATCTGTTTGAACATTAAACTGTCGACAGAACCAAAACCCACAAACTAAGTCAGGACCTGCATACAAATCTGAACAGTGTGACTTTCTGCTAAAACAAGATTTACATAAGATCCCAGAGTCTTTGAACATAAGACAAAGCAACAACTGAAAATGATTTGAACATAAGCAACAACTGAAAATGATTTGAACATAAGCAACAACTGAAAATGATTGTTACACCAAGAACCAAGAAAATGAAAACTTGAATGAGAAAAGACAATCAACCAATGCCAACACTGAAATGAATCAGATGTAGTTATCTGACGAGGGTTTTTAAGCAGCCACCATAAAAACACTTCAAGATACATTACAAAGTCTATGTAATTTAAACCTGTGTAAATTGAACAACACATTTCTAAATGATCCATAGGTCAAAAAGAAAATTTCAATGTAATTAAAAAAATACATAGAGCCCTAACCGGTTTGGCTCAGTGGATAGAGCGTCGGCCTGTGGACTCAAGGGTCCCAGGTTCAATTCCGGTCAAGGGCATGTACCTTGGTTGCGGGCACATACCCATTGGGGAGTGTGCAGGAGGCAGCTGATTGATGTTTCTCTCTCATTGATGTTTCTAACTCTCTATCCCTCTCCCTTCCTCTCTGTAAAAAATCAATAAAATATATATTTAAAAAAATTAAAAATAAATACATAGAAATCAGTTTAAAAAATGAAAGCACTACATATTGAAGTATGTAAGATGTAGCTAAAGCAGTAATGAGAGGGAAATTGATAGTAGTAAAGGGTTATATTAGAAATAATAAAAGATCTAAAGTAAATTATAAAATTTCATACCTCAAAAAATGACAGGTAAAGTAAACCCAACACAAGCAGAAGGAAGGTAATAATATAAGTAATGGTAGAAATCAATGAAACAATAAAATGATTATTGAGACAAAAATCTATGGTTCTTTGGGAAAAATAAATAAAATTGATAAATTCCTAGCAAGACTAACAACATAAAATGAAAGAAGACACAAATCACCCATATTAAGAATAATATTGAGATATCACATATCATATAGTTATTTTTAAAAGTTAAGAGAATACTACAAATAATTTTAAACGTATGAAGCTCACAATTTAGAAAAAATGACCAGTTCCTCAAAATTCACAAATTACCACAAGTCAACCAAGAATTAAATCATCTTACTAGACTTATAACCTTTAATGGTATTTAAATTATAATATAAAAGCTGTTAAAAAAATAAACCTTCAGTTCCAGATGGTTACACTAGATAATTCTAACAAAAAATTAAAGAAAAATTAACATCAATTTTACACATCTCTGAGAAAATAGAAGAGAAGGAAACCCTTCCCAACTAATTTGATGAGACCAGTATTGCCTTATACCAAAACCAGACAAAGGTAATACCAAAAAGACCTCCAAAGCTACAGAACACTATCTATCTTTCTATCTATTTTTTGTATAATACCATATCTCATAAATTTAGATTTAAAAGTCCTCACTCTCATAAGTACAAATCAGTAAACTAAATCCAACAATGTATAAAATCAGACCTTGAACTGTTTCTGGTCCCTTCCTAGTTCTTGTTGTACTACCTATCTCTCTAAAGTATTTAAATAAGTCAGTAATACCATCATTTGGGGTCCTAGTAAAAAAAATTATTATTATAACAATATGGTCAAAGAAAGTCAAGTCTAGGTCAAATCAGAAATTGACTTTTCCAATTAAAGTTAATCATGCAATAGTCATTCTAAATGTCTATTGATAATACATACAATTACTTTTTTATAAAATGAAGAAGATATTTCTATAGCATAAAATAGGGATATATTCTCTTGATCTTTTTCAATAACTTATGGGCCTTTGAAGGCTGACCTGACGAGACTGCATTCCTCTGGCTTCTACTCAAGTTTCACCAGTGGTAGACACTAGCAAGAGATTGGAGAGCCAGCAGAGAAAGAGATTAGTGTCCAGGTTTTCCCAACTGAATTCCAGAGCTCTGGTCAGATGTACTCTCTTACAGTTACAACTACCTACAAATCTCTACAGATTCCAATGTCCACTCTCTCCCTTTATTCCTGCAGGCTTAAGTTGTTGGTGTCTTCCTACCCTTGTCTGTCCCCCAAATTTTTGCCATACCTTTTAGGTTACTCTTAACTCTACTACAACTTCCAAGTATCCCCTCAAGCTCATTAAACTCTACTGATTTTTGTCATTTGAGTATACCAGCTTGTCTTCTGACAATTACATAGGTAGATACAGAGTTGCTACATGAAAATGATCCCTTTGGGACCAGTCACTAATTTCCCCATAGTAGATGGGTACCATCTTTATTCCTGAATCCAAAATCATAAATATAGAAATAGCTGCAGGTGCCACAACATCAAGTAAAAATAATTGTAAATAATCAGTTATTCAGATAATTTCTCTTAACTTTTTATATAATTTTGTAGATATTTCAGCCAATACTCTTGACATAAAAAAAGGGTTTTCTTATCTAGATAATTACCCAGTGGGATATTAGAAGAGGAAGGAAACTTGGATTCAACTAGACAACCCTCCCATTTTTGAGATCTATAAATAAATCCAAGAATAAGTCATTTATCTAAACTCATAAAACTAGATGGAAAAATAGGAACAGAAACTACATTTTCTAATTTCAATCCAATGTGCTTATAATAAGAAGTGCCATCTCTTCAAAACTCTCCTTTTGAAGCATATACAGGTTTGAGCATGCACTGCTAAAAATCTTTCTCTCATAAATCTGTGTGTCTTATAACTTTAAATATGCTATAAATATATGTGACATATGCTTTAGAGTTCAAATGGCAATGAACAGATGAATGCCATACCCTAAGTAGCCTGAAAACAAGAATCATCTCTAGGTATTGACCAAGGTCACATTTTGCCATAGTGACCAGGGCCCCAGAAAACAACATATTTTGAAAATTATAAAAACAAAAATAGTTTAGCTACTAACTTAGTTTTTTAAATATATTTCTTTATTGATTCAGAGAGCAAGGGAGAAGGAGAGAGAGATAGGAACATCAATGATGAGAGAGAATCATTGATGAGAGAGACTCATTGATTGGCTGCCTCCTGCATGCCCCCTACTGGGGATCGAGCCCGAAACCCGGGCAAGTGTCCTTAGCTAGAATCGAACCTGGGACCCTTCAGTCTGCAGGCTGACGCTTTATCCACTGAGCCAAGCCAGTTAGGGTGCTACTAACTTCTAAACTCTCATTAATTTTATTTATATTTTGTATTAGTTACATACCTGTGATTTAATCAGCAAGTAAATTCTTCTACATGACCATTATATTCTCATAGATCCCTGAATGTCTGTGTTTCTGACAATCAGTCTCTTCATAGGTTATATAATTACTGTACCAGCAAAGCTCCTTCAGACAGGCTCATATGTCATCTATGAACTCAGCCAAATATCACATACCATATGTCAATATTTCTGTTCATATGTCCTAAATATATTTCCAAACAATTTTTATTTGGAAGCTAAAGTGACTATCAGACAACATTTTGGAAATATCTCTTTTTCTCTAGGCTTTATGCCTGTGTTTATAGATGTCCCTCCATAATTGAACATAGAGGGGAAAATGTACTTTTTATGGCAGTCATTTTTTTTCTCTTTCCCCCCATTTATTCAGCTGAAAAGAGGAAATGAAAAAATATGAGCAATGGAGTTGAACATACTATAAAGTACCTCTATTTTTGGCAAGCAGCAGAACTATGGACTGTCTTTGCAGTGGTGTAGGACAAACTTAACTGCTTCCGTTTGTTTTTGCTTAGGCTAGGATTTCACATAGTATATTTCTCTAAAGTAACAGAAAAGTACACAAAGACAATTTAGAGAATAAAGAAGATGCTAAAAGCAGGGTGAACCCAAACTAACTGGATAACATTACTATAGTTTTTCAGCCTTTGTTTACAGGACTAAGCTTGCCTTGAGTGAAATCTCATAGATTTTCAAATCCCACCATCTCAAATATGCAATCTCAAAGTGAGAAACAAGAATAATTCATGAACATTTAAGGCCAGTCAGCGATAGCTCTGACTGAGCAGAGGGTGTTGTTAGGGTGTAATGGGAGGTAATACTGAGAAAATAATTTTTTGGATGCTAAAAACAGATAATTGAACAAAAGTTCAAAGAAACCATTCCTATAGTATGGAATGCCTGCTTGGAATTATTATCCTGAAAATACAATATCTGTACTGTGTATTCAATGATCAACTTTGGTATTATTCCCATAAGATAGAATATAGGGTAAAGGACACATTGTTTTTATTGGGGGGGAAAAACAAACAAACACAGAAAATAAACTCCTGGTGGGCTAAAAAGAGGGAGGAACTGTGCAGAGGCAGGGGTGCAGAAAGGAAGACAGGAGGGTACAAAAGGAAAATCTCATCAGCTTTGAAGGATGGACTTGATCCAATTCTGAGCTCAGAAAAGGAGAAAAATGCTTGTTTTCTATTTACTCCTTCCAAATCAAATTGGGTCAGAATTCAGGGGAACACCATAAATACAACCTTTCAGATTTAAAATTGGGGGAATTAATTGCCATGAACCAACATTTAAACCTAACCACCAGACTAAGCACTGCTACTATGGTAAATGAGTTCAAAATGGTTTACAAATGAACTTTTGAAACAAAACTGTTCCTTTACAGGTCAGAGATTTCCTGTAAAGAGGCAAACACACAAAAGATTATCCCACCAACCAATTTTCATATGTCTTAAAAAAACAATAATGTAGAAAGAGACAAGTAAATATTTAAAACTAGAGGCCTGGTACATGAAATCCGTGCATGGAAGGGTGGGTCCCTCAGCCTGGCCTGCACACTCTCCAATCTGGGATCCCTCTCAAAATCCAGAACCACTGGCTCCTAAGTGCTCACCTGCCTGCCTGCCTGATGCCCCTAACTGCTCTCCTGCTGGCCTGATCCCCCTAACTGCCTAACTGCTTTCTCCTGCCAGCCTGATCCCCCTAACTAGTCTCCCCTCCTGGCCTGATCCCCCTAACTGCCTATCTGCACTCCCCTCCTGGCCTGATCCCCCTAACTGCCCATCTGCTCTCCCTTCCTCTCTGTGCCTTCAGACATCTGGCGCAGGAGTGCTGAGAGCTCTCCGCTGAGGCCCCACCCTTGTCCTGATGCCCCCCTCTGGGCCCAGTGGCGCAGTGGGCCTGTGCGTGCCTCCACTGGGGGGGGCCGCTATGGCCCATTCTGATGCCCCCCTCCAGGCTGGGCAGTGCAGCAGGCCTGCGCGTGCCTCCATCAGAAGCAGCCTCCATCTTCGAGGCAGCATGACATTAGCATCGGACAGGCCTGCGCACGCCTCCGCTGGGGGCAGAAGTCTCTGCCCCTGTCCCCGCCCACCAGCTCCTGTGTGCATGCAGCCTGTTGACCGATCATGACTGGGACACCGTTAGGAACAATTAGCATATTACCTCTTTATTATATAGACTAGAGACCTGGTGCATGAAAATTCATGCACTGGAGGGAGAGTCCCTCAGCCTGGCCTGCCCCCTCTCACAGTCCAGGAGCCCTCAGGGGCAGGAGGCTACGTGGTGATCAGGGAAAGGCAATGCCCCATCAGACCTCTGCTGCTGCCACTGCCGGCAGCACAAGCTTCAGCCGGCACTGGTTACCTGAGCCTCAGGCGGCCCTGAGTGGCTGGAGGGCTGAAGGGACTGGGAGACTCCGGAGTCAGGCGTGCGGAGTGGCCAGGCCTGCCTGGGGGCAGGCCCAGCCTTGCTGCACACCTGCCACCCTGGCAGGGCTGAGGGGACTGGGCGCTGCCATCTTGTGGTTGTGGGCACCAACATCTTTGAGGGCAGGGTGGTCAATTAGCATATTCCCTCTTTATTGGCTGTGGGTGCCACCATTTTTATGACAGCATGAGGGTCAA
This sequence comes from Eptesicus fuscus, assembly GCF_027574615.1. Taxonomy (NCBI): domain Eukaryota; kingdom Metazoa; phylum Chordata; class Mammalia; order Chiroptera; family Vespertilionidae; genus Eptesicus; species Eptesicus fuscus. The sequence goes on from NC_072481.1 coordinate 74,275,886, forward strand.
CTAGCATATTCCCTCTTTATTAGATAGGATTACTCTGAACCACCAATATTATATACTTTGGGTAAAGTAATTTTAGACCTATATAATACATTTAACCAAGTCTTTATGCCATGTATTAACCACTACTCTTCAATAATATCATGTGCATAATTTCATTTGAATTTGTTACTCAATCATTTGTTTATGGTAGGTAATGAGTCTAGGGAACTGAGGCTTGAAAGATAAATTATTTAAATGAGTTCATTATTTAAAGTGTGATTGGCTCTTCCAATTTTACTGATAACATTCTTATCTATCATAATGACAATCATATCATTGATTGCCTAATTATCCAATTTTAAAATATTTGGGGGATGAGTGAAATTACCTTTTTTAGTTATTTATTCCTTTAATTATGTGTTTATATTCTGCTTACCCTGACTAGAGTATAAATTCCATGAGGGCAGGCACTTCATATTGTTCATCCCTATATCTCCAGTACCTAGAATAGTTGTAGGGCACAGAGTAATTGTTAGAGAAATGAATGAATGAATGAATGAATGAATGAATGAATGAATGATATAACAAATTATAAAATAAAATAAAATTCCTATAGCCATCTTATTTAAAAATGTAAATGCTAAAGCTACAAATGGGTTATTTGAATCTGTGGTTAAGTTTAGTAAAAATGGAATAATCTTACATTCTAATTACTTCCACATATCTTTTAGTTAACAGTAAATAAATCATTAGCTTATAAATCCACTACCAATATGGTAACCATCTTAGTCTCTACAAAAAATTCAGGTTCAATAGTGCTGTTCTAAATATAATCCTACAAGGCAAATGCTAAGGAAAATAATTCTAAGCCACTAAAGGCCAACACCATCTAATAGTAGAAAGCTCTTGGCTTGAGAGTCAAGAGACCAGATCCTAGTCCAAACATTTACTCACTAGTTGTGGGAACTTGTGTAGGCCATTTGACCTCTCTGAGCTAAACCCGCATCTGTAAAATGTCAGGATTGAATATAATTTCCAAGACCTATTTTAGCTTTAAAATTCTATCAAGGCAATAAATTGTTAGCTGGGGGGAAATTGCACCATGCAAATATACATAACAATAGCAGATAGCACATATAGTTTTTGCTAAGTGCAGACATTCTTGTAAGTACATAACATTGATTAACATTCAACATCTTCACAAACAAGACTATTAGATACCTTTCATCTTCTGCATTTTAAGGAAGAGAAACTGAGGCCAAGACATATTAAGCAGCTTTCTCAAAGTCCCAACAGATAGACATGCACAACGAAAGACCCCAAGTGGTCTGCCCTCTGCCTGCCCCTTATCATCCTGGCTTACCTCTTTTGACATCTTTGCACTCAAACCACGCTGGGCTTTTCTTGGACCCTGAGCACACAGACTTAATCCCATCAGAGATCCATTGCACTAGTTCTTTGCTTAAAGAATTCTTTCCCAAGATCTTTGCATGACTGGTTCCCTCTCTTGGTTTTGTGTCTCACATCAAAGATCATTGGCCTAATTTCTCTAACCAAAGTCATCACTACACATAGCTACTTCTTTTGCTTCTTAGCATTCACAGCCATCTGAAATTATCTCTCTTAGTTGTTTGTTAATTCATATAGGTGTTTATTATCTGCCTTCCCTGACTAGGATATAAGTTCCACTAGGCCGGGAATTTTAAAGTTTAATCACTGTACCTTCAGTACGTAAAGTAGTATGTGGACAGAGTAGTTAATGACTGTAGGATGAGTGAATGAATGATAACCTGACAAAAATTATTTTTCTTTATTCATCTTAGTTTTTCAAAAGTGTAAATGCTAAAGCCATTCACAGAATGTGTTAAATCTCTGCTATGCCATTTTAGTAAGGAGTATTTTCAGACAAAGAAGAAATTAGTTTATTGACAATACTTAGTACCAGCACATCTCAGAATTTTTGCTTTATTGGCACCTCCTATCAAAATAATTATGTAAACATTTCATTTTTTAATTAAAGTGTTTTTATTTTTATTTTTTTAATTTAATAAATCTTTATTGTTCAGATTATTACAATTGTTTCTCCTTTTTCCCCCATAGATCCCCTCCACCCAGTTACCACCCCACCCTCTTCCCTTACCTCCCCACCACTGTCCTCATCCATAGGTGTACGATTTTTGTCCAGGCTCTTCCCGCACTCCCCACACCCCTTTCCCCCTGAGAATTATCAGTCCACTCCCTTTCTATGCCCCTGATTCTAATATATTCACAAGTTTATTCTGTTCCTCAGATTTTTAAGTCACGTGATTTTTAGATTTACTTGTTGATAGATACGTATTTATTGTTCACAATTTTTATCTTTACTTTTTTCTTCTTCTTCCTCTTCTTAAAAAATACCTTTCATCATTTCATATAATATTGGTTTGGTGTTGATGAACTCCTTGAGCTTTTTATCTGTGAAGCTCTTTATCTGACCTTGAATTCTGAATGATAGCTTTGCTGGGTAGAGTAATCTTGGGTGTAGGTTCTTGCTATTCATCACTTTGAATATTTCTTGCCACTCCCATCTGGCCTGCATAGTTTCTGTTGAGAAATCAGCTGACAATCGTATGGGTGCTCCCTTGTAGGTAATTAACTGCTTTTCTCTTGCTGCTTTTAATATTCTCTCTTTGTCTTTTGCTTTTGGCATTTTAATTATGATGTGTCTTGGTGTGGTCCTCTGTGGATTCCTTTTGTTTGGGGTTCTGTGCACTTCCTGGACTTGTAAGTCTATTTCTTTCACCAGGTGGGGGAAGTTTTCTGTCATTATTTCTTCAAATAGGTTTTCAGTATCTTGCTCTCTCTCTTCTTCTGGCACCCCCATAATTCTGATGTTGGTATGCTTGAAGTTGTCCCAGAGGCTTCTTACACTATCATCAAATTTTTGGATTCTTTTTTCTTTTTGCTTTTCTGGTTGAGTGTTTTTTGCTTCTTTGTATTTCAAATCTTTGACTTGTTCTTGTGTTCCTCCAGTCTGCTGTTGGGTATCTGTATAATATTTTTTATTTCAGTCAGTGTATGCTTAATTTCTAGTTGGTCCTTTTTCATATCCTTGAGGGTCTCGCTAAATTTATCGGCCTTTTCTAGGAAATTCTTGAAAAACCTTATAACCATGGTTTTGAACTCTATATCCAGTCATTTGTTTTCCTCCCATTTCTTTCGTTTGTGATCTGTTTCTTTGTCTCCACATTTTGGCTGCTTCCCTGAGTTGTTAGGGTAGCTTTGTGTGCTAGGTGTCCTATAGGGCCCAGTGGCTCAGCCTCCCCAGTTACCTGAGGTGGACACTATTGGTGCACCCCTTTGTGGACTGTATGTACAGCCTTTTTGTAGTTAAGTCTTGATTGTTGTTGGTATCACTGGGAGGAATTGACCTCCAGGCCAGTTGGCTGTAAGGATCAGCTGTGTCTACGCCGGGAGAACTTCTATGCTGGAGACAGCCTTATGAGACAGACTTGAAAATTGCAAAAGCCTCTGTGCTCAGCTTGGATGGGGCAGAGTCTCAGGTCAGAGCAGACAGTCTTGGCTTCCTATCAGCGTTGCCCTATGAGGCCCCTGAGTCTCAGTGTCCCTTGGTAATTGCTGCAAGCACCTCTGAGAGAAGGCCGCCCTCGAGTTTCACCCACTGCCAGACAGTCCAGTTTCTCCCCCAATGAATCTGGATTCCCAGATTCTCGCCCGGAACTGGAGTTCAGTGCAGTTGGGAGCTTCTGGTTCCCTCCAGCTAGAGAAAGCCAGCAGCACACTCAGCAGTCAGTCCTCTCTGCGCACACTTGGGTGCGCGCCTCCAGACCTCTGCCTTTAGCGGCTCCCCTGAGTTTCTGCCTGACAGTCCACATTTCCCCCATAAGAGCCTGGGTCCCCAGGGGCTCGCCCAGAACTGGGGTTCAGTGCAGTCAGGAGCTTCCAACTCCCTCCTGCTAGGGAAAGCCAATGGCAACCTCAGCAGTCAGTCCTCTCTGAGTGCACTTGCATGTGCGCCTCCAGACCCCGGCCCTCCACAGCTCCCCCAAATCTCCGTGTACTTTTCTCTCTACCTGACAGTCCAGACTCCCCCCATATGAGCCTAGGTCCACAAGGTCTCGCCCGGAACTGGGGTTCAGTGCAGTTGGAACTGGGGTTCAGTGCAGTCGGGAGCTTCCTTCTCCCTCTCACCAGAGAAAGCCAGCCAGGCCCTCAGCCACCCTTCCTCTCTGCGCGCGTGTCTCCATACCTCAGCCCTTTGCAGCTCCTCTGATTCTCCGTGAGCTTTCCTCTTTCCTTCTAGTTGTAGAATTTCCTCTCAGCCAGCTTTCCTGTGGTTCTGGATGATGTCCGTTCTGTCTTTTAGTTGTAGTTTTGAAATTGTTGTGCGAGACAGCAGTTTAGGTGCTTACCTATGCCGCCATTTTTGTTTCTCTCCTAAAGAAGTGTTTTTAATTCAGAGAAGAATTCATATCTTTTACTAAATCACCCAAGAAACTGAGTGACAATATGAGTCATCAAAAACGTTAAGCTCACAGAATCTAATACTTCCCAGAAGCTTTAAATTTTATACTAAAATTCATATGCTTAAAGAGCACAGCACAAGTGATGTGCAGAAACAGAAGCAACAACCACCTTGTTTCATGTCTTCCCTGTGAAAGTGGTAACATTTAATCAGCAGAGAAAAACCTGTAGCGGGAACAGTGGGCAAATCTTGAGTGTGGTGTGATTGCATATGGAAGCAGCTTAAAGAAATCAGGATGGATTTCTTTCAAAACCTTCACTGTTCTGAAAACTCTCATGCTTGCTTCCATAATTTATTTAAAGGTAACTTTCAAAACCCATACTAAAAATGATACAATTAAAACTAAAAGGACAAAAAGGGAAAATTACAATAGAACAAATTAGTTAAAGCCAGGACTCAAGTGAACACACAAGATGCCTGTGGATCTGGACCCTTGTAAAAGAAGGTCAAATATTGATCCTACATTTTCTGGCCTTCAGTGCAAGGAGGGCCTTGAGGGACAGAGTCAGGAAGAAGAGAATTCCAATGTGACCCAATTGGGTACATTATTCATAGCATGGATGAATGGGGGAAGTGTGGCCCAGAACAGGCATTAATGCTTCTGAAATCTAAGAGAATCTTCCTCCATGGCTCCTCATAAGAATGGGGCTGGTGGTGAAAAAAACCAATAGCATTCTTACACTAAATGCATCAACATGTTTCATGAGACTGTTTCTCATAAAATTACTCACTGTGGGCTGGGCCATTGCACTATAAAGGCAATTCAATAAAAGCAATTATATGAGGGGCCAACAGCAATAAGCAGTCAATTAATGCAGTTCTCATCCAGACTACAATCCTTCCAGTGGTGATGGGGGCGGGGGGGAGAGAGAGAGAGAGAGAGAGAGAGAGAGAGAGAGAGAGAGAGAACATGCTTTTGTTTAAGTGAGATTTTCACAGAATTGGGGCAGCAGGACTTTAAGGTAGTATTCCTTAACAGTTACATGGAGTGCAGCTGTCCCGTGTTCTGCCTTAGTTTGGAACTTTGTGCCTGCGTTGGGATGGACTAACACCCTCTTAGGAAAATTGAGGTGCCTGCCCAACAGGACATACAGTCAATAGAAAGCCTCTCAGTCCCTGAAGGGGAGGCAAGCAAGAAGTTCCTCTGGTTGTAAGTTTGGATATACACTGAGTGGCCAGATTATTATGATCTCTGAACGCATAATAATCTGGCCACTCAGTGTATATCCTATATAATAAAAGGCTAATATGCAAATTGTCCCCTCGACCAGGAGTTCGACCAGCAGGCAGGCCGGCCAACCGCCCATGTCCCCTCCTCCTGGCCAGGCTGGCCGGACCCCACCCATGCACGAATTCATGCACCAAGCCTCAAATATATATATATATATACATATATATATATATATATATATATATATATATATACTAATATATATATTAATATATATATGTGTGTGTGAGTGTGTGTGTGTATATATATATATATATATATATATATATATATATATATATATCCTATCTAATAAAGAGGGAATATGCTAATTGATCATCACTCCATCACAAAGATGGCTGCACCCACAGCTGAGTCCAAGTTCCCATAAGGAGCCTTAACGAGCAATCAGCAGGGACCTGAAGCTACGTCCTTCTCTGCCTCCGTGGGGCTTGACAGGGGACCTCAGGCTGCATCCCCCACCCGGCAGGGCTTGACAGGGGATCTCAGGCTGTGTTCCCCACCTGGCAGGGCTTGACAGGGGACCTCAGATCACGCCCCCCACCCGGCGAGGCTTGACAAGGGATCTCAGGCCGTGTCCCCCACCTGGCAGGGCTTGATGGAGGACCTCAAGGCACGCTCCCTGCCCTGGTCTGGGCTTGGGGACCTCAGGCCACGCCCCCCATCCTGGCGCCAAGCCAGGGGACCTGAGGCTATGCCCCCTGCCCAGCAGGGCTTGACAAGGGTGGGACTGACCAGGTCTGGATCTAGCCCAATGCAGGCCTGGGGGGGGGGGGGGCGGTGCTGGCCGGGTGGTTCTCACATGATTTTGAGATGCATGTGGGTCCCGTGGTGAGCCCCAGACTCTGACAGGAGGAAGGTTTTCATATACATTTTACTAATTTTCTTCCATCTCTGACACTTCTATTATAGAGAAAGGGCAAATAGCAACATTAAATTATTTCCTCTAATTAATCCCCTTTTAATGTGCACGAATTTCGTGCACCAGGTCACTAGTGTGTGTGTGTGTGTGTGTGTGTGTGTGTGTGTGTGTGTGTGTATACACACACACACACACACACACACACACACACACACACACACACACTGAGTGGCCAGATATTATGCGTTCAGAGATCATAATAATCTGGCCACTCAGTGTATAGAGGAAGGGACCAATAGGTTTCCAAAGTTCTTCAGCAGATCTGCAGATGGTATATGGCTGAAAAAAATTTAGCCTGATACTTGCACATGGAGGGAAACCAATCATGTGTTCGCTTTGGCCTTTTTAATAAAAGCCTCAGAAAGACACCTTTGGATGGTTAATCTTAGTTAGCAGGACATTCTCTGTATAGAGAGGAGAATTGATTACAAAATAAGTACCTAGAGAAGTAAATGAGTTAACCTACTGCATAAGATCATGCATTACAAGCCAGTTGTATGTTACAAGCCCAAAATGATGACATATTTCAGTGTGGTACACCTGAGCCTCTGTGTGGCAACAAATGACGTGGCCAGATGTATATTAAAACCATTGCTGGATCATGGTACTTACACAGAATACTCCATAAAAAATAAGGTTACCTCGCTATTCTCTGCTTTGTTTTAAAACTCTAAAAGGTATCTTAATAATTAATGTATTTATCATAATTATATTACTTTACATAGAACATATTAATGTACTAGTATATATCACATTATAATAATTAATTAGTGAATATTTAATATACAGTGTTTTAAAAATAGATGCTCTAAACCAGTGATTCTCAAACTTCCTAATGCCACGACCCTTTAATACAGTTCCTCATGTTGTGGTGACCCCCAACCATAAAATTATTTTCATTGCTACTTCATAACTATAATTTTGCTACTGTTATGAATCATAATGTAAATATCTGTGTTTTCCGATGGTCTTAGGCGACCCTGCTAGCGGTTCTCAACCTGTGGGTTGCGACACACAGGTTGAGAACCGCTGCTGTAGAGCCTAAGACCATCGGAAAACACAGATATTTACATTATGATTCATAACAGTAGCAAAATTTAGTTATGAAGTAGCAATGAAAATAATTTTATGGTTGGGGGTCACCACAACATGAGGAACTGTATTAAAGGGTCGCGGCATTAGGAAGGTTGAGAACCACTGCTCTAAACTCTTCATCTATTGGAATATCACAGAGAACATTGTTCTTTACATTATTCTCTTAATGAGAAACCTTGGAAGGAATTTTTCTTATGGAACTAATACAAAATAATTTTTTATAAAATTTGGATCTTTTGTGAAAATATTTATTCTTAATATCTTAATTTTTATCCCTTTTGTCATGTAAAAACCATTTTCTTCAACTACAATATCCCAAAATGCCCCTCAATAGATTTATCATAATATTACTATGTGTTTTGGCAGCCACTAGAACACAGCAGAATAACTTTAACTAGAATATGTATATGGTTATATTTTTATAAGACTTATAATGTTTGGTAACTCACAGTGCTTCAGTTTGCTCAGAGTTTGAACAGGTATAAGAATAGTTTGAACAGGAATATTTAAATAAGCTTAATAAAAGTAATTTAAATAAAATTGTTTAAATAATTTTCTTAAATTTCTATCCTCAAATTTCCAATGTGGCAATATTTTTTTTATTTTGTTGATTTTTACAGAGAGGAAGGGAGAGGGATAGAGAGTTAGAAACATCGATGAGAGAGAAACATCTATCAGCTGCCTCCTGCACACTCCCCACTAGAGATGTGCCCACAACCAAGATATATGCCCTTGACCAGAATCGAACCTGGGACCTTTCAGTCTGCAGGCCGACGCTCTATCCACTTAGCCAAACCAGTTAGGGCTCTGGCAATATTTTTTAAGTGCTTATAGTAACATCAATTTTCTATTTCAACATATTTTTATACCAAATATGTGAAAACATGAGATGATTTTGCTTCCACCAAATATTATTTGGTATAACATTTTCCTTACTTTCAAGTACAGTTTCCCTATATGTAGAAAGTGCTTTGTGTGGAACTGTCCTTTAAATTAACACACACACACACACACACACACACACACACACACACACACACAGCAATAAGGAGCCAAAGGCCCACCAGGTAAAGAGATAGAGCAGCAGAGGGCATGTTAGGAATTAGCAGTTTTACTTATTGAACTCAATGTTGTTTAAATATATTGAATTATCCAAGGTATGGACCTATGGTAAAACAATCGTTATCCAAAAATCTTGGAAAAGACAGAAAGTGACAGAAAAAAAAGGGGAACAAAATGAAATCAGGGGAGAAAATTAACCTGTTCAGCAAATATGTTTAACTTCTAAGAAACAACTGCAGACTTTTGTAGTGATGCCTTTTAATGGCTAAGCAGCAGCACAGAAATCTTTCCTTCAAGTTTTAGGCAGCAAACTAAAACATTCTTTGCTCTTTTATGATGACAAGACTAGTCAGGGTGTGATTTTAAGATAATATGAATGATTCTACAATCCTATTAATAAAAGCCTATGTGGTTGTCATGCCCTCATGCCGTGACACCCTCATGCTGCAACGAGTGGTCAGCAGGAGGCTGCGTGCACAGCAGGTGTGTGGGGGTGGGCAGGGGCTTGACTCTGTGTGCGCTGCGCGGAGGTGGGACATGCGACTCTGGCCTACCTCTTTGTGGCAATCCATCGCAGGGTTTCCGCACTATGAGAGGGCACACAGGCCGGGCTGGGGGACCCCCCCTCCCCCCGCCAGTGCACAAATTTCATGCACTGGGCCTTTAGTTATATATAAAAATCAATCTCATTGCCTTATAGTCACCTTGCAATCAAACACAAAAATACAATTTGTGCCCTAATTTAGGTCTTTCACACAGAAGTTTTCTTTGTTTTTCGTTTATTTCTTTTAAGTCTTATTCTTATACAAGAACATGGTTTTAAAAAATCAAGACTTCATTGGGTAATCCCTATAATAATTTGAACATGTAGTAAATTTGGTCTTTGTGACCCCAGTAATAAGAAAAATGAACTCCATGCAAATACATTAATCAGGTCTCAGAAAGTGAAGTTATGAACTGACATACAAAGGAAGGGACACAGTGAGTGTCATGTCAGATCCAGGCACTCTGCATATATAGCTTAAAAGCACTGTATAAATGAAAAGTATTGCTATATTTTATTGTAATCACTGACAGCAAAATCAACAAGTGATGTTAAATATAATGAACTTGCCCCAGTGCCATGAATATAACTTTGGATATAAATAGTAATTGAATTTTCCTATTACTAGAAAAACTGTGTATCTTTGCTTAGTTCTTGAACTACTTACTTGAAAATACTTAGATATATTATATATTTTATTGACCTTCAGCAAAAAACTATGTGACAACTTAAGAACTATTTCTAAAATTAAACACAGGATGAAAGATAAACATGTATATGAAAAAGAAAAAAGAATCTTCTTTATCTTTCATTTTTAAATTGATATTGAATTTATTGGGGTGACAGTGGTTAATAAAATTATATAGGTTTCAAGTGTACAATTCTGTAATACATCATCTGTATTTTGATATTGTGTGTTCACCACACCAAGTAAAGTCTCCTTCTGTCACCATTTATGTCCCCTTTATCCTCTTCTACCTCCACCCACCTTCCTTTCCCTCTGGTAATTACTATGCTCTTGTCTGTGTCTATGAAGTTTTTGGGTTGTTTTACTTTTTATGGTTGGTTTTTTTTCTTAAACCCTTCACCTTTTTCACCCAGCCTCTGCAACCACATTCCCCTTGGACAGCTGTTAGTCTGTTCTCTGTATCTATGAGTCAGTTTCTATTTTTTAGTTCATTTTTATTATATTCCACATATAAGTGAAGTCATATGGTATTTGTCATTCTCTGGCTGGTTTATTTCACTTAGCATAATACTATCCAGGTTCATCCATGCTGTTGCAAAAGGTAAGATTTCCTTCTTTTTTACAGTCGCATAGTGTGCCATTGTGTAAATGTACCACAGCTTTTTTATCCACAGATCTACTGATGGGCACTTGGGCTGCTTACAGATCTTGGCTATTGTAAATGAACATGGAGTGCATAAATTCTTTCAAATTAGTGTTTTGGGTTTCTTCAGACATAAGAAGTGGAATCACTGTTTCATAAGGCAGTTCCATTTTTATTTTTTTGAGAAAACGCCATACTATTTTCCACAGTGGCTTCCCCTGTCTGCATTCCCATCAACAGTGCATGAGGGTGCCCTTTTCTCCACTAGAATCTGCTTTCAAATGAGAGCAAAATGGAAAATCAAGTAAACTTGTGTGTTTTTTTCACTAACATAATCTCATAATTCCAATTATTCCCATAGTTCCAACTGTCTAATTAATTTTATAATCTCAAAAACATTTTTTAATTTTGTTAATTTTTTCTCATTTTCTATGACTCCAGGAGATTCAAGAAGAGTCTAGAGATAGAAAAATGTTAGTTGCAATAACATTGTCCACAGAGAGATGATATTTGAGATCTAGATGCTCCCAAAGGAAGGAGGAAAAGAACAGATGTTCTGGAAATGGGCACTAAAGACCATTAACATTTAGAAAAGTGGGAAACAATGGTAGTGAGATAAGGGGCAGTCCAGACAATAGAAAGACAACCAGAATCAATGCCACAAAACCCAAGTGTTTCAAAATGCAGGGTAAGTCAAAAAATCTACAGAGATGTTATACAGAATGAATAACACTGAGCAAAGGCCATCAAATATGGTTAAAAGAATGTTCTAATAACTGTCTAGAACACAATCTCCATGAAGATATAAAGAGAAAATTCAGATCATAGGATAAAAAGTAAACATATACACATAAGACGTTGACCATTCTAAAATTGTGATAGTAAAAGAAACAAAAATGTTAGAGCAGTAGCTATACTCAGATGAAAACATATCACTGTGTGATATTATTCACATCCCCCCTCAATTTTGGTTACTCTTTGCTGTATATTTGTTGGCTACTTATTTTGGTTGACTTTTTCATTGAATTACTATTCTAAGTATAATATTTCGTGTTACTTAAAATTATACAAAGAGATTCATTTGTCTAGATATAGCATGAAATCCAAAAATAGTGGGACATTTTTTTTAAAAAAAAGCACTTTCATTTAAAGCCAACTAAACAACTATCATTATCACAAAGTAAAAGCCTAGCAAAGGTACATGCTATTTAAATATTCTTCACAATTAATCCTATGATGCTTTATAAAATAGTATGCTTTGCATTCTATTTTTAAAATTTAACTCCAGTTACATATAATTCTATTGAATTATCATAATAAATTAAAAATGCAGTTGAAAACATTACACTACAAATAAAATCTAAACACTGTTAAAATTGTACTTAGAAGGCATTGTGCAGCATATTACATAACATCCATACTACACTTAGAAATAAGGGTAATAAGAGATAGTCGTAAAATATCTCTAAGGTCCCCTCCAACATGCTTATTATATAACTCCATATTTTCTAATCTTGTAGAAGCTTTAATTTTAAAAGAATCTAAAATTTGGGTGAGTGGCAATTTAATAACTTCTAAAAATTAATAGACACATAATTGCTGTAAGTATATCCTATATAATAAAAGGCTAATATGCAAACTGACCAAACAGCAGAACGACCGGTCACTATGATGTGCACTGACCACCAGAGGGCAGACACTCAACGCAGGAGCTGTCTCCTGGTAGTCAGTGAATTCCCACAGCGGGATCGCATCTCAGCCAGAAGCCCGGCTCATGGCTGGAGAGTGCAGAGGTGGTGACAGGAGCCTCTCCCTCCTCTGCGGCAGTCTGACAACTCCCAAGGGCTCCAGGACTGCAAGAGGGCACAGGCCGGGCTGAGGGACCCCTCCCCCACAAGTGCACAAACTAGTAATGATATAAAACACTATAAGACAAATACATTTTATTCTATATTTGATTATTATGGAGGGGTGGGGAGAACAACATGACTAGTAGGTAGAAGTCATTGGGAAAAAAAGGTAAACTATCAGTTATTACAAAGAAAGGTAAATTATAGTTGCCCATGACATTTGTTGGTAATTACAACAATCATCCTCCTAGACAAGTGGAGGATAATGATAATCAAGAGCAAGTATTCACAATTTCCTCCCCAGGCTCCACAGCCCCATCTATTCAGCTTCTGTGTCCTCTCCAAGCAGGAATTAGATTGTTCTTTCTTGAATTAGTTCTAAATCATTCTGTAACCATTTTTCTTTTTAATCTTCACATGAAAATATTTTTTCCATTGCTTTTTAGAGAGAAGAGAAGGGAGAGAGAGAGAGAGAGGGAGAGAGAGAGAGAGGGAGAGAGAGAGAGAAAGAGAGAGAGAGAGAGAGAGAGAGAGAGAGAGAGAGAGAGAGAGAGAGAGAGAGATGAGAGAGACACATCGATTGGTTGCCTCCTGCATGTGCCCTGGCCTGGGGTCAGGATTGAATCTGCAACCCAGGTACATGTCCTTGACCGGTAAACAAACCTGAGACCCTTTGATGTGTGGGATGATGCTCTAACCACTGAGAATACCAGTAGGGCTCTTTAACTCTTTTTCTAGCCCATTTTCAAAATGCTGTTTGTCTTGGGATTGAGCAATCTGTTTAAAAAAATGAAAATAATGAGAGAAGAAAAGGGATCTATTCAAACTATAAATATACACATGAAGAATAGGAAAGTACAGATATCAGAAAATAATACTTTTGCCACATAAATAAATAATATAGGATATTAGCATAGTTATTATTTTGCTTATGCTGTATTGAATAATCCTTAAGGTGTATTACACAAGATAATTGCTAAACTTAGTCTTGAAACTAAAATATGTCTAGGGCTACCAATTTCAATGTTAACTTTTAAATAAAATAAAATAAAAAACCTGAAAACAAAATTATTGAAGACTACACAAATCATACTTTAACATTGTCCTCAATTTCCCTGTATGGTTTTCATGTACTTTTTTATGTACAATGAAATAGGTACTCAACATATATACTCAATTTTCTTATACTTAGTAATAGTAAAAGCAATCATTTAAGCATATAAGTAAATACAAATTAATCAGATATTTGTATAAAGTTTTAAATATCATAGTGTATAATACCATAAATGTATAAACTAGGAAAAAGCTTTATCCTCTGCTAAAACAGAGTTTTCACAAACATTGACCACACAAAGAAATATATGGAAAATGCTGACCAGAAGTTCTCAATGTACAGTGAGGAAAGTTTAAGATGAAGTAAGTTTAAATTGCAGTAGGTACAATTATGAGAAGCTATGAAGAAGAAATCTTAATAGTCAGAAAAATCTACACCAGGAGTTACTGGATTTAGCTTGTTTTGTAGAAATAAAAGAAACAGTCAGTAGTCATCACAGCCATCACTATCACTGTCATCAGCATTTTCAAAATCCCTGCATAGTCAGATTGAAAAACAATATCATATTATGGGCAATTCATTCATTGGGACATGTTCAAGGAAAAGGATGCTTAGAAGTAGGGACAGATTCAGGTTGTGTGGAACTCAAAGCTTATGCATTGCGGGAAGGGGCCCACTTTATGAAAAATAAATACAAATTTGTGGATACAAAAATAAGTATAACTAAACATTTATTTGGAATGAAAAAATAAACTGCAACAGATTTTAAAATGTAAAAGCTGAAAAAGACCACAAACATTATAAACTTAAGGAAAATAGACGTTTTTATTAGTAACCTTATAGACTCAGCTCTACAATAAGTTTTGCCTATTTCTTTTGGCCTTAACCTCTTTGTCTCTTTTGTAAAGATACTGGATAGCTAATTTAGTCTCTCACTCATGGATAATCAAAATTTATTTTCTTTTTATTGCTGATAGTTTAAAAATGATTCTTTTAACTTCTTGATGCATTATTAGGAGTTTAAGTAAAAGTTTTGTTGATTACTTGAGAAAACCTCTAGCAAGTCTTTGTACATGTGATTATAGAATTTAGAACAATTTTCTACAGACAAGGTCCTGGATACCTCTCTCTCTCTCTCTCTCTCTCCCCCTCTATCCCCCCACCCCCACCCCATATATATGGTTAAAAGAACATGCTAATGGCCTTATTTATTTATTTATTTACTTATTTATATTTATATTTTATTTACTTTTCCCCCATTATCCACATAGACCATACTCAGTACCATAGGACATGTTCATATGATCCAATCCTTCCTATCAAGAGTCTGGTGAGAGCAGTAGGCAGTAGAAATATTCTCAGAAGCCCTTCCTAAACCAGGATGACCAGCAGTGATTTCACTATACATGAGAGTGTCTGTGGATCCCGTAAACTGATCCCAGTGAACCCAAACCACGCATATCCGTAGCTCAACTTCTCTGTACTTGGTATGTGATCCATGAAGTATCATCTGACCTAAAGAAATGTTTACGGGTAATAAATATATTGATTATCTTGATTTATATTATGGGTGTATACATATGTCCAAGAGATATTTAATTGTGCACTTAAACATACGTGCAGTTTATTATATGTAGATTACAAAGTTGTTTTCATAAGTAATGTATTAGTCAGAATCTAATCAGGGTACAGATAACACATAAACTGAGAGGGTTTGATATGCAAATAATTAAGATTCTGAGCTCTTCTCCCTGGAGCCCTGATGAGTCACTGTGTTCTATATAAATGCACACCCTGATACAACAAATTATGAGTCTTTTATAAATAAAGTTTGCATTCACTATAAAAATGATTAATTGTAATGCAGGGTAATGATAAAGATGTAAAGAAACCCCCACCCCCCCAAAAAAATGTAAGTTTGAACTCTCAAGGAGAAACAAAACTGGAAGGGGGTGCCCTCCTCAAGGCTGAATCAAGACATACTGGGGAGAAAAAAGAAAAAAAAGAAGGAATAAATGACATACCGGAGAAGCTGGTCTTCTAGTGCACCACAAGGCAGAGGAGTTTGCTGGATTGCCTAAGCTGCAGCTGGTCCACAGGTGTTGGACAAGCAGGGAAAAGTAAATAAATAAATTAAAAACCTCTCCTGGCTGCAAGTGAAACAACGTTGGTGAATGAAAGCACAAAAGGAGGCAAGGTGTCTGGAGCACACTCACTGGCAGGGTAATGTGCAGCCGGGGGTGTGCAATGTCTATGTCAGGAGGATTGTGGGAAAGAACCCTGTGGAGCACAAACAGGTCAAGGCTGGTGAGATACAGTGCAGAGGAGGGGGAGCCTGTTGACCAACAGGGCAGAGCACCCCCTGGAGCATCTGGCGTCGATGCCAGCCGGGCCACCGTGAGCACAGTGACCAGGGCTGTGAGCTCTCTGAGGAGCTGAGGGCTCTGGATGTGTTGCTGGGCAGTGCACTGCTGACAGCCATGCAGCCGGGCAAAGAAGTGGCAAAAGTGCAGCAAACTGGAACTAGCCTAAAACTGTGGGCGTTCTAAAATGTTACCAGATCTACAAGCTAACAAGCTAGCCTGCTACAGTCATACTTGTGTGTATGTATATGTGTGTATGTATATGTATACACATGTGTATATATATCTACACACGTGGCATATGTGTGTGCATATAAAATCTCTTGTTCAAGGAACAGACCTTTTACATACAATGCAGCTTGTGTCACCTGGTGAGTGTGACTCAGTGGTTGAACGTCAACTCGCGAACTAGGAGGTCACAGTTCGATTCCCTTTCCAGACACATGCCTGGTTGCAGGCTTGATCCCCAAAAGGGGGTGTGCAGGAGGCAGCCGATCAATGATTCTCTCTCATCATTGATGTTTGTATCTCTCTCTCCCTCTCCCGTCTTCTCTGAAATCAATTATGTATATATTTAAGAGCAGCTTGTGTCCACGCCTCATGACTCAATTCTCACACGGGGTGATGCAGTGGAGCATCTCTTTCCACATCACATCACTATTTCGATGTGCAAATCATTCCAAAAGAAACGCTATGTGATGTGGTGGAGCACATGTATCCTGTGCATAAAAATGAGCTTTGCACCACAGGAAAAGGAACTCCAAAATTATGAAACTTGAAGTTTCTATGGGGCTGCTGGCACCCCTGCCATCCTCCCCTTGAGAGAGACCTTTGCCCCAGAATATAAACAAATCCTCTCTGGGGATGTTCTCCACTCTGCTCTATATCACCACTCTGGGACATAAGCAAATATAAACAAATGGCCCAGTGAGATAAAGCTGCATGTCTCTCCAGATGTCTCTATCTTTACGGTTCTGTTCAATCATTCTTTAACCCAGCCCTTGCTCTTTGCTCAAAACCCTGATTGCAAAAAATGTGAAAATATACATAGAGCACTGACTCCCAACAGAAACCAAAAAGAAAAGTCCCTCCTGCATAGTATCATCCAGGGCCTCCTATTGACAAAGCTTATTATCATGCTTGTGGCAAAGGACAAATGTTTAAAGTTCCATTACCACAGCAGATAAAGAAGAGTGGATTTTGAGAGACAATAAACTGATAATTAAAATAGTTAGTAAAGGAATATTATAAACTTCATGCCTATAAATCTGATAACTAGATGAAAGGGACAAATTCCTTAGAAGACACAAACTATTAAAGCTCACTCGAGAGGAAATATATCATCTGTATAGCACTAGAACTATTAAGAAATTGAATTTTTAATTTAAAGTCTCCCATAAAGAAAACTCCATGACTAGATGGTTCTATTAAACATTGAAGGAAGAAATAAAACAACTTATACATAAATTCTTCTAGAAATTTTAAGAGAAGGTGGTACTTACCAACCCATTCCAAGGTAATAACATTACTTTGAATTTCATATTATAAAAACACAGATGCAGTTTTTTTTAACTTTTAGCAAATCAAATCCAACAAAATATATTTTTAAAAAGATAATGCATCATAACCAAGTGAGATTTATCCTGGAAATATTGGTCTGATTTAACACTAAAAATCAATGTATTCACCATATTAGCTGACTAACACACACACACACACACACACACACACACACACACACACACACAATACAGAAAAACATTTGGCAAAATCCAAATTCATTCCTGATTTTTAAAAACTATCAGGACATCGCCCTAGCTGGTGTGGCTCAGTGGATAGAGTGTTGGCCTGCAGACTGAAGGGTCCCGGGTTCAATTCCCAATCAGGGCACATGCCCAGGTTGTGAGCTCGATCTCTAGTAGGAGGCATGCAAGAGGCAGCCGATCCATAATTCCCTCTCATCATGGATGTGTGTGTCTCTCTCTCCCTTCCTCTCTGAAATAAATAAATAAATAAATATTTGCATAGATATGCAAATATTTAAGTATAAATATGACAAAAGATAAACTATCAGGACAGTAGCACTAGAAGGAAACTTGTTCAATATGATAATGGACAACTACAAAAAATGTACAGATAACACCATACTTAATGGTGAACTGCTGAGTGCATTTCCTCTAAAATTTGGAACAAGGAAATAGTTTATGCTTTCACCTCATCTACACATCTTTTGCAGAATTTTAAGCCAGTGTAATAAGATAAGAAAAAAGAGATAACAGTTATTCAGATTGGAAAGGAAGAAGGTAAACTAGCATTATTCACAAATCGCATGGTCGTCTTATATAGGAAATTCTATGACATCTATCTACCCACAAAATCTACTAGAATTAAAAATTGATCTTAACAAGGTTATAAGATCTAAGATAATACTAAAAAATTAATTGTATTTACTAGATTAGTAATGAATATTCAAAATTGGAACTGAGAAAATCAACACCATTTACAAGTATCAAAAATATAAAATATTTAAGTATAAATATGACAAAAGATATGCAAGACCTATACACTAAAAATACAGAACTTCACAGAGAGAAATTAAAGAAGACCTACATAAATGGAGAGATATACTGTACTCATGAATCAGAAAACGCAATACCATTGAGATATGAATTCTTCCCAAATTGATTTAGAGATTCAATGCAGTCTCCAAAAATATCTCAGCAGGTTTTCTCATAGAAATCAACAAGCTAATTCTAAAATTCACATGATATTTAAAATTAAAAAAATTTTTCACATGAAAATTCAAAACACACAAAATATCCAAAACTACTTTGTGAAAAATAAAATAAAAAACATATTTGGAGCATTAATACTATCTAACTCCAATACTTATGATAAAACTACATCAATCAAGACAATATGGCAGTGTCAGACAGAGAGATAAATACATCAGGGAAACAATAGTTATTTCAAAAATAATCCGACGCATATGTGGGCAATTAATTTTTAACAAAGTTGCAAGGGGGAGAAAGGACTGGAATTTACATTGGCTGGAATAATTGGCTATTCACAGTCTTCCTCCCCCAAAAAAGAACTTTGATTTATACTTTGACCATGAGTTTGCAAGGGGCTTACAAAGGGAAACAATAAAACTTTGGGTGATGATGTTATGGATGTTAATTTGGTTCTGGGTAGGGCTAATGTATATTCAAATATCAAAAGTTAGCAAATTGTACACTTAAAATATGCACACTTTGCTTCATATCAATATAGTTCAATAAAGATGTTTTAAAATCTAATGCATTTATCTATGCTTATCAATACTTAAGATTTTTTAAAATATATATTTTATTGATTTTTTACACAGAGGAAGGGAGAGGGATAGAGAGTTAGAAACATCAATGAGAGAGAAACATCAATCAGCTGCCTCCTGCACACTCCCCACTGGGTATGTGCCCGCAACCAAGGTACATGCCCTTGACCGGAATCGAACCTGGGACCCTTGAGTCCGCAGGCCGGCGCTCTATCCTCTGAGCCAAACCAGTTAGGGCAATACTTAAGATTTTTAAATACCTACACTCACTTACAAGTACATGTTAGATATATTAGACAGATACTTCTGTTCATACTATTATCACCATTTGCTAGTTCTCATCATACCTTTACAGTTACTTTGAAAAAGATGAAATGTATCTTTTTTTTTTAAAAATCTTATTGAAAGCATTACAATATGTCCCCTCTTTTTCCCCATTGCCCTCTTCGAGCCTGCCCCCACCTCCCACCCCAGGCCTTCACCACTCTATTGTCTATGTCCATGAGATGAAATATTTCACATCTATAATAATAAAAGGGTAATATGCTAATTAGACCAGATGTCTTCCGGACATCATTCCGAATGTCTTTCCTGACTAAGCTGGGGCCGGAGGGAAGCCAGCCGGGTCCGGGTGCCTGCGGGTGGCCTCGGGGGAAGCCAGCCAGGGTCCCAGGTGCCTGCCAGTGGCCAGAGGAGGGAAGCCCTAGTCCCCGGAGCTGGAGGGAAGCTGGTGCTTGCAGCCAGGGGAAGGAGGGCCTACTCTTGCAGGAATTTTCATGCATCGGGCCTCTAGTGTGGAAATAATGTTCCAAGTAAAAAGGCACTGTTTGGTGGAAATCTAAACAGGTTTTGTGTGCTTGGGCCTACTTTCTGTACTGCTTGGCTTCATTTAGCTGGAGAGAATAACAGAGCTGACTGAACACCAAACAATGCCTATCATCACTACAGATGCCCAAACAGTTGTTCATGTTGAGGATCAGCCAGGACCTTGACCCAAGTTTCAGAAATATAAGCTCCCATAATTTGATCTGTTCTATGAGAACATGAAACAGTAGAATACTAGTAAATCAAACTTTCAACTGTAAGGGATTTTAGATAACATCTAATCAAACTGTTTCTATTCTAAGGGAAGAAACCACTGGCAAGAGAGATTAAATGACTTACTCAAGTCCAGCAATGGCAGAGTGAAACCTAGAATCCCGCGTTTCTTGTGACCAAATCTTGTACCTGTTTTGTACTATCCCAGCACCATCCTTTGAGTATTTTTCTCCCCAAATACCCATGAATCATATACCTATATTAAAGCATCTTCTTTCATTCTGCTTTATTTAAGTACATTTTTGTTGAACTATAATGAAAAGTATCCCTGCAATCTTTTCTTTTGTCTAACCCAACTGCAGACTCCAGATTTGACCTTTTGGAAAATTAGCTATTTAATTTATATACACTTGGGACAATATCCCTGATTTTGTTCCTTTCTCCTTGTAGCTCATTTTTCATTATCCATGGTGAACATAATAGTCTCTGTCCATCTGGAATAATTATTTTGAAACTCTCTTTAAAACAGAAGTAGCAGGTTAAGAGTAGTTTCTGTAACAATAGACTCTTTAAATACAAGAAAAACATGCAAAATCCCAGGGACCTCTTAATCATATTACTGCAATCCAGGTAGAATTAAATCAGTTTAATTTTATATTTTTTTCTTTCTGCTTTCAAAGCATTTAATGTTCACTAAAGGAATTAGAAAACAGAGAAAAGCTTTAAAAAGAACAAATCATCCATAAAGTCATAACAAGGTATATCCACTATTAATATTTGGCATCTTTAAATTTTATAAATGGATAGAAGCACATATAACTGAAGATATTAAATTAATTAAGGAGCTATATACAAAGTTATAAAGATAGGTTCATATCATACGTAAATTTTGTATCTTTTTTCAATTAACATGTTATAATCCTTTTTCCATCACAAAAATTATTTGTGATACCATTCTTAAGAAATGCATATTATTCAGTCATATTGCTATACCATTATTTAATCTTTCCCCCATTGCTGGATATATATGTAGTTTTTAAGCTTTCTATTATAAACAATGTAAGGCCAATTATATTTATGTCAATCTTTGTGGCATTTCTGATTTTTTCATAAGATATAGTCCTTGAGAGGCAACATTAAGTTTAAAAGTTTAAAATTTAACAATAATAGATGATCATATAAGTTCTTTTAAAAACTTGTGTGCCAACTGCACTTGGAAAGCAAGAATGGAATGCATATAAAATAGCTTTTTTTATATATAAGCAGCTAGCCAGAATAGCAGCTAATTTTAAAGATTTTGCTTTATTTCCTTTTATAGTAATAGTGGAATAATATTTGCACACAAATTCCCAGTATCTGGACATTATGGTGGATTTGCAACTGAAAAACTGTCATTGCCTAAAAGACTAGTTCCTAGAAGATCTATTTAAGATAAATTTTTAATAAAGGCATAAGCACATGGTGTCACCATGGTGATAAAAGGAAGCTGGGAATACCGACTGATAGAATATAGGCTGAATAAAAAAAAAATAGGTTGGTAATGGAGTAGAAGAGGATCCGCAGAAGGAAAGAGCAGAAGCAAAAGCAGAGAGTTTCTCTAATAAAGGAAGGATTAAAAATCACAGGTGTATTAACTTCCGATTAAATCATGGAAATGGCACATTTAGTGTTCTTTCCAGTTTGTGTCCACTCATCAAACCCTTGGGCTAACTAATCAGTCCATAGTACATATTCCTAGCAATCAGTGGGCAAATCTCAAATACAAGAGAGACAAAACCGTCCTTTCTAAGAATGCTTCTTACAATGCTTCTTATCCCGTGGCTTTGTTACTGCTGAGGCTAATTCTGTTGGGGCAAAAGGATGGAAATGGGTGAGCCTGATTCTTCACCTCAAGCTGTTGGCTACACTCAGGCATTCTCAAGGTATAATGAGACCACTGCCTAAGAAGACAGAACAAAAGAGGGCTTTAAAGAAAAGTAATGATTCTCCCCAGACCCCTCATTCCTGGGGCTGGGAATCTGTGTGGGCATTGTTTAGATATAATTAGCTTTGAGAAAATGTTCATTATTGTTTCTTCTCTCTTTAGAAGGAAAGGCAGAACAGTGGGATGGAAAGAACATGGGCCTGAGCGCTGGGGTTCTCACTTTTTTAGAAATGTGTGATCAGAACCAAGGTACTTAATTTTTTCGTGTCTTAGCTTCTTCATTTGTCAAGTGAGGTCAATACAATTTTGTGAGGATTAAAGTACCTAATAGGGCACTTAGTGCAGAATAAACACCTGATAACTTATTTATTATTATTTGGACTACTTAGGAAGACACAGTTATACTTCTAAAGTATCATTAATTTATTTATATTCATATGGTACAAAGTGAGCCAAAATTTAAAATGTTATCATTATTGGTAGGAAAAAGATTTTTAAATGAGTCAATGCCTTTTTATTTTTCTTAAATATTTCCATTAACCTTGTTTAACTACATTGGCCAGTATATACATGAAATTGCAGACTGAAAATTCTGCTACGATTGCATTTCAAACATTGAAATTGTGCAATCTTAGCCAGATCTCTGTTCAAAATGACAGACTAAACCAGCACTTCCCACACATTACTTTTCATATAAAGTCAATGGGGATCCTTTTAAAAACCATTCAGTGGGTCTTGAGATTCTGCATTTCTAACAGGCTTACAGGTGATGCTAATGTGCTGGCCTACACCACACTTTAAGGCAAGGTACTAAACCAGTAGTCCTCAAGTAGGCAAAACTTTGCACCTCAGGGGACATTTGTCAATGTCTGGAGACATTTTTTTTATTATCACAACTGTGGGGAGGTGATGCTGGCATCTAGTGGGTAGAGGTCAGGGATGCTGATAAATATCTTGCAGCATACACAACAGCCATCACCACAAAGAATTACTGGGTCCAAAATACCAATCATGCTCAAAATATCTATCGTGTGCCGATGTTGAAAAACCCTGGACTAAACAAGGCTAAGAATATTTTCCACTAAATGTAAACACATTGTGCCCTAGCAGGTTGCTCAATGGTTAGAGCATCGGCCTGCGGAATGAAGGGTCACGTGTTTGATTCCTGGTCAAGGGCATGCACCTCGGCTGCAGGTTCCCCAGCCCTGGTAGGGGCATGTGTGGAAGACAACCAATTGATGTGTCTCTCTCACGTCAATGTTTGTCTCCACCATCACCACCGCCACCCCCCCCCCGCCCCCATCCCTTATAATCTCTCTAGAAATCAATGGGAAAAAAATCCTCAGGTGAGGATTAAAAAACAAAACAAAGCAAAACAAAAAAATAAAAAACACGAAGTAGTGAGAAATAAAATATAATATTTTATTCATACCAAAATTCAGGAGTCAAAAAAATAGGAGGAGCTCTGCTGACATGGCTCAGTGGTTGAGCATTGACCAATGAACCAAGTTATGATTCCATTCCTAGTTAGGGCACATGCCCTGGTTTCAGGCTCAGTCCCCAGTTGGGGATGTGCAGGAGGCAGCGGATCAATGATTCTCTCTTATCATTGATGTTTCTCTCTCTCTCTCTCCTCCTCTTCCTTCCTCTCTGAAATAAAAAATATTTTTTTTTAAAAATGGGAGGAACAGAAATGTTGAAAATGTATGTTCATATCTAATAATGAATCTCAATGGAAGCCAGAGAGCCCACAATGAGTCACCCCAACATGGTATACTCGTCAGGGCTGGGGTTGTCCTTCTGTTCTGCCATGTGGATTGATGGTGTTGAGGCCACAGATTCTGTGCATAATGGAGAAGGGGTGTGAGGTCCAAAGAGCTGCCTGCCCCGAGTACACACAGATTACCAACTGGAGATGATAGGAACATGGTTCCTTCTGTTTATAGGTGTGAGGCCTGTGTTCCCACTACCTGATGAGACAAAGGCTAAACCCAATCCCATAATCTAGGCACAAGTACATTGTTTTAAATTGCCCTTTTCTAAACTGGCATTCTCCTCTACTAACATTTGAGGAATTATTATCTGGCAAACAAAGACTTGATTTAATAGGATGAAATCTATCAACATGATTATCAATAGATACCTCTTCCTGAATTTTCTTCTAGGTTCATCAAGGAACTTATTTTTTAAGTTGTGTTAAAGATTCCACAAAGATGTTTTCATAAGCAAAATCATTATCAACACCAGCTGTATTCAGAATTAAATTGACAATCATTCATGTAACAAAATAATTTATCTTAGCACAAAAGAAAGATAAAAGCTAGAGGTTGGAGTTTAAATAAGAGGCATCAAAATTACAGAGGTTTATTGTTTCCAAACCTTAAGGTTTCTTGGAAAGAAAAATTAGCTGGTCTATTAAATGCAAAGATAATATCAGTGGAAACCTGAATGCCACTTTACAATGGGAGGGTTTATCTGATATCATGGGACAATCAGGACATCCAAATATGGCAACTTAAAAACTGGTTAACAATCTCCCTGTCTCAGTCCCCCCATCAGAAATATAATGTGCATTCCTTGTGTTTGATGTTTAGTGGGATCAGAGGGGGAGGGAAATGAACTAGTTTACATACATCACAACAGATAGTAGACACTATCAACTTTTTGGAGGGAGCCATACTTTTTTATTTTTTACTTAAGATAAAAATATTTTTTAAATAGCCTCAAACAAAAAGAAAGAACAGCTCTAACCGGTTTGGCACAGTGCATAGAGCGTCGGCCTGTGGACTGAAGGGCCCTGGGTTCGATTCCAGTCAGGGGTATGTACCCTGGTTGTGGGAACATCCCCAGTAGGGTGTGTGCAGGAGGCAGCTGGTTGATATTTCTCTCTCATCGATGTTTCTGGCTCTCTGTCTCTCTCCCTTCCTCTCTGTAAAAAATCAATAAAATATATTTTTTAAAAAACACAAAAGGAAAGAACATCAATGAAATTCAGAAATAAGGAGACTAATGTGTGTGTGTGTATGTGTGTGTATGTGTGTGTTTGTATTTAATCCAAAATTGGAAGATTCTATCTTTACATAGATTAACTTCAATAAGATCCAGAAAATATGAAAATGTTATCTCCTCATATGCTCTGACCTTTCTCCAATTTCCAAGCCAGTTAATCAGTATTATTAAGCACATATTATATTGCATAACAGCACCAGGTCCATAACCACATGTTATGATGAGAAAAGACCTGAATTCCTTTTAAATGACACAGAATGCAGGTCCTGGGAGTGAATCATCTGTAATGATTTTTTTTTTAATTTACTGAGAGAAGGGAGTGAAAAGACCTCAGGGAAGCTGTGTCACTTCACATTGCCTTGTGTTTTGTAATAGGAATATAGAGATAGCTTTATTTTTAAATGTTTTATGAACCTACCCCCATTGGTTAATAATGGTGAGCAGTCTCTGAAATTTAGCCAAACCTCACAACAGAGGAAATGAAAAGTAAAAGTCTCTACACTATTAAAAGTAAATGTGCCTCTCTTGTCACACATAACACTGTTTTATCTTCAAAGAATTGCTCAACTTCAGATCCAAACACAGAGTTTTTGGATTGTTAGAAACCTCCCAATAGAGGCAGAAACACTTCTTTAAAGAGAGAGACTCTCGCAAGCCCCTATTAAATCTGTCTTTATATCTATCCATCCATACCTAGCTCTCCTATAATGAAACCAAGAGACTTCAGAATTAGGCTAAGGCTATCTACAAATTCTAAATGGATTCCTTAAGTGGTCTTTGTTGGAGAATGTGGGCCTTTTAAAAGGAAGAATTATAGTGAGGTGGCCTCATCATATTTACAAGCTGGGAGCAAAAGCAGGGTTACAGCTGTGTGTCAACACTAAACATTGTTCCTATTAGGGTACAATTTTCATGATATTTTCCAAGGATGTAAAATAAGGTTAGTTGGAACATGCATTCTAATCCCTTTCAGTGCTTATCACTCTCCAAACATTCAATAGCCACCCTTAAGACCATTACCTCTGGGACAACATTTGAGTAGGCCCCTGCAATCTAACAAGAGAATGGAGAGAAAGACTGTGGTTTAAAAGCCTGGTTAAAGATTAACACAAACAGTAATAAGAAGGTTCTTAGGGAAGAATCAGGACAGCTGCAGCTGCATCCCAGCTACCTGCTGAGGGTTGCTAAGCAACTTGAGCTTCTACTGCCCCAAGGGTGTTTTACTTTACAATTAGGATTTTTGAAGGGGAAAAGGGGGGTGAGGGGGGTTGATTCCCAGTGAAACTGATGGAGAGCCATATATGTAGTTACATGTTGTGTTATTTTTTTACATAGGGAAATGGTGTCAGTCCTTTCGAAGGTAGAATGCTCACTACAAAGCAGATTTCTTTTGTATGTAGCTGACAAAAATCTAGCAATAACACAGAGTTTTTAAAGTGACATTTTGACTCTAAGGGAGGAATTATTTGCAATTTGTTTTGAACAGAAGCTTAGTTCATGTCAGATGTGAACCTCCAGACAATCATTAGTTTAAACTGCCTGCTATGTGTTTAAAAATTTCAGTCAATTTGGAGCTGATCTGAATTGCAAATGTGATGGTAATAAGCCATTAGGGAACTGCATATCTTTTTTTGCACTTACAACCCTCTGCTTTAAGGAGCTCCAACTACATTGAAATATGAAAATATCATTTTAATCATGTGCATTGTCGACAAACACAGAAATGCTGGAGACTCAGAAGTAGAAAAGTGGCTTTCAGAGGCGAAGAACTAGAAGCTGTGACAAGAATGAAGAAACACATGTAACCTTTAAATTATATACAGTAGTAAGATTTTCCAAAAACAAATATCCCGTTTTGTTTGTAATGCAACACGGATCTCCAAGCCCAACATCTGGATAAAATTTATTTTCTTTGGATTTCAGAATTAGAGAAAGTTAGCCCAAACCCTTTTATAAGGTCACTTGGGAAATCAAAAGTATTGCTTTTATGGTCAGATTTCAGCTTGCAATACAAATAACAAGTTTTGAAGGGTGCTTATCAATAAAAACTCTTCTTTAAACAGCCTAGTTCAGTCTTCAAAAATACGATGTGTTTCAGTAATCTCAAAACCATCAATGCCCAAAGGTGTTTTATCCTCTCAAAGGTGCTTCAGTTCAGAAGCTTAAACATCAGCACACAAATTAGATGATGCAAAATTTCAGTCAATCCTTAGATTTATCCAGTGGCAGCTAAGAGATTAATTAAACAGAGAATGGAATTAGAAAAAAGAATTGAGCTCCTCAAATTTTCAGTGGATAAGATACATTTTCTTGATTTCTAGATGCTTATCTGTTAAACCATTTGATTTAAAAGCTAAGTACATTTTTGCAAAAGAAGGGCTGGTGACTGATCAACTGACTATATGAAATCATGTAGCATATTTCTGTTAGCCTCTGTACAACACCCATCTCTTCCACCTTCAAATTCATTAAAGTTTAACACTTGGCTTTATTTCAGTTGTCTTAATAGGACCCCAGAAGTTCCATCTCAGCCCCTTGCCAGAATCTTTGGGAAATATGGAAACTTATGAGTAATGCATTCATTACATGTTTTCTCTCAACAAATTAAATATTTGCTAAGAGAAAGATAAAGTGTAACATCATTGGTAAATATAGCACAAAATGATAGAATTTGAGTCCCAGGAGGAAAATCTTAGTTAGATTTTAACTCCAGGGGGCCTTAGTCACCCACAAGGTCAGGGCTTTGGCCAAAACCAATGTTTGTTTATATCCTTGAGAATGAAAGATAAGAACATAAACTCTGTGATATCAGTTACGTGGGGGAAAAGGGAATCTCCCAAGTGTCAGCTTTTAGTCCATATCTATACTAAACAAAATAAAATAATAAAATAAATTTTAAAAAGAAAAAAAATGTCTGAAAAATAGCAGCCCTTCTTTTTCACACTGCACTACTTCACATGATTTTAAATGATGCCTCTTGAAGCCATAATTATAATAGGAAGAGGCTCCAGCTATGTCTAAGCCAGAAATGTGTAAAAGCAACAGAGCCAATCATGCATATGAATAAGGAAGGTGAACCCAAGTAAGAGAAAGGGTTTTTCCTGTGCCTCAGACATCTATCCTTTCTTTATTCAGCCATTCACTTGCTCAACATATATTCACTGAGCCTGCTCTGTGTGCAGGAATACAAGAATGAATTAGGGGATAGATCCTGAACCCTGGAAATTACTAAGAGAAGCAAAGCTTTATATGAATAAATATGATAAAATATGGAGGTGAAAAGTGTCAAAAGAAGCATAGGTAACATGCGAGGTGGGCCAATTTATTGGCAGGGTTAAGAACTGTGGCTATGGAATCAGAAAGTTTCAAGGCCCAATTATTCTCTAGGTTTGAGAGATATTGAGCAACTTGTATAACCTCTCTATGTCTTAGTTTCTCCAAATAAAAAATAAGAATTGCTCAACAAACTTTGTTTCCCTAGTCAGCTTTCTGTCTTCTCCACAAAGCTGTTGTAAATCTTCTCAATTCTCTTGAAACCTCTAACTTACCACTCTTCCCTTTCCTCCCTGTAGATGACCTCAATTCCCATCCTGCAGAAATGATGAAATACATCAGCTGGAAACCCACTCAAGTTCCTGCCACCAGCCTACACACCTAACAGTATCCAAACCCATCACACTCCCTCTTTTCTTTCAATACAATTAGGGTTTCATATATTCTGAAAGATCAGTGCATCTGTCTCTGTTTTAAATCCCATCTTATTGCCTCTCTATCAGAGACTTAACTGAGGAATTCCCTGCTTCTTTCCTGCAATTTCATATGCTCCTCTTTGTTGCCTAATGCTCATCAGGATTTAAAATTATACAAGTCTCCAGCTCTTTCTTGGGGACAGAAGTGCAATCAGACACCATTTTTCCTTTGCTGGGGGCTCCCTCCACCCACCCATCAGGTGCAGGTGGGCACCAAACCTGAGCTATTAACTTAGCTAACAATGTTCACCCAGACCTGCTGATTCTCTGAGAATCAACCAAGTCAAGCTCCTGGCCATAACTTCTTCCAGTGACTTTTCAACACAAATGGCATGTCTCAGCTCATGCTGTGGACTTTCCTAAAATCTCTCAAAGGTTCAAAAACCCAAAACAAGCAGTGGCTGTTCTTGGCATACCCCATACTTCTTGCTAAGCAGCCCCAAGCCTGGAACTAGTGGCAGCCAGCCTCAGTTCACAGCTTAGATTTTCCCAGGAGCTTCCAGACCCAGCACAGGTGACAATCTACTGAAGATCACTTTGTAGCTTTTACCAAGTTGCCCAATTGGGCACAGGCAGTGGCTGACATTGGCCTATACCAAAGCCTCTCCTAAGAGGCCCCAGATCCAATAAACCCAGTGGCCTACTTCAAACTATACCAGAGCACAACCTAACCTGCTCAACAAACCACACACCCCAAAGGCAGGCTTGGCAAGCTCCAGAGCCCCATGAAAGTGAATCGCACTCTGTGGAGTCAGCCCCCATACAACAGTTCATCCGCCATAATCATGGCCATTCTCATAGCCAGTCAGCCTAAAGAGTCAATCCTACACACTGATGTCCCAACAGCAATCAAGCTTAACTGCAACATAAGGGTACATACAACACACAAGGGACACCTCTAGAGCATCAGGATCTGGTAACCTAGGAGAGTGTACCACTGGGCACCTCAGGACACCTACCACATAAAGCCACTCTGCAATGACCAGGAGATGTATCAGCTCTACTTAATACATAGAAACAAACACTAGAAGTCAGTCAGAATGAGGAGACAACGAAACATGCCCCAAATGAAAGAACAGAACAAGACCCCCCCCCCCAACCCCGCATAAAAAAAGAACTAAACAAAATGGAGACAAGCAATCTACCAGATGTAGAGTTCAAAACACTGGTTAAAAAGATGCTCAGTGTGGAATTCAACAAAAAGACATGAAACATAAAAATGGAGATAGAAAATATAAAATAGAATCATTCAGAAATAAAAAATGCAATAACTAAACTAAAGAATATATTAGAAGGAATCAGCAGGTTAGGTGAAGTAGAGGATCAAATTGGCTATCTGGAAGACAAAAAAGCAGAAAAATACCCACTCAGAGAAAAAAAAAAAAGTTTAATGAAGAACATTTAAGGAACCTCTGGAGCTACATTGTATGCCAACATTTTCATCTTAGAGGTATCAGAAGGTAAGACGAGAAAGCAAGGGATTAAAACCTATTTGAAGAAATGATGGAAAACTTCCCTACCCTGGCAAAGGAAATAGACATACAAGTACAGGAAGCACAGAGTCCCAAATAAGATGAACCCAAGAGGCCCACATCAAGATACATCATAATTAAAATTCCAAGGGTTAAAGACAAGAGAGAATCTTGACAATAACAAGAGAAAAGCAGATAGTTATATATAGGGAAACTCCCATAAGACTGTCATCTGATTTCTGAACAGAAACTTTTCATTCTAGAAGAGATAGGCACAAAATATTCAAAGTGATGAAAAGCAAGGGCCTACAAATAAGATTGCTCTACCCAGAAAGATTAATATTTAGAATTGAGGAGATAAAGAGATTTCTAGACAAGAAATAAAACTAAAGGAGTTTATTACCATCAAAACATTATTGCAAAAAATGTTAAAGGAACTGCTTTTAAGAAGAAA
This sequence comes from Eptesicus fuscus, assembly GCF_027574615.1. Taxonomy (NCBI): domain Eukaryota; kingdom Metazoa; phylum Chordata; class Mammalia; order Chiroptera; family Vespertilionidae; genus Eptesicus; species Eptesicus fuscus. Next base: position 74,306,801 of record NC_072481.1, read on the forward strand.
AGATAAAAAATATGAATAAGAAAGAAAAAATTCTAACTGACAAAGCAAACATATAATAAAAGCTGTGGATCAACCAAATGTAATGTTAGTACAAAGTTTAAAGGACAAAAGTAAGAAGATCATGTGTATTAAAACAATAAATTAAGAAGTACACCAAAAAGAAGTAACAAATAATGACATAAATATGAAAGAGGTAAATAAAAATGGTAGTGATTTTGGAATGCTTTTAAATTTAAACAACCATCAACTTAAAATAGACTGCTACAAATATAGCTTGATATATAGAAAACACATTGGTAACCACAGACAGAAAATCGACAAGATAAACAAGAAATAAAGAGAAAGGAAACCAAACACAACACTTTAGAAAATTATTAATATACTAGAGGCCCAGTGCATGAAAATTCATGCACTCGGGGGGATCTCTCAGCCCAGCCTGCACTCTCTCACAATCTGGGACCCCTCAGGTAGGGTCCAGTCCCATCTCAGCATGGCTCTGGTTCCCCGGAGCCTGTGGGTGGGGGGAGGGACCAAGATTCCCAGATTGCAGCATGGCTCTGGTTCCCTGGAGCCTGCGGGGAGGGGGAGGGACCCAGATGCCAGTTCGATGGCAGCATGGCTCTGTTCCCACAGCTCCCTTCATCCGCCACACCTTGGGCAGCTGGTGTCCACAGCTCCCTCCTGCTGCTGCGCCATGGGCAGCCAGGACCCAGGACTGACTCCTGCTGTGGGCCACTGAGACCCAGGACTGACTCTCACTGCAGGTGGCCAGGACCCTAGCCTGGTGTTCAGTTGTTGATCTGGACATTTAGGTCGTGATGGACCTTAGCTCTTTATATATTAGGATGAGAGAATAAAAAAGGACAGAAAAGAGGTACAAAAACAATAAGAAAACAATTAATAAAATGGTAATAATGACATACCTATCAATAATTACTTTAAATGTAAGGGAACTAAATGCTCCAATAAAAACAAAACAAAGGATAGCTGAAAGAGATTAAAAAACAAAACCCAAACATATGCTGCCTATAAGAGACCCACTTCACATCAAAAGACATATACAGATTGAAAGTAAAGGAAAAAGAGATATCATGCAAATAGAAACCAAAAATAAAGTGGGGTTAATAACACTTGCATCAGACAAAAAAGACTTTAAAACAAGTCCTATAGCAAGAGACAAAGAAGGACATTTTATAATGATAAAGGGATTATTTCAACAAGAGGACATAATGCTTATAAACATCTACACACCCAATGTAGGAGCAACTGAATGTATAGAGCAAATATTGATGGACATAAAAGAAGAGATTGACAGTAATACAGTCATAGTAGAGGTCTTTAGCACTCTACTGATATCAGTGGATAGATCATCCAGACAGAAAATCAATAAGGAAACAATGGCCTTAAGTGACACATTAGGCCAGATGAATTTAATTGATATTTTTCAGGCATTTCACCCAAGAGCAGCACAATATACATTATTCTCAAGTACACATGAAACATTTTCCAGGATAGATCACATGTTAGGACACAAAATAAGTCTCAATAAATTTATGAGGATTGAAATCAGATTAAGTATCTTTTCCAATTACAATGGTATGAAACTAGAAATCAATTACAGAAAGAAACTGAAGAGCATAAAAATATGTGGAGGCTAAATTACATGCCACTAAACAATGAATGGGTTAGCAATGAGATCAATGAAAACATCAAAAGATACTTTGAGACAAATGAAAATTAAAACATCTAAAAATTAAAGACCTAAAAATCTATGGGACACACAGCCAAAGCAGTTGTAAGAGGAAAATTTATAGCAATACAGTCCTACCTCAAGAAACAAGAAAAATTCTAAATAAATAACCTAACCTTACACCTAAGGGAACTAGATAAAAAAGAACAAACAGAGCTCAAAGTAAGTAGGGAGAAAGGACATAAAGATCATAACAGAAATAAATGAAATAGAAAAGATCAATGAAACCAAGAGCTGGTTCTTTGAAAAGATAAACAAAATTGATAAATACTCATCAAAAGAGAGAGAAAGAGTGGGGGGGAGGGGTGGGGGGCAAATGGGCAAATGCATAAAATCAGAAACAAAAGAGAAGTGACAACTGATAACACAGAAATATAATGGGTTACAAGTAAATACTACAAATAATTATATACCAACAAATTGGACAGAAATGAATAAATATCTAGAAATATACAATTTCCATTACTGAAACCTGAAGAAACAGAAAACCCGAACAGACTAATAATTACTAAGAACATCAAATCAGTAATAAAAAATCTCCTAACAAACAAAAGCCCTGGACCAGATGGCTTCTCAGGTAAATTTTACCAAACATTCAAAGAATTAATACCTATCATTCTCAAACTACTTCAAAATACTGAAGATGAGAGAAGGCTCCCAAACTCATTTACAAGGCCAGCATTTCCCTTATACCAAAACCAGACAAAGACACTACAAAGAAAGAATATTATAGGCTAATATCCCTGATAAACACAGATACAAAAATCACCAACAAAATATTAGCAAACTGAATTCAACAATACATTAAAAATATCACACACCATGATCAATTGGGACTTATTTCTGGGATGCAAGATTGGTACATTATTCACAAATCAACTAATGTGATACATCATGTAAACAAAATGAAGGATAAAAATCATATGATCATATTAATAGATGCAAAAAAACAACAACATTTGACAAAATCCAACATTCATTTATGATAAGAACTCAGTAAAGTGCAGTTAAATGGAACATACCTGAACATAATAAAGAAACCCACAGCTAACATCATACCCAATGGGGAAAAGCTGAAAGCTTTTTTTTTTTTTTTTTTTTTAAGATCAGGAGCAAGACAGGGATGTCCACTTTCACCTCTTCTATTCAATATGGTATTGGAAGACCTAGCCACAGCAATAATACCAAAAAGAAGAAGGAGAAGGAGAAGGAGAAGGAGAAGGAGAAGGAGAGGAGGAGAGGGGAGAGAGAGAGAGAGAGAGAGAGAGAGAGAGAGAGAGAGAAAGGGAGGGAGGGAGAGAGGGAGGGAGGGAGGGAGGGAGGGAGGGAGGAAGGGGAAAGAAAAGAGTGGGTATCTAAGTTGGAAAGGAAAAAGTGTAACTGTCATTTGCAGGTGACATTATACTATATAGAGAACCCTAAAAAATTCACCAGAAAACTATTAGAATTAATAAATAAATTCAAAACAGTTGAAGTATACAAATTAATATTCAGAAATCAGTTACATTTTTATACACCATAACAAACTATTGGAAAGAGAAATTAAGAAAACAATCTCATTTACAATCGCATCAAAAAGAATAAAATACATAGGAATAAATTTAACTAAGTAGGGAAAAGACCTGTACTCAGAAATCTGTAAGACATTATAGAAAGAAATTTTAAAAGATACAAAAAAAGTGAAGTATACACAGTGTTCATGGATAGGAAGAACTAACATTATTAAGATGTCTATATGATCCAAAGCAATCTAAAAATCCAATGCAATGCCTATCAAAATATCAATGTCATTTTTCACAGAGCTAGAACAAATAATCCAACATTTATATGGAACCACAAAAGACCCTGAATGGCCACAACAATCTTGAGGAAGAAGAACAAAGTAGGAGGTACCATGCTACCTGATATCAAACTATAATACAAGGCTACAGTAATCAAAACAGCATGGTCTGGCATAAAAACAGACATACATAAATAGAAAAAAAATAGGAAATCCATGTCTAAATGGTTAATTAATCTCTGATAAAGGAGGCAATAATATACAGTGGGATAAAGACAATCTCTTCAATAAATGGTGTTGGGAAAAATAAACACACACATGCAAAAGAATGAACCTGGATAGTTTCTTATACCATATACAAGAATAAACTCAAAATAGATTAAAGACTTAAACATAAGACCCAAAACCATAAAACTCCTAGAAGAAAACATAGGCAGTAAACTCTTTGACATCACTTTCAGTAATATTTTTTGAATATGTCCCTCAGGTAAGGGAAACAAAAGAAAAAATAAACAAATGGGAGTACATAAAACTATAGATATACAAACAGACGGAGTCAGAGAAAGTTCTAAGTGCATGCTTGGCACTGAGCTAAGCAATTTTTATGAGTTGCTTCACATAGTCCTCACAACAACCTCTAAAGATACCACTATAATCACCATTTACAGATGTAAAATCTGGAGCTTTGAGTGATTAAATAATTTGTTCAAGATTACACAAATAAGAAACAGAAGCTTTCAAATTTGCTAAGATTGGACTATTACTCTGCCTGTCTTTCAAAGAGCATAGTTTTTGTGGATCATGATGTTTCAGATCAACACTCTGTTTTTGGTTCTGAGTAGTTACAATTATCATTTACTGAGAATATACCATCTTTTAGATGTCCTTTTGTGTTTTGCATGCTTACTACAATACTTACAACATTCCTATATGGTAATGATATTATTTTCATTTATAAGATAAAGGTGCTCAGGTTTTGTAAAGTTAAGTAACTGAGTCACATAACTAGTAAAAGGAAGAGTTGAATCTCAATTTGTTGAAATCCAAAATATTTTTCAGAAAGTCAGACTTTTCTCAATTACCCAACATTTAGCAGACATATGAGCAACTTAATTTTCTACTATTCTTAAATTTGGCCTGGGCCACAAGTATCCTTTCCTAGATTAACAAGTCTTGTTCTTTTACATGAAATATGTATGTTTTGAAAAGTCACTTTTCTGAGAAAATATTTTTATCAGTTATCTTATCAGTATAATAATGAACTCCCAGTTATGACATGTTTTAAACCTATAATTTTATTATACAACTTCATTAAGATGAGAAGGCTCATCAGAAAGACAGTAATAAATTGAGCATAATTCAGAGAGGCAATAAGTTTCCTTATAACTTAAATGTCTAACTACAGCCTAATACGTCTTGCCTTAGAAGTTCAGCCTCTTAAAAATTACTTCTCACATAACATACTCATGAAAGCATTTATTATTAATGATTATCTATGAGTTATGAAGGATAAACTCATGTGAATGGAATCTAAACGTCAAACAACAGTCTCTCAGAAGCAACTGAACCTCATCCAACTGTAGCATAACTTTGGGAATGAGCTAAGGAGTAATGCTGAAGAAAATGCTTTGGTTGAGCTAGTGATTTAACCTCTAAGAAGTGCCACCAGAAATGTAAATGAAGAAAAAACGGTCACAGTGTTGAGAAGCCTCCATGGTCAATCTCACAATAGGTCAACTGTATGTATAACCCTGAACTCTAAATCAGATGAATTCTGAAGGCTTGGAAGCAGAGAAATTTCTTCATCTAACATTTCCTGGCTCCTTGGTTTTAGCAAACTAAGTCAGGGTTGTGAAGGTCAAATGTGTTGAGCTCCTGTCGAATTTTCCAGGGTGGGTAAAAGTCAGTGATTTTAATCTTAATCCTGAGGCCACAGTGTGTTCAAGTTGGAAATCTCCTCCATATGTTCATGATATTATTTCACAGAAGTCCTTAAAAGGTTTCTTTATGAGAACTCTGAGGTTTCCAAATCTCTTTGGCCTCTTAGGTTTGGTTGTTTTAACCAGGAAAATTATAAGTAATGTCATTCGTAATTTAAAAACAGAGCAGTGACTCTTTGGGGAATGTAGTACATGCAGGTACTTCTACATGCATTATGTCATTTAAATTCTCACAATCAGCAGCCAATTGATGACACTGTCCCAGTTTTCAAATACCGAAGCACAGATGAATGCATGACTTCCTCCAATGTATCTAGCTGGAATAGGAACTCAGGTATATCTGACTCCAAAACGCAAATCCTTTTATGATAACACTTAGCTTCTAAACCGGTTTCTTTTTAGATTGATGAAATGATATGACAGGTATTCTGTTCAAAGCATGCCCCTGTTTAGAAAGTAATGAAGCCCAGGGACATGTTTTCTGCATCCTAGCTGCATCCCAGCAGACCTTGCCAGCCGCAGTAATGTCATAATGGTGTTATCCTCCATAAAATGTGTTCTTTACATGGGTCCTTTAAAACTGCAAGCTAGTCATTCTGAGAAAACGCAAGCAGCTTGAATTCATGCCCACAAGGGTTGGCCTTTTTTATGCCCATTACTTATGCCCCTTTCTCTTTAAACTGAACTTGTCAAACTGTTTGCAAATATTCAGAATGTTACAATCCGATTAGTCCTTTCTAGGATATAAATTCTGAACTGTTTTCTATGGAGCTCGAAAATGCTTATCTTGACAACATTTGAAAATTTTAAAATTAAAATGGAAGGTGATCCTAAGTGATCAAAAGGCCAAAGAAAATCATCGGTTGAGATGACTTACCCAACCCACCGGCTTCACGGTTATATTCTCACTCAAGTTTCTTTGTTATCTTAAGAAAATGTACATTTGACTCACTATTAGAAGATACTAACAAAGTCAGTTTTAAACCTCTACATAATAAAATGCAATTCAACCAATGAATTTTAAAGTAGAAGAATTAAGAATAAGAAAATAAAGACACTAAAAGAAGCAAAACATTATGTTGTTCCTTTTTTTTTTTTTACTAAATATCCTGCCAGGTGTTTTCATATAGCATCTCTTTCTCGATATAATTTAACGAAGGGGATTTTATTCTTATTTTATAGATGTAGCATCTGAGGCCATAACAAGGTCAAATGTTATTGCCCAAGGTCACAAAAGAAATGAATGGAAAACCTACAATTAGAATTAAGCTCTAACTCCAAAACCTATTCCTATTAAACTGCCACCTTTAATTTTAAAATACATGTGGAAGTAGTTACTTAACTATATTTCCATCTCCTAATAGCCATTGTGGGGAATACTTATAGAGTAATTCATACAGCAGGAGAACTTGCCAAGTAAACACATTTTTAATGACCATGACCAAAGCATACTCATGCAGTCATTTAAACAGGTGAGTTGATCATTATATTTCTTTGCTATTTAAACAAGGTTTCGTTTATTTAAGAAATATAATGTGGCAGGTTGCATGTTAGGAAGAGATAAGACATGCCTCTGAGCCGACATCTGAGGGGGTGAAGGCAAAGACCCATGATGTGAGGGGAAAGACAGTGATGCAAATGTATTTTATCTCAAAGAAGCATATGCCTTGAGGTCCTTTCAGTGAAAGCATTAAACTTCAAAAAATAAACTACAGAGTCCCCTTACTTTGCTCATCAACATGAAATGATTTGTCTTACTAGCATTATACCCTAACTAGAAATATTAATAAAATAATTGGACAAATAGTTATTCCAAATAAGTTACTAAAATACTATCTATTTAATTGCCACGATGCCATTAATATTGAAATGAATAACATCACAAATCACTTATCATTTAAGTAAAATACCCGAAATTTTTTCATGATTTTGCAGTTTTCCTTCTGTAAGAAAGAAGCATTGACTGAAAAAAAACTGACCACAGTAAGGAAGTAGGAGGCTCCTGAGTCTTTGTGAAACTCTTAGACTCACACTCCTACCCACGTGGAAGCTCCAGCTCCACCATTCTGTGGCTGTTTCTTTTCCCCCAAAGGCATCACTGATCTGGTTTGATGTGAAAACCCATCCTAAAGCCATTATCACAGGGAATTGGCACATGGAGAAAAGGCCCTGTGGCCTCTTGATTCTCACTTTCCCTTAGAATGGGCTGTTTCCAGGAAGCTTTCAGGTTCTTTGTGTAAGCAATCTCTTAACCAGGACTCCCATCCTTATCTCATTCCAGGTTTGCCAAACCTCCCCAAAATTGAAAGTAGGTGAGCTCAAGCTGATCTTCCCTCAGTACAAATCCAAGGCTCTTTTTCAATGAGTCAACCCTCTTCTTCTTGTCTACCTTATACCTAGAAAGATTTTGAGGTTGTTAATTCTCACCTGAAAATATTTTTCCATTGACTTTTAGGGAGAGCAAAAGGGAAAAGGAGAGGGAGAGACAGAGAGAAACATTACGTGAGAGAGATACATCAATTGGTTGCCTCCTGAATGCACCCTGACCAGGGCTGGGGAACCTGCAATCAAGTTTCATGCCCTTGACCAGAATTGAACACAGGACCCTTCAATCTGCAGGTTGATGCTCTATCCACTGAACCAAACCAGCTAGGGTGGAAGATTTATTTTATTCCTCTTACTCAAAGCTCACTCTTCTTCCACCAGAGCGTTGGCTGCCTCTAAGATAGCTCTCCTGTCCAACTGGATTTTTGTCACTCAACTCACCATGATGTACAGCAGATGGTTTGGGCTGTCCTGGTTCCTCCCAGCAGAGTTGTGTTATAAGAAGCATTACTTTAAAGCCTGTCAGTGAGCAATACTTCAGACTATCATAAGGAAACTCCTATCATTTGATTTAATGAGGATGTTTTCTTAATGGCACTGCTGTAACTGCCTGGAAAACTCAGGACTAATGTCTGTGGCATGTCATAGTCTAGGACTTACACAGCCATATTCCTCTTGACTTGACTTTGTCCTAGCATTGGAGTGTCAAGTTCTATCCATTGACATCCCACAGAACATGCTAAATTCCTTTAAGTGGATGTAATTTGGAAAATTCCTTCACATAAATTTAATTTGAAACAATGCCAAATCATATTTGTTTTTCTAAATATGTTTTTAATATCATGTGTCAACCTAGAGCAAGAAAAATCTACCACATAGCTAGTTGATGATTGAAAAACAAATGTTGAAAAACTTTGTATCATCTAACAATTTATAGTGTTTCTCAGCATTGGATATGTATCAGAACCCTCTATAGAGCTTTTTAAAATTGTAGGTGCCTTTGTCCCTTGTTGCCCATGCCCCCTCCCAATAGATCAGGCTGCTATTCAAGATTCCCCCCACCACCACCATGGTTCTGATGTAACAATATTGGGAGGCTAATTTTGAGGTTCTTGTAGGAATGTAGAAAATTTAAAAATAAGATTGATCATATTTATTGATTGAATAAGTGAAAAATATATAATTTTAAAGAAATTTTAAAGTAGCTATGAAATACATCCTTATTTCAACCAGTATGGTCTTCCCACTAGTGCCCACTGTGAGAATTCCTGATGGTAAATAGGTAAATTAGATAAACATCCAAATAAATGTTAAAAAAATTGCTAGTAGGATCTGTCCTTATCCTGTATCTTTTTGTGACAATTTGATTAAATTATTTGCCTTTTTGATAAGAGTGTTGTAACCCTATAGGTTATTGCCTGGGTAATGCTGGACTCTTTCAAGTCAAAAGACCCAGAGCTATGCCCATACTATCTCAAACGGTGGATATTCTATCTAATAAAAGAGTACTATGCAGATTGACCATCACTCCAACACACAAGATGGCTGCCCCCATGTGGTCAAAGATGGCTGCCCCATGTGGACACAAGATGGCCACCACAAGATGGCCAGCAGGGGAGGACAGTTGGGAGGGACCAGGCCTGCAAGGGAGGGCAGTTGGGGGCAATCAAGCCTGCAGGGGAGAGCAGTTGGGGGACCAGGCCTGCAGGGGAGGGCAGTTAGGGGTGAACAGGCTGGCAGGGGAGCAGTTAGGCATCAATCAGGCTGGCAGGGGAGTGGTTAGGGGTGATCTGGCTGGCAGGCAGAAGTGGTTAGGGGCAATCAGGTCAGGAAGGCAGGCAGGCTAGCAGTTGGGAGCTAGCAGTCCTGGATTGTGAGAGGGATGTTCGATCCAGGCCTAAACAGGCAGTTGTACATCCCTTGAGGGGTCCCAGATTGGAGAGGGTGCAGGCTGAGCTGAGGGACACCCCCCCCCATGCATGAATTTTGTGCACCGAGCCTCTAGTATATTATAAGGCCACATGGAAAGGGAAAGAAACTCCAAAAACTATCTATGCAATGCACACCAAAGGCTGAAAGCAAAATGCTATTCACAATTTTTTTTAAGGATACAATTGATGGTGCAATGACAATTCTAGAATTCATCTCCTTAGGCAAGGATAGAATCATAGTCCAGTCATAAATACAGAAATTACTCTAGGTATTTCAAGTAAATGGAATTTAGCAGATGAATCAATTTCACAAATGATGAAAGAGGTCAAAAGCCCAACAAGGGATGATGGAACCCTTTAAAAACAGCAATAACCTGCCATTACTCTGATTGCTGGTGTTACTAGAATCCATGAAGCATGGTCACCTGGAGAAAAATGGAACCATGGCGGGCCTGCCTGGTAGGAGCTGGGACTATTGAAGGACGTACTTTCAGGCAGAGCTGGAATCATGAAGATAATATAACCTCTGCCTGAGACACCAAAGCAGGGAAAGTAGAGAAAATACCCTGGTTTTTTCTTTCTTGTTGCAGTCAAATCTCTTCCTAGTGTCTTCCGTTGGCTTAGCATAACTGGAAGTTAGTGATACAGATCGAGGCAGGGGAAGTGTAGGAAGTGGATCTGAGGGCAAAGAGGCAAGTTTTAGCACAGAAGGCATTTGTGGCTCCCAGCTCAATCACTACATCGCTCCTATGAGTCAGCATCTCTGTCTCTGCTTTACCTTCTTTTTCTTTCTTCTGTCTCTTTGTATGTAATAATTTCAGACCCACCAAAAGACAAGGTACTGGGGGTTGACTTTCCCTCCTCAATTGAAAGCAACGCTGTTAGGGCAAGATCTAACAGCAGGCCAGCTTCTTCACCATTCCTTTTGATTCAGGCACTGGTCATTAGCTGTGGATTTATTGGTAAAATTACTTGGTAAAAAGCAAGATAACTACTACAAAAGGAAACATCTGCAGCTCGTTTTCTCAGGAGAGGGACATATTGCATCTAGAAAGCACCTTGAATTTTTTCAGAATGGTTCAGTGTTTGGGCTGAATTATTTCCCTTAAAATTCTTATGTTGAAGTTCTAACCCCCATTACCTCCGAATGTGACTGTATTTAGAGATGGGTCTTTAAGAAGTAATTAACATGAGATCATTAGTGTGGGCCCCAATCTAATATGCCTGGTGTCCTTATAAGAAGAGGAAAATTAGACATAGATATACGCAGAGGGAAGACCATGTACACACACAGGGAGAAGATGGCCATCTGCAAGCCAAGGAGAGGGGCCTCAGAAGAAATGAATCCTGCTGACACCTTGATCTTTAACTTCTAGTCTCAAGAATTATATGTTAATAAATTCCTGTGGGTTTTTTTAAGCCACCCAATCTGTGGAACTTCGTTATGACAGCCCTAGAAAATTAATACAGTTAGCATATTGGGTTGAAATATATGTAGGATCAGATATATTCTGATGTTCAATTGTGTGTTCAATATACTCAATGATAATTGTTTCTGTCACTAGTTCTGTTTAACGTTGCTCTTTGTGATAGTTAGCTAAGGCTACCATAACAAATACCACAGACTGTGTGGTATAAACAACAGAAAGTTATTTTCTCACAGTTCTGGAGACTAGAATTTCAAGATCAAGGTGTCAGCAGGACTGGTTTCTCTTGAGGCCTCTGTCTTTGGCTTGTACAGTGCTGCATTCTTGCTGTGTCCTCACATGGTCTTTTCTCTGTGTGTGCATACCTGCTGTCTCTTCCTCTTCTTATGAGGATGCCAGTCATATTAGATCAAAGCCCACTTTTATTATTTCACTTAATCTTAATTACCCCTTTAAAAGCCCTATTGACAAATATCACACTGAGGGTTAGGACTTCACACATAAATTTTGCAGGGGCACAATTCTGTCCACAACACTCTTCAAATTTATTTATCCTTTTTTATTTATAGTTGTAACAACTGAAAAACATTTTCATTTGTGCAGTAAAGATCTGGTCTGGAGACTTAGCTAGGACACCTCTCCTGAGTGCCGTTAAATTGGTCAAAAACACTCGGGTTATTAGTATTTAATTATCTAAAACCCAAATCCTTATCTCAGGTAATTATGGAAATTTAATTAGACTGTTGGTATATGTATGTAATGAATGGCAGAGTGTTATTATCAACATCCTCATTATTATCAGCGCACCTCCCAATTCTTACCTGTGTCAGAACCACATCTATCGGAAAAGTCATCTTTCAGACTAGCACCAGGTCCTGCCTATTCTTTCCGCACGGACACATTATCTGGATTACATTTTCCATGGCACCTGGGTTTTGCTGGCCCTCCCTTTCTACATTATTTCTAGATCATGGTCATTTATAGATTCCTCATCTGTAAAATGGGGATAATAATATTATGTACCTTACAGGGGTATGTGAGGATTAAATGAGTCAAAAGCTGTGAAACACTCAAAACGGTGTCTGACATACTAGTATATTAAGCACTATGTAATTGTTTGCTATTATTATCATCATTATCATTATTATTAGAATTACAAGTAATTATTTTTTTGTATGTGAGATGCTCTTACTGCCCTGAATGATTCCCTTTTACCAGGCTGGTGCACCCACTGCCCAGCTGCTGCAGTTGTTGGCTGCCAAAGTTTCATACCTGCAATCTTCTCCAGAAGATCGCCCTTGGCTGATGGAAACTGACTCCACTGAAAATGTCGAAGGTGTTATGCCACGTTTCCTTGGAGGCCACCCACAGCCAATGACTAACTAGTATAAAGGGTCAAATAGCCCTTCTCTGTGTAGGCTGAACTTTGTTCATGATTTACTCACCAGGGTTCCGCAATGAGAACAATCAGAAGCTACATGTTTTATGTTCTTCTCTGTCCTATCCCAGTTCCCTCCCTTGTAGGGTTCTCCTGAGAACATTCCCTCAATCACTCACTTGCACAAGAAGCTCAAATCTAGGGAAACCAACCTAAGAAACTCACCTAAGTGGTTTTTAGACTTTGATTATGCCTTATGTATTTTTTTTTCTCTGCTACAATGTCTAACTTAATCCCTGTCTCGTGTTTAAACAAATGTCTTCTCGTTGATTGGCTGAAATATCTACAATCAAAATATCTATAGGAGTAAAGACTACTAATTTCAGATTTAAACAACTAGAAACTAATAATGTAGATGCAAAATACAGAAACAATGAAAAAATTCTGTTCATCTGTCCTAACAACTGATATAAATCACAGTTAGTTGAGAATAGTGATTGGTATTGAATGTGAGCACTGCCAAAATGATACAATCAAGTGTGTCATTTGGAAACTACATGTGCACCCAGAGAGACTGTGAGAAGTACGTCATTGAATACTGTCATATGCTTTGTAGATGAATAGTGTCATCCCAGTGACAGCACATCCTGCAGAAAGGGCCTCTGAGGACGTCAGAGGACAGGTCTTTATCTCTTCAGTCCTCGCGAGATTTCGGAGGCAAGTTTCAATTAAAGGCAATAAAAGAATGAGAGCATCTTGCACTACTGTGAACAATTAGAAGTTTCTACTTTATTTCACATTATGATATTTCATATCATAATAAAAGAAAACTAAATATGATCCAAAGATCTAGAGAGCCATATGCATCTACAATAGAATGAGCCTTACCCTTCCTCTCACAGCTTTATTGTTATGATCACATGAAGTAACATATGAAAGCACTTTATAAGCAGCAATGAACTAAACGATCATGTGCTCCTAAATGGTTATTACTGGTAAGTTAATAAAAACACATTCCTCATAGGTACACTTAGGTATTTAAGATATATTGGTCAGGATTCATTCAGTGCCAAGTGGTAGAACTCTAACTTAAAATAGCTTTGGCAGAAAAGGACTCAATCAGTAGGTAGGTAGAGTCCAGACGGCTCCTGGCATAAGATGGAGGTCCCATGGTTAAAATTCACAATAATGGTGAATTGGGACAGTACCCCACTAGAAGGGAATTACTAGCAGATAAGATGTATCAGGTGTTTGAGAGGTGTTGAGACTTTGTAACTAAAAGGACAATGTTATGCAATTGCCATTACTAAGTGATATGGGTATTCTAAGACTGTAGTTCTCATGACTCAAAATGACCAGGAGGGTTTGCTAAACACAGATTTCTGGGTCCAACTCAATTTTTTTGATTAAGGAGATCTGAACTGGGGTCAAAGAATTTATATTTTTAACAAGTTCCAAGGTGTTGTGGATGCTGCTGATCCTGGGACTTCCTTTGAAAACAACTCTACTAGAAAAAAATATATATAGAAAAGGTGCAGGTGATTAACAGGCAATGAAAACCAAGTGTGAAAGCCAGAGGGCCTCTGTGGTCCTTCACAAAGAGTCTCCATTTCCTACAACAGGAGAAATTAAAAACTAGACTAGGTCTGATATAATAGAAAGACCAAACTCCATAAAGAAAAATACTCAACCAGGGCAGGCTGGTAGATAAAGATCAGAAGCTGATTGGGACAATGGAACCTTTTCATGTGGGATGGGATCATCTGGGCAAAGGACCCTCAAAATTTTGAACCCAAAGTGCTGTACAACTCTGGAGGCTGCAGAGGTGGCCCACACATTCCTATTAAGGGCTTGCATCCCTCCCTTCATTGAAGACATTGCAGAGACGTCTCCCCTGCAAGATAATATATGCTCCTCCCAATTACAATCCATAGGTATTGATTGCTATAACTATACAGTATGCTAAACCTCCTCTCAATGTCTCCTTCTGAAGAACCCAGCGATAATGGTGGGCCTCTGGCTGACAATAACTAGAACAGGAAGTTCCAAAGAATAAAAAATCGTCCTTTCCAAAATTTCTGTCTCTATCTGCCTATCAGCTTAATTCTCTCCCACTGAAGATGGACTTTTTCAACACTGTGTGTGAATAGCAGAGCCACAGACACATCAGACTCATATGACAGCAATTCTGTGGCCCAAGAGTCTAAGAGGCATTTCTTCTGATTCAATAGTTTAAAATCCAGGGAAAGGCCCTCATTGGTGTGCCTTGGGTTGTATGCTCACTCCTTGGACTAATCACTTGTGCTCAGAGCCATAAAGAACACCATTGTGGCATCCTGGGTCAAGTCCTTATTCCTGGAGTTAGGGAGCCAAGGACAATTACTGAAAAAAGGGAGAAAAGGCACAGAATGGATAAGAACGAAAGTAAGCCATTTTTTAATGGAATGGATACTAATTCCTACCAGAATCCTTTTATATGTTTTCAATTATTATTAAAAGCCTAAAAAGGCATAGGGGTAAAGAAAAAAAAAATGGCTACCTAGTCCACCCCAAATTTTTATGAAATTAAAAGTCAGTAATTATCTTGATTGCAACAGACAAACTCAAACTAACTTAAGCAAAAACTGAAATTTATTGGAAGGCTTATTAACTGCAGGAAATAGAGTGATTTTGCTGACCATAGTCTCAGACACTACCAAGGACATCTGTCTCATCTCTTGCCTTGGCTTCTCATTGTGTCACATCATGCTCTGAGACCAACTTTCTCCACGCAGCAGAGAACAATAGAATGTGCAGCCACCTGCTTCCTCTTTCCCAACGTCATCACAAGTGAGGAAATGCCTCACCCCCACCCTTATCTCCAGTTTTAACAAATATAGAAAAAAATTTGATTCACTTTGGTCACATGCCTGACGCTGGGAACAATCATTCATGATCAGAAGAAAAGTCTCTTAGGGTCAGAGCAACTTGATTTCATAATCATGATGAAAGAGGAGAGGAAATATTTAAGAACATGGAAGAATCAAAAGAAGTACATGGGTGGGAAAGGAGCTGGAGCATTTTACAAAAGAAGGGATGCATATCATAATAAAACCAGAAGGTTACTGGAAAGGAGAAAAAAACAGACTCCAGAAAACATGAAAGTGGGTTTGCTTTCTACCACAAGTAGGTAAAGTCACATGCACAAGCCTGAAAAGTTTATAAATAACATTAAAAAAGGACAGCATAAGTTCCTATTCAATCTCACCCATCTTTATAAAGATAGAGAGGACCTTAGATGAACAAATTTATAATCTCCCCTCATTTTTTAGAGTTTTAACCCAATGAAAGGAGCATATCTGTGTCAAGCTATTTTCCACACAATTCCTGAGTTAAGGCTGAATGCTTTAGTTTCTTCTTTCCCTTCAGTATTATAAGAATATTAAAGTAAATGTTTGCAATCTTTCTTTGGATATTTATACTTTTAAATAATACCTTTTAAGTAGCAGTGTGGGACAAGGCTTGTGAATGTTTTGTCTAAATGTTCCATTGTCACCTTGTGTGCATTTATTATTCTTCTAAATCTAACTTTGCACAAGTAACCCATGTAAAAACTGTAGATTTTTCAAAACTTACAAATAAAAATAACCTTAAAATAAAATTTTTTAAAATGATAGAGAGGAAAACAGGTCAAAGGATGTGAGTACCTGAAAGGGCCATTAGAAACTAGTAAGGTCAACCTGATTGGGGTTTTTTAGACAAGGAAGCTAAAGCCAGAGAGACGTGATTCATTCACAGCCACTACTTGGTGGCAGGTACCAAGATTTCTAATTTAGTGTTCTTCTCACTGTGTTGCAAGAGCTCAATCCAAACTGGGTTAGTACAAATACATTCAAATTTCTGGATCATTATTGACCATATTTCTTGATTTTCAGGGCTGTTATAGTTGTAAATGATTTTTCTCTGCTCACAAAATTTTTCAATGGGAAGTCAATAAATAAAGTTGAAAATATCATTGCAGAGCAATAGCCAACACAAATTTTTCAGGAGCTCAAGTTTTAAGCCTAATGTACCTATACCTGACCCAAATTACTCAAACTGCTGACCTGATTACTTTACACTCTTTGTCTGCATTCCCTTAGAGCTGTGGGAAAATTTTGGCTAAAAAATAAAAAAAATAAGGACCACATCTATGTTTGGACAGAGAAATGAAAAGATCTTTAGCATATAAAGTACCATCAGAGAAAGTTAACTTGATCCTAGTCTCTGATGGAAGAAATGAAACAAGTTCACCTAAATTCAATCTTAAGACTTTTGGAATTAATTATGAGTATACTCCGTCTCTCCTATCTTCATAGTATTCAAATGCCTTAAAAACTCCAGTAACATTATCGACATATTTTAAGGACTCACTTTATAGCTTGTATGGCAAAAGTTGTTTTCCCACACTTCAATTTATAGAATGAAAAGCAAAAATAAAATCCAGTAGCACTTTGTGTTCTTTACATTGAGTTTTTCAGAATAGTGACTCTACTCTAGAATTTGAATATCAAGTCTGGGGTGGAGACATATTTGGGAGTAGTCAGTACAGATATTATTTAAAGACTAGGGACTCAGGACAGATAAAAGAAGATAAAAGACATAAACACTAAGCCCCATGTCACGCCCACATGCCACAGGGCACAGAAGGTGAGAAGCAAGGGAAACTATGAAGGGAAAAACAGTGAAGGAGAAGGAACCAAAAAAGAGAGACATCTTGCAGTCCAAGTGAAGAAAGCATTTTAATGTGGATGAAGTAATGTTACATGAAACGATGAAGGTGAAAATGAGAATTGTTTTCTGGAGTTGGTAATATAGAAGTTGAAAACCTTGATAAGAACTAATTCACTGGAGTGGCATTTATATATCTTTAACTGGAGGGAACTCAGGAGGAACTGGGAGGGGAGGATGTATGGACAACCCATTATGTGAGTTGAGCTATAAAGGGGAGCAGAGAAATGGTGAGATTCGATCTTCTTTCTTAGGAGCTAGCAGAGCATGTTTTTATACTGATGGGATGACTTCTTAGAAAGGGAGTATTTATAATGCAGGAAAAAAGAGAGATAATTGCAGCATGAATAACCTTGAGTAGGTATAGAGAACAGGATCCAGGGCACAAATAATGATGTTGTCCTTAGATAGGAGCAAGGACAGTTCATCCGAAGTGGCAGCAGGGGGATAGCAGAATAGATGGATAAAGAAGCAAGCAGGTTGGTAGATTTGGTAGTAAAAATGTTTGGAAGTGCTTTTCAGATTGTTCATATTTTCTCAATGAAATAAGAAGCAAAGTCATCAGCTAAGTATGAAAAGAAGGAAAATTTGGTGGGATATTAGAGAGAGAGAGAGAGAAGAGAGAGAGAGAGAGAGAGAAGATATAAAAGGCTTATCTAAGATAGTGTGGGAGTAAAGGAACTTGGAAAATATAATACAAATAATTAGATAATTAGAATCCAGTCAGGATTTCATGTTTCTCTCCAACTATATCCACACAATTATTCACACAAATTGAGCAGGTTTCAAGAAAGTCACATTTACACTAGGTTGGAGTTCTGCTAAGAAGGGAGAGAGGGCAAAGTAGTTAAGGGTATGTGCACAGTAATGGCTATACTAAGGGAGGAAATGAGTGGATTGAGAAATAGCAAAAACTAGGGACTTGAGGAATGATTGAAGTTGGGATACCAGCAGAAGTAAGCTTGAAATATAGGGGTTAGTATTTGGAGATTAGGATACTTAAGATTTAGTTTATGGAAAGGTTGCACTTATTGGTGGCAAGCAAGATAAAAATGAAGGAAATGAATGGCTGAGGTAAAATGAAAGTCAAGACTATTGGAAGAAAAGAGGTCAAGGGATTTAGAGTCCACGGTATTGAAAGGATCAACTACATGTTCAGTAGAGTAATGTTGTACTGCAGTAATAACCCCAAAATTCCAGTGGTAACACACTCCCACATCTCTTGTACATGCAAAATTGTATCTTAGGTACTCTCTAAGATGTTCTTTCTGTGGAGTGACTTAGAAAGTCAAACATCGTTCCATTTCTGGCTCTGCATCTCCACATGTGGCAGCTGTAGTCACTGAAAGGTCTTTTTCCTTCTATGCCAAAAGAGAAGCAAGAAAATAGATGTGGTGCATTGGCTCTTAAATGCCTCAGCTCAGAAATGATACTCACCATTTCCACTCACCATTTCATCAGCTAGAACTGATCAGACAGTCCCACTACCTGCACCAAGCGTAAAGAAACACATGGAATATTAAGTCAGCTCTTCTGGTTGCCACAATATGGTTATTTCACTAGTAAGAATTATCAAGGAGGTAACATTTGAGGCAGAGGTGGTGAACCACGTGCTAAATTCTTTAAATAATGAAAGGAATTGACCTAGAAAGCTGTAGATGTCAACGACTGAAGCAAAAGAATCAGCATGTGCTAGAGACCGTTGGCATGAATGGCCAAGGAGCTGAGGGGCTCATATGCTCAAAATTACTGTCCTGCTATACTAAACTCTCTGAAATCTGTGTACGTGATCTCAAATACTTAGATATGCAATGAAATATTTGACCATCTGGGTCTCTCCCAAGGCAGAAAATTTTAAGCTATACAGGAATGGACTGTTGATGAATCTGATTAATATAAATTTAACTATATTTCCTATGTGGATTATCAGGTCTTAAAGAATGAAAATATGGGAACAATAAAATTTTACTGAACATAATTTATTCTTTCCTTGATGATTTAGAAGGCACCTTTCATTCCTGTAGTGACTTAGGGACATGCCTAGGAACATCAATTATAATTGAACTGTAGATGCACAAGGCTATAACTCACATGGGCTCTCTGCACATTGGGAGCACACGCAGGGCAGCAGGAAGAGTAATGACAGCAAGGAATGGAAGGATCTCAAGCTGGGGAAACTAACCTGGGGGTGTGACTTGCCCCCAAGGGTAAAACCAGCAGTTGAAATAATAAAATTCAAGGAGGTGAGGGACCTTGGGTTTCAATCAGAGTTGATACATCCAGGAGGTACTGTCCAGGTGCTAGGAACATAAGACCACAAATCTCAGTACTAACCATGCAGGCAGATCATATGTCTTCAATCTAGTAGGTTAATTGGTTAGAAGCAGATGTAGATTATCCAACTATTGGGATTTCCAAGACATGGCTCATCAACTTGGGACTAAGATTTCAAAGACAAGCTGCTAATTATTGAAATGTCAAGGACAGGGCTCTGATTCCCACAAGCAATTGAAAAGCAAACCAGGAAACTAGCAAGTTAAGCACAGGCTGGCAGTGGGGGAAGGGCCTCAACTTAATGAGCATTCCAGATATCAGGCTCAAGTGAGCATGTTTATTTCAGAACAGCAACTTGGAGGAGAATAGGATCCTACCATACTTTTTTATAAAAGCCAGCAAAAGACATGGAAGAAACTTAAACATATATTACTAAGAAGCCAATCTGAAAAGACTACATACTATATGATTCCAACTACATGACATTTTAGAAAAGGCAAAACTATGGAGTCACTAATAATATCAGTGGTTACCAAGTGTTGCAGGAGGGAGGGATGAATAGGCAGAATATAAAGGATTTTTAGGGCAATGAAACTATCCTATATGATACTATAATGATGGATATATGTCATTTATACATTTGTTCAAACCCATAGAATGTACATCAAGAGTGAACCATAATGTAAACCATTGCCTTAGGGTGATAATGGTATGTCAAAGTAGGTTTACCAGTTGTAACAAATGTACAACTCTGGTGGGCAATGTAAATAAAGGGGGAGGCTGTGCTTGTGTGGGGGTCGGCAAAGGGTATATGAGAGACCTCTGTACGTTTTTCTCAAATTTTCTGTAAACCTAAAACTGCTGTAAAAATAGTCTTTAAAACAGGCTTAGTCAAGACATCATCTTCTTGAGAGAGAGGAACAAACCGGAGACTGCAGACACTGACTTGCAGAAATAAATGGTAAGAGAGAATTTTTTATTTATTCTATTAGAATGCCAGGTAGGAGTGCTCTATCTAGGCGCTGCAGGGTTATATACCATCCCATCTATTTCCCAAGGTCTGTACTTGCTCTCCCTTATTTGGAACCTAGGTCAATATCAAGATAGGAAGGGGATTATTTTTGTTATGCAATTGTGAACCTGGACTGAAGGACAGAAGACAAAAGAAAGTAGGTCCCAGCATGGGATGTGGTGGGGAAAAGGAGGAAAGGTAAAGAGGTTAAAAGACAAAGGGGTCTTTGGGGAGTCTGTGAGGAGAAGGAGAAAGAGAGGGGGAGAGAGAGAGAAGAAGAGGGAAATTAGATAGATAGGTAGATAGATGATAGATAGATAGATAGATAGATAGATAGATAGATAGATAGATAGATAGATAGACAGATAGATAATCACCTGGGGGAGGCTTCCAGACAGACCAATAGAGGATTATTGTATAAAAAGACTCAGGGATTAACTACTAGTACAAAGCCCCACTCAAAATGAACTGGGTGCCCTGAGCAATGTAAATAGTCCCAGATGTCTACTAAAGGCAGAACAGCAATCAAAAGAGAAGCCCTGGCATGCAGCAGAAATTAAGCATTTTTAAAGACATCTACCAGAGTTGAGTGAATTGTGTCAGTGTGTAAAGGTATAAGTTTTATTCAAGGGTCCCTTTTTACATTAAAAAATGCTATTTAGAGTTATATGCATTTTAAATTTATTTTTGTTTACTACAGTAAAATATGAAACATAATTTGCTTTAAATTCAACTTGCAAATCTCATCTACTTATAAATGTAATAAATGTTATATAAAATATAGTAACTTTTGGAGGGAATTTTGATTAGTGTGTGATAGTCCCAAATTACACACACTAAATTTCCCTGAAAACAATCAGTCTAATTTAAAACTTTATTTAATTAAGTTCCCTTTAAAAATTTAAACTTATAAATTAGGATAACCCACTTCATATGCCCGATTGGGTAAATTTATAATTTTAACAAGGAATTTTGTCCATGTTCTGAACAAATCTTTATAGTTTAAATAAGTTAAACTTACAAATATAGCAAATTTCAATTTCTACTAAGCATTCCAATACTGGTTGCAAATGTACTGTTATGCATTTCAACAGGAACAAAAATTAAATTACAAGAACCAGTTACATGTTTAAAATTGAAATCAAAAGTCTAAATACTTAGATCTCATTAGAGTCCTTATTCAAGAAGTAGCCAGAGGAACAGAATCATGAGTACTACCAGTAGTCAATTTGAAATGCAGAATCTCTGGCCCTATCTAAGATGACTAAATCAGATACCTGGCTGAAGTGAGCAAGGCTGCCTTACACTGAGCCTAGCTAAGCCACCACGTGGTGGTCACATGGAAAGAGGACCAAGATCAGATAGTTGAAAAACACTCTTATAAGGGGCCTTACCTTGTAGACTGCTGACACAACAGTGACATTGGAAAGCAAAGCCCTTGTCCCTACCTCTCCATCAGTAATGGAACCATGCAACCACATCTCCACACTTACAGTATGCTGGAGAGACAAACCTTCTCCTATGGCTTGAGTAGGAAGAGGAAGGTGACAGAATCAGAACAGACCATCTTCGATGCATTACAATATCTGGGGAAGTAAAGAATTTGGGCAGATGGGGTCTGACTAAGCAGAGCAATATTCCCTGGGGCCAATACTAGACTGCTTCCACAGTGGCATCCTTATTCTCAGCATGGGTTCAAGGTGAGAGCAGCTATACAGTACAGGAAGCTGCTACTGTGAAGCAGGGATGCTATGCCTGGGCACTGGACAGCCTGAAGCTTTTTAGGAGAGTGGGACTAATCCAATAGTCAGAGGGGAGGGACTATGCTCTTCCAGAGGGAAGGTGTCCAAGAACTTCTAGGTAAAGCCACATGCTTAGTCTACTTTTTGCAACAGCTAGTGCAGTTTAGGACAAGGGTTACAAATGCACAGACACAATTCATGTTTAGTTGTACTGGGCAAAGTCCAAGAGACTAATTTCTGAAAAACCAAACCAAAATTCTCTTCCTTCTCTGTTCTGCTCAAATTGTGCTGCTGAAATGCATGCCGCACCCAGCCGTTTTAGGATTGGGCCCAGAGAGAATTGCTTGCAAACAAAACCCGCATTTCCTTGGCACTCTTCAACTCCTAGAGGCAGCACTTCACCAGAGCCTCATTTACTAGTAAGCTCCTCTACAATTCCCAGAAGTCTAGAGGCTCAATGTTCCCAAGAATGTTTTTATTTAAATGTTAGATTAAAATAATTTTGTGCAGAAATTAACTCAAAAGGAACATTTTTTCATTCCAGGTCCAGAGTCATATTATAGAGTAGGAGGTATTTCCTGCAACGTCCACTAGCCAAGCCATATTCTTCCTCCTGTCTGTTTCTCCCTTAATGCTGGACTGAACAGATTTATCCGAATCTGTTGGAAGCCAAGGTTATGTCCGTAGTAAACAAAGTTGTTTTAATTTGAGCAATCACTATGCTTTTAAAAATCACTGCGATTACAAACTAATAATTTTGAGGATAAAGAAATAAATTCTTTTTAATCTGACAGAAAGATCATTGGAATAACGGTGAAGATTTAGGGCACTTAAGTAATCATTTTCTACATAATGCTATATGAAAATAGTTTAAAGAAAACGTACAGGTTGACTTTAAAAGTAAGGGTTTTTTTTAGCTTATTACTGCTGGGAAATGTTTCCTCTATATATTTTCAGGCTTCAAATTTTTAAAAAAATAATTAATTTATCATGAGGACTACATTGCAATGGGCTATGGCATATTTAAAAGATTTTTTATGACAAAAATTTTCAACCAGCATAAGATTGTTTTATTCTAAGGCCACTCCTGTGCTGAGCCAGTGGGACTTAAGCTGTTGCATTACTCAGAGAAGAAAAATTGCTCCCTTTTAATTTATGGTTTAGCTAATGTTGTAGAGATCAAGCTGAAAAATTAATTTCACATTGGTCCCAGAGGGATTGCTTTGGATGGTTCTGTTAATTCACTTTGGGAGGAACCTATTAAAGTTGATGAACATGGCAAAGACCCACTAGCCCATTTCTAATCTAGATTTTGTTTGAAACAGACCTCATCCATCTAATTAGAGTTGTTAGAGCCCACTTTGATTTTATTAATAATAATTAACATTTATGGTACTTCAGTTTACAAAGTACTTCCTCATTATTGATTTTAAATCATTATAATAATCTAATGAAGTAGTTCATTAGGTTCTTATTGCTGCTACAACAAATTTCTTGGCTTAAAATAACACGAATTTATTATATTACATTTTTGGAGCTCTCATTAGGCGAAAATCAAGTTATTGACAGGGCTTCCCTCCTTCTGGAGAATCTATTTTCTTGATTTTTCTAGCTTCTAGGGGCTGCCTGTGATCCTTGGCTCGTGGCCCCTTCCATCTTCACACTCAGCAAGCAACGTACAATCAAGTCCTTCTCATGCTGCGTCACTCTGACTGTTTCTTTTTCTGTTTCTGTTCCTGCCTCCCTCTTTCACTCATGCGGATTCTTATAATTACATGGCCTATACCCACAGCTAATCCAGGATAATCTCTCTCACTTAAGATTCTAAATTTCACCACATGGCATTTTTATTGAACTTGGAATGATATGTTCATGAAATTTTTTTTTAGACTATTTTCCAAATTTTTACCTTAAGGCTCATTGTCAACATCATCCACCATACTTTCAAGTTAACCATTTAACTAATAGAAAGGGGGATAAATTCTAATGGTGACAGCTTTGATAGTGTATATATCTACAGATTCTCTTAGAAATGAAAAAAAAATAGTTTCGAGTTTCCATAGTACAATAGGAACTGCTTAAGTTTTAGTATTTTCACAGAATCTGACATAACCGTATAGATGAGCAAGGGGGACAAATAAAATCATCCATACGTTACACCTAAAGCATACCAAAGCATCAGAGAATCACCTCTGTGGGACTTGGAGAACAAAGAGAACCATCAGTAAAATGGTGAAACACTATAGTTACTATAACTATTGCATGAATAATAAAGTCCTATGTTTCTGACCCAGGTGCCTCATATCTCTGTCAATATCCACAAAACTGGCAGGCTATCTTTCAAGCTTATAAAGAGGGCATAGTCTCAGATATTTCACTGTGTCTGGCCATTCTAACAGCAAGATTCTCAATAAATCTAAATAAGCATTAAATATAAATAATAATATTAATAATAAGGACTAATTTATAAGAGGTACAAGCATATCTCATTTTATTGCACTTCACTTTATTGTGTTTGACAGATGTTGCATTTTTTATAAATTTAAGGCAAGACCTTCCACCAGCAAAAAGATTATGACTCACTTTGTAATACTTTATTTCAGTGGTCTGAAGCCCAACCCACAGTATCTCTGAGGTGTGGCTGTATTTAAAAACCAGGGAGAGTAGATAATATATGTTAATTACCAAACAAGATGGGGTAATTTGGAGTTAAAGTACCCTAAGATGCTTATGTAGATAAAAATTTATACTAAAGTTATTTTTTGTTATGCCTGTGTATTAAAGATTTAAGAAACCCATTAGGATAAATTAAATAGAATGAATAACATCTAAGTCAGTAGATGGAAAAATAGAAAATAAAACATCAATTTTCCAATGACAGGCAGAAATTAATGTTAGGGGGGAAAAAAGAAGCAAAACAAAAAGAAAGTGGTAAATAGAAAACAAAAAATAAGATTACAGAAGAAAGATCAAATGTAGCAGTAATCACAATAAATATAAAGAATAAAACTTGCTTATTTAAAGCCAGGGACTTTCACACTAGACTTATAAAACCCCACTCTATTCTGTTTCAAAAGCTACACAATGACATACACATACACCCACCCAAATTCAAGATAGAAGAATGGGAAAAGTTCTAATCAAATAAAGCTTGCATGGTAATTTAATATGAAACAAGACATTTAACATTTAATAAGTATATAAACAAATATTCAGCATTCAATTAAAATAACGTTTCCCTGAATTAAGGTGTCACAATACAATGCATTGTTTTAAGATTATTAATCACAAATACAAGTGTGTCAAATTGTTAATGCAGCTAATGTGATGTTGACCTTAACCTAAGCCCTTTTAGTGTAGCACTATGTTAACATCTCTTTCCTGTTTATTATAAAATGCTCTAAAATACTTCTTTCAGTCAGAAAAATAATAGACATTTTTCAAAATCTGAGTCTCTCTGCTGGGAATATTCAGAATAAACCTGTGCCCAAGTGGCACTGCCTCATACTTCTTATAAAAGATAAATGCTAGATGATAGATAGATGATGATAGATAGATAGATGATAGATAGATAGATGATAGATAGATAGATATATAGATAGATATAGATAGATAGATGATAGATAAGAGGTAGATAGAAATTTTAATATACATTATCAAAAGGCTAAAGAACAACTCATTCACATTAGTTCCCTGCTGTAGCTTATTCTTCATATTCCAAATTGGATCATCTCCAACCCCAGTACCACCTTCACACTAGTGAATTAGCTGTTTCTGGAATTTATTTAACTTGTTTTGCACTGGCTCAGTGTTCTAGCTCAGAAGGGAAACTTTCCCCACACATTAATCAGTAAGTTATGAATCACATTGTCAAATTACGGAGAGGAGGCTCAATTCCTCAACCAGACAGATTCATTTAAAAGGTTCTCTTCACCCATGGTTCCAAATGTGGAGTCGCATCAGAGTCACCTGATAACTTGTTAGAAATGCACATTCTTGGGCTCCACCCCAGATCTTCTGAATTAGAAACTCTGGGAGTGAGTCCCAGCAAGCTGTGTTTTAACCAGACTTCCAGGTAAGTTTGTTACTTAAGGGCTCTTAGATTCGTTGAACCAGTTCAAGATTGGCTTCCAAATACAACATCATAATACACAAATAAGTAAGATTAAATGACAGACAGTAGTAGTACTGGATTCTATGGGCTTTATTTTTCTTATTCAAATGCCTGCAAGACTGAGATAAATGTTGCACTAGAATCAAAGTCCTAGGAAATACAGAGGATAACTTCCATTCTTCTCACATGATTAGCTCATTTACAACATGCTATCCTTCATCAGTATAGTCGTGTTATAATGTCCTGACCTACTTGTTACATAGAACAAGACAAATCAATAGGCATTTTAAAGTGCAAATTCTATGACTTACATGATCACTAAGTAGAGATCTAACAAATGCTGAGAGAAGAATTTAGCATTCATTTCCAAGTTTAGGGTTGTTAAATAAAAATGTCTTCTAATAGTTTCATGAGTAAAAGGACAGATAAGCTGACATTTTAAAGTACAATTGAAGTAAATATATTTGTTGTGTGTGTTATTTAAAGGAAATGACAAGAAGTTGGTTTGTTTAATGTTCACATCAGCTTTGGGATTTGACAAATACCAGTGTTAAACATAAACATGCAGGTATTTGTCTTGAGCCATGAAGCTAAACCTAAACAATTAATGTCCTACATGAGCACATAAATTTACCAAAGCAACCCAAAGGAAACCATCATTCACCTTTAATCCTTTTTCTAATCTTTGAGATGGTAGAGGATACTTGCTGCCAGGATTCCATAAAAACATTAGTGATGAACACTGATTCCTCAGTAGAAACAGCAGACTATAGCCGTTTGTTAATAAAAAATTCAGGCCAGAGGTAAAGGCAAGAGCTAGATTTTCTTTTTCTTTTTTTAAATATGTTTTATTGATTTTT
The DNA here is from genome assembly GCF_027574615.1 of Eptesicus fuscus. Classification (NCBI taxonomy): domain Eukaryota; kingdom Metazoa; phylum Chordata; class Mammalia; order Chiroptera; family Vespertilionidae; genus Eptesicus; species Eptesicus fuscus. The sequence goes on from NC_072481.1 coordinate 74,334,083, forward strand.
AGAGAGAGAAAGGGAGTGGGATAGAGAGATAAAAACATCAATAAGAGAGAAACATCATCAATTGGCTGCCTCTTGCACACCCCTACTAGGGATCAAGCCTGCAACCCCGGCATGTGCCCTGACTGGGAATCTATCTGTGACCTGTTGGTTCATGGGTCAATGCTCAATCAGTGAGCCACACCAGCTGGGCAGGAGCTAGATTTTTTCTGAAACATCAAGTATTCTTTTATGTTCTGAGATATTTCAGTTGAACAGAAAGCATTATTGCTTGCAAATTCAGCACAAATGTTCAAATATGTTGCATTGTCAACAATTCTTGTTCCATACTTAAGAGTTTGACAGTCCAAGAGTAAGGAAACCAAGGTGGTAAAAATATATAACCCCTGTAATATAAATAATTGCTGAATATAAGAGATAAACTTAATCACTTGCTCTCACTCATATGTGGAATCTAATTAACAAAATAAACTGATGAATAGGATGGATCCAGAGACATGGAAGCATGGAACAAAGTGCAGAATTTCAGAGGGAAGATGGGCGAGGGTGGTTAGAAGGAGGTAATCAACCAAAGACCTTGTATGCATATATGCATAACTCATGGACACAGACACTCTAGGGTGGTAAGGCCTGGGGTGGGGGGCAGGGGTAGGCTGGAGGGGGTCAATGGGGGAAAAGGGGGACATATGTAATACTTTCAACAGTAAAGATTTTTAAAAAGGGATAAAACTTAGATGTTTCTACTACCTGACGGAAGATTATTTTCTATATACTTAGCTATGTAAGATGAATGTAGGACCAACTGGAACAAGTATTGGGGGAAACTGATTAAAGACCCATTAAAATTGTTTGCTAGTAATCTGAGTTAGCCTAAATTAGATAAACTACTTGAGGAAGTGGTAACATTCCCACAATGTTAGAACAGGGGATCAATGGTATTCCCAGAATTTCTACATTACATGAAAAAGAAAAATGGAGAATAAAATACATTACAATGGATAAGAACAGGAATCTTGACCTTGGGCATATTGTTTAACTATTTTGTTCTTTAATATTCTCATCTATAAATTGGAAGAGAAATAGTTACATCTCAGGGATCTTGCTAGTTTTAAATAGATAAGGTCAGGAAAAGACTTACCACTATTCCTGACACACAGTAAGTGCTTAATAAATACAAAATGTATATGTAACTAATACCTGAGTAATAACAAATCTAATAATGAGTATCAAAAGGTAAGCTTTGTGACATACTTACTTTATCTAGGAATTCTAATTTTCCCTTTGTCTGTTAGCCAGGAAATATTATATGCATATGGGCCTCTCAGTGCATTAGTAAGTCATTCTACCAAATTGATCAATCTTCTTAGACACAATTGGCCTTGGTATTTTTGGTATGTTATTGTCATCAATTATTTGCTTATCTCTTCATTATAAAAGTATAATGTGTCCCCATCCATTGCCATCTAACTTGCAGTGACATTTAAGTGGACTACACTTCTCCATACCATTGTAAGCCTTGGCCATGTGACCTGCTTTGGCAAAAGGCATAGAAAATGATATAATGTGAACCATATGCAAGCAGAAGCTTGAAGACACATTGGTTGTTTCTGGAAGGCCTGTTGTCTTTTCCATGTACTAGAAGAAATATATAAAGAAAGAGCATGTATTATGGAGCTAAAATGCAGAGAGAAAATATATTATGTTGTTCCTTCTATGCGCATCTCAGACTGTGAAGACATGTGAGGCTAGCTTCCAAATGTAATGAGAGCAAGAAACAAATGTTTGTTATTGCAAATTAATGGGATTTTATGATTGTTGCTACTGAAGCAACTCTGAAAAACATAGAAATATGAACCAGGATAAAGACATTGGCATCAGAAGTAGGATGATGACTTAACAATACATAAAATATGAGGCTCTGTCCTTAGAGAAAAGTGATAAGTGGTGAAGAAAATGTTATTTGAGGCTGATAAAATTGATGACCTATATTCCCAGTGGTGTGATATGGATTTAAAATGTCCTCTGTATAAAAAAATAAAATGGTGGTCAGTGCGCGCCCCTTGTCAGAAGCCAGGCTCATGGCTGGCGAGCACAGTGGCAGTGGTGGGAGCCTCTCCCGCCTCCGCGACAGCGCTAAGGGTCTCTCAGGGGATGTCTACCTGCCTGGGAGTGGGCCTAAGCAGGCAGGCAGACATCCCCCGAGGGGTCCTGGACTGTGAGAGGCTGCAGGCCTCTCAAATAAAATGTCTTCTGTGATAGCATGGAAGTCAAATAATGTACCTATAAACTTGTGACTTTAGGCAAATAGATTGCAAAGCAAGGTTTTTGCTATGGTGCCTGGATTGCTATTGTTAGCTGTCTTTGACAAGGTGTTATAAGAGGAAAATAAGCTCAATGGAATTGGGATGAACATATAGAGAGAGAATTCACGGATGATAGTTACAGATAAAATCCAGAAACTCCAGTTCTAGCAGAATTGAAGGCAATGCAGTTATTTTTTTTCATGTACAACCAGTGAAAGAAATTATTGAGAAATATTTGAGGAGAAACCAAGATGGTGGCATAGGTAAACACCTGAACTTGCTGCTGCGCACAACCACTTCAAAATTACAACTAAAAGACAAAACGGACATCATCCAGAACCACAGGAAGGCTGGCTAAGTGGAAATTCTACAACTAGAAGGGAAGAGAAAAGAACACTGAGACTCAGAGGAGCTGCGGAAGTAAAGTCCAGAGGTATGGAGGTGCGTGAGCAGAAAAGGCTGGCAACTGAGTACACGGCTGGCTTTTTCAAGCTGGAGGGAGACACAAGCTCCCAACTACTCTGAACTCCAATTCTGGGCAAGATTCTGGGGACCCAGACTCATATGGGGAGAAATTGGACTGTCTGGCAGCGGGTGGAATTTGAGGGTGGCTTTGTCTCAGAGGTGCTTGCAGTGATTACCGCAGGACACTGAGACCCAGGGCCTCTTAGGGCAGGGCTGACCAGAAACCATTACTGTTTGCTCCACCCTGAGACTCTGCCCCATCCAAGCTGTGTGCAGAGGCTTTTGCATATGAATGGCCTGGTCCTTTGAAAACTAAATTTACCTAACAAACTGCAGCTGAGTCAGAAAGACCCAGAACATCCAAAAGAAGGCCCAAGGCCCCACAGCAGCTTGCATTGCTTCACAGCTGGGCCTCATCTGGGCACCTCCAAAAACCCATACAAAGAAGAGGAATCTGCAGATCTCTCCATAGCTCCTGCTGGGTGGCCTCAGGCAGAGGCTAAATAAGCACCTCCTTGGAGATCCAAGAGCCAGTGTACCCAGTGGTCAGAGTGGGGCCATCTAGATTACAACTCCTCAAATCCATATGAGACACACTCAGGGGGCAGACTCAGTGAGCACCAAAGCTCCACTGAAGCAAATACTGCCCCATAAGAGTGTCTCCAGCACAGAAGTTCTCCCATCGTAGACACAGCTGATCCTCACAACCAATTGGCCTGGAGGTTAATTCCTCCCAGTGATACCAACAACAACCAAGGCTTAACTACAACAAGACTATGCACACAGTCCACAAAGGGGTGCGCCAAGAGTGTCCACCTCAGGTAACTGGGGAGACTGAGCCACTGGGCCCTATAGGACACCTAGCACACAAAGCCACTCTATCAACTCAGGGAAGCAATCAAAATGCAGAGACAAAGAAACAGGTCACAAATGAAAGAAATGGAGGAAAGCTAACTACTGGATATAGAGTTCAAAACCACAGTTATAAGGTTTTTTCAAGAATTTTCTAGAAATTTAGTGAGACCCTCGAGGATATGAAAAAGGACCAACTAGAAATTAAGCATACACTGACTGAAATTAAAAATAATATACAGAGATCCAATAGCAGACTAGAGGATCGCAAGAATCAAGTCAAAGATTTGAAATACAAAGAAGCAAAAAATACTCAATCGGAAAAAGCAAAAAGAAAAAAGAATCCAAAAATATGAAGATAGTGTAAGAAGCCTCTGGGACAACTTCAAGCATACCAAATTCCAAATTATGGGGGTGCCAGAAGAAGAGAAAGAGCAAGATACTAAAAACCTATTTGAAGAAATAATGACTGAAAACTTTCTCCACCTGGTGAAAGAAATAGACTTACAAGTCCAGGAAGTGCACAGAAACCCAAACAAAAGAAATCCAAAGAGGACCACACCAAGACACATCATAATTAAAATGCCAAGAGCAAAAGACAAAGAGAGAATATTAAAAGCAGCAAGAGAAAAAGTTAGTTACCTACAAGGGAGCACCCATACAATTGTCAGTTGATTTCTCAACAGAAACTATGCAGGCCAGATGAGAGTGGCAAGAAATATTCAAAGTGATGAATAGCAAGAACCTACACCCAAGATTACTCTACCCAGCAAAGCTATCATTCAGAATTGAAGGTCAGATAAAGAGCTTCACAGATAAGAAAAAGCTAAAGGAGTTCATCACCGCCAAACCAGTATTATATGAAATGCTGAAAGGTATTCTTTAAGAAGAGGAAGAAGAAGAAAGTAAAGATAAAAGTTATGAACAACAAATACATATCTATCAACAAGTGAACGTAAACATCAAGTGAATTAAAAATCTGATGAACAGAATAATCTGGTAAATATAATAGAATCAGTGGTATAGAAAGGGAGTGGACTGACAATCCTCGAGGGGAAAGGGGTGTGGGGGATGTGGGAAGAGACTGGACAAAAATCATACACCTATGGATGAGGATAGTGCGGGGTGGGTGGTAAGGGCATGGGGTGGGGTAGCAACCGGGTGGAGGGGAGCTATGGGGGGGCAGAAGAGGAACAACTGTAATAATCTGAACAATAAAGAGTTTTTTAAAAAAATAAATATCTGAGCAACAAACTGAGACTTGATCTCAAGATAAAGACTGAATCTTGAATATGGTCATCACCTCCTTACTTAGACATTGTAAATGTTTTAAGATTGTCAAGAGAAAATCTTTTAGTTAGGGAAAAAATGCTCAGAATACAGAGAATATGTGTTGGGCTCACTCAAATACAAGTAACTCAAAATAAATCTACAGAGAGAGGTATCTCAAACAAAACTGTGGGTATAACTATTGGCACATGGAATTGTTTGGAAGCCAATAAAAGTTTGATAGATTGTATTGGCAAAGGTGGCACCAACCAGGATTAAGAAAGACTATGACAACTCAAAAAATATTCCCACTGTAGTACTTGATTATGTATTTGAAAACTTAGAAGCAGAGCCAGAATCAACTTTGAAGATTCAGAGAAAGAAAACTTAGATCTTTCAGAAGAGCATGTAGCTTATTCCAATCCTTTTATTTTAATGATAAAAACAAGAAAATGATTCTGATGCCTTAAATAGCTCATGGTCACAATGTTGACCCTGATCTAGAACCCAGTCTTCTAATTATTTTTGTTTGGTTGGTTGATTTTATTTTTTAATTTTATCTTTATTGTTGAAAGTATTACAGATGTCCCTGTTTTTTTCCATTGACTGCCCCCCCCCCTACCCCCAGCCCCTGACTTCCCAGGCCTTCACCACACTATTGTCTGTGTCCATGGGTTCAGCATATATGCATATAAATTATTTGATTAATCTCTCCAGACCCACCCACCCACCTCTGCCTTCCCTCTGAGTTTTATCAGTCTGTTCCATGCTTCTATGTCTCTGTACCTATTTTGTTCATCATTTTATTTTGTTCACTCGGATTAACAAAGACTACGGCAACTCAAAATTTGAAACAATTTTTGTGGCCCCAAATTTTTACTATTAGAAATTTTGCTGATAAATCTGCTCAGTGCCCAAGTAGGACATATTCTACAGTGTCCTCTTCAGCAATAACCCATGATGGTGGGAGAAAAGAAGGTCACTCCAGAAGATGAAGTCAAGAGATATAGAAAACCATGAACTGAAGTCTATCAAGGAATTTCTTTAGTATTTCATTATGTTGTGTCTAGGATTAGTTTACTTCTATATTTTTTCCATACTGGTTTTGTAAACCTTTTGAGTTTGTGGCTTGATGTGTTTTATTCATTTTGTCTAATTCTCAGACATTTCTTGTAATTTTTTACCATTTCCTTTCTCCTCCCCTACTAAGATTTTTACTACATGTTTGTTAGAGTAATTCACCGTTTCCCCATATATCTCTTGTTTTGCATAGTTGTATCCCATTTTACTCTTCAAATCTCAGTATTAATATTTTCTTCAAACTTACTTTTAGAGAAAAAGGATAGAAATAGACTCATAATTTCAATCATCCCTTAAACTGTGTCTAACCTGTTGTTAAACTCACATCTTAATTTCAGTTATTTTATTTTTAAACTATTTTTCATACTTTATTACACTTTAGTACATAATTTCTTGAATATTTTACTCAGAGATATTTTTAAGTTCATATCTGATAACAAACCTTTACATGATACATGGGTTTATTGTTATTTCTTTTAATTTATGTTTTATTTATCTAGTCTTCTGACGTGTCTAGTTATTTTTCATTATGTGCCAGGCATGTATTAAAAAAAGTGGAGAGATAATCTGAGCCTCTAGATGATATTTTTCTAAGTTTGGATTTAATTTGGCTTCTGGCAATAAGTTTAGAAGCAGACCACTTTTTATTTTATTAGGTATTTTGCTAATTTGAATCTGAGTTTAAGTTATCTTCTATTTTCTGAGTTAAGACTGATTTTCTATTTTCTTTTCATGCTCTTCCTAGCATGCAATTTTTCTGAGATCCTAACCAAAAACCTGGAGTCTTTCCTAGGGCCTTCTGTACTGGGGGAATCTGAGCTTCAATTTTAGTGTCCTCAGCTTTGTAAGCCAGCAAGAGTTCTGCACAGCTTGTCAAAACCTCAGCTATAACTTACAAATTAGGAAAAGCATCATCAATTGTGGGGTTTTTCTCTTTATGGTCCTCTAAATTTTAGGAGCTTGAACTAATGCTGGCCCTCAAAAAATGAGAAAGATCTCAGATTGAGGAGCCAGAATGTAAATGCATGGTGCTAAAGGCGTGAAATGCATCATTTGGAAACAAAAGGGGAACTAGAGCATGTTATTAATGGATTCCTAAAGGAGGTAGAGCATAAAGTTTTAACTAGAAAAACAATCATTTATTCTATTTATCTAAGATAATTAGAATTTATGCCTGTGGTTCTGGAATAATAATTAACAATTTCCTATTTTTACTCTCATAAATGTCCCAGTTTAAAATTTAATTATTAAAATACTAGAGGCCCGGTGCATGAAATTCATGCATGGGGAGGGGGCATGTCCCTCAGGCCAGCCTGCACCCTCTCCAATCTGGGACCCCTTGAGGGATGTCTGACTAAACGGGCAGTCGGACATCCCTTTCACAATCCAGGACTGCTGGCTCCCAACTGCTTGCCTGCCTGCTTCCTGATTGCCCCTAACTGCTCTGCCTGCCAGCCTGATCACCCCCTAACCACTCCCCTGCCAGCCTGATTGATGCCTAACTGCTCCCCTGCCAGCCTGATTGCCCCTAACTGCCCTCCCCTGCAGGTCTGGTCACCCCTAACTGCCGTTCCCTGCAGGCCTGGTCACCCCTAACTGCCTTTCCCTGCAGGCCTGGTCACCCCTAACTGCTTTCCCCTGCAGGCCTGGGTCCCCCCAACTTCCCTTCCCTGCTGGCCTGGTCCCTCCCAACTGCCCTCCCCTGCTGGCCTGATCACCCACAACTGCCCTCTCCTGCTGGCCATCTTGTGGTGGCCATCTTGTGACCACATGGGGGCAGCCATCTTTGACCACATGGGGGCAGCCATCTTGTGTGTTGGAGTGATGGTCAATCTGCATAGTACTCTTTTATTAGATAGGATAGAGGCCTGGTGCCCGGGTGGGGGCCAGCTGGTTTTCCCTGAAGGGTGTCCCGGATCAGGGTAGGGGTTCCCTTGGGTTGTGGGGCAGCCTGGGCAAGGGGCCTGTGGTTGTTTGCAGGCTGGCCATGCCCCCTGGTGACCCAAGTGGAGGCCCTGGTAGCTGGGATATATTTATCTTCTATAATTGAAACTTTGTAGCCTTGAGTGGAGGCCTGGGCCATCCAGGGTGTGCAGGAACCTTGGATTCCTCCATTGCCAGGGAAACCCAAGCCTCCTGCTAGCTCCGTGGCCACAGCCATTTTTGTTGGGATTTATTTATCTTCTATAATTGAAACCTTGTAGCCTTGAGCAGAGGCCTGGGCCAGCCAGGATGTGCAGAAAGCTTGGCTTCCTCCATTGCCAGGGAAACCCAAGCCTCCTGTTCGCTCCGTGGCTGCAGCCATCTTGGTTGGGGTAATTTGCATACTCGATCCTGATTGGCTGGTGGGTGTGGTTTGTTGGTGTAGCAGAGGTATGGTCAATTTGCATATTACTCTTTTATTGGATAGGATAAATTATATTAGCACACCTTGACCATAGTATTATTTAAGCCATAAAGAAAAATGGGTGAGGGCATCTAGGAGTGAAGATATTCCAGGAACCAAAAAAGTCCTGTTAAAGACATAGAGGAATGAAGCAGCACACTGTGATCAGGCACCACAACTTGAATAGCAATACTGGAGATTACTATAAGAGCAATGAGTAGAAATGGGTCTGAAGTCATAGCTAGCAATGGAGCATGAGAGACACTACAAGTAGGTGATATTTCTATTGGCAATTGAAAGCCATTGATAGGCAAAGATATAGCCAATGGAGATTTTGAAGGAAATTATAATAACTCATATGAAAGATGATGTTGACATGAATAAAGGCACAGAGAATAAGAAAGGAGAGCAAACAGATTCCAGGAACCTGTAGGAAGTAAAATCAAATCACATTTAGTGCTTGAGTATGTGGAGGTACAGGGACAAGAATGAATCCTATTTATACTCAGTATGGCCAGAGAGACTGTGTGAACAAATGTTTCTAAGAAATTTTACTGAAAATTGTATTAAATGTATACTTTCTGCTATGCAATCTGTCCTACTATTGTTAGGATAAAAAAAAAAAAAACAATCCCAAGGGAGGGTGGAGGAAAGGGAGTCACAAAAGAAAAACAATCTTGTACTGTAACAACAGCAAAATGGTTTGAATATTTCAGGACACCTATTATTATGGAGAAATTAACACCCTCAACATATGGGCATATTTCCTTTTTTGGAAGGAGAGTATATTAGTCAGCTCAGGTTACCATAACAAAATACCAGTGGTATTTTTGGTGATTTAAAAAATGAAAATTTATTTCTCCTTGTGGGAGCTGGGAAACCCTGGCAAGACCCCTTTTCCTGGCTCCTTCTCACCTTCCTTCTCACTGTGTCCTCTATTGGGTGGGGTGGGGGGATTGACAGGGGTTTTCTTTTTCTCTCCTTATAAGGCCACAGTCCTATTAGATTAGGGTCTCACTTTAGTAACTCATTTAACCTTACCTCCTTAAGACCCTAGCTTTAAATACATATAACTTTTGGGCAGACAGAACTCAGTCCATAGCAGACACATTACAGCACTTCTATGATCCTTCCAAGGTTATGTCAGGTGTGTGCTTGGTTCAGCCAGTGAGGGGTGTTGGTCATCTAAAGGACCCAGAAGATATGAACAACCAAATACTCAGTATCCTATATAATAAAGAGGGAATATGCAAATTGACCATCATTCTGCCACAAAGATGTAGGCACCCACTGTGGAGTCAGGGGTTTCTGTAACACAAGATGGCTGCGCCCACAGCGGAGGCCGAGTTCCCGTAACAAGCCTTAATGAGCAATCAGCAGGGACCTGAGGCTGTGTTCCCCGCCCCCCCAGCCCCTGTGGGGCTTGATGGGTGACCTCAGGCCGTGCCCCCCGCCCTGGCCCCAGGCCAGGGGACCTCAAGCTGTGCCCCCCATCTGGCAGGGCTTGACAAGGATGGGACCGGCCAGGTCTGATTTAGCCCAATGGGGGGCGGGGCGGACGGGACTGGGTCTCGCGCGATTTTGAGGCACACGTGGGTGGGCGGACACTTGACTCTGGGTCCCGTGGTGTGCCCCAGACTCTGACAGGAGGAAGATTTTCATATACATTTTACTAATTTTCTTTCATCTCTGACACTTCTATTATAGAGAAAGGGCAAATAGCAATATTAAAATATATCCTCTAATTAATCCCCTTTTAATGTGCACAAATTTTGTGCACTGGGCAACTAGTTGCCTTATAAAAAAACTGAAAAATACAGGTGTTCATGCTTTATTAGCTAAGGTGAAAAAAATTAAAAACCTAAGTCAATATAAACCTACTAACAGCAGGGAATTGCAGCATCTCTGAAGCCTGCTGGTTCTGTATGAACGTTTGCCTGTCAGGGGTTATGGCTGAGCGACTGTCTTGGATGTCATCTTAAAATGTGGACATCAGATATGGCCCTGGCCACACACCAGCCCCACTATGGATCCACTGTGCAGAGAGGACCCAGCAATCACACTGCTTTCCTCATTCATATCATTCTATTCATTTTTTCCAGTTTTATTAAGGTATATTTTAAATCTAACATAATTCACCCATTTTAAGTGTATAATTAAATGAATTTTAGTATATTTACAGAACTGTACAACCCTCCCCAATCTAATTTTAAAGCATTTTAATCACCCTAACAAGAAATATTATGCCATTTATAGTCACTCCCCACTCCCTCTCCCAACCCTAGTTAACCATTTAATCTACTTTTCTCTATAGCTATTCATTTTTTAGATGACATTGAAAGTATATAGCTTTCTTTCATTTAAGTTACTTCTTTTTGTATTTAGCCTTACACCACCCAAGGAAATAAATGGCTGATTTGAATCCAGCACTGTGGCCTTAAATATTGGCATCTCTTTTTGCCAATACAAATCTCTCCTGTGGATGGTGACAGAGGAAGAAATCAATGGAGTAAGTCATTGTCTAGGGTTTAATTCTGCTAAGACTCAAACATAATGCTGAGGGGATGGGAACCCCACACAGGGCCTGATTGCAAAGCCAATCCAGTAATTCTGTTTATAAATACAAAGAAGAGGGGGTTTGCTAGCCCTCTGGTCCTGTTTGCCAAAATAAAAATCAGTGTACAAGAAGGAAGGTCAGGCAGCATGTCTGGGAGCTCTGCCCCTGTGGCATGCACAACCTTCTTTGCTCTTCCCTCTGGGGGGGCAAAATACAGTCTCGTTTACTAGTCTCACAACCATAAATCCATGTGTGTCTGTAAGCACATTCTTGACAGTTCAACTTACTTGGTTGACCATAGTTTAGTGCCTGGTTAACTATGTAATTTTCCTATGTGGTGAATTTTTTAAACCTTATCCAGTTTTTTCTACTATTATGCAAAGTAATAATTATTGAACACTAACAATACATTAGATATTAGGGGGAATGGGGAAGTGGTAGGCACAGCCTCCATCATCCAAGGTCAAAGATAAGATATTTAAATTAATGAACCTCAGTAAGGAGCGCTTGGGAAAATGTGGAGTGGAAAAAAGAATATTGAGAAAACCATGCATATTCTAAATGAGAATCCTATATAATAAAAGGCTAATATGCAAGTAGACCGAACTGTGGAACAACCTAACAACCTATGACGTGTGCTGACTACCAGGGGGCGATGTGCGCAGAACATGGTGGGCATTGGCAGCAGGCAGCAGAACACGGAACATGGCGGGCGTTGACTGCAGAGGGATGGTGGAGCAGGTGAGAGAACATAGGCGGGGCACCAGTCGCTGTCATCAGGGTGAGCCTCTGGTGGTTACTGAAAATTCTTTGCTCCCATGGGCTGCAGTCCCACCTGGTACTCACACCTGCTGCAGGTGCCAGCCCTGCTCGCACCCGCTACCGGCACCAGAGCCACCGCTCGCACCCACTGCCAGCACCCGACACCAGCCCAATCGCTCAGTGCTGTCAGCAGGTGTGAGCAGAGGCTGCCGGCCCCGGTCACTCCTCAGGGCTTCTACACCGCCCCCTGCTCCTGAGGGGTGATCGGGGCAGCTGCCACTGTTCACGCCCTCTGCTGGCACTGGCCCCATCACTTTGTGCCTTCAGCAGGTGTGAACGGGACCAGCACCATCAGCACATGGGAGCAGCAGCAGCGGGAGTGGGGATACTGGCAGACAGGGTGCCACAGCAGTAGGGTCCGGGTGGGGGCACAGAGGATCGACCAAGACCTGCCCCTGTGTCCACCGCAGCCTTGCCTCCCACAGTTCCTTTCAAGGTGCTCGAATTTGTGCACTGGGCCCCTCGTACTCATTATATAATTTCCATGATCTGTTTTAAATCACAATATTTAGTACATTTTGAAATTTCAAGAAACATTTAAGAAAAGATGAGATCTTTATATTCATCAAACATAGACACAAGTTGAAAAATTTATCACTCGAATAAAGGGCAGCATAAAATTCATGCTGTAATAGAGTTGTAAGCAGTAACTATGAAAGCCCAGAGGAGAAATAATTTCTGGATACCTCAGAATGACTTCATGGAGGAGTTGGTAGCTGAGATGGGCAAATGAAGCTTCTGTTTTGTTGGATCGACAACCACACAGCACACATTGGGAAACCCGGGGTCTGTATTTGGAGCAAATGGATATAGAGCGCTCATCTCAAATCAGACCATTCACATAGGCAAAGCTGCTTAACCCAAAAGGCAGGGGAATGAAATTGAGGTCTTAGGCATAGTTCATAGCAACTCTATGAAACAGCAACAACAATGAACACTGATCAATGCTTAGTGATTTTGCCGGTAGGAAGCACAATGGGGAAGAGCAAAGGAGAAAGAAGAAAGACGTAAGAATAACACCAAGGTTTCCAGATTCCATGAACAAGAGAAGTGGTGCATTAGCAAAAATAAGGACAGAGGCTAAAAAGCCGGTTTGGAAGATAATGTGACTGAAAGCCCAAGGGCTGACATGGATTGCAGAACAAAAGTTAGGTCACAGCACACTGCAAACCATAGGCTCCTTGGTTCTTTCTGCCGGAGGGCGAAGTGTGTCTGTGCCGATGCTGTCACAGGCCATTCCTCCCTACTCCACACACTTTGGGGTAAATCACATCCCCTCACGGAGCCCAGGCAGTCAGGCTGTTGGGCTCAATTCCAGCCTCTGTCCCCTGAGCCAGAACAGGAGCTGCTGACATGAAAGTCAGTTGAAATTGTTTTAGATTCACCCACCACAAAACCCATTTTCAATGGCCTATGTCTCTTCTATTATATATCCTTGTCATAGAGTAAGAATTAAGAGAAAAACTAGCTCTCCCATGGAAGGAACACAGGTTTAGTTTTAGGCACAACAGGGCTGGAATACCAGTTTTACTGTTGACCAGCTTGTCCATATTTCTCACCTGGAAATGGAACTAATAAAAGCTTGAATGTTACTGTGAGAATTAGACGTTTTTTTTTAAATATATTTTCATTGATTTCAGAGAGGAAGGAAGAGGGAGGGAGAGAGAGATAGAAACATCAATGATGAGAGAGAATCATTGATGGGCTGCCTACTACATGCCCCCCACTGGGGATCAAGCCCACAACCTGGGCATGTGCCCTAACTGGGAATCAAACCATGACCTTCTGGTTCATAGGTAGACATTCAACCGCTCAGCCATGCCAGTTGGGCAAGGATTAGACTTTTTAGAAGTATATCTAAAATATCCAGCTTAGTTCTTAGAGCATAGTATTTATTTCCTTCTACTCAGCGCATGACGCATGATTCTGAAAGTTGCAACCAACAATTTAATATTGGGTGAAGAAACTAAGGTTGGTAAAAGCCACTAAGGTGAATGTAGAAACCTGGAATAGACAGTTCTTAAATGTTAATGGTACCAACTGTACTTATTACTAATTTGGGCACTTAGTGGTATGTTATTTGTTATTCGTGTGTATGTTTCATCACGTTCTACAGGATAAGTAAGTCTTTAAGGGCAGATACTGCAAATCAATTGGGTTCTTTGGCTCTCAAACAAGGCACATGTAAAATCATCGCACTGAAAGGTATTTCAATAGTTTGCTAGAGCTGTTATAAAAAATATCAGAGCCCTGGCCAGTGTGGCTCAGTTGATTGGAGAATCGTCCCATACACCAAAAAGTGGTGGGTTCAATTCATGGTCAGGGCACATACCCAGCTTGCTGGTTCAATCCTGGTCAGGCCATGTGTGGGAGGTGACTGATTGGTATTTCTATCTTTTCTCTCCCTTCTTTTCTCTAAATCACCCTTTTAAAAAGTATCACAGACAGCGTGGCTTAAACAATAGAAATTTATTTCCTCACAATTCTGGCAGCTACAAGATCAAGGGGTCAGCAAGATTGGTTTCCTCTGAGGCCCTCTCCTTGACTTGAGGATAGCTGCCTTCTCTCTCTCTCTTCCCATGATCTTACCTCTATGTATAACTATGTCCAAATGTCCTCATCTTATAATGATTCCAGTTGTAATGGATTAGGGCCCACCCTCGTGACAACAGTTTAACTTAATTATCTCCTTAAAGGTACAAATTTCCAGTTATAAAATGAGACATGGGGATATAAGGTACAGCATGGTGACTACAGGTAATACTCCATTGCGTACTTGAAAGTTGCTAAGAAAGTAGATCTTAACTGTTTTTACCACACGAAAAGATTTTTATGACTATGCATGGTGTTATGTTCATTAACATACTGTGGTGACCAGTTCACAATATGTACAAATATGGAATCATTATATGATATAGCTGAAACTAATATGTTACATCTCAATTATATCTCAAATTTAAAAAAAAAAAATCACCCTATCTCCTAAACAGTCACATTATGAAGTAATGTGGGAATTAACATATGAATTTTAGGGGGACACAATTCAGTTCATAACAGGAATCTTACCATAGAATAGCTTTTTTACTGGTTTGCAAGAAACTAGTATATACACCATCTCATTTGCCACTCAGCCCAGAATGGCAGATGGGATAGTCATCATATCTCCATTTAACAGGTTCATAGAATAGTCAAGCCAGGACTCAGACCCAGGACTTTTGAATCTAAATATAGTGATCTTTTCATCCTGTCACACTGCCTCTCTGCAATGAGCAGCTGGCGGTGATCAGAAACTTAATAGAAGTCACTAGTGACCTGTTAACTGTGTGTTGGGCAGGAAACCAATCGCTCTAAGTTTCTTTTCATCTCTGAGCTTCAATGGCTCTAATTTCGCCTTTACACCACTTGGGCACGCAGCACAGTGCCAGACACACAGTAGCTGTTCAGTATGTTTTGGATTTAATTGAAGCTAATTAAGCTTCAGCACTCAGACTATACACACTATTGAGTGCCCCTTAAAATATTATCAAAACTACCTGTCTCCAGCCTCTTAACTCTAGAGGCCTCACAGTGCTTTGCTTGCAAACCTTTAAAATAGGAATGTGAAGTAGGAAGATGAAATGTAATATACTGTCCTTTTAATGGGTACTCATTACCAAATAATGACATTCTCTCTCTCCCTCTCTTTCCTTCTCTCTCTGTCAAAACCTTAAATATCAAGAGCAATTCAATTTTATGGAGAGAGGTCAAGTGTTCTCATTCTCCCCATCCCCACATTTTAATGCCATTATTTATAGTGCCTAAGTAATTTCTATTAAACCAACTTGTGAAAATAAAAAGTGTGTGTAATACAAATACAAATCCTTTGGGGCCAGAGATTCTGTATGGATTTTCTATACAAGTGAGTACTTTATAATATATACCTAAAATATGGGGGAAATACGCAGCTTTTACTGTGTAGTTTTATGTCAGAAATATAAACCGAGTCAAACAGTTCAGCCTGGCTGAGATAAAAAATGTATGCATGCTCAGCTCTGAGAAAAATGCTAAATAAGAAATGTTTGTTTGCCAAAGAGTTTTCCATTTAATCTCTTAACTCTCCCCTGCGTTGGGATTCTAGGAACCCTAAGATATCCTCCAGGGACCTGAATTCCTTGTGTCTTCAAGGTTCAGATCTTTCCTTTATCTTTTCTTACAACCCAGATTTGTCCAATGTGGTATGTATTTGATTCAAAGTAAAACTGGAATAAAACTGGAATATAACTCTTGAAAACCAATCTACTTCTTTATATTTTAAATGAATCATAATGAAGGCAATTATTAAATACAGAATTTCAGCCCTAATTAGTGACAGAGTCAAAACTTGAACATGAGACTTCTAATTGCTAGTCAATACCCATTACTGTCATTCCATGAGTCCTGGCAATCAGTTGGTAATAAAGTGACACAAGGAAGTCCACTTATTTGCAATTTATTCTGGACCTTAAAAATGAGTCGGTGCTATCACCAAAGAAATGAGTCTAAGTTTTGGACAAATATTGCAATATGCCAGGAAGACAGCCAACAAGAAGACCTCTCCAAACACGATGTTGGCTCATGATTCTATATATGGGCTCCTCTTCTGCTATTTGGAAAGCCAAGAGGGTTGGCAGTAATGAACAAGGTCATGTTTCAATTGCCTGTACCTCCACCATTATAATATGACCCATACTTTTATTTATGGCGGATAGTATAGTATTTGGAAATATTAGCTTATACTCCTGATACTTACCTTATTTATCCAGTTATAGTATTTTTTAATCTGCTCCTTTAAAGAGGGCATCACCCAGCAGAAGGCTAAAAGAAAAAGAAAAAAAGAAAAAATGGAGCCAACTCTTTATAATATATACCTAAAATAGGAAAAAACAGCCTAGGCGTCAGGAAGAAATGGAACAATCTCCAATAATACTCAATAGTCTTGATTGTACAATCAACAGGGAGAGACAGGACCTCTGACCCTCAAACCAAAGTTTCCACACAGGGCAGGCAAGGAGGGAAGATTGGAGTAGAGGCAAGAGTGTTGAAATTTTGTGAACTTCTGAGAAATAGATTGTTAGATTTAGGTGTTTGGGATATCTAAGAAAAAAGAGGACTTATATCCTTTTAGTCATGGGAAGGTGGCAAGATAGCAGGAAAGAAATATCTGTGACCTGTGTGTGGGAAAATAGGGTCTGGAAGAGGCCCCACAATATCCCCTAGATAAGAATGATAAAGAAGAAATAGAATATCTTCCATTTGATTAAAAGAGGCCTGAAGATACTGAAGAAAGAGTCAGAACTAAAGTACTATTGTAGAAAATAATGAGTGATCACATGCAAAAGAAGACATCTTAGTCTATACCACTGTGCATAAAAGCCAACATGGAAAGAGACCAGAATGGCTGCTTGGTGTCACCAAAGAGTAAGCTTCCTCCCAAAACCTCTTCCTTGATGCCTTAGTTCTATGTCACCCCTAAAACTTAGGTACACCCCATGGGAAAAGAAAAACATCCCTGAATTGAATTAAATGATGATTCAGGGATCAGAGGTTTAAAAGCAAAAACATAAGTTACGTTTCTTGCACACCTGAGTTGGTGTACTAAGATTTATAATTATTAAACAACTAAAAGCCCAGTGCATGAATTTGTGCACCAGTGGGTTCCCTTGGCCTGGCCTGCGGGATTGGGCCAAAACTGACTCTCTGACATCCCCTGAGGGGTCTCAGATTATGAAAGGGTGCAGGCCAGGCTGAGGGATCCCACCGGTGCACTATCTGGGTGGGGAGGGACACGGGAGGTTGGCCAGACAGGGAGTGACCGAGGAAGGGCTCCAGGGCATGTCAGGCCCATCTCACTCAATCCCAATAGGCCGAACCCCAGCAGCAAGCTAACTTACCAGTCGTAGCATCTGCCCCCTGGTGGTCAGCGCACATCATAGTGACTGGTCAACCAGTCGACTGTCTTCCCCCTCATGGTCAGTGAACGTCATAGGGAGTGGTTGAGTTGCTTTAGCATATTATTAGCATATTATAGTTTGATTGGTTGAACGGACGACTGGACAAGCAGACACTTAGCATATTAGGCTTTTATTATATAGGATTCTCACTATTTTGTTTTAATTTACTTTCAGTTTTCACATTTGCCTTGTTTACAACTGTTATATACAGTATATACTATCGTACTTGAAGTTAAGCCCTCAGGTGATGTAATTAAAAAATAAAGTTAATAAATATTAAATGGAGACAAGTAAAACCAATTATTCTTTTTTTCCACTAAGAAGCCTTAGTCTTGCAATAACATAAGTAAAGTTTGGTTGTTTTGTTTTGTTTTGTTTTGTTTTGTTTTGTTTTGTTTTTAATGGGCTGCTTTTCACATTCATAGCATTCCTTTAGTACAAATATATGTGAGGTCTCATTTTTCTCTTGGTCTATTGAGACCATTCCTTGTCTTTCTTTATTAAATCACAGTTTGTCATGGCATGCTTTATTTCTTGTTAAAATATTTATTTTTGTTCTCAGGTTACTGAAGATAGTTGAATATTTATGCCTTAAAATACTAGGGTATACTTGAAGTGATGTAAAATGCCTAGAGATGAGCTCTAAGTTTTCAATAATTAAATAATTTTGTCATTATTATGCAAAAATGAGCAACACATAGGTCTACCATTGATCAACTCGACATGACAACAGGAATGTTTTCATCATAAGTATATATCACCCTCCGCAAAAGGCTGGCAATTAAGATAATGTAAATAGAAATGGTAGCCCTCCAGACCCGCACAAACACAACAGGTACAGAATCTGAACTGTGGTCCCTGTGAAGGTGCTTGAGGGTTACACAACTAGAAAATGCCACTGTCCTTTCTCCAGTTACATGATTAGACAGTCAACAAGGTCCTAAACATATAAATGATTCGATTACTATTGCAACAAATGACAGAGACCATCAATAAGCAAGTAATAAAACAAAGGACTGCCTGACTAGCTTGAGAAACTAGAACCAATATCAATGAAAGAGAGAGGAAGGAATATGAGAAAGCTGGCCCCATTTAATAGGTTTTTATCTTTATTTTTATTTTTATAATTTCATTGCTTGAGGCTTTTGAAACCCATAGCTTGAAACTTTTAAGTCCAAAAATATAGGCATTGCCAAAACAGCCGTTAAAGGAGGTGAAAGCTGACCAGGAGTCATTTTTCTCATTTAAAAGTTTTGGGTGATTGAATCACACAGAGGTCTCCTTTTAATTATCCCATTCTGTGATTATTATATCCCTTTCCTACCATTTCATCCCACACCTCTCTTTCATCACCCTCCATAGTAAAGAGAAGCTCCTGACCCCCACACAGATAGTATTTGCTTTGGGAGAACCTTCACTTCCAACCTGAGAAGAGGGGTAGATGCTCACATGCACATAAGGCATAAAATAGATACTCTTTTCAACTACAGGCCTAATGGGTAATTTTGAATTCAGCTCTTCTTAGTTGAAAAAATGACTTTGGAGACTTGTAACTTTGGGCAGGATTTTAACTGTGTGAGGAGGCATGAGTTGAGCTGAAGAGAGAAGGGATTTCCAGGGCATTAAACTGTGCACTTCAGTAACATTAGGAATAGAGCCAAAGAGTCATCAGTGAATGAACAGTGGCATTCAAAAGGGAGCCTCGAGGATCATAAAGTCTTGACCATCATTATAAAGATGAAAAACAAAAATCCAAGAAGTTTGTTGCTGAGACTAAAGCACACACTCCTGGAGCAGGGTTCAGCCAACTTTTTCTATAAAGGAGCAGATAGTAAATATTTGCCATGTCTCAACCTTGTGGCCCGAAAGCAGCTATAGACAATATATAAATGACTAGAGGCCCAGTGCACAAAATTCATGCATGGGGGGGGAGGGTGTCCCTCAGCCCAGCCTGCACCCTCTCCAATCTGGGACCACTCAAGGGATGTCCGACTACCCGTTTAAGCCCGATCCAGGTACGATTCATGTGCATGATATAAGTTCTTTGGTTGATCTCTCACCCCCCCCCCCATACACCCTCCCCTGCCTTCTCTCTCATCTATTCCATGTAGGAAATATTAAAAATATGTAAATAACAGCATTACTTCTATTATATTCTAAAATATTTTTTCCTCTGGCTCTATTTTTGTTCATCAGTTTATGTTGTTCATTATATTCCACAAATGAGCGAGATCATGTGATACTTATTCTTCTCCGACTGGCTTATTTCACTTAGCATAATGCTCTCCAAGTCCATCCATGCTGTTGCAAATGGTAAGAGTTCTTTCTTTTTTACAGCAGCATAGTATTCTATTGTATAGATATACCACCGTTTTTTAATCCACTTATCTATTGATGGGCACTGAGGCTGTTTCCAAATCTTAGCTATTGTAAATTGTGCTGCTATGAACATAGGGGTGCATATATCCTTTCTGATTGGTATTTCTAGTTTCTTGGGATATATTCCTAGAAGTGGGATCACTGGGTCAAATGGAAGTCCCATTTTTAATTTTTTGAGGAAACGCCATACTGTTTACCACAGTGGTTGCACCAGTCTGCATTCCCACCAGCAGTGCAAGAGGGTTCCTTTTTCTGCACATCCTCGCCAGCTCTTGTCCTTTGTTGATTTGTTGAGGGTAGCCATTCTGACAGGTGTGAGATGGTACTTCATTGTCATTTTGATTTGCATCTCTCAGATGATTAGTGACTTTGAGCATGTTTTCATATGTCTCTTGGCCTTCTGTATATCCACTTTGGAGAAGTGTCTATTCAGGGCCTTTGCCCATTTTTTAACTGGTTTTTTTTTTTTTTTTCATCTTCCTTTTGTTAAGTTGTATGAGTTCGCTGTAAATTTTGGAGATTAAACTCTTATTGGATGTAACATTGGCAAATATTTTCTCCCATGCAGAGGGCTTTCTTGTGTTTTTTTGTTGTTGTTGTTGATGGTTTCTTTGGCTGTGCAGACACTTTTTATTTTGATGTAGTCCCAGTTGTTTGTTTTCTCCTTAGTTTCCATTGTTCTAGGAGATGTATCAGTAAAGACATTGCTACAACATATGCCTTATATTTTGCTGCCTGTGGATTATTCTAAGATTTTTATGTTTTCTTGCCTTACGTTTAAGTCCTTTATCCATTTGAATTTATTCTTGGGTATGGTGTAAGTTGGTGATCTATGGTAGTTTCATTTTTTTGCATGTATCTGTCCAATTTCCCCAGCACCACTTATTGGAGAGACTGTCTTTACTCCATTGTATGCTCTTGGCTCCTTTGTCAAATATTAATTGATCATAATGGCTTGGGTCAATTCCTGGGTTATCTGTGCAGTTTCATTGGTCAGTATGTCTGTTCTTGTGCCAGTAACAGGCAGTTTTGAGAATAGTGGCTTTGTAATATAGTCTGATATCTGGTATTGTAATGCCTCCAACTTTGTTTTTCTTTCTGAGGATTGCTGTGGCTATTTGGGGTCTTTTTTATTCCATATACATTTTTGGAATGCCGTTGGTATTTTAATGGGGATTGATTTGAATCTATAAATTGCTTTGGATAGTATGGACATTATAATGATGTTGATTCTACCAATCCATGAACACGGTATATTCTTCCATTTGTTTTTGTCTTCCTCTATCTCTTTTTTCAACGTATTATAGTTTTCTGCATAAGGTCTTTTATCTCCTTAGTTAAGTTTAATCCTAGGTATCTTAATTTTTTTGTTGAGATGGCAAATGGGATTTTTTTTTAGTTTCTCTTTCTGTGAGTTCATTATTGGTGTATAAAAGTGCCATAGATTTCTGGGTGTTAATTTTGTATCCTGCTACATTGCCAAATTCATTTATTAAATCTAGTAGTTTTTGATGGAGTCTTTAGGGTTTTCTATGTATAATATGTCATCTGTAAATAATGACAGTTTTACTTATTCTCTTCCAATTTGGATGCCTTTTATTTCTTCTTCTTGTCTGATCACTATGGCTAGCACTTCCAATACTATGACAAACAGGAGTGGTGAAAGTGGGCATTCCTGTCTTGTTCCTGTTCTTAGAGGAAATGGTTTTAGTATTTGCCCATTGAGTATGATGTTGGCTGTAGGTTTGTCATATATGGCTTTTATTATGTTAAGGCATGATCTCTTTGTTCCCACTTTGCTGAGAGTTTTTATCAAAAAAGGGTGTTGGATTTCGTCAAATGTTTTTCCTGCATCAATTGATATGATCATGTGGTTTTTGTCTTTCAATTTGTTTATGTGATATATCACATTTATTGATTTGCAGATATTGTATCAGCCTTCATCCCTGGAATAAATCCCACTTGGTCATAGTGTATGATCTTTTTAATGTATTGCTGGATGTGATATGCTAATATTTTGTTGAGGATTTTAGCATCTATGATCATCAGGAATATTGGCCTGTAATTTTCTTTGTAGTGTCTTTATCTGGTTTTGGGATTAGGGTAATGCTGGCTTCATAGGAATAGCTTAGAAGTGTTCCTTCCTCTTGAATTTTTTTGAATAGTCTGAGGAGGATCAGTGTTAGCTCTTCTTTGAATGTTTGGTAAAACTCCCCTGTGAAGCAGTCCAGACCAGGGCTTTTGTTTGCTGGAAGATTTTTTATTATTGCTTCAATTTCATCGGTAGTTATCAGCCTATTCAGGTTTCCTGATTCTTCCAGATGGAGTTTTGAAGATTGTATTTTTCTAGGAATATGTCAATTTCATCTAGGTTGTCCAGTTTGTTGGAATAGAGTTTTTCGTAGTATTTTGTTAAACAATCCTTTGTATTTCTGTGGGGTTGATTGTTACTTTATCTCTTTCATTTCTGATTTTGTTTATTTGGGTCCTCTCTCTTTGCTTCTTGGTGAGCCTGGCTAGAGGTTCATCAATCTTGTTTATCTTTTCAAAGAAGCAGCTCTTGGTTCTATTGATCTTTTGTTGTTGTTTTTTTGTTTTTTTTTTTTTTTGTCTCAATGTCATTTATTTCCACTCTGTTCTTTATTATTTCCTTCTTTCCACTTACTCTGGGCTTTCCTTATTGCTCTCTTTCTACTTCTTTAAGTTGTCGGGTTAAATAACTTATTACCAGTTTTTCTTGTGTGTGTTTTTTTTTAAGGTAGGCCTGTAGTGCTATGAGCTTCCCTCTCAGGACTGCTTTCATCATGTCACATAGATTTTGGATTGTTGTTGGAAACACTTTTTATACATACTTCTTGGTTGAAGTTGTATTGGGTAGGATGGAGTTGCTAAAACAACAGCCTATGGCTATCAGAGGCCACAGGAATACTATCGTAACACAAATGAAGATATCCATACCATATAAATTCCCTGAATATAAGTGACAGCATGCTTTCAGTTCTAAACTTTTGGAAAACATGGGTAAATATCTACATAGAAGTACTAATTCAACACTGGGATTTAATTTTCCTTTGAAAATGGAATGAGGAATCAGTTACTCACAAAAAGATCTTGGCACACTTACCATTATCTCTTCCAACTCCATAGTTCAATGAGTTGCTTCCAACTCTCCAATGTTGGGACAATTCAAGTTCCCTTTCTCATATTCCTGCCTTTTCTCTGAGTACTGTAAGAAGACTGAATTTTTTTTCAGTTTTGTGAAAACAATTTAATTTTACTATCCCTGGGTCCCAAGTGTTGCATTACTTGGCAAAGTGCTTTTTATTTCTCTGTTGGCTAAAAATAATGTAATTTAAATTTACCTCTCAATTTAACTTGATTAGACCTGAGGGAAACAATTTTTTGCACATGAATCCAGAATAATTCTTGTTCCAGAATTCCAGGTTATTGAGTAGATAGATGCCATATATTTTTTGATGTGGTCCTTTAGTCATTATTTACTTCATCCTTATCATCATCATCATCATCATCATCACAGATAAAATTAATGAATGCTGACTCTGCTCCAGGTATTTCCTAAGCAATTCATATGTTGTTGAGGTGTTACTACCATCTAATTTTCTGACCTTATTCAAGTTGCACCCATTGTCAAAATAATGCATCTAGTTCAGAATCACACATTGCAATGACTTGTCTTTTTAGATGGCTTCAGTCTGGAACAGTTACTCCATCTTTACTTGACTTTCATACCTTAGATATATGTTAATATGTTTTGAAAACAGTCTTGAGTCATGAGTCACTGATGATGTTCACTTTGAACATTTGGCTAAGGTGGTGTTTGCCAGGTTTTTCCACTCAAAGTTACTCATTTTCCTTTTTGTCATTAGTAAGTATATTTTGTGGGGATATATTTGAAAGTATCTAAATATCCCATTCATCAAATTTTAAATTTACAAGCATACCTCATTTTATTGCACTTTGCTTCACTGCACTTCACAGATGTACTTTTTACAAAGTGAAGCCAAGGCCCTCCTCTAGCAAAAAGTTTTGACTCACTTTATTGCAATACTCATTTCATTTTGGTGGTCTGGAACTGAACCCACTATATCTCTAAGGTATGCTTGTACTCACTTATTTACTGAGATCAGTATGGACTTCTTTTGTATTTAATAGGTTATAATACATTACAATCTTTATTTGCATGCTAAAAATTGTGCCCTGTTTGGCCTATGGGAACCTTCTGTGTCCTTGTGACATGTTCTCATCATTCTTTGAGCACTTTCATATTTTCTGACACAAGATGGTCAAGGCCCATATTTTACTTTCTCTATCCATACTCTGAAATGAGCTATTTTTTCCAAGTGAAAACTGATAATGAGTAGGTAAGATATGCATGTTATGTGTGCTTGTTGCTATTGCACTGTCCTATTCTCAGGCCCCTTTAGTGGACAGAGATAGGGAATACACACATACACACAAAGGACACACATTTATATATCCATTTACTACTTTCTATACTTATAGATGTTTATTTATATTTTTTTCAATTACAGTTGACATTCAATATTAGTTTATCTTAGTTTTAGGTATATAGTATACTGGTTAGAAATTTGTATAATTTACATAGTTACACCCTCAATAAGTCTAGTACCCACCTAGCACTATGTACGTTATTACAATATTATTGACTATATTCCCTATGCTCTACATACATGCTTGTGATTATTTTATAACTACAAATTATACTTCTTAATCCATTCATCTTTTTCATTCATCTCCCCCTCCTCCTCCCATCTGGCAATCATTAGTTTGTACTCTGTATCTAGGAGTTTGTGTTTGTTTCTTTTGTTTTTAGACTCCGCATATAGGTGAAATTATATGGTACTGGTCTTTCTCTGTTTTACTTATTTCACTTGGCCTGTCTGTGCTAATGGTAAGATTTCATTTTTTTATTTCCAAGTAATATTCCATTGTATATATGTACCATATCTTCTCTATCCAATCATCTACTGACGGACTCTTAGATTGCTTCCATATCTTGACTATTGTAAATAATGCTGCAATGAACCTAGGGATGCACTTATCTTTTAGAACTAGTGTTTTGAATTTCCTTAAATAAATATCTAGTAGTGGAATTGCTGTTTTTATGTAGTTCTGAAAACAGATATACATAAAGTCCAGCTGGTGTGTCTCAGTGGTTGAGCATCAGACCTATGAACCAAGAGGTCACAGTTTGATTCCCAATCAGGGAACATGCCCTGGTTGTGGGCTCATTCCCCAGTAAAGGGCATGCAGAATGCAGCCAATCAATTATTCTCTCTCATCATTGATGCTTCTATCTATCTCTCCCTTCCTCTCTGAAATCAATAAAAATATATTTTAAAGAAGACAGATCTACATAAGATAGTTCTATTTTTAATTTTTTGAGGAAATTTCATACTTTTTTCCATAGTGGCTGTACCAATTTGCAATCTCACCAACAATCACAAGGGTACCCTTTTCTTCACATCCTTGCCAACACTTGTTTGTTGATTTATTGATAATAGCCATTCTGACAGGCATGAGTTGATATTTCATTGTGGTTTTAATTTGTGTTTCTCTGGAGAATAGCCACATTGAGTGTCTTTTCCTATATCTATTGGTCATCTGTATGTGGCCATCCCTTGGAGAGGACCTATTTAGGTCCTCTGCCTGTTTTTTAATTGGATTGTTTGGGATTTTGGTGTTAAGTTGTAAAGTTTTACAAATTTTGAATATTAACCCTTTCTTGGATGTATCATTGGCAAATATGTTCTCCCATTCAGTGGTTGTCTTTTCGTTTTGTTGATGGTTTTCTTTGCTGTGCAGAAACTTTTTAGTTGGATACAGTCCCCTTTGCTTATTTTTTCTTTTGTTTCTCTTGCCTGAGGAGACTTAACATATATATATGTATGTGTATATATACATACACACACACACACATATATAAAAGCAGTTTAGGTGTTACTTACTGCCTATGTTTTCTCCTAGGAGTTTTATGGTTTCAGATCTTACATTTAAGTCTTTAATTAATTTTTATTTTATTCTTGTATAGTGTAAGAAGGTGATGTAGTTTCATTTTTTTAATGTACCTGTCCAGGCCATTTATCTATATTTAATAAACAATCATAGTTCACACTAATACCTTCAATCCCAATATTTTCTCTTTTTTCATATTTTCAACTTCTCCAACAACATACAGCTTGGCTTCCATTACCCTCAATATATTTGCCCACTCATCAGTCCATCATAAATAACCAATCTCTCATGTCCTTTCTCTACCCTCCCCCATGCTCTCCTACCCTTTACGGGTTTTGATAACTCACATAGGCATCCTCCACAAGGATATCCTTCTCTCTCCTCTTGCACTATGACTTCACAAGATGAGCCACTCCCTGACATGTTGTAGTGGGTTGAATAGTGGTCCACCAAGAGGAATGTCCACCCCAAACCTCAGGATGTGACCTTATTTGGAATAAGGGTTAGAGCTTTGCAGATGTAACTAAGGTCAGGATCTCAAGATGAGGTCATGCTGGATTAAGGAGGGCCTTAAGTCCAAGGAGAAGTATTCTTATAAAAGAAAAGGAGAGACAGAGACACACAGGGGAGAGAGCTACATGTAGACAAGAGACAGAGACTGGAGTGGTGTACTAGTATCTACAAGCCAAAGAATGCTAAGGAATACCCACAGCCACCAAAGGTTAAGAGAGCTTTGGTACCACAAGTTAGAGCTTGGACATTTATATCTGGGAACTACATTTCAACCACTACACGTGGATAACCTGTTCACCCTGCTAGGGCTCCAAAACCTCACATCAGACTGTCCTACACATGGTCATTCTCCTCACCCCAATGAGGCTCTAACATCCTTGCCAGGCTGCCCTCTATCACTGTCTACTCACCATCCTGGGCCTGACACTCTGCTCTGTGCCACCAGGATTCGCCTCTCTCCCCTGCTGCCGATTCCTACCTTGCTCTCCCCCATGTTGTGGCTTTAGGACTGAATTTAAGAGAGGAGAATTTTGTTAACATCCCACTGCAATGTAAATTAATTTAGGTGATGAATAATTAGTATTGCTTACCTTTTTACTTCTTTTTTTTTTTTTTTTTTTTTTTTTTCCTTTTTACTTCTTATAAGAAAAACAGCCCACACTCTTTCTAAAATAAAATGAAAGGTGTCAAAATTATTCCCATTTCCTAGTATAAGGAAAATACATATAATGTTCTTGGCAGAAATAGAAATTAAAAAAAAAACACACAGATATGCATTATTTTTTATAAAATCACTCTTCATTTGATCTAAGAAAATGTGACATTTAGAACAATACATGTACTCATAAGTTCCATGTACTGAATTGAGTATAGTTTTCAGAGATAAATCACTTCATCAAGAAAAACAAAAAGCCAACATGTCTGAAGATATTGCCCCTCCTTCTTTAAGCTTCTGGGATTTTTTGAAAGCTTCAAAAGAAACTTCAATATACAATGGTGATATGCCAACAGGCTAAAACATAAGGTTATTGTAAAACCATAAATAAAGCATAATTGTCATGAGAGAGCTTGGGTTTATGTTATGCTCTAACAATGAAGTCCTTAATTAAAATACCCTACAAGTTCAGGGTTATTAAGAGGCCATTCTGAAAGCCCAGAAACAAGGAAGAAAATGAAAAACAGAGCAAGCTCCATTCTCATTGGTTTCAACAGAACATTTGAGGAACACTGAGTTTTATCTAAACATAGAGGGAAACAAAAGACTTTAAAGCTATTTCTTGAAGTTTATATTTTAAAGGTTCTATCTGTCTTTCTTTACATATGCTGTGATTGGCATCCCTGCGGATAAGTCAGCATCCAATGCAAGGGTAGAGCAAAGGTTACTGGTCCCTCCTGCTATGTAGCACTGAACTACATAGGAAATTTTATTGCACATTTACTGCCTTCAATTTCCCCAGGTTGTTTAACAATTCTGTGCTTCGGTGACATTAAGGACAGGTCAGGAACCTGAGGCCACTCTTTTCAGCTCCAGATCGAACTTGACATTATGCACTGACAGCATTTGGCAATTTGGCTTGTTCATTGAATGCTATCAGACTGTGCAGTGACTAGGATGCACACTCAAAAAAAAGTCTTTGTGATGCAAAATTTGTATAACTGTAATTCCCATTATTCACTGGCAAGTTTTAATTACAATTAGTAATGAATAATATTAATGAAAACTGTTCATAAAAGGATGCAAGAGGGACACAATTCGGTGGGGAATAACTCAATACCACACACTTTGCTCTATTACATTGCAGAGAAACTATCTGTGATGTGAAATCACGCCTCACTGGTCTATTTGGACCTACAGGCTTGACACTTGCCAGTTTTGTAGTGCTAAAGAAAATTTAAAACTATAATAGTCAATACAATCATTTCTCAAGTGGATCTATTCATCTCTCATCAAAAGGAAAAGACAAAATGAAAGCAGCATTTTCAGTGTTAGAATTACATTTAATACCATGGCAGATATAATGATACTGGAGCCTTAAAATCTATAATGTTGCCTGCAGTGTTTGACAATACTAACTTTAGCCTGTAGAACAAATTACACTAAAAGCCTGTGCATTTGGTAGTCCATCAACCAGAAGTTCATCTTTACTAGCAATTCCAAGCTTTGCCAATATGGTAAAAATTTATATTCATGACAATGGCTGGCTGCAAGATTCTATTGCATTCTCAAACAAAGGTTACATTTTGTCAGGCAATTTTATTGTGTAGTTCTTATGCTCTAGAGCTTTGAAAACTGTATATAGTATATGTATTACAAACATAAGCCATCATATCATAGTATACATTATTTTAAATTTTGTTTAATTTATTAAATAATATGCATCACGGAGTTGTAAAATGTATTATACAGTAAATCAAATTTATAACATTTTTACAATATAATATATATGGATTACTGAATCATACATTTCAGTTTATATACTTAATATATTATTCCTCATTCTTTCAGCTTTTCTATTGTTTCTTTCTTTGCCTTTGATGATGAATAAATCTCTAATTCTAGCCTCTTAGCTTTATTGTGTTCCCATATTTTCAACAGTCTGATGAGTGCCTCTTCTTAGATGTCCCAATATTTCCTCAGGTGAAATTGTAGTATATTTTGCATATATATATATATGTATATATATATACTAGAAGCCTGGTGCATCAAAATTCATGCACTGGAGGGGGGGGTCCCTCAGCCCAGCCTGCCCCCTCTCACAATCCACGAGCCCTCAGGTGTGGGAGGCGACCCGGCAATCAGGGGAAGGCGAAGCCCCCATCATACCTCTTCTGCTGCCACTGCCAGCAGCACAAGCCTCAGCCAGCCCTGGTTACCTGAGCCTCAGGCCAGCCCTGGGCGGCTGGGCAGCTGCCATCCAAGGCTTGCCTGCACCTCAGGCGTCAGCTGGGCAGCAGGCATCCGAGGCTTGCCTATGCCTCGGGCTGGCCCTGGGCGGCTGGGGGGCTGAGGGTAGGTCCAGCCGCACTATGCGCCTGCCGCCCCCCCAGCTGAGCTGAAAGGATTGGGGGACTCCAGCATGGCTGAGGGGACTGGGCACTGCCATCTTGTGGCTATGGGCACTGCCATCTTTGTGACAGCATGATGGTCAATTTGCATATTCTCTCTTTATTAGATAGGAGATATATATATATATATATAATATATATAATATACAAACATACCATCTATTTATATAGCAGCTAATTATATCCCAGGTGCAACTATAGTCTATGAGTGTCATATATATGCATATTGCCTCATGTAATTATAACATTTAATGTACACTTCAAAAGGCATTATATTAAAGTGAAGCATAAGGCTTTGTGACTGGCCAAAGGTCACACAGCTAAGGGATCAAGCCAAGACTGAAAGTGCGTCCCACCAGCATCTCAAATGCTATGCTTCCCATTACACCACATATCTCATCATACCTACCCATCTTCCAATTCTAGACCAGAAACCTTCAGAGTAATAATCAACTTCATCTTCCTCATTCTTACATTGAATCTGTAATCAATCCATCACATTTTTTAATTTAATTTCTACCCCTATTCCTTACCCCCATGTTTTCCTTCATCACTTTGAGGGGTTAGACTGTCACAAGAACCTTCTAATCTTGCTAGTCTTTTTTGCCTCTTAACCCCATTCTGCATATCAATACTGCATACATCTTAAAACACTACTCACCAGGTTATTCCTTGGTACTCTGATTATCTAGGGTACTACATACTTTCTCAAAATTTATTTCTCAAAAGAAAAACCACTTTCTTTTTCTTAGGAAACACATTTCACATCAGTGCTTAATAAACATATTTCTGTGCCTCTACACATACTATCGATCCTCATTATTCACAGGTGCCACATTTGCAAATTCATGTACTTGCTAAAGTTGACTTCTAACCCTGAAATCAATACTCACAGCACTTTTGTAGTCATTCTCAGACATACAGGGTGATGAAAACTTTTTGTCTCCTGATGCATATCTTCCAGCTGAGGTTGAGCAAGACAATGCTCTGCCTTCTTGTCTCAGCTCTCGTTCTGTGACAAGTAGTCTTTTCATGGTTCATTTATTGCCACATTTTCTGCATTTTTATGTGTGTTTTTTGTTGGTGGTGATATTGCTGTTTAAAATGGCCCCCAAGCATAGTTGAAGTGCTAACTACTCTTCCTAAGGCTGTGATGTGTCTAATGAAGAAAATACATGTGCTATATAATCTTTGTTCAGGCATGAGTTACATGCTATTGGCCATGAATTCCATGTTAATGAATCAATAATACATATTAAAGAAGGTACCTTTACACAGAAACACATAAACAAGGTTATATATTGACCAGTTGGTGAAAATCTTGTAACCAGAGGGTCTTAGGAACCTAACTCTGTATTTTCCTTAGGAACAATAATTCTGTATTTACTAATTTGTTGTTTATACCAATTGTATGGTATGTAACCACCACAAGTAGCAAGAACTGACTGTGTATAAATAAAACAAATACTTCATAAAGACCCTTATTAACAGCAAGACACTTTGATATTTTCCATTCTACTCTATTTTGTCCATTTTATTAAAACAAATGCACTGGTTATGACCGAATACATTAATTTCACAATCTACTAAAGTTTAAAGTTCACTTTAGTAAACATAGCACCAGTAGGTGCTTTGTTTGTCACAAGACAAAACAATTTTGAATTGGCTTTTAATACTCTTCACGATCCTACTTCATTAAAAAAGCCTCCTCTATTAGACTCTGCCTACTGTGTGTACTCCCTACTTCCTTCAAGTGGCTGCTTTTTCTATTATATGCAGAATTTATGGTTGTTTTCTGGGTGTAGTGTCAGTCCGTAGGACTCTTCTAAGTCATTACATAAAGCATAAGTTGCCTTTCCTTTTCTTTGATGCTTGTTTTCAGTTTCAAGAGGTTGTGGCCCAGAGAGTTAATATTATTAAGTTGGTGAATGTTCCTTTCTTTTCATCAGCAAACAAGATGTTCCTTTAGTGTTTTCAAAGAGTATTTAGTCCTTTTCCATTATTTTCATACTTGTTTATAAACAAATAGCTTTCCTAGAAGGTTGAAGGTTCTGGATAGGTCTTGTTCATTTAATTCTGTGATTTAAGAAACAAGTTATCTTTTAGGGAGCTAAAAAATATTGTGCTTTAGTAATGTGATTAAAAATCAACAGTAGCACACTGGCCGATATGGCTCAGTTGGTTGAGCATCATCCCATGCACCCAGAGACCGCCAGTTTGATTCATGGTCAGTGTACATGCCCGTGGTGTGGGCTTGATCCTCACAAAGGGGTATAGAAGAGGCAGTCCACAGATGTTACCCTCTCACGTAAATGTTCCTCTCTCTCTCACTCTCCCTTTCTCTTTCTCTAAAAATCAATAATAAAACATATAAGGCCTCCACCCCCAACTGTGTGAAGCTCACTCCTCTCCAGGACTTTAGAGTGACCTATTGTTCTCATGCTCCCCAGTATACTCACTGATAGTCATTCGGACACATATAGAGTCATCTAAAATAATAAAAGCGTAATATGCTAATTAGATCAGATGTCCTTCTGGATAATCTTCTGGATGAAGCCAGGGCTGTGAGGGAAGCCTGAGTCCTGGGTGCCAGAAGGAAGCTGGTGCCCACAGCCTGAGGAAGGAAGGCCTACTCTTGCACAGATTTCATGCATCGGGCCTCTAGTCCTATATAATAAAAATCTAATATGCTAAGTGTCCGGTCTTCTATTCAACCAATCAGAGTGTAATATGCTAATGACATGCTAAGGAAGCTCAAACACTCACTATGATGTGCACTTACCACCAGGGGGAAGATGCTCCAATCAGTAGGTTAACTTGCTGCTGGGGTCCAGCTGATCGGGACTGAGCGAGACAGGCCAGACCTGCCCTGGAGCCCTCCCGCAGTTCTTCCCCAGCTGGCCAACCTCCTGCATCCCTCCCCGGCCCCAGTCAAGCACCAGGGAGTCCCTCAGCCTGGCCTGCGACCTCTCACAATCTGGGCTGAGGGTACCCTCCTCCCCCGTCCCAGTGCAGATTTTCATGCACCGGGCCTCTAGTTCTCCATATAAAAGGCAAGCTATAGCATAGATGTGCACTGCCTAAAAGAAATATAAAGCAAGCCATATATAAGCTTTAAATTTTCTAGAAGCCACATTTAAAATAGTAAAAGAGGAAATTAATTTAACGTATTTTAATGCAATATATCTAAAATATCATCATTAAACATTTATTCAACACTGTAATTGATGAGACATACATT
Source organism: Eptesicus fuscus (assembly GCF_027574615.1). Classification (NCBI taxonomy): domain Eukaryota; kingdom Metazoa; phylum Chordata; class Mammalia; order Chiroptera; family Vespertilionidae; genus Eptesicus; species Eptesicus fuscus. The sequence goes on from NC_072481.1 coordinate 74,366,979, forward strand.
GTGTATTCCTCTTATTGTACTAAATTTTTAAAATCTAGTGTGTGTTTCATCCTTATGTAACTTCTCAATTCATACTGGCCACATTTCAAGTACTCAGTAGATATACAGCATTAGTGGCTACCATATTGGATAGTATACTTATCCAATACTTTTTTTATATGCTTTTGCTATATAGTAATATTTTGTTTTTGTCTGATGTTTCCCAGCTGGAAACACAGGTTCAAGATAACCATATCTACAATTACATTCTAGAGATTAAAAATGAGTAAAGCTGTTAAAATTTTCTTTCATGTAGCCAGGGCAACAGTGCCCTATGATCCAGCTGTAACTGTGTCACATCTTTACTTAGAAACATACTTCTTTTCATTCATGACAGAGACTATAGACATGATTGACTAAAAGAAATATTCTGGTCATAGTTCCAAAAATATGAGATCACTTTGGTGGAGGGGGGGTGGGCACTAATAGACTGCTAGAGAAAGAGAACTAGAGAAAACCTCAAACAAATATCCAAATTATATCCTCTTACTGTACCAAGCTGGTCCACAGAGAGAGATGAATGATGCAGGGAAACTCATCCAGCCACCTACAGCAGATCCAGGTTGGTAATACCCATTTCTAGTTTTGTTACAGTATGTTGAATATCACCACATTCAGGCCTACTGTGTATGTATTTCTACTGCACAGTATCACGTCAGTATCTCCCTATATATATTCTATCTGAGTTCTTTTTTTATTATTATTATCTCTTACTACTCTTACTCACTCACTCACTCTACTTAAGCTATGTTAGTTTCCTTGCTTTTTACTCAAGCAGGTCATGTACTCACATGTCTTATAGCTTCAGACTTCCTACACTTTCCTTATAAATTACTCCTCCCTTGACATATTCATGAACAAGTTCCTAACTACTCTTATGCCTTTGCTTTATTTTATTATTATTTTTATTTTTTAATATATTTACAATATACAAAATAAATCCATTACCAGATTGTAGATACAAAATAACTAGCCATTTACATGCAATAAACATTTATATTTTAAGAAAAGTGATTTTAAATATAATAATATTACCTGTACTAATATATTATAATATCACAAAAGTTGTAAGAAATCTGCAAATAACAGGATTACTTCTATTATATTCTAAGATATCTTTTTCCTCTGGCTCTATTTTTGTTCATCAGTTTATGTTGTTCATTACATTCCACAAATGAGTGAGATGGTGTGATAATTATCTTTCTCTGACTGGCTTATTTCGCTTAGCATAATGCTCTCCAGGTCCATCCATGCTGTCTCGAATGGTAAGAGTTCCTGCTCTTTTAGAGCAGCGTAGTATTCCATTGTGCAGATGAACCACCATTTTTTAATCCACTCATCTGCTGATGGGCACTTAGGCTGTTTCCAAATCTTAGCTATTGTAAATTGTGCTGCTATGAACATAGGGATGCATATATCCTTTCTGATTGGTGTTTCGGATTTATTGGGATATATTCCTAGAAGTGGAACTATTGGGTCAAATGGAAGTTCGATTTTTAATTTTTTGAGGAAACTCCATACTGTTCTCCACAGTGGCTGTAGCAGTCTGCATTCCTACCAGCAGTGCACTAGGATTCCTTTTCTCTACATCCTCGCCAGCACTTGTCGTTTGTTGATTTGTTGATGATAGCTATTCTGACAGGTGTGAGATGGTACTTCATTGTCATTTTGATTTGCATCTCTCAGATTATTAGTGACTTTGAGCACGTTTTCATATGTCTCTTGGCCTTCTGTATGTCCTCTTTTGAAAAGTGTCCTTTAGGTCCTTTGCCCATTTTTTGATTGGGTTGTTTATCTTCCTTTTGTTAATTTGTATGAGTTCCCTGTAAATTTTGGGGATTAAACCCTTATTGGAGATAACATTGGCAAATATTTTCTCCCATGCAGTGGGCTTTGTTGTTATTTAAGATACCAATGGCATATTTCACAGACCTACAACAAACTCTCCAAAAATTCATATGGAATTAATCCTGAGAAAGAGGAGCAAAGTTGGAGGGATCACAATACCAGATATCAAACTGTATTACAAAGCCACTGTTCTCAAAATTGCCTGTTACTGGCACAAGAATAGACATACAGACCAATGGAACCAAACTGAGAACCCAGAAATTGACCCAAGCCATTATGCTCAATTAATATTTGACAAAGGAGTCAAGAGCATACAATGGAGTTAAGACAGTCTCTCCAATAAATGCTGTTGGGGAAATTGGACAGATACATGCACAAAAATGAAACTAGACCACCAACTTACACCATACACAAAAATAAACTCAAAATGGATAAAGGACTTAAATATAAGACAGGAAACCATAAAAATATTAGAAGAATTAGGCAGTAAAATAGCAGACATATGTCATAGCAATATCTTTATTGATACAGCTCCTAGGACAAAGGAAACTAAGGAAAAAGTAAACAAATGTGACTACATCAAAATACAAAGCTTCTGCACAGCAAAACAAAACAAAACAAAACCTTCTCTCTGAGTTCTTAGTAATACAAAACTTAGACATGAACAAGCAAAATGTCTTCTAAAATGTAGGAACTGCAGACAAGCTCTGAACTAGAGGAACGAGGTCTAAAATACAGCAGGGTTGAAGATTATATACAACTTTGGAATCAAGGGAGGAAAATGAGCTATGGTAAAAACTAGCTGCGTGACCTTGAGTAAATCTCTCAACCTCTCCATGACCCAAAGTCCTTATCTGCAAAATGACTGGCAGTGGGAGGATTAGATGATTTCTGAGGTCTCTTCTAGTTCTGAGACATTTATTCTAATTCATGCTAGGCAGGTGATTTTATAATAATAGCCTTTCTAAGTTAGTCTTCTGCTTAGAAGAAAAAAGAATGCTGCCACCTGTTCTCTTTATGGGTACGCCTAAGGATTTATCAAATAATACTAAATATTTTATAAAGAAAAAAATAAATTTCAAGCAATTACTACCACAAAAGTTTATCTCTAAGAACAAGCCTCCTATAACAGTAAGTATCAGACAAACAATAGCATGGTAAAAATTATACTTTTCTTCAAAAAATGTTACTTAAATAAAAGGGGGAAATGGATCTCTTATAACAAGATCATATGGATAGAATTCTTTTTTTACATTTTGAACTGAAAGCTAATTATTTTGGTTTAAAACATGTTAAAATAGTTTCCACTACTTTCAATTCATTCAATAGATACATATGTAACACCTTCTTGGAGCCAGGCAATGGTGAGCTAAATTGATATACTACCTGTCCCCATGGATTTCATACTTCAATGTATAGATCTAAAGGAAATTAATTGAATGTTCCTTTAAGGACTGACTATGTATAATACAGCCATATTAACCTTCTATATTAAAAATTGATCTTGGAAAAAAAAAGCATCTCTCTAAAGATATAGACCTTAATCCATGTTTACCTTTCTACGTGTACATGTGATGAAGAAAGCAGAAGTGAGCACATTGGTTCTAAAGAGAGTCCTGGAAATACAAACTCCTGGAAATACAGAGTATCATGTAGGCTAAACTAATCCCCCCAAACCCCAAAGGTTTTTGAGTCACAAAGACTGTAAGTGTATATTTCTATTGCACACAACACGTGCTCCCAAAATGAAGCCAAGCCCCTACTCCTGACTCCCAGCAATTAGCAATGAGGAGAATTGGTGGGAAGAAGGATGCAATTGTTCAAACTCCATTTTCTGGTTCCCAATTGAATAGACTCTAAGCAACTAATATGTATGTGTTTTGACGTAAAAAAAGAACAACAGCCCTGGGGCTCCCTTTCTTCTTTAATTAAGAGTTCTCAAATTCTAGTAGAAATTAATGGTTGCCAAATATCACTCCTGTTTTCTGTAAAAACAATGTGAAATGCAAAATCTTATAGAATATTTTCCCAATAAGGAAATGTAAAGAGAGTTTTTAATAAAATTGCAAAACTTATGCAAAATATTGCAAATTCTGTTATGCCTTCCTTTCTGAAAATACAATAAACTAAATGTACCACTGGTCATTCTTGGAAACCAATATTGGCATTCCTCACTCTTATGACTATAAACCCAAGCTCAAGTTCATTTGTGGTATGAACTTTGATTACTATGGTTCTGGAAAAAAGATGAAATAAGGGCATCCCTGTAACTGAACAAGAAAACATATAGAAAATTCAACATCATTTGCGCCATATCTATTGAGTGTCTCTTGTAAAATTGATGTCTACCTCTGATAACAAGAGGGGTGGGCAGAATCTAATGTGGGTGTATCACGTTTGAAAAGAAAACAGGGGGGAAAGACCACTTCTATAAGGCACTAGACAAATGCCAATTTTTATGTACTGGTTTCTTTCAAAATATTCAATCACACCTAATAATTGGCAGGAAACACAAAAAGGCTTTCACTTCCATGCTGTGCACTCACTCCCCTGGGGTACATGGCCATTTGTGGCCACTAGCAGCGGCAGGGAGCAACCCCAGGGAGACCAGATTCATTCAATTATGTCTCTACCACCCAACCCACCTCTACACCTCTCTGTTATTAATATACTGCAGTGTTGTGGGTTACAAAGGGTCCTTAAAATCATAGAAGTAACATGTTTCTGGGTGGATAGAGAACTAAAGGATTTTTTTAGTAAAGAAAAATATAAAGACAAGGCAAAATATTAAATTCAGTTGATGTTTCCTGGACACTTTTCATTTAATAAGCTTCTCAATGGTGTGTTAGAACTAAGATCACACCTCACTCCTGGAATAAGATACGCGCTTAATGAAAGTGCCACAAAAGAATGATCATTCTTTTGTATAAAATGCTTGCTTTGTAACAATTCCTACTTTTGCCAGTTAAGTCCATGGTTTCTCATCTTCACTAAGCCTAAGTCAAAATGTATAATTAGTTGGCTCTGATCTCCAAAGAAGGTATAATAACGTATGTATTTTCTCACTGACAAATTCCATAGCTATATGGATGGAATCCTTCAATTTTAGGTGATATTCTATGCTTACTGAAATAGATTAACTCATGAATTTCACCATTAATGTGTACTTACAACTACCAGTACAGCAGAATTCCAAGTGACTTATTTAATATGAATTATTAGAATATACAGAATGAATAAGCCTCTGACAATCACTTGTTTCCCAAATATTTTCTGAGCACATAGCATGCTCCCATTTACTCTAGTTGCTGGGAATATCATACAAAAGAAAGACACAGTTCTCCTGCATTGTAATCCTTACAGTCTAATGGGAGAGATCAGAGGTGAAAAGCAAGAATAACGGGTTATTCAGTGTTTTGTTTGGGGACTTAAAGGGCACACACAGAGGATAACCTAGGCCAGTCTTGGATGCCAAAAAAGATTTCAAAAGAAACATAATTACTGAACAGAGCCCAGGAAGGGAGGGAGAAGTTAGCCAGACAATGATAAGCAACAAATACTCTTAAAAAATCAGCTTAAGAGTGAGGAATGCTTATGGACATGTGTTGCTCCTAAGCTATTTCATCATGATACATTTCTTGCAGGAGAGAAGACTTAAGCATAATTTTCAGAAAAGAAAAGTGTAGCTTTAGGGTAGAACAGCATTCTTTTTGTGTTCTATCAGTCTTTTGGTCTTACTCTAAACAGACAAAAAACACTGTGCCTCTGGGACATTCCTAGAAGAAAATATGCTAAAACACACCCAACCAATTGAAAAAAAAAAATGGGAGATGAACAGTGAGCATACAATTCCTTGACATATTTTGGATATCTCTAGACTTTTTCTGGGCTTCTGTGTCTGTTTTCTCTTGGCTTCAGGACTTCTGCTATCTGAAGATACATAAACATCCAAAATAAATAAATAGGTGACTCGTCACTTTAAGAAGAGTTATGCCACCAAGATATCAAAGCCTAATGCCAGATCACACATTTCTTTGTCTGTAGAATAATTCCCAATAATGAAAGCAAGAGCAGTAGTAGAAGCCATAGTACCAACAGTCAAATTTTATTGAACTTTTACAAAGTGATACAAGGGTTTATGTTCAGGATCTCATTTCACCCTCACAAAACTTCTGTGAGGTAACCACCATCATTATCCTTATTTTATGATGAGGTAGTCCAAGCTTAGGGAAGTTAATTAAGGTGCCCCGGGTCACAGCTGGTAGGAGCCTGGGGTAAGATTTAAACACAGGCTTGTCTACTATCCAGGCCATTATATGAACTTGCTTACTGCCTCCAACACCGTAGACAATACCAATGTATACTGCCACATAACAGAGGAGAAAGGAAAGAGACTCCCGTAGAACAGGAGAAAGATGTGAAGGGATCGTGTAGGACTTTGAAACTGACTTAGGTTGTTGAAATCACACAGTATAAATTGATTAAAAGAATCTGCAAACAATACCAGATACGGTGACAACGCTTCCAGATTTACCATTTTGCACATTTTGAATGTTGTGTCTGCTCTTTAAACAGAGGTCGGGCTTCCTCCTTGTCCCTAGGTAACCAGCATTCAGAGGACAATTTTGAAAAGTAAAAACTTCCATTCTTCTATGTATTGAGTAATATAACAGCATTATATTTTAAGAAAGAATAACAATCTTTACTTTGAAATGTTCCATCTCTGTCATCTCTAAGGGAATAAATTTGGTAAATTACAATTGAGTTCTCATCTCAAATAATATTATTTGCCCCTTTGTCATAGTTTTTACTGAATTGTTTAAAACCCTCCTCCATTTTTAATACATTGATCTTCTTCAGTATACACATATTTAATAATCACACCCACATAATGATTATACCAATGTTCAGCAAACTACAACCCAAAACTAACCCATTGCCTGACTTTGTAAATAAAGTTTTATTGGAACACACCTGCATTCATTCATTTACATATTGTGAATGGCTGCTTTCTCACTACATCAACTAAGCTGAGTAGTTGCAACAGAGGCGATATGGATCACAAAGCCCGAAGGATTTACTGCCTGGACCTTTAAAAAAGTCTGCAGATAGAGAAAAGACTTCATTATTTTTCTCTTGGAATTTGGTTTTACTCATTTATTCATTTGTTAATCAACTCATGTTTGTGAAGCAACTTCTATGCACCTGGCATCTAGGTGAAGACTAGGTTATAGACCCCTGGAGAAACAAATTAACAAAAGATGCCCTAACTGGTTTAGCTCAGTGGATAGAGTGTCGGCCTGAGGACTGAAGGGTCCCAGGTTCAATTCTGGTCAAGGGCATGTACTTTGGTTGCAAACATATCCCCAGTGGCGGGTGTGCAGGAGGCAGCTGATCGATGTTTCTCTCTCATCGATGTTTCTAACTCTCTATCCCTCCCCTTTCCTCTCTGTAAAAAGATCAATAAAATATATTTAAAACAAACAAACAAACAAACAAACCAGGTAATGACTGCTCTAATGAAGCAGGAGTATGGAGAAGAGGAAGCCTGGACAGCATCATCCTAAGGAAGGCAGACAAATTTAAATTAATTTTGTTAATCATTTTGAAGTGATCAAAGGGGTGAAAAGCAAAAATATGGTATGTTTCGGCCTTTGTTAGGAAACACAAAAGTCATAATAAAAGGCGTGGAATGAGATTAATGGAAAGAAGGGGGAAACAAGACAAAACATAATTAAACCATTTAGAGTAACTCACACAGTTCCAGGTGAGGTACAGCTTGGCACTTAAAGGTATTTAAAAGACTTTTAATCACCCTGGCGGGTTTGGCTCAGTGGATAGAATGTCAGCCTGTGGACCAAAGGATAGAGTGTTGGCCTGTGGACCAAAGGATCTTGGTTCAATTCTGGTCAAGGACATGTATCTTGGTTGCAGGTCCTCCCTGGCCCAGGCCCTGGTCAGGGCTCACACAGGAGGCAACTAATCGATTAATCAATGTGTTTCTCTCACATTAATGTTTCTCTCTATCTTTCCCTCTCTCTTCCACTCTCCCTAAAAATCAATGGAAACATATCCTCTGGCTAGGAGAGAGAGAGAAAGAGAGAGAGAGAGAGAGAGAGAGAGAGAGAGAGAGAGAGAGAGAGACTATTAATGATTTAAATAATGATGTCAAAAAATCAGCTTTCATAACTTTACCAAAGAAACATTCTGTCTTATTCTTAGACTAGAGGCCTGGTGCACAAAATTCATGCACGGGGTGGGGGGAGTGTCCCTCAGCAGAGCCTGCATCCTCTCCAATCTGGGACCCCTAGAGGGATGTCCGACTGCCCGTTTAGGCCTGATCCCGATAGGATTAGGCTTAAACGGGCAGTCGGACATCCCTCTCTCAATCCAGGACTGCTGGCTCCCAACTGCTCGCCTGCCTGCCTTTCTGATTGCCCCTAACCGCTTCTGCCTGCCAGCCAGATCACCCCCTAATCACTCCCCTGCCAGCCTGATTGATGCTTAACTGCTTCCCTGCCAGCCTGTTTGCCCCTAACTGCCCTACCCTGCAGGCCTGGTCACCCCTAACTGCCCTTCCCTGCAGGTCTGGTCACCCCTAACTGCCCTCTGCTGCAGGCCTGGTCACCCCCAACTGCTCTCCCCTGCAGGCCTGGTCCCCCCAAAATGCCCTTCCCTGCAGGCCTGTCACCCCTAACTGCCCTCCCCTGCAGGCTTGATCACCCCCAACTGCCCTCCCTTGCAAGCCTGGTCCCTCCCAACTGCCCTCCCCTACTGGCCATCTTGTGGTGGCCATCTTTGACCACATGGGGGCAGCTACCTTGTGTGTTGAAGTGATGGTCAATTTGCGTATTACTCTTTTATTAGATAGGATGTTCAATATTATAGAAGTGTTGACATGGTTTGGAAGAGATGTAGCTTGTTTGTGAGATCGGAAGAGTAGATCTCCAAGCATCTAGTGTTATTACCACCAGCTCTGCCCCCAAGTTATAAGAAGTACATAAAATCAGGTATTGGACAGAACGCAGTAAGGGAAACTTTTTAACCCGTATCTAACTAGGTTTGGTACCCCAAAACAACCAACTGCTATTTTTCCCTTTTTTGTTTATCAACAACATGCCCCAAACTCATTGGTCCATGTTGAATCTTTTAATTGGAGAAGCCAGCCTTGTGTGTGAGCAGAAAATAAATACCTCATGAATAAATGACTGATGAGTGAGTGAGGGTGATTGCTCTTTAGCTTTTTGGTCAGTGGCAATAGATGAAATGAATATTATGGATCTACATTATCAAAGTGAATACCTACAAGTTTCACTATAGCTAAGGCAGCATAAATGACATTTTAAACTATGCTTGTTTTGGTTTGGGTTTTGACCCACCTAATATTTACCTCTCTAAGATGAAAGCCACAACAATGAAAAATTCTTTGTTTTTCAACCAATCTAAACAACCAAATAGGACTCACACTGAAGAAATTCAGTGTAATCATTTTATTATTAATCAGACTATAAACATTTGCTTTGAACAGGTACCTGGACAAAGGCTATACTTAACATAGAAAGTAGGCATCTGTCCTTTAACAAATGTTAATGAATTTATGCTAACATTTTCCCTTACTTAAGTGATTTTAAAGTGACATTTATTTCTATAACTTTGAACTAAAATACTCAAATGATTGTCCATTGACCTAAGCAAAGTAAGTAGCATAGACTAAGGGTGAAAAAGTTCACTTACTAAAATAATAAATAAAATTGTTTCATTTTGGAAGGAGCACCACACGAAGATAACTTTTATTCAACAAATAAAAATTGACATTTTATTCAGTTAAGAGTGTTACTATGGTTGGAAACCTATACAATTAAATTGTTTTAGGGATTCTCAAAGTGAGTAAGGATAGGAAATATAAATTACAACATCAGAAAGCACACTCTTTTAGCTTCATAAGCTATATTTATATGCTGAAACATAAACACTACTGGGTTATAAAAAAAAAAAAGAAGAAGAAGAAGAAGAATATTGATGGATTTCTTGGCCCTGACACCACTAGAGCATTTTGTTTTGTTTTAACTGTGGTCTCTGATGCAAGTGGAAAGTACTTTTGGGAAACATATATATCTAGATAGTTCTGAATATTTTTAAAAACCCTAAGTGAAAAGAAAAATTGAACATCAAAATTTTCTCTTGTCTATTTTAATGTGGCCAAGAAATCCTATGTGACAAGTTGAAAACAATCTACATTTATTCTTTTCCCTCAGGTCACCAAGCTTGTTTATGTGATATCACAGCATGTTTTTACAAAAATTAATTTCAAGTCAAAAGACAGGATGACTCCTTCAAGCAATAAAAGGTAACAGGAGGATACTGTGGTTTAAGCACATAATGAATAACAAGAGAAATCAAAATATTCTTGACTATACATTGCTTTTCTTTTTCTCCTGATGGACTTTCAGATTGCTTTAAAAGACCTACTAAAAATCTTCCTCTGGAAAAGATCTATTATAAATCACAAGTAGTGATTTTAGTGGAGAACACAGGAGTAGGGAAAAAAAATGGGTCATCTTATAAAATTGATTATGTGAGCTCTCTACATGCAGCACATATGTCAGCAACGGGGGAAAACAATCTCCAGATAAATTCTGCAGATTTTCTTTCTTCTGGAGGAAAACCTGTGTCTTCTGTACATTGCGAAGCAAAGAGGGAGGGGGGGGAGCAGTTAAGTTATATACATGAGATAAACATCAGACTAGCTTTTGAAAAATGAGCCAAGCCCCAAAATAACCCAGAAAAATTATAATTAAAAAAGTGTGTGTGTGTGTGTATATATTTTTTTCCCTCTTTTCCCCCCTCCCCCCTCTCCCCATCTAAATCTGGAATCCTTACTATCTTATTTTAAACAAGCCAGAGAGTGCAAGCTTCAATCTGTTTGGATAGAAAATAATTTATATAAATGTTTTGTTCAAGCCCAAAAGGGAAAGGGAGTTTAAATATACAGTGTATGAAAGATGCATGCCCAACTTCAAACAGCCTGGTGCACAGAAGAGGAAAAATAATCTGACCTTCTTAGTCATTGCCAGCAGTCTTTAAGCTGAAATATCTTGCAATTTGCAACATCATTTCAATGACCCCAACAGTAAGAGATTAACCAAAATTTTATAACTGTCCTGCTCTCCTCCTCTCGGACCTCTTAGGGGATGGAGGGAGGGAAGGGAGAACAAGAAGGTCAAAGAACAAATGAAAACAAAACCTGTATTTTGCACCCTTTCTCTACACTGGAGAAAGAAAAGCAAGGTAGATAAATCTGTACAATACTAAACCAAATCTCTTTAATTCCAGTCAGCTTTTATCATCCAGTCACTGAGTCTGTGTGTGGAAAAATTCATGCTAATTCCCCCTAGCAACAGCCTCAGCCTATCAGAGACTTTATGCACCATGCAGCTGCCAGCCAGGGAGAATAACTCTAAGTAGGTCAGGCCTGTATTTCTAAAAATGCTACGGTCTAATAACCCCACTGTCCCGTCTGTCTGCCCTGCCCCATAATAACCTCAATTGCTTGGTGACACAATGACATACTACCCTGTTAGAGTGCAATCACATCATGCTACATTATTCTGCTGCGAGCATGACTGCTGGGTGAAGGACCCTCGGAGGGGCAGCATTAATCAGGCAGCCATTCATGTCCACCCGCACTTCACTCTGGAAATGGGGACTGCATTAATGACCAGCTGTTTGAACTAACACAAACAAAATAATGTCTTCCACCCTGTTGGGTGCACAGAATACCCTATTCTGATCTGGCAGGTTCCGCTTCTTGACTAAATCGAAGATGTAAATTAAACGGGCTCAGACAATGTCAGCTTTGGCAATCTCAATGTAAGTATATTTAAATTATATTACGTGTGATTCAAAAAAAAGCTATTGATTTAATATACACAGCTTTCCCTGCCTACAATTTTCCCTAATCCACATTAAAAGGGGAAATGCATACACGGGTAATGTACTACATATACACATATTACCCAGGAAGCCAAATGCACAGAGCTGAACTAAAATTGACTTCTTTCGGGCAGAGAAACAAAACAGGTCAGGAGTAATTGTGCAGCGTGAACACAAATACAAATTCAAAATGAATGCTGTGGAGGAGCATGGAAAACAAATAAGAGTAAACATTCTAGCCTCCCGACCAATCAGCTCCTCCCTCCGTCTCTTTGTGGGGGGCTGTAGTCACACCAAATCTCTAAGCGCGAGGGACAAGGGAGGGGAGTGAGCACGGGTTTCAGATCTCAACCACGGCAGTACCCCTGCTTCCCACGGCAGTACCCCTGCTTCCCACGGCAGTACCCCTGCTTCCCACGGCAGTACCCCTGCTTCCCACCGGGTTCCCAACAAACTGCTGTGTGGCTTCAGGACAACCGAGGCTTCTCTAAGGTTTAAACTTGGGCTAGGAACAAAAGTCAAAACCCCACAGCCATTTTTTGAATTCTATAAAATGGGAATTTTAGAATTTCATTGACCGTATGTATTTGAGTGTCATTTTTTTACCCCTCTCCATTTTAATGCACAAAAAAAATTTAAAAAAATTAAGTGTGGATACAGAGCTAGGAGATTGGCAGTGCTGTTTTTGGCTATTTGAGGGACTATCTTGTATTTCTGGGGCTTGCACAGACATTTTCTTGCATGATTAATCTGCATTTTTAAGGGTTCAGAGTTTCATTTCATGAACATACCACACCACCACCACTACCACCCCTGGCAAATTGAAAATTCAGCCTTCAATTATGCAGAATTCAGCAAGTCTTATATGTGTAATCCGTCAGTATTTGATTTACAAACAGAGAAAATTCCTTAATCCATGTGCCCTTGTCTGAACTGGGTTTGATAACTTAGTTATGACTATCTTCTTCACTTTGTGGCACACAGCACATAGTTATTCTTGGAGAGATACAGGCACTGACGCAACCATGAACCGCTAATTACAAGCTGCTGACATTCTGCTTGTCTTTGCAGCTTTGAAGTTCTAAGTCTGTTTTTCTCTCTTAGGAGCTTGCAAAGTTTCATTCTCTTCCCCTCAATGCTCCCCACCACCACCACCACCCCCCTCCATGATTTCTTCTCTCCTTCTTTCTATTGTAAGTCTTTCTGGATTCACTCTAGGACGCTGTGGAGAAAGCGGTAAGAGCGCTCAGATTCTCCAACTTGCTTTCTTTCCATTCCCCGCCTGCTCCCCTGCACACAGATCTACAGTTTGGAAGTACAGTAATAAGATCCCCACCCAGCCCCACCCGCAGGAATGCATCAACAGCTGGCCAAACATAATCCAACACACAGAGCTGCCTTTGTAGAAATAGTAACAAACAGTGGACGGGCCAGACAGGCGTCCCCGCACAGCTCCCCATGACAACTGCCAAAGCTCCTCATTTCCAGGTCTGAGCTGACTCCACCGAGCTGTGGTTGGGGCACCACCGCTCACTCATCTGAATCAAAAACCCGCCTCAGTGCCTCCTCCACCCTCGCCACAGGCTGTTCCGGGGGGTGTTAGCCTCTCCCTACGGCAACTTAGATGACTTTCTCCTGTGGCCATAGCCTGCCACAGGGCTCACGCCCTTTGAAACGCCACACGACAAACTCCCAAAGCTCGGGAGCGGCACCCGCACCTGTACCTAAGGATCTAGCTGCAAGCCAGTAGGACCACCTCTCTTCGCCAGAAAAGGATTTCTCCTTTTTAATTATAGGCTGAGCCTGGAATTCTAAAACATGTAAATCTAACACCGCATTCATCTCCACTGAACATGTAGCATCTGAAGCCTGTGGTAGCCAGCTGGTCTCAAAGTCATCTGGGATACATTTATTTTGATTAAATCGATCAGATTTCTATTTACAGGATAGGATTTTTCACCAGACTGAATACAGCTGTGTTTACAGGGAATTGTAGGAGAAGAAGAAAACAAAACCCCACAATCAGTCCTAGCCCAGCACAGAGCACTCAGAGCGTCAAGGAGTTAAAGCTAAGGGGCTCGCTTTCCCATCAGCGAGCAAATGCTGCCTGCAGCTGCTCCGGCCATGCGCGCCAGCCAGCCAGGAAATGGGTGTTGAGCTGACGCTGAAAGTACAAGCTGCAATCAAGCCCGATCCAGCCAAGGGACAGACTTCCTGTGTAAAATGGTCAGAAATCTCTTCTTTATTTCATGTCTCTACATGCATGCACATGCATTTAAATCCGTGCAGCAAGGCTGCTGTTTTCTCTGGGGACACTGGCACAGCTCGCCCAGCCCATCAGTATCTCCCTTGACAGCGCCGGGGACATCCAGGCTACAATTTACAGGTCCTGCATCCATGCACTGGGTTATAAATTATCCATCCTCCCTAGACTGAGAATGCAGAGCCAGCGGCGGGCAATCAAGCGGCATTCGGCATCTCCTCTTTCTTGTCATCCACTCCTCACTGTGCCTTTCTCCAACTCCGCCCGGTCAGGCAGATACATCAGATACCTGCTTTATCCATCTTCAGCTGCACTCTCAGGTACAATGTCACCACATCTCGACATGGTTCCTCCCCCTCCCACTCCCCCACCCTCCTACACTAAGCCCTGGGAGCAGCCCGGGCCAGGGGCCCATGCCAGGGCTGCTCTGCCCTTGCCCGGCGGAGGAGCGGTGGGCACTGGATGGATAGGATTCCTAACTTGCCCTTCCGCGGTCCTTGGCGTCCTTTCTATTCGTCCCACCCCGGCTCTTCTGCTGCTTCACCCTGTCCTCCGCGTCCCCTCCTCCAGCTGCGAGGGGCCTGGCCGGAGCTGTGGGAGCAGGTCCTTCTTGGCACTGTGCACACCCGGAGTCCGGTGCGGGCGCGCCGGGCGGGACGAGGCGGGATGCAGCAGGTGCAGCTCAGGTAGCCGGGGAGGCTGGTGTGCCAACGGCGATACAGCCCTGGAGCTGGGAGCAAAGATGGTCTGGCTTCAAGATTTAAAAAAAAGAAAGAAAGACAGGAAAAAACATACACACGAAACAGCGCAGCTCGGTGCCTGCCTGGGTAAAGAGGAAAAAAAAAAAAAAGACACAAACCATAAAAAAGCAAGAGTTAAAATCAAATTAAAAAAAAAAAAAAGAATGCATAGATCAGAGTACTTCATGCGACTTTTATTTCTAACATTTTTCGGTTTATTGGCCTCCCCGCGCCCCTCCAAAATCTCTTCTGTCCCCGAACACACTGTCCGTGAGCACCGAGTCTCAGAGGCTCTAGCTCCAAAGTGCTGCAGACCCAGCATCACATGAGAAACCACATGACAACTGGAGACGGCTGCTGATGTGGTCCACTATTTGGCGGAGACACCGGGAGAGGAAGGAGACAGATCTCCAGTGTGAGGTGCCCCTCTCGCTGCCAGGAAGAAATTTCCTAAAAAGAACAACGAGGAGAATGCATTTCTGTAGAAATGCCTGTGGCTGCATATATACTTTTATTTATGCACACTTACGTAGACTAAAGAGACCGTGGATCCTTAAAGACATTTTGAGGATGCTGTACCGCAGACACTAGCTGGATGGCAGCAATATTATTTCTAGATTGTATTAGTCAAAGCTGATTCCACTTAAGTGGATTCCTGAAAAGCACACACCATGTCTTCATAGCATGATCAGGCTTGGAAAACCAATTCTATTATCTCTCCCTGCAATCTGTATCTGAACCTGCATTCTGAATAATTTATTTTTAGACTAATAAGATGCTTGCCAAGACCGCTCCTTTCTTCCGTGAGTGGTGCAGGCAATATTCGTCCAAGTGGGAAAAGCTTGTCCCTTTGTAGGGAGAAGAGATGGTTTTCGTCATTTTCAAAAAATGCAACTTCTTATTTAAAGGCATACAAATGCATAGCAATAAAGGTCTCCTGCAAGTAATCATTAAAAACAAGTGAAATGTTTCTGCTTCATTGGATTGACATGCCTCTTAGTTGCAGTTTGGCATCTCTTGCTGGCAAATGGTAGCGATATTTTTCTAACACTGTTCATGGCTGCGGCTAGAGCCTTTAAGCCACACAGATATTGCTACTTCTCAGCAGGGCGAGAGCAAACAATTGCTTTCTGGAGCACCTCTCTGCAGAGGTGCTGTACTGCCTGCCAGGTACATTTTACCAGTTACATTAAGGCATGTAGGAGATAGAAGGCCTCAGGCCCTTGTAGATTCCATCACTCATCCTGGAATGAGAGAAGAGCCTATTTGGGACATAAAGCCCCAAATGTGAAAGGTATACCTTCGTAGAAAAATGGCTCATGCTAACTAGAACCAGGGATCAGAATTGTCTACAACTTGTCTTTTTTGACTGTGCAGCTATCAAGGTAAGTGGCCTTTAATTTGGTCAAGATGCACTTGGCCTCCGATTGTGTGAACGTGTCAGAGACTGTACTAGACACTGGGATCCAGTGATGAACAAAATGGGCATGGTCCCCGCTGTTATGGAGCTCACAGCCTGGTAACTGCACACATCTCTCTTTCTTCTAAGACAACCTCTTTTCAATTTGGATACTCCAAAGTTATCCACAAAGAAACCCAGCGGTCACTTTATCACTCTTTCCTCGCCATCATCCTCTAGGAATTCACACATCCCAAAGATTCTTTCCTTGAATTTAAGATGTCCTCTGCATTCCCTATTTCTAGAGTCTAAGCTCAGATACGTATGCCCTCACACTCAACCGTCTTCTGCCTGGCCTCCCTCTTTTTGTTTCAGTCCATTTATCAGTCTGACCCCAAACTAATACTACTACCCCACCCCTGTCTTGATGGTCTTAGACGACCCTTTGTCCAATACCAAGGATTGCTCCTTATTTCTTTACATTCAGATGCTACTAGTACAGACATCCTATGACCCACTTGTACCTTAACTATTTAAATAAATGGTCTGGGGGTCAATGGGGAAAGAAAGGGGACATCTGTAATACATTCAACAATACAGATACATTTTTTAAAAATAAATAAATGATCTCTTCCTGATCCTTGGAGTACATCATGCACTGAATCAGGAAAAAAAATAATAATTTTGGCTTACTTTGGTTAATAACTAGGTATAAAGCACTATAAGGGAAGCAAAGACACATGAGGCACTCTCTCTGCCCTCAGAGAATGTATGATACGTGGAACCTGTGGCACTTTTTCTGTTGGCACTGCTTATCTATCCGAAGTTGACTGCATGCTTTTTAAAACCTGGATAAATAAAGAAAGCAGTTCCTTGAGTTTCGGAACTGCTAGCTATCTCTTCCCGTTTTATTTTCTATAAAAATAACAAATAGGTATAAATATACTTGCTAAGTGAGCATTGGATGAGTTATGCCATTGAAGAGCTAAAAAGGGACAGATTACTTCTACCAAAATGTAAGGAAAGGCCCCCAAAGAACCCTGGGATTTGCAAATTTGCAGATATTCCTAAAAGTCTGGCCAGGGTAGAGGGTCAGGTTTGGGTCATAACAATAATATCAATAGCAACAGTGAAACACTAGCATGTTTTATGTGCCAGGGTCTCTTCTAAGCATGCACATCAGTGAACCCACTGAATCTTACCAATCTTATGAGCAAAGTATTGATTTCATCAGCTCTTTTCAATTATACAAAGCAGAAGCACAAAAGAGGTTAAATAAGTCGGTGTCCAAGACTGCAGAGCAAGTAAGTGGAGAAGCACTTCTGGCCCCGGAACACATCTTCTGACCACCAGGTGGGACCACCTCGGAGTTGCAAAACCAGCTGGAGGGATATCTGAGAGGGAGGAATACTTACCTCTGCCTAAAGGTATGTGAAGGGATCAATTTGGTTCACGGGTATTCATTTCGTAGAAGTGGGTCTAGATTGAGGACAGCCACATTAGCCTTATAATGTGGCTCTCCTCTGTCTAGTCCCACTTCTTATTGTAAGCCATGGAATAACCAAATTTTAGGACAATGAGTTTAGTACCCATGACTGAGATGGATAGGGGGAGGAGGAGGATTGGATAGAAGAATAGCAATAAAGAGGCTATAAGGGGATGGTGTCTGAACTCTGCTAGTTTCAGAAGAAAAATTGAGATGGATTCTGGAGGCTGTATAAAAATAAGAAATTACCTTACTAAGATAGTGGGGAGAATGAAGATAGCAAAGTTGACCACATGCTTTTTTGAACCTGGAAAAATAAAGAAAGCAGTTCCTTGAGTTTAGGAATTGTGTTATTAATCTTTGTTTGCCCAGTAGCTAGCACAACACTTGTTACATTTTCAAAAAATGATGAGTGAGTAAATAAAAGTAATGGAGGTAAAAAAATGGGAAAATTAAAAGCAACGCTACATATGAAGAAAAATTCTGCAGGGAATTTTGTATTTCATAGGACATCCAAGATAAAAGGTCCATCATGAAATTCTACACATAGAAATAGAACTCAACCTGTTGACAGGGGAAGGAAAGTCACGGCCTGGCTTACCAATGATTTTGCATGATATCGATGACCAACCAGAAAGTGGACTGCTGCAACACCACAGACCAGCTCTGGGCATTCATGAAGGACAGCGGGTAACAAAACCATCACAATGGGCAGAGATTGGGGCAGTTCACCTCTCCATCCACTTTGCTTGGATGACAAATGACCAGACATGCAAGGAGATACTGATTCATGGCTCTGGCCATGATCTTGCAGCAATATGAAACAAACATTATTGGAAGGGACATGAAACAAACATGATTGGAAGGGACATGAAAGAAATATCTTGCAGGGACATGAAACAAACATGATTGGAAGACCCTTCACAATGACATTTGGGCAGAAGTTTGTTGGACAGTTCTCACTCAATGGGCAAAAACATACAAAGAAATCTGTGCCTCATGTAATGCTCAACACAGTGAAGCCTCCCAGTTGAGGACTTCATTAATCAAGAGGATCAAGTGGCACATTCTGTATTTTCCCTCATCTATGGAATGAAAAACCGCAAACAAAATCTCCCACATACAGATGAAATCATGGTGGTTACAAGAAGGAAAAAAAAAAAAAAAACATGAGGAAGGATAAGGAAGGAAAAGGGGATCAAATACAAGAGGACAGAAGAGATGAGACTTTGGGTGGTGAGCCCATAATGGAGTATGCTATGTTGTACTATAAAGTCATACAAGTGAAATTTATATAATGTTATTAACCATGCTACCCCCAGAAATTTAATAATGAAATAACTTTAAAAAGAAAGTCTGTTAGTTCCACCTTCATTCAATAAAAGAGAAGACATTTTTCTGTTTTTGAATAAAATAAACACATTTTTGTTTATCTACAAAAAAAAAGAAATATAATTCATTTTCTCTTTCTTGTGTATCATTGAATAAAACAAGGGATGAGACTTTGGCTCAGATTTTGATGATACCTGCCTTCTCCCGCCACACACCTCAGATGCTACTCTTCAGGCCTATTTAGATCAGGCGGCGCTTGCTCCCCCTGCTCCAGCCACCTCAATCTGTGCCCACCATCTGCACACCCATCTCATCCAGGTCCAGCCTCAATCCGAACGCTGCACTTACCAAGGCAGTAAAATAAGTGTGCTCACATACTTTTTTTTTTTTTTACACATAGCAAAGAAAGACACCACAGCCTTCTCTCACAATCTTAGCTAACCAGAATGCTAAATTAACAAATGCACCTCATTTCTTAGGCAGTTAATGAAGGTTAATATGACATAGTGCCTCTGGCTCTGGAAGTAAAAAGGGGTGTTATTGCCTCATATTATAGCTGGGGAAAAAAAGTGTTAATAATCTTTCTCATCAGCAATAAAGAATTGGGCTTTTAATACCCAGATATATTTTAGTAAAAGGCTAGTATATCATCTCTAAGTGGAGTTCAAGAGCAATGTTAGATAACTAGGGCATTTCAAGAGACTGCTTACACTAGAGACCAAAAAAAAAGAAAGAAAAAGAAAAAATACAGCCAAAATCATATTTATTCCTGCATTCTTGAAGGGAAAAATAAATATAAATTTATATTGGGGTGTTTTTATTTATATTGCTTTAGATAAATTCTAATAAGTAATATTTAAATATTAAGAAGGAAACTTGGATCTCACAAATAAGTGATTTTGAGTAAACAGGTAATATATGAGCAAGGTCATTGTTTTATTCAGTGATGCACAAATGTTATGTGAGCCTGCTAATTAATATATTCAGTGTGTTAAACATTATGGGAGGGGAATAAAATAAATGAGGCACTGTCTAGGCCCATGATGAGTTTACAATACCCTTACTCAGGAAGATATATCCTTTCCTATGACAAAGATGACTTATTGCTTTTGAGGATAGTAAAGAACAGTAGAGGTTAGTAAAAAAAATAAAATAAAAAATGAATTTGCCTTCTCAAAAGGAAGTCAACCCATATAGGCCACTTTGAGGTCTTACCATAAAAGAATTAGCTTGGATGGATGATATAAATATTCAGTAAGTGTGACTCTTAAGTCCCTTAGTGAATAAGAATGCTATGCTTTATCTTTGCAATCCTGGGAAATGTTAATGATGTGATGATAGTGCAGAGAAAGGAAGGGTCTATAGGTTTACGTGGTAGGTAGCTAGAGGACTGCAAATTTCATGCTGTGTTTTCCAACTTCCCCCAAATGGATCCTGAATTAAGATTAGCTCTTCACAAAGCTGACTGACAAGCTGACTAATGGCTGGCTGCTGGCAGAGTACTGATTTCCCCTTTTTCTGCTCCCCAGTATTATTACCCCGCTCCTTTCTACAGGGGCCAAATGACAATTTGAAGGTGGAAGGACTGTGTTTGTTCACCTGTGAGTGGTTTGACCTTAGACTTTGCAGAGCACTGTCAGGAAGTCAGTTTTTCCATGCTCTTTACAGTAAACAAAGACAGTGTGGCTGGGCTCCAAATGTTACAGAAGGTCAGGGACCAAACCGCCACGAAGACAAAGACTGCTTCCAGAAATTCAAACACAAAATAGATGTGAGCGCCATCAACATTCCAGACTGTGATCCTGTCCATTCTCAGTGTTTGGTTCAAACAATGTGACACATACCCAACATCAGTGCGTAATAGAAACAGAATCATAAAACCCCAGGTGCTGGAAAGCACCTTAAAGGTCATTTGTTCAAGGGTCAACTGTAATTGTAAAACACACCTCTCTTTCATGGAAGACACAACACCTGTGAGGACATGAGTTCTTAGAAGGCAATGAGTACACTTCTGATTTTTCCGTATCACACAGCACTGCACCGAATGAAATACCTGTTACCTAAAATGGCCTGGCCTAGTAGGAAGACTACTGAACTAGAAATCAAAAGCTCTGGGTTCTGGAACCCATTTTGCTATTCACTGTCTGTTCCTTTGCTATATGACTATAGATGAGCAGTTTATCTTTTTTCAAGCCTTGGTTTCTTCAGCTTCAGAGTGAGAAGCTCAACAATTGGCATCTGGAGCTGCATAGCATTCGAACAATTTATGGTTATGTGGAATTTTAATTAAATTTCTAACATCAATTCTTTGATATAACGGCATAAATAAAATATTAACCCTTGGCTAAAGTTTCCTACAGACTTTCATTGAAATTAGATGATTTACATTAAATTGTCTCAAAGCAAGTGAATGGCATGTTCACGAATCAAAAAGTTCGTATGTACAGAGTTGTTTTTTAAAAGAATGTGCCAATTAGGTAAATGAGGTATGTCCCACTGGGGGCTCTGGAATCTTTACCCTCTGATGAAATAACAGTTTTGAATAGGTGAACCAATTACTGAGATTCTTGAGGTAAGAAATGAAATAAATGTCATAATGTGATATCATCGCTTTCCCATAATCCAAATGTCTTCTTAAAATGTCTTTAATTAACTATACAGAGAGAACCTTTAGGTTGAAAAGATCTAGTTTCTTTCACATTTTTAACTGGAGCCATGACAACAGAGTTACTTGATGTCAATCAGCAGTGCTCACAATGGGAATACTATTCACATTCTTAGGTAGAGGGAGGGGATGATAGTATACGGTCATAATAGAACACAAGCTCATCTTGAGACCGTGCATGAGAGCAAAATTAGCTCTGTGATGAGATTCTAAGACACATCCAACCCTCCTAACATTAACCTGACAGAGCACAATAGTTGATCTTTTCTCTAAGTATGTTATTAGACTATGCATTTTTCTCTTAGATCAAAAGAACTAAAAATAAAAATTGGAACAGTAGGCTTGATTTTTCTCAAAATCAGAGCCCTGTTTTGACCCAGTCTTTCTCTGTGCATGCCCCTTCACTGTCTGGCATCAGCATCATCCTCTGTAAAGCAAGGAAGCCTCCACATGTCCAGGCTCTAATACACTCTGTGTAAGAAGTTTTTCTGGCTTTTTAAAACCTTCTGTTTTCAACATGTAAACTACCATAACTGTCTATGATCCCAGAGATCCACAAGTCATATTGTCTTCTAATTTATCTCATTTTCAGAAGCCTCATTGCAGAGTCTCTAGTGCAAAAATATTGTTTTAGTCTCAAATCACTGTCTGGGAGTCAGGCAGAGAGCTCTCAAGCTAAAACCTTGGGAGCCTGAACAAGAAGCCACAGCTATGCAAAGCATGTATAGTTCAGACAGACTGCGTTGGGGAGATGGACTGATGCTTTTGGGCATTTGCAAAATATATGTAGGTAGCAAATTGTTACATAATTAAGTGCCTAATTATATTTGATAGGAACAAAAGTTGTAAACATTAACTTTTGTCACCAATATAATAGAGACTCTAAAATGCAATTAGCACAAATGACCACATCTCCATTCAAGGAGTGAGGCAGACTTTTAGAGGAAACTTTAAAATAATCAAAATGCGTCGAAACCGGTTTGGCTCAGTGGATAGAGCGTCAGCCTGCAGACTCAAGGGTCCCAGGTTCGATTCCGGTCAAGGGCATGTACCTTGGTTGCGGGCACATCCCCAGTAGAGGGTGTGCAAGAGGCAGCTGATCGATGTTTCTCTCTCATCGATGTTTCTAACTCTCTATCCCTCTCTCTTCCTCTCTGTAAAAAATCAATAAAATATAAATAAAATAAAATAAAATAAAATAATCAAAATGCCATGTTTAAGATGCCAAATGAATACAGATATATCACTGGCTGCTAAAGCAGTGAGGCTTTCTCAAGCAACAGAGGAGGCAGCCATATGCCTGAGACATTCAGTTAGATTGAAAGTCTCATGGAACATGGCTCCTGCGTTTGATGGCCTTTTCTACAGGCCCAAAGGTCAGGGCTGCAGTGTTCTGGTAGCTATGGGAATGTAAAGATACAGGAGGGAAGAAAAGAGTACCCGAGTAAGAAAGGCAAGCGATGTTTATTTTTTCTTCCTTTTCCTGAATGCATGGTTTATGTAAAATCCATTCCACAACATTACAAATTCAAATTCTTAAAAAATTCTGGAACAGGTAATACATGGGGAGCCAGGCTGCAAATGCAGGCAGTTGGGCTCCCGAGTTCTTGCACCAGAGTCCGTTCCTCGGCCTTTTATTTCTTCCTTCTTTCTCCCCTCTCCCACCAGAGCCCAAGACTCCCGATGCAGATCCATGGCAGGTCTCCCTCTTGGGTCTACTCAGCTCATCACATTATTATTAAGACAACAAACAGCAAAATGAAATTCTAATAACATGTTTATACTAGTGAGAACTATTCAAATCACATCCTATAGAGTTTTAAAGAAAATTAAAGCAGGGCACAACAGTTGAAAAGTTTGCTCATAGTACAGACATATGACCAGAAAAACATGCAAACGTATACATCAACACGTGGGGCTTAGACATGGCTGGGAGCAGTAGAGAGCCCGTTAGATGGGGCTTTATATGAAGCTGAGGCAGATAAACTCAATCAAATCATCATACTGATGACACTGAGTGTATATTAAACATCCATGATAAAGAATCAGGTTTTCTAGAGGAAGTTTAGAAACATCTAATTTTTATAATTCTGCAAACCCACTATAATTATTTTCATTTTACAGATGAGGAAACTGAGTCCCAGAGAGATCAGTAGCTTCCTCGAGATCAAAAAAAGCTAACAAATATCTCAGGCAAGATTCACACCTTGCACTATTTCACTCTAAAGCTTGTGCTTTTGAGATTATAGTCATAATACAATAGGTCAACTTCAAAGCATCATCTAAACGAAAAAGGATCAGTAGGGAAGTCTGTGTAAACAGGGTCACTACCCAGACATCTGGGTCGATACAATGGTCTGGAAAGCAGTACTGGAATCGTGGGGTCACAGATCGCAGGCTGCTTGTTCTTTGGTGATGGGCATTAGTCCTGTACCCGCTGAAAGTAAATGCCAACTCTGATGTGAATCAGAGTTGCCTGGATCATCTCAGAGACAAATAAATAAAATCAGTTGGTGCAAAGCCTTTCGGGAATTAACCAGAGTGGAAGTAATCACATAAACTTAGAGCATGAGTGCGGATCAAGTCTGAAAACAAGGGAACTTGAAGTATCTAAGAGATATGACCAAGATGTAAATGAGAAGCCAAACGGGCAAACTGTAGGAGAGAGCCACGCCTGATATGCTCTATGATGGGCCCACAGACAAAAAGATGGTGAATTCTAGACAATAAGAAATGTTGATGAGATGGAAGAACCACCTGTTTTATGTAAAGCTCCGAATAACCAGATCACAGTGGACAACCACTCAAATAATGCCTTCATAAAACAGTGTTATTGAGAATAACTCAATTCACAGGGAGCTTAAGGCGGCCAGTACTAGATAGCCTGTCAGGGAAAATAGAATGATAATTACAGAAAAGAATCATATCCTCAAAAAAACAAAAATTAATCAAACTAAGTTTGTAAAGTCTATCTTACAGACACATTGTCTGGACTCATGCTCTCAAAAATACTGTTTTTGATCTTATGCCAATTTATTTAGCTAATTTAATGGGTTTGTCATGTTACTTCTCAACTGGATATATTCTGTGACTCATAACATTTTAGAACCTTTCTAGTTTCCTAAAGAGTCTTAAAAAATTCTTAATCATAGGAAATAGAATCATTTCCCCAAAATTAAACAATAATGTAATGGTTTGTATCTGTTGTAGAAAAATCAACCTATGGAAACACATTTAAATATTGAATAACTCCAATCAACTTGAAGTAATTCTTCATCACAAATGATAAACACATTTCATTGAATAGCATTGAGATTAAATTGAAACACTTTATCACAAAAATATTTAATATTTGTAAAATTTTCAAATAGTTTTGGATATACAGAAAAATTGAAGCTAGTACAGAGAGTTCCTAGTATCCTCCATTATTAACATCTTAACATTTGTCACAATGAATAATTGATGTAGTATTAGCTAAAGTTCATATTTTACTTAGATTTCCTAAAGTTTTACCCTAATGTCATTTTTCTGTTCTGAAATCCCATCCAGGATACCCCATTAAATTTATGTATCATCTGTTTTTTGATGCCTCTTGGCTATGAGTTTCTCAGACTTTCCTCATGTTGGATGGTCTTGACAGTTTGAAGAGCACTGCTCAGGTATTGTGTAGAGTGTCCT
Source organism: Eptesicus fuscus (assembly GCF_027574615.1). NCBI lineage: Eukaryota > Metazoa > Chordata > Mammalia > Chiroptera > Vespertilionidae > Eptesicus > Eptesicus fuscus. The sequence continues at coordinate 74,392,362 of NC_072481.1, forward strand.
TCAATTTTAGTTGGTCTGAAATTTTTCTTATGATTTACCAGGGACATGTGTTTGGGGACAGAAAACCACAGACATGAAGTGGTTTTCCATTCTCATGACATTGATGATGACACAGCATCAACATGCTTTTACTGTTGATGTGAACCTGGATCACCTGGCTGTGGTAGCACATGACACGTTTCTCCACTGAGAGTTACTCTCCCCCCGAACCCCCTTCCAATTCTCCATGCTGTGCTCTTTGGAACGAAGATTCTACATGCAGCCCATCCTAAGGAGTGGGAAGTTATATCCTAATGACTTGTAGGCAGAATATCTAAATTATTTGGAATTCTTCTGGGGGGACAAAATTGTCATTTCTCACCCATTTATTTAATTATTTTTAATTAGTATAGATTCATGGATATTTATGTTAGATTTTGGGCCATAATCCAATACTACCACAATAAAGACATTTTGAAAAGAGATTTATTCAAACTCATTGGCCGAAATGGCCCTGCACCTTTTGTCTCCTAGCTGAGCAAAGAGACTGTGGGTGGAGCAAAGTACTTGGATGTCATGTACACCTTCAAGACTAAGATGCTGAGAATCACCAGGAAGGCATTTTACAGAGACAATTACAGAGAAAACGCAGACATACCCCCATGTTCCAGGGGACTTTCCCCTCTATTTCTGATATAGCCACAATAAAATTCAATATACACTCAGTGGCTTCAAAGTTAAGCATGACTTTATTATTGAAATTCTTAAGGCAGATACTGGGTCAATACCTCACTCTATGAAAGACAGCTTCGATGATGTAAGTGGGTATCATACAATCAGATATACTAAGGACATATATTTCAGGTATAATTCTGAAAAACATTTGTTTTTCTAAAACTGTTTACAAAATAGTGTAATACTTGGAAGTATAGGAATAGAATTGGGAGTTACAGGAATATGCCATATATTTTACTACATACCATGTAATAGCCCAAAGTAACTTTAGGCATAAAATGCATGAAAAGACTTCATAATAAATAAAAGTACATGAACGTTGTGTGACAGAAAGATACAGAACACAGTGCCAACTGGCTGGAAATAAAGATAATAAAACATTTTATTTATTCATTCATTCAACAAACATTTATATAGCACCTGCTATTGGTCAGCAACCATAATAAAATCTGGATATATCATACTGAGTAAAAACAGTTACAGATTCTTCTCTCGTGTACTCTGTTGGGAAGATAGATAACCAAAGAATAGCACTGTTGAAACCTGTGCAGGAAGGGGATAACTCAGCAGGCGGGTGCTCGAACCCTGCATGTTCACAAATCTTTAGGAATGGCCTTTGCTTGGGAGTGGGGAAATGACCTTGTGAGTCCTTGAAGTATCCCATCAGAGAAAAGTGTCTTTGTGTGCCTGAGGCCTTGGGCCAAAACAATATGTAATAACTGATTCATTGTAGAAAATACTGAGAATGTATTGCTGGAAATATGAAGAAAAAGAGGATACTGAAATACTCTAGAGACCAAGAGGAGTTGGTATTCAAAAGGAGGATTTTTTTAATGCTATTAAGAAATTTTCTAAGAGACTATTGGATTGAAAACAGAAGGTCACTGTAAACTTAGGAAAAGCTGTTTTGATGGAGTGATGAAGAGGGAAGCTAAACTAGAGAGGGGTGGTTGGGAATAAGGAAATGTAGAGAGAGAAATGTTTTTAACAAATTTGGACGTAAAGTGGGGGGCGGGGAAGAAAGGGTTGTTTGTATGTGTGCAAGATGGGAGAACTTTAATTAAGTTTTAAAATCCAGTGAAAGAACCCAGTTGAGAGGGTGTAATTGAGAATACCTGGTAAAAGAGGGTACATTGATAGTGTAAGCTTCTTTAGCCATCAGGATCAGACTGATGTAACTCAAATAGTATATTCTTGTATATTCAGGCAAAACCAGTTAGCAAAATGATACTTTTCATAATATATGTTGTAGAAACTAGTAATAAATCCAGGCCCTGCCAACTTCTCTGGTTTGCTCCCATACCATTCTCATATTGGTTTCCTTATCTTCCTTAGCTCTCTCTGCCTTCTTCACAACTCTCTATGTCATGTCCTTCTCAATTCAGATACTACACGCATGCTCTTCTTGGGACTGACAGTGACCTACACTCTGCCCAGTGCCTCATTTCTTCATCCAGTTTCTAGCCTGGTAAAAAAGTTCAACAAATAGTTAGATGATTGAAATGTACTCAAAACACTCACTGAAGCAAAAAACCCTCCAAAATGCAATGATTTTAGATATTTATTTAATTGTGATTCTGGCTTTTGGTTACTAATATAATATTTTTACCAATATAAGTTTAAATCATATTTAAAGAAGATGTTGGAATGTTCTAAGTATTCTGACTTTATATAATTAGCTATCTTCTTAGATCCAGATTGATTTCATCACTCCCACAAATACAAAAACATATGCATGAGCCATCTTATTATTTTATCATGAAAAAAAATATTTTCAAGCAAACAGATGACTGTACTTAGCATATAATGAATTCTTTCCTACTAAGCAAGCAATATATAGAAAGCCAAATTCCAATCAGAATGTCAATCAATTAATTTACAATGAGATGTGTAACTGTCAATTCAATCAGACGTTCTTGTCAATCCTACCAATGCCTTTTCACCCCACACAAGCTACAACTACAGGTTGGTGAACCTTATATAAAAATGTGAATGGGAACATAAAAGTGGCACTAATGAATTGAGGGCCTGGTAAGAAACTCTTTTATAATTTGATTGTCTTGATAGCTATATGACCCTATCAGTGTTTTATGTGAATACCTAGAAGATCTTAAGAAGTTTCTTTTATTTGTAGGACATAGTCTTGGTATAAGAAAGTCACATAGTCCAGTTGGGCATTAGAGCCCCTGAATATGGGTTCAAATCCCAGTTTAAAACTTAATTTCTTAGTAATGAGCAAATAACTAGGGATAATCCCTGAAATTTTCTAAGCTTTATTTTCCTGATCTTAAAATATAAATACTTTAATAGTTGTGAGTACCTCAAAAGCCATTTTGAAGATTTATGAGAACAGTGTAGACAACGCTTTTAGCACATACATGGCACATAAAAGAGGCTCAATTTATCAGTAGTATAATGTTCACTGCTAGTCATGTTCAAGTCCTATATTCAGGAACTCTAGACTGTGCTTTAATGGGCATCAACAACATTTGCCTTTGTGATTTTTCTTTCCTATCTTTCTTAGTCACTAACCTGGTTATATTTATACAGCCTTTCACAAAACAGGATACAAAATTCTGATTATGTTTCTGATTATATTGTCCAGTCCTGCCTCTCACTTTTTCCCAGAGACTACCTTGATTAGAATCTAGGGACTCTGTATTCTCTTGAGTCATATATTTATAGAAAGCTTTTGATTAACTGTGACATACAAAAATCATAACCATTTTGAGGGGCTTTATGCAATTTAACTCTCAACATACAATGTTGTATCCAAGTTATTAGGGTATATGTTCTCATAATGCCCATATATTAACGACATAGTGCCAGGATCATTCTCAGCATCTGCTAGGGTTCAGGAATCTGGAAAAGGGGCTGTGCATAAATGAAGGAAGAGGCTAGAGAAGAAATAAGAATTTGAAAGGCACAGGGGAAGCCAGACAGAAACTCAGTTCTAGTAACTAAGCTCCTCCAATCTCCAGACCCAGGGCTTTTTATTCACACATTTTGCCCTCTAGCAAAGCAGATATACATATCAAAGGTAAATTCTGGTAAACAATAAAGGATGATCAGGTTGGGGGAATTGCTCTAACAGCAGGTAATAATATGCAGATTTTCAGCCCTGGTGAAAGAGTCCATTCAACCTTTTGAGGATTTCTCGCATTTATTATGATCTGCTGGACTTAGCATCCAGCAACATAGTTTAAATTTCTTCAAAGAACTAATATGGGACCAGTCCAAAAAACTAATATGGGACCAGCACCTTTGAACTGATCTGTAGGAATCAATACCCAAAAGAAAATATTCTTGCACAGATATTGCTTAGAAGCAAGCTTCAATCTGTTAGGATTGTCATTAATGAACCAAGACTCAACAGGGGCAGAAAATTGGATAACAGGTATGCAGGGTCTGTTTGGAATGCAAGTAGCTGGTTCTAGCTGTAATCTAATCAGCCTCATCAAAATGACAGAAAATATAAGACACTGAATGTTCACAGGATAGCTGAGCAGAAACCTAGGAGTTACCAAGATCGTTACCAAGAGTCCAAGTGGAACAGAGGACTTGCTCCTTTTTCAGCAAGTAGCAGGGAGGCCTTGATCAATCTGTCTTGTAACTAAGCAAAGGAGTGTGCCTGTCAGTTCATACAACTTCTTAAATGTGCCAATCAGCCCTTGCAACAGAGAGGATTAATGATCATAAAGCACACTATACATTATAACATATAACACTGAATAATTTAGGACCTGCAGGGTTTTTAGGGACATGGTCCGACATCTTGAGAAGTCCCTGAACTCTAACATAGCTAGGAAACAATTGTTCAAGCCTTCAAAAATTCTGCCAAGAAAAAATAATCCAGCTTCTAGCCTTCTAACATTTATAAACTAGGCTCAGGCATCTTTAAAAAAATAGAGCTCAGCCATCTTGGCTCAGTGGTTGAGCAATGACCTATAAACCAGGAGATCATAATTTGATTCCTGGTCAGGGCACATACTCAGGTTGCAGGCTCAATTCCCAATAGGGGGCATGCAGAAGGCAGCCAATCAATGGTTCTTTCTCATCATTGATGTTTCTATCTCTCTCTTCCTCTCCTTTCCTCTCTGAAATCAATAAAAAATATATTTTTTTTTAAAAAAAGAAAATACATAGGGGTTGGCCAACACTAATGTAAGTCATAGCAGTTTCAGAGAGCAAAGAATAGACTCATGACAAGCCTGAGTTGTTTGGTGACAATTATGAAGGAATAATTTTGATTTGAATGTTTTATAACAGGACTCCTTGTAGGATGAAATAAATTTTGAGCAAAAGTTACAGAAAAACAGAGTGACTTAGTTTTAAATTCCATCTTTCAAGCTAAATATTAAACCACCTAAAAGGGAAAGGAAGTCTACAAGTATTCAAAAAAGGTAACAGCAACAACAAAAACAGAATTCCCATCATCCAATTAATCTACATAACAGGACCAAAGAATTAGTTCCTTTGATATTTTAAAGCCTTTGGGATGAAAGAGACAGATTCCAGAAAAAAAAAATTTAACTCTTTCTATTCCTATTTGTATTCTGTTTCCTTGTTAGGTTTTTCATAAAATCTGAATTTAAGAATCTCTACAATTTCTTTCTCTACATAGATATAGGGAGAAATGAAGCAGTGATGAAGGCTTGCTAGATCATAGGGTGACAAGATAATATAACTTCATGCTGGCTTCATGGTATCTAGAAAGTGCTTACCAGGTTGACTTAGGATAAAGTATTAATATAGATTATTAAGCACCACAATTTTTTCTTGAAAAAATTTTGTAATTTTTAATGATATAATACTTATGTTATCTGACAAAAACTCCATAAAAAGTAATTTAACTTATATGTGATCCAGTTTTCTCATTAGCAAAAAATGTTACTAATATAATAATAGGAGAAAAAATATATTTCCCTAGGACATGTATGGTTAATAAATTACCTAAAAAAACTTAGAAAAGAGGAAAAGATCCATCATCTTTATTAAAGTGTGCTAGTGTGAAATTTAAGGCCCAGAGATAGCAATTGCTTTGGTCTGATGATTGTCTTAACCATTAGCAAGAAGGGGAGTAAGAGGCCCCTGGGAGAGGGGAGTGGAAGGGATCTTTCCTTGTAGAATATTCATTGTTGCTGGAAAGTCTCAAAATGCCAAAATTTTATTGAAAACTTAAGGAAGTCATTGTACATCAACTATACCAAAGCTGCTGTCAGCATACTCAGAATTTACCTTTCTTTTTAAAGGCATATCAGAGAAAATATATTTTGTGCTTATATATGCTGTTCATGTTGTTTTGTAAAATAGATCCAGGCCTCTCTCCTAGTGGATAACATAATATATATTACAACATATATTTCCTATGATGGGCATGTGTGCAGAATGCATCAGGCTACAGAGATTATAACTATTAATCAAAGGAGTTAGAGTCTCTTTCAAAATGGAATCAGAAAAGCTTGATTTGTTAGTTTGATGCAGAATATTATCCACAGTGATTTTATATCCTCATGCCCACTTAAAGTTGAGAGAGTGTGGTTTTCAAAAAGCATGTCTTGAAGCATTGTGCTGGGCACTGAGGATGCTCAGATAAGACAATTGGCCTCCAATTCCTGGGCCTCTTATGTTGTTGTGAAGAGGAATAAAAAAAAAGTTAAGATTAGAGTAGATATAACAATACAGTTAAGGACAAAGAGGCAGCAACGTCTAACTCCCTCGTCCCCCCACCCCCCATCCCCCGCCCCGGGCCAGGGAACACTTCACTGACAGGCTAATGGCCAAGATGGATCTTTTAAAGATAAATACAGTCAACTTGCAGGATAAAAAATCAATGTACAAAAATCCATTGCTTTCCTGTATACCAACAACAAAACTTCAGAAAAAGAAATGAAGAAAACAATTCTTTTTGCAATCGCAACCAAAAGAAAAAAATACCTAGGAATAAACTTAACAAAGAATGTGAAAGACCTATATACTGAAAATTACAAAACATTATTAAAAGAGATTGAAAAAAAACACAACGAAATGGAAAAATATCCCGTGTTCATGGTTTGGAAGGATCAACATAGCTAAAATGGCCATTTTACCCAAAGCAATATACAGATTTAATGCAATTCCCATCAAAATCCTGATGTCATTTTTATTTTTTTTTAATATATTTTTATTGAGTTTTTACAGAGAGGAAGAGAGAGGGATAGAGAGTTAGAAACATCAATGAGAGAGAAACATCAATCAGCTGCCTCCTGCACACCCCCTACTGGGAATGTGCCCGCAACCAAGGTACATGCCCTTGACCGGAATTGAACCTGGGACCTCTCAGTCTGCAGGCCAACACTCTATCCACTGAGCCAAACCGGTTTTGGCCTGATGTCATTTTTAAAAGAAATAGAATGAGAAATCATCAGATTTGTATGGAACCACAAAAGACCCAGAATAACCAAAGCAATCCTGAAAAAACAAAAACAAAAAACAAGGTATCACGCTATGTGACTTCAAAATATACTACAGAGCTACAATAATCAAAACAGCATGGTATTGGAAGAGAAACAGATACACAATCAATAAAACAGAATAAAGAGCCCAGCTATAAAACCACACTTATGTGGACAGATAATTTTCGACAAAGGAGCCAGAAATGCACATTGGAGTTGTACTGGGCCAGCACAGCCAAGGGTTTGGTGAGCTTGAGCAGGGGGTGGGCAGGGGGGGGGTGTGGGCAGCGAAGGATTAAAGAAAAGACAAAGAGAATAAGCTGGGTCTAGGTCAGTGATGGCGAACCTATGACACGTGTGTCAGCACTGACATGCGTAGCCATTTCTGATGACACGCAGCCGCAGGCCGAGGATGAAACATTTGCTGCTCCTGAGGATGAAACATTTGCGACTAAAGTCTTGGAGTTAGTTTTTTCCTCAAAGTAACACACTACCCGAGTTATGCTCAGTTTTTTGGCGAAGTTTGACACACCAAGCTCAAAAGGTTGCCCATCACTGGTCTAGGTGGATCTCCTATGCCTGGCTAAGGCCACAGAGAAAGATCCTGATGGCAAGCTGATGCTTTATTTTATAGTCAGAGGTAAACAAGGTAGTGGTCAACATAGTTACAATGTTCTTGTGAGTATCACTTGTTTTGGCAGCACTTGCTGCATCTCCCATAGCCCATTAGCTACCCAGGAAGGATCTAGGGGGCGTCATAAGGTCAAGCTTAATTATGCTAAGAGGGCTGTGGCCTCTAAGCTGGGACTTGTTTGTGGCTTTGCCAACAGATCAGTCCAAGGCTTAACCCTATAGCCGCTCCCTACATGGAGTAAAGATAGTCTCTTCAATAAATGGTGCTGGGAAAACTGGAAAGCCACATGCAAAGGAATGAAACTGGATTGCAGTTTGTCCCCATGTACAAAAATTAATTCAAAATGGATCAAAGACTTAGACATAAAACCCGAAACTATAAGTCACATAGAAAAAATATATAGATACCAAACTTATGGACCTGGGTGGTAGCGAACATTTTATGGACTTGACCCCAAAGGCAAGGGAGGTAAAGGCAAAAAGAAATGAATGGGACTGTATCAAACTGAAGAGCTTCTGCACAGCAAAAGAAATGGACAACAAATCAAACAGGCAGCCAACCAGATGGGAGATGATATTTGCAAACAATAGCTCCGACAAAGGTTTAATTTCCAAAGTATATAAAGAACTCATAAAACTCAATACCAAACAAACAATCCAATCAAAAAGAAGTGGGCAGAGGACCTAAAAATATACCTCTCCCAAGAAGACATACAAACAGCCAAAAGATACATGAAAAGATGTTCAACCTCACTGGCAGTCAGGGAAATGCAAATTAAAACAATGAGATACCACCTTACACCAGTTAGCGTGGCCATTATCAATAAGACAAGCAATAACAAGTGTTGAAAAGTTGTGGGAAAAAGGGAACCCTCATTCACTGCTGGTGGGAATGTAGACTGGTACAACCACTATAGAAACAGTCTGGTGATTCCTCAAAACGTTAAAAATAGAGCTACCACACGACCCAGCAATTCCACTCCTGGGTATATACCTAAAAACCTGAAATCATTTATAGGCAAAGATATATGCACCCCTATGTTCATTGCAGCATGATTCACAGTCGCCAAGACATGGAAAAAGCCAAAGTGCCCTGCCATAGAGGACTGGATAAAGAAGATGTGGTGCATACACACAATGGAATACTACACAGCCATAAGAAAGGGTGATATAGCATCATTTACAACAACATGGATGGACCTTGAGAACATTATGCAAAGTGAAATAAGAGAAAGCTAAGAACTATAGGATTTAACTCATATGTGGAATATAAAACTGAAACTCATGAACACAAACAGCAGTGTGGTGGTTGCCAGAGGGAGGGGGGTGGAGGAAGAAAGGGGTCCTAATATGAGGTGACAGGAGAAGATTTGACTTTGGGTGGTGGGCACATGGTCCTATATACAGATTTTGTAAATTAGTAATCCACACATGTAACCTATATGTTCATGTTAACTAATGTCACCCCAATAAAATTTAAAATAATTAAATAACAATAATAATAATAATAATAATAATAATAAAGATAAATAAAAATCACCCACGGGGAATTGCAAGGAGTTCAAAGTGCTCTTATAAGTAAGGGAAATTCCATTGAAGGCTTTTGTAATCCAAGTGACTTGAAATGTAACCTGTATGAGAGGAAGGAAATAATTTACTAATTAATACTCATTAGTAGAGTGTCATCTGAGCAGGTTTTTTAAAAAATAGTAGAGGCCCAGTGCATGAAATTAGTGCACAGGTAGGGTCCTTAGGCCTGGTTGGCAATCAGGGCCGACCTGTGGGGCGACCAGTAGGGCGATTGAAAGGCCCCCACTGGCACCCGCCTTGGTTGGCCTAGTGCCCCTCTCTGGCTGGCCCCACCCCCTAACCCCGCCACTGGTCACCTATCTCTGTGGGGTGACCGGCAGGGTGATCGGGGAGGCCCTGCTGGCACCTGCCTTGGCTGGCCTGGGCCCTGTGAGCTGTGGGCAGCTCTTGCATTGAGCATCTGCCCCCTGGTGGTCAGTGCGAATCATAGCGGCCAGTCGTTCCACTGTTCAGTCGATTTGCATGTTAGGCTTTTATTATATAGGATATTTTTTTAATTGATTTCAGAGAGGAAGGGTGAGGGAGAGAGAGAAACATCAATAATGAGATGTGGGGAAGCATGGGACTTGGTTGGCATGTCTCTAAGGAGGATTCTCTGAAAGGTCGGGGGTCTCTGAGGGGACCTTGCCACAGGTGGCAGACCCTACCTTGACTTTTCCAAACAAGTCCTATCCACTGGGGTGTTTTGCTAGAATCTCTATGTTTAGTCTTTAAAGACCCGACCTTGTAGAAGCGTATAGTTTCTCAAGGATACTTACCCTGCTGATTGTATCTAGAGGTTAATTTGAGTTCAAGCTGTTGTTACAATAAAAAGCGAAGGAGGCAGATGAACAGGACTGCTTTCACTTCTACAGTAAAACAGTCCCTTAGCCTCCTTTTCACAGAAACCTGTGTCAGAGTAATCTGTTCATCCATTGCTCAGGGTCTGCTGGTCAGCCCCGACAATGAGAGAGAATCATTGATCAGCTGTTTCCTGCATGTCCCCTCCAGGGATCGAGCCTGAAACCCAGGCATGTGCCCTGACTTGGAATCAAACTGCGACCTCCTTTTTCATAGGTTGACCCTCATCCATGGAACTATGGTGGCCAGACTGAGTAGGTTTTTTGTTTTTGGAAGTATCAAAAGATATTTTTGGAACTTTTATGCAAGTTGGAACAGGGTGGTAAGAAATAGGTGACAGAGAGTCTAATTAAGACAAAACTGTGATAGACCAATTATATTTGTGAATCATAATTGAGAGAATTTGGTATATAACTGAATGTAGAAGGAAAAGATACAGGAGGATCTTTTAAGAACTTAAGTCAATGTTGAGCATCTTTTCATATATCTATTGGCCATCATGGAAAACTAACTATTCAGTTCCTCTGCCCATTTTTGAATTGGTGGTCATATTTGTGTTGTTGAGGTTTATGAGTTCTTTATATGTTTTGGATAATATCCTTTTATCAGAGGTATTGTTTACAAATACTTATTTGTAAAGATATACATAACCCTATGTTCACTGCAGCATTATTCACAAGAGCATAGATATGTAAACAACCTAAGTATCTTTTGATGGATGAGTGAATATATATATATCCTATATAATAAAAAGGTAATATGCAAATTGACCATCTCTCCAACACACAAGATGGCCACCCCCACGTGGTCAAAGATGGATGTCCCCATGTGGACACAGATGGCCACCAAAAGATAGCCAGCAGGTGAGGGCAGTTGGGAGGGACCAAGCCTGCAGGGGAGGGCAGTTAGGGAGAACCAGGCCTGCAGGGGAGGGCAGTTGAGGGGAACCAGGCCTGCAGGAGAGGGCAGTTGAGGGGAACCAGGCCTGCAGGGGAGGGCAGTTGGGAGAGACAAGGCCTGCAGGGGAGGGCAGTTGGGGGGGACCAGGCCTGTGGGGGGGTGCAGTTGGGTGCAATCAGACCAGCAGGGGAGGGCAGTTGGGGGTGACCAGGCCGGTAGGCAAGGGCAGTTAGGGGTGACCAGGCTGGCAGTGGAGAGCAGTTAGTGGTGACCAGACCAGCAGGGGAGGATAGTTAGGGGTGACCAGGCCTGCAGGGAGGGCAGTTGGGGGCAACCAGTCCTGTAGGGGTGGACAGTTAGGGGCAACCTGGCCAGCAGGGGAGGGCAGTTAGGGGCGACCAGGCTGGCAGGGGAGGGCATTTAGGGGTGACCAGGCTGGCAGGGGAGGGCAGTTAGGGGCAATCAGGCCAGCAGGGGAGCAGTTAGGCATCACTCAGGCTGACAGGGGAGTGGTTAGGGGGTGATCAGGCTGGCAGGCAGAAGCAGTTAGGGGCAATCAGGCAGAAAGGCAGGCAAGCCATTGGGAGCCAGCAGTCCTGGATTGTGAGAGGGATGTCCGACTTCCTGTTTAGGCCCGATCCCACTGGGCAGTCGTACATCCCTCGAGGGGTCCCAGATTGGAGAGGGTGCAGGCTGACCTGAGGGACATACCACCCCATGCACGAATTTCGTGCACTGGGCCTCTAGAATATATATATTAGATAAAATATACAAAAAGATGAAATATTTCCATTTGCGACAACATGGGTGGATCTTAGAAAGTGGTCAGACAGAAAAGGACAAGAACTGTATGATTCCATTCATATGTGGGCTATGAGTCAAAAAGCAACAAATGAATAAACAAAACAAATAAACAAAAAACTTATAGATATAGACAACAGACTAGTGGTTACCAGAAGAGTGTGGGGTGAGCCAGAAGACAAAGAGGGTAAAGGGGTCAAATATATAGTGACAGAAGACCAGACTTTGGGTGGCGAGCACACAATAGAGTACACAGATGTACTACAAACTTGTACACCTAAAACTTATGTAATGTAATTAACCAATGCTACCCCAATAAGTTTTATTAAAAATTTGAAAAAACAACATGTTGTTAAGAGGTTATGTGGAATGAGAATTAAACATAGGCCATGGGTGTTCGTTGGTCTGTCGATTTGTTGGTTCAGAGTCAGACTTTGGTAATAAGATGAGGAAGTGAGAAAGAAGAATCAGGGTCTTTTTAGAAATACTTTCAAGAAAACCGACAACTAGGAAGTTTGAATGAGTAACAGAAGTAAGACAACCGATTTTTTATTTAATGCTTATGCAAAACTTGAGCATGCTCTTTGGTTAAAGGAAAGAAACAGAGGAAGGGAGAGATTGAGATAAAGAAGAGAGGAGGAAAATTAATCCAGTAACTTCCTAAAATTATCCAGGTTAATTTCATGCAAGAAGGTGACATTTTTCATGAGCTAGAACAGAAAAATATTTCAGCTATAGATAATAGTACATATAGTGGAGAGAGAAATGGAGGAGACTGTGCTAGATCATATTTATTATATATTATAAGGAAAGTTTGTGTGTGTTAAAAGGGTATGTTATGTGGTTCATGGTGGAAGTGGGAAGAGCTGGCTCACATTCTAGATAATAACACACTTTCTTTTTTTCACCATCCTATGTCAAATACCTATCACAATGCATGGCACACAGAGAAGCTCAATAAATACACATTAAATGAATGACTGAAATTTGAGGAATTTAGGCACATAGCAAAGTGTGGACCAGCCGCCATGTCAAAATGAGAAGAAAAGCTAACCAGGGGACAGTAAAAGGTATTCCTAATATTTTTAAGGTGTCCAAGGAAATAAAAAGCCCAGAAGTGCCATAATGTATTTATATGCCCTAATGCAGAGCATGGGATGACTTGCAGCGATCTTCGGAGAAAAAAGATATACAACCTTCTCAGGAGCTATTCAACTCTGCCGTCCTCATACATGCTTAGTAAACAGGTCTCCATTGAATGAATAATTAATTACCGACAGTTGGCAGATAACAAAAGCAACTTTTTATCCAACATCCAATACTCTTCAGAAGAGATGGACAACACAGAAAAATTAGTTAATTACACTGTCAGGTAGTCACCTGGCTCTGCGGACCACACAAAAGAAAAAAGCAGGACCCGCAGAGTCCTCTGCAGCACGCATCCAGTTCGATAAATGAGAGGGCCAGGTCATCTGTGCTTGGAAGCCCGCAGATGACTTTCCCCTGGGTAAACCCATTCAAATCTGAAAACAAAAATCCCTCTCAGATCCCAACTAAAGGCCACTGAACACTGTGGAATAGAAGGCATATTATTAGATCTCTTCCGATGAAAAGCAGTTGACTGGATTCCCAGTGACTTGGGCGCATGACTGGTTTCAGATGCTGTGTTCAGGTGTCATTTGAATTCACATTATATCTAATAAATCACAGTATGTTCACTTGTCCTATTAAAACTGTATTCTACCTTACCAGGTCTGAATAATTTGTATAAAATTGATTGCTACAGTTCTCACGAGAAGCTCTAATTGCATTCCTGGTATAACTTAAAATGATAACCTTATCTTAATTAGTAGCATGATGCAGAAATGCTTTTGAAAGCCTCTGAGAATTAACCTGCATTTTTAAACAGAAGCCCTGGGGCTTAAAAAAACAACTTAAAAATATTCCTGTTGAATACGTGAGCTAATGTTCATTTATCAAAACTACAAAAGGAAATAATCACATAGTGAGAGACTAAGCAATGCAGCTAACACCTCCTCCGATCAAGCAGTTTGCATTTCTCTTTGCAGAATCACACGTAATGTGATAGTAAGGTCTACATTTCCAGGGCGCCCATTGATCCTTGGTGCCCACAGAAGGGTCTCTCTCTGATTATTCTAATGAGACTCGCCTCCTTAATAAGTGGGGCACTAGCATTGTGAAAATGAGTAGACACAGGGAATTAATCACCATAAAGAACACCTCCAGTCCTCCCTTAGGTTCCACACCAGGCTTCTCCCCCAATCAATCCTAGTTCAATTAACTCTGGCTTTTCTCATCCACTCCAAGCTTTCTAACTGCCCTTTCTCGCCCATCCACATTTGCAATGTCTCAGTGCAACTCGCAAAGAAAAAGATTCCCTGTGGGAAAGGCTATCCTCCCTATGTGTATATTTGCCATATTGCCACTCTGGTCAAGAGATATACACTGGTTCACTGATGATAATCATTGTCTAACAGAGCATACCAGGATATATAAAAATTAACGTTTCATCCACCTTAAATGAGGCCAAGACAAAAAGACTTTGCAGCAAGTCATCAGAACAAAAACTCAAAGTAGATGTTAAAGATTCACCAAAACAGTGCTTACAAATTGAGGGGCCTTCTAATGCTATGCAGCTTTGCAGATGTATAGTCTCAAATGTCCAGTCGAGGAAATATATTGGGTAGATTTTGTTATCCTCCTTAGAACTATTGCCACCTCCAGAACTATTGCCACCTCAAATATAGGAGAAAACAGGTATGGATTAATATTAGTTTAAAAACAAACTTTTAAAAAAATTGTCAGTACCTTCTTTAATAGTATTAAACACTTTAAAACTGTCTACTATATTCAAGGAGTTGTGTGTTGTAATTGCTGTGAAGGTAAATTGCTCTTATAAAATAGTAAAGTATCCTTTTATGTGGAGCCTCTCTTCAATAAGATTCATCATGTCAGAGAAGTATTATTGTATGGCATATATAGGTATATACTTATATAATCATCTATATGTTGAAAGTCTCATTAATGTATATATCACTGGGCACATTTTCTCTTATTTAAAATTCTATCTCTGGGCGTAAGGACAGAAATTAAAGACTAAACATGTATTAGCACTGTGAAAATTCAGCCTGACAAACCCTAGTGGAAAAGACATTTTAATCAACAGATATTTCAAATCTGTTTAACAAGACTGTTTGTTCTAAAGAAGGAAAGGCCTCAGATAATTTAACTTGCTTTTAGTTTCACTGGTGTGACAACCACATACTGATTGCATCTTCAGATTGCAAACCCTAAGTATTTTTACCATTGCAGTTATAGTCTCATTTACAACGTTAATGTACTAAACAGGGACTGCATAAAAATATTCAATTATTTTCAGACAGCTTATGTAACATTGCTGCTAATTCTAATGCCCAGCAAGCATAATCATTATAACCTCTGCTGTGATCCCAACAAGGATTTTCAAGCTCCTTATAAATGCATTAATCACCCCTATGAAAGTCACCGCTTGCTTTTAAGGAATGAAGATAATGTATGTTACCGGGATTCCACTGCATGTAGAATCATTAAAGAAAGATAGACCGGAATTTATGATTAAGCCTTTGGACAGCAGGGCACCATTTTAACCATAAAAATTACAATCTGCAAGGATAGTGGCTAAAGCAGAGGAACCATTAAATACTTATAATTAGCATCAATCAAGGTGACACTACTGTTGACAACTTTATTACTTTAAATATACTAATCAAATACGTCTGCATTGAGATGGGAAGATTGATAGACAGAAAGACATCCCGATGTAGCATAATTTAAAATGATCTGCTCGAAAGGTAACAAACAAAAAAAGTATTGGCATTAGTCAGATGGAATCCAAACACAGTTCTGAAATGGAGAAACTCAAAATGGACCTACTGAGTTGGAAGCGTTCTCATATGGATGCTTTATCACCAAGTATTCCTCCAAACAAACCCATATTTGTATGTCACTTCTGTGCAACCCACTGGACTTGCTTAAATTTGTATGGGACAAAAAAAATAATAATGACTCTGGGTAATATAAGCTTCAGGCAGCTCTGTCAGATAAGCAAACAGCCAAGCACTCAGCCCAGCATTTACTCACTTTCTAGCCCTCTCCTTCTGTGTGCACATGGAAGTGAAAGATAAAGGGAGTGTTGAACTTGGTGTTATTTACATAATTACAATAGGGGCTGTCAATATTACCTAATTGCATTAGTGCTCAATTGCATAGCACACAGACTCTAAAATACGCTGTTTTATTATTACTGCGCATATAAATATTTCAGTCTAATGAACAAGAAGCTGCTCAGCATCTTTGCCACCCCTTGAGCCCATATGGCATTAGACCATAATGACTGTAATTTTTTAAAAGGTGCTCTTCTCCAAACAGTTTCTGGCTGTTCAATGTTCACAAACCGAATCCTTGAGGTTGAGAGCATAGACCACAAAGAAAGGATGTGAAGTAGTTTGCAGATAACAGTCTGGCTTGGCATCAATTCAGAATTATGGATGAAGATTTGGCAAGGCATCTCCCAAGGGGACAACTTCATCTCCGCCAAATGAGATTATAATGGCAAAGACTTTCATTATGAAGATGACAAGCCCCAACAATCATTTGGCTCCAAAGTTCAACTTTATTTATAGGTTCCTTAATTGGTGCATCTACCACTAGGTTTAAAATCCATTTTAATTCTCTCTGAATTAGACACTTGCTTCTTTAAGAAAAAATTGTGTATGTTCATCAAAAACTGGACAGAGATGAGTCAATGAAAATTCCCTATTGTTTCTTTCCAAGCAATGAAAAGAGCACTGAGGAAAGAGGAGGGGAGTCAGAGCTGAAACAATTGGAGAGAGCCAATTACACAAAATACATTACCCACAAGTCACTGAAAGAGTAGCAGCTAACTCAAACCCAGTTCCTTTTTTAATTTCATGGTTAAGGGAAGAAGATTTTTCCAATATAGCATGATAGCCTTACAGAGGCAAAGTAATGAGAAAAACGCTGCAATTGGGCTATTGAAAATCCCACTAGTTTAAGCCAATATCTATCAAATCACTCTTTCTCAAACATTATGCTGCAATTTCTAAAAGGTTCCATACTCTGACCTTTTCTCAAATGATCACAACAAACTCTTCTGGCTCTTAAAAGCATAGTAGCTTATTTCATTTGAATAGGGTTTTACAGTTTACCAAGTTATTTTACACATATTACCTCTGTGAGGTAGCTACGATTATTTCCACTGTACAGATGAAGAGATAGACTAAGAGAACTTCGGGGTCCTTCCAATGGACCCCTGGATGTTAGGTCTGCTGACTCAAAACCCTCTTCACTATACTGTACTGACCCTGAGTTGTCTTCCAATGTTCTAGAACTTTATTAATTAAGGAGAGAAACCAAAAATTATGGATGATGATTACCTATAGTAAAACACATTTTACAGAGTACTTTTAGCAAGAGAGAGCTGGTGATGGAGAACCAACAAAATGTATAATGAACATGAGAGAATCGTTCTAGTCTGAACACGGGTTTGCTTTGTTTGGAGATTGGTCATCTTTCTTCCCTACTCCAAGATTTTGTTTTTCACTATTAAGAGTCATTTGATTCTCACTGACGCACAAAGAGTTGGGAGGGTTGTGTAATATTGCATGAGGCTGACCTTACCACTGGTGGAAAAACTGCCAGCCAGACACAACGTGTCAGCTAAGAATGACTCAGGGATGGGCTCAACAGTATCAAAGACCTTTATATCAAATCCTTAACAAAGGAGCTTAGTGTAAACAGGACTTCAGGGCTGGGAAATGACACAAGAAGAGGACAGTCACTTCCTCATCAGAGGACATGGCTTTTGCCAAAATTTGCTGAAATGTGTCCACATTAGTTCCAAATAGACATGAATTAGAGGACTCATATCAATATATGTTATGTTCTACCAGGGACACAGAGAATAGTGTAGTGAAGGGCTGGGAAGGGGTGGGAACTGGGTGGAGGAGGGAAATGGAGAAAATGGGGGGACATCTGTAATATTCTCAACAATAAAGAATTTTTTTAAATATTTAAAAATGGGTGCTGTGTTCTAGGTCCAGTTGAGGAAATATTTGAGGCCTGGCAAACTCTCTTTCCTACCCTCCTTAAATAGTTCAAAGCTATTTACACTTTTCAGTTAATATCACTTTTATATCAAAAAGAAGAAAAAGAAAGATGATAACATTGGAAGAGCTAAGTGGAAATAGGAGAACTAAAAAGAAAAAATATATATCTGCATGTAAAACTACATAATAGATACAAAGGAAAAAACCTCTCATCTAATAATAATGGCAAGAGTAGGCTCATTGTAAGCACATCCTTACTACCTTCTCTTTTACAATAAATACTTCAATGCCTCTTTCATTGTTATCCCAGCTATAATTTAAGTATATAACTTCAGCCCTCAGTTGACTACATAAATACAACCCATGTATTAATTTAAACATTTTTTCCATTTTTTAATATGGGTAGGGACATTTTTAATTACATTCATATGTTGCAGAATGAAGCCATTATCAGTAGAAAAATTGAGCTATGGATATTAAGGACATTGAGTTAATAAATAATACGGAAAACTTTGGTAAATCAAATAGGCTTATCAGTATAAATGTTCTCCCAATCTACCCAAAAATAATCCAACAAGTCATTTTAAACTGTATACATGCTGTGTTGTCATTTCTTTACAGTGATGGATGAGAAGATGCAATTTATTTAACCGAAGCAACCTTTGTATCAGGCAATGAATGATACAAAAGTGTGTAATAAAGAGACTTTTCACTGTGGCACACACAAAGATGGGTTTACTCATCAGTGGTAGTCAGTAAAGATGCACAGGAAAAACTGTGCTTGGCAGGAAGACTAAAAATCTACCTACACTAATAAAAGCCTAGGTGGCCCTTGCTCGACGCCCTCACGTCATTACAAGATGGCCACTCCCACGTCATCACAAGATGGTCGCCCCCATGTTGTCACAAGATGGCCACTACAAGATGGCTGGCAGGGGAGGGCAGTGGGGGTGACCAGGCTGGCAGGGGAGGGCAGTTGGGGGCAACCAGGCCTATAGGGGAGGCAGTTGGGGGTGAGATCAGGCCAACAGGGGAGGGCAGTTGGGCACAACCAGGTCGGCAGGGAAGGGCAGTTGGGGGCGATCAGGCCAACAGGGAGTGGTTAGGGGGCAATCAGGCTGGCAGGCAGAAGCTATTAGGGGCAATCAGGCAGGAAGGCAGGCGAATGGTTAGGAACCAGCAGTCCTGGATTGTGAGAGGGATGTCCGACTGCCTAAACTGGACATATGATCCATCACTGAGGGGTCTCAGATTGCAGAGGGTGCAGGCTGGGGTGAGGGACACCCCCCGTACACGAATTTCATGCACCGGGCCTCTAGTCCTATCTAATAAAATAGCAATATGCAAATTGACCATCACTCCAACACACAAGATGGCTGCCCCCATGTGGTCAAAGATGGCTGCCCCCATGTAGACACAAGATGGCCGCCACAAGATGGCCAGCAGGGGAGGGCAGTTGGGAGGGATCAGGCCAGCAGGGGAGGGCAGTTGTGGGCAATCAGGTCAGCAGGGGAGGGCAGTTGGGAAGGACCAGGCCTGCAAGGGAGGGCAGTTGGGGGCAATCAAGCCTGCAGGGGAGGGCAATTAGGGGTGACCAGGCCAGCAGAGGAGGGAAGTTGGGGGCAACCGGGCCTGCAGGGAAGGGCAGTTGGGGGGGACCAGGCCTACAGGGGAGGGCAGTTGGGGGGACCAGGCCAGCAGGGGAGGGCAGTTAGGGGCAATAAGGCTGGCAGTGGAGCAGTTAGGCATCAATCAGGCTGGCAGGGGAGTGGTTAGGGGGTGATCAGGCTGGCAGGCAGAAGCGGTTAGGGACAATCAGGAAGGCAGGCAGGCAAGCAGTTGGGAGCCAGCAGTCCTGGATTGTGAGAGGGATGTCTGACTGCCCGTTTAGGCCAGATCCTACCGGGATCAGGCCTAAACAGGCAGTCGGACATCCCTCGAGGGGTCCCAGATTGGAGAGGGTGCAGGCTGGGCTGAGGGACAACCCCCTTCCGTGCATGAATTTCGTGCACCGGGCCTCTAGTATGAATATAAAAAGAATGCCAAAGAAATTTAAGACATTAATTTATAACCCTCTAATGGCTAATTTGGTCCAACTTTGAAAGTAAAAGTTACATAAAAGGAACAACATGCTCTCTTAACATCCTAGAAGAAATTATTTCAATAGTAAGCTGTATGACTGGTGGTAGTACTGCATGGTCCAATGAACTCTGATGGAAAATAGAAAAAAAAATCCTACACAAGAAGTTGAAACCTGCTTTGATGTGTACCTCTCAAAGAAACACACAAATTGGGTTATCCATACACCTGACTAGTTACAAAATATATTACCAATGAAATACCTATAGATTGATTTCTACAATCATGACCAATAGCTCAGCAAATTAAACTAAATAGAATATTGTGAATAAAAAGCTAACAATGACATGTGACATGCAATACACAAACATAGTCAAAAGGAGGCTATTCCTGAACATCAAATTATAATTTCTCTTTCAATTCTAATAGCACCCATCGATCTAAATCTGGGTTATAGATATGTAACATATAACATACAGTCACTCTCCTGAAACAGGGCAAAGACATGCAGCACTTCAGGGATCTAGGTCAGAGTTAAAAATACAAGCCATAAATTCACTAATGCTAGAGGTGAATGAATAGCAAAGAAAATGAGATAGTCTCTATTACTTTGTATTGAAGCTCATAAAAGGTTTACAATTATCTTACAAAATATGTCTGGTTTCTAGCTTTTGTATTCTCTTTGTTTCTGTCCATTATATGGCTAAATCCACTATACATCAAATAAGAGTAAATCATTTCTAATTTAATAGTGACACAAATCCTTTGGAACTCATACATTATTGACAATGACATAGAATATTGACCTTGAGTGTATAAAATATTGACTCACTTTTCTTTCTTTTTTTTTTTTTTACATTTTTCCTAGATGTAAAATGATTAGAATGCATTTTCCATAGGTCATTTTGTTTTGCCCAGATGTACTCATAAACTATCACCTAGACAGACTATTCTGCTGAGATTTTGTCTAAAACAACCAAATCAAAATAATCAGTGGCATGATAGATAACAAAAGATTATTTTATTTAAATACATCATGATAAAGCTTTGTGGCAACATGGCCTTAAATTAAAAAGAAAATTGTATAAGAGGTCCTAACAAATAATCTGCAAAGAGAGTGGAGAGTTCCAGAGAGAAACAAAACGAGGCCCTAGAGTCACATGTGTGGTGGCTCCTGAGCAAGGAGGAGGACCTGGGCTGACTGCTGGGCTCTTTCTTCTCTCTCTCATCAGCTACCTGGTCCTGAACAAATCTTCGATGTCCTCACCTGAAACATAATAATATTGACATTACCTTACAATGTTATGGGAAGAAACAGAGAGGGTATATGTAAAAGCATTCTGTACCCAACAAAATATTACAAACTCATAAACTATAAATGAGAACACTATACATATATAAGTTATAAACAAAGATACAGGCAAACTAGTTGCGCTGATTTGAAATTTACTTATTATAACACAGATGTGCAAAATTTAATTAAAAAAAAAACACACCACAAACCTGTGTTTCCAGCCCTGGCTGGTTTAAATTCAGTGATTAGCCCATGGACCAAAGAATCACAGGTTTGATTCCTGGTCAAGGGCACATACCTCGGTTGCAGGCTCGGTCCCCAACCTCAGTTGGGATGAATGCCAGAGGCAACCAATCAGTGTGTCTCTCTCACATCCATGTTTCTATCATTCTCTCTTCCCCTCCTCCCTCCCCTCCACTCTAATAAAAAACAAAGATCAATGGAAAAAATATCCTCAGGTGAGGATAAAAAAAAAAAATTGTGTTTCCCATCACATAACTGACCTCATCTTGCTCAAAAGTCTTCATTCTCACTTGGCATAAAAAGCAAAACAAAACAAAAATGTAAGCTTGCTCATTTGTTATGACTCAGGTTCTTCATTAAATGGTCAGTTTGGGGTACAGTTTTACTCTTCCTGGTTTTCCTCTCCCTTCCCCCTTCTCCTAACAGACTGGCATCGCCTCAAGAAGTTTATGCAATATTGTAGTGGTGGGAGCGGAGCATCTGCTTCCATTAGTGCCCTTCCTGGGTGGGCTGCTACATCCTGAGTAAGACAAACCAAATCCAGCCTTCTCCTTGGGTTTTGGTCTCTACCTTCACTATACCTGTTCTGAAGTGTTTGGGGTGGTCCTTTCAGCATAGGCATGGGGCAATGTTTGCTTCTGTCTGTCTTCCCTGCTTGACCAGACTCTTCATCTCAGCTCTCACTCCTCACCCCTCATCTCAGGTCCCTGTGTGCAGTGCTGGGACCCCCGGTGGAGAGGAGCAGTCTCTGCCCGGTTTCCCTTGCTCTGCAACACAGGGACCCCTAGAAGGTGTGACTCCTAAGAAAAGCTCAGTTCATTATCTGCCCCACCAGAGCGTCTGAGCCAATTCTAAGACATGAGGTACCTGGAGGAGAGGTGAGTAGAATGGCCCTTTCTCAACAGGCCCTTTTCAACTCTACTGCCCACGCCAAGGTGGTTTAGAGACTCCCAAGAAGCATTTCCTCTGAGTTGGGGGGAGGGAAGTTGACAAGGCCTCTTTTGCTCTCATCTCTTTCCTTAACCTTCTTGTTTTCTTTTTAAATCACCATCCTTTTTGTTCCTATTCCCAATCTCTCATCAAGCATCATTTGCACCACTGAGAGGGGGGAGGGTGGTGGCTTCCATTCCTATGTGGTTAGGTCCCACTTTTATAAGCTTAAGTCTTATATCCTCAGGCTTTCTTCTCAATATGTAAATGGCAGCTTTAGCATTTTCAATAAATCATAGCTTGTGTAAAAACTTTGGTAGCAAATGCACAATGACACATTTGTTCTAGAATAGACTGTATCCACCCCACACCTAAAGCAATAAAGGCCATTGATTTTACGACTGTGGCAGCTGCAGGGCAACAAGGTTTACAGGGAATTTTTTTTTTAAAGCATCACGACATACTTGATGTTTTTTTTCCTTACTATATAAACTAGGTAGTTTAAGATTATGGGAGATTTCAAGAGTTTCTTGAATAAAGAAAGAAAAAATGACTTTGTGAAATAGCAATCATGGAGATGTTACTAACCCATTTTAGAGATGACTAAATGAAGGCTCAGGGAAGATAGATGATTTTCACAGCATGTGAGCAGTGAAGCAAATATTTAAACTCAAGTATTTTTATGATAACGTCAGTGTTCTTTTTACTATCTTATATAATAAAACCCTAATATGCAAATCCACCAAATGGTGGAACAACCAGTTGCTATGACACGCACTGACCACCAGGGGGCAGACACTTAAGGCAGGAGCTGCCCCCTGGTGGTCAATGCACTCCCACAGGGGTAGCGCCGCTCAGCCAGAAATGGTGGTGGTGGAAGCCTCTCGTGCCTCCATGGCAGCGCTACGGACCCCTCAGGGGATGTCTGCTTCCCAGCTTAGGCCAGCTACCCATGGGGAATGGGCCTCGGCAGGCAAACATCCCCCAAGGGGTCCCAAACTGCAATAAGGTGCAGGCCAGGCTGAGGGACCGCCACCCCCCCCCCCCCCCCCCAGTGCATGAATGTCATGCACCAGGCCTCCAGTAAATATAGAAGTCCTTGACAATGTCAGTCAACCCAAAAGGGAAACTATGAATATGAATTCCTGAAACTTCCTATACAAACAACAAAACCTACATGACCTCAAAGAAGATTAAAAAATGGGAAATCCTGATGAGTCATTAAACTTCTTCATTCATTATTTTCTTGATTCAACTACCATTTAGTGAATACTTCTGAAATAACAAATATTGTACCATGTATTGGGAATCTTATAAAGGTAATTCTCCCTCCTCTGAATTAAATCCCAATATAGTGGGGAAGACAAGCAGATGTAATTATAACACACCTAAGCAAATTCAGTGCTATATGATTTAAAAAAAAAAAAAATCCTATATACTAAAAGCCCAGCGACCATAATGACAGAACAACCAGAACAACCGCTCAACCAGTCACTATGCACTGACCACCTCTCGGTCCCTTTCCCTGGCCAGCAGGCTCCCATTGCCCGATGGCGAACAGGGACCCAAGGGTGGGTGGCAGGGAATGTGGGTGGTGCCTGGCCAAGGCCCCGCCCTGCCGGTCGCCCCACGCACAGAGGGCAATCTGTGGTGGGGGTGGGGGTGGTGAGCGGGCGGGAATGGCCACCTCGCAGTCCCTCCCCCGGCCATCAGGCTCCAATCGCCCGATGGTGAACAGGGAACCAGGGTGGGTGGCGGTGGGGGGCAGGACTGGCAAATGGGTGGAACGGCTGACCTCTTGGTCCCTCCCCCCTGCCCACAGGCTCTGATCGCCCAATGGCAAACAGGAACCGGGGGTGGGTGGTGGGGGATGTGGGCAGTGCCAGGCCAAGGTCCCCACCCCGCTGGTCACCCCACACACAGAGGGCGACCCGCAGCGGAGGTGGGGCTGGCGAGCGGGCATAAGGGCCAACCTCTCGGTCCCTCCCCTCGGCCATCAGGCTCGGATAGCCCGATGGCAAACTGGCAACCCAGGTGGGTGGTGGCAGGGGACAGAACTGGCTGTTGGCAACCAGGGAAGATGGCCCTGATCGCAGGCTAGGCCTAGGGACCATACCTGCGCACGAATTTCGTGCACTGGGCCTCTAGTATATATATATTTATTTTTAATCCTCACCTGAAGATATGTTTTTATTCATTTTGGAGAGAGAAGAAGAGGGGATAGAGATAAAAAGAGAGGGGGGGAGAGAGAGAGAGAGAAGATCATTGTTTCTATACAAGTCCGGACTGGGAATCGAACCGCAACCTAGGTATGTGCCCTGACTGGGAATGAAACCCACAACATTTTGATGCAGAGGATGATGTTCCAACCAACTGGGCCACCTGGCCAGGGCAGTACTATATGGTTTTAACTATCATGAGGCTCTCAGGGTTCACAAATAAATATTTTTATGCCTCGAATGTTTACTAGAATTTATAGTAATTCTACAGTCCCAACACATGTTGAGATATAAGGGATTACTTAGACAGTTGAAAATGCTTCTCTCAATAAATCTGCAAATCACAAAGGGAAAGACAGAAATGTAGAGTGCACAGCAACTTGGAAGTCATGAGAGCCACCCATCTCCACTTCTTGCCTATTTCTCACTGGCCAATTTACCTTTCAACAATCTAAATGCACTACAAACAGTCCCTCTTTGGGGCACCTGCAGTTGCCTATACACACACATACTGCATTAAAAAAAAATTGGTAAACTTCATTAAAACATCTTCCTCAAATATGACCTTTTCCAGTGATCTGAGAACAGTGACAGGGAGAATCCCCCCAGAGGAATGTCGTGACTTTGAGTCAGCGTTTCGGTGTCTGGTTCTGTGAAGGTTTTATGAGAATAGTGCAAGATTTCCTTTGATAGCTAAGAGTGACAACAGTATTCAAATGCCAAATGTGGTGAAAGGAAAAAGTAAAAAATGTGTCAGAATTCTGTTCTTCCAAATCCCGAAACTCAAACACCTGCCCTGATATATTAAAATCCTTGACTTAAAAATGGAACTTGCCCTAGTTGGTTTGGCTCAGTAGATAGAGCGTCAGCCTGCAGACTGAAGGGTTCTGGGTTCGATTCTGGTCAAGGGCACATGCATGGTTGCGGGCTCAATCCCCAGTAAGGGGTGTGCAGGAGGCAGCCAATCAATGACTCTCACCATTGATGTTTCTATTTCTCTCTCTCTTTCCGCTCATCTCTGAAATCAATTAGATAGATAGATAGATAGATAGATAGATAGATAGATACATAGATATTTAAAAAATGGAACTTAACAAGCTGCTGCATCACTTAAAATTATTAACTCCATTTAAAAAGAAAAAGTGCAAGTTATCCCCTAAATATTAAATAGTCTAGAGACATTTAGTAAGGAAAACAAAAACCCATACCCATTTTTCCTCTCTTGTGAAAGGGGGTCATTTACATAGCCATATATATATGCTAATTAAATGCTAACATAAATATTTAAAATATAATCTATAAAAACAGCCAGTCAAAGAACTATCAAAATCGCGCAAAGGCAAAAAAATAGATCTGCTTGAAAACAAATTCTGTCATCTTGCTTATTCATGTGTAAACATCCAATATGCTCAATGCTTTGACATCTCTATTCAACTCAGGGTTTGAATCAGCTATAACTATATGACCTTTAACTATGTGATTGATTCATCAAAAATTCTGAAATATATTACATAGGGGACTAACATCATATGTGCAAAAATATTTTTATGGCGTCCCGTTTTAAGTGACAACTTCCATAAGGAATTGAGAACCCCTAAAGAAAGAGAATGTTTTTATTTAATTCACATTTGTACAATTATTCATACCTAAAACTGTAATTTTTTCACTACAAAGCTTATATTTAAAACATTTTTTGCACCTGTGTTCCCAAAAATGCTTGACAAGAATATTCTATAAAACTCCAGAGCTGATGAAAGGCAAAGAGAATTATTCTTCTATTTTTGCTTTACTGGTACAATCAGACCTCTCTAGACAAGATCTAGGCAAAAGGAAAGACACCCCCTGGATTAAATGGCACAAGTTCCAAACTTTACCTCCAGGTTCCTGTGCCTCAAGCAGTAAACTGGCTATTGCATCTTGCGAACATATGCAGAAAACTAGGCCAAATATGATTGATAAACTTGGCCAAGTTCTTCCATGTGACCCACTGTGACAGCCAAGCTGAAGTTCCCAATGTCAATTTTATTTCCAAATGAAAACTTTTTCATTAAAATGTGTTAATATTAAAGATATACATAAGATAAGCCCACCTCACACGTGTGGAGTAAAAAGCAATGCATGTTTTAAAATAACAAATATACCGTATTTGTCTTATTGAAATGAGTGAATGTTTAGAATAAGATGAATATTGTGGAATCAGAGCAGACCATATATTCTTATCCACATAGTTGAGTGTTTAGAAGCATAAGGAAGAATGTTTTCAGTGCCTGTGCCAGGTGAATGCCTTCTAGGTTGATCAGAGCAATGGGCTGTCTTGACTAAATCTCTCTTGAAATTTGAAATTTCAGTATTTCTAGAAGTTCTACTAATTGTCAAATATAAGATTAAATAGACATATGCTTTAAAATGTTGATAATCGACTTATATAAATGTATATCTCAATACATGTGACATTTTGTGGCATCTGCTACTGTACTAGGAATGATGAGAAAGATGTGAATGTGTATACAGTCCTTGTTCTCAAAGACATCACTGTAATAGTAGACACCTAAAGCTCAGCCTACCTTGCTGTTTCGACCTGGTGCTTTGGGCTCTCCTTTTTCAAACCATTTTCCATTTTGTCAAGTTAGATGGAATGATTGAGTTATTGTGTCTGTTACATGTTTCTGTATTAGAGTGACAGTTGTTTATTGCACCATTACCAAAAGCTGTGTTCTGACAGAGTGCATATCACACATCAGTGAAGATGAAACAACTTTTTCCTGGCTAACTCATTCAAGAAAACCTATAAGAAAGATATGTGTGAGATTAATATATGTGTCTATAAGAATAGATAAGTTTTTATCTCACATAACAAATATATTGGAACTATACCAATTATATATCTTTTTCTATTTACATAAGGGTATTTGTATTCTTAGAAAACTCTCTCAATACATATCCCAGACACATCAACAAACCTTATACCACATTATTTATTTGTCTTATTTTTCTATTTATTATTTTTTCTTATAATGAAAAACTTTCCCATTCTGCTATCTGCTTCCCCTTGTCTTGTAAACAGGCTCAAATCACACTTATCCTTGAAAACCAACCATCTTCCCATGTCATTCATTACCTGTGCATCAATCCTCTTCTTATCCAAACTTTTTGGGAAAGTGGGATATCTTTAGTGAACCATCTTTTCACTCCATATTCATTTCTGAATCCAGTGGATTCTGGTTTCAATATTTACAATTCTATTGAAACTACTTACTGCTAAAGTCAGATAATTTTCTAAATTGCAAAGTCCAGTGGAAACCTTCCCTCACTAACCTGGTTTATCAGCTCTGTTAAATTTGGTCTTTTTTTTTTATTATACCCCTTTCTTTATACCAGATGTTCCCTTGAGCACTTTCCTCTATTCTGAATCAGCTAACCCTTCTGATTTTCCTCATTCTTCTCAACAATCCTCTGCAGGATTGCACAGCCCTTATGCGGACTTTGGAGCCAGATTATCTTGACTAAAATGTGTTTTTCCATTGATTGGCTGTGGGATTTGGGGCAACTCATTTAATTCTTCTGTTTTTAGTTTTTCCCATCTGTAATTTGGGAGTTATACTAGCATTAGCCATTCAACACCTATTGGCCAAGTGGTGAGGTTGGGGGTGTGTTCTCTGTTGTTCTTATTAGTTAGGCAGACACTCAGACCCTGGGTCTTGGAAATGGGACCTTCTCCACTCCGACCTGCAGGTCTGTGCCCTAGATGTATTCCTGTCCCTTAGGACACTCTTTCAGCTGCAACGAGCTTTCATGAGTGTCCTCATAAGAGTTTATTGCTCTTCTCTATGTGGGGTTAGGTTTGTATTCCATAGGAGAGAGAGAACAATAGAGGCGGGACTTCCTGCTTTTCCCTCAACCACAGCTGATCCACTCTGCTAGGCCTGCTTACAAGAATGATTTCTCAGGACACCTGTTTTCTATGCATATCAGTAGAAGAGCCTGGAATACTGCAAATTTCCCTTATGTCTGCAGTTGGCAGTTGGCAATTTGTTAAAAATTTTAGTTGAGTTATTCTTACCAGTGTCCTCACACACTTGGTTCTGGTAAACAAGTGTTTGCCCCTCATTTCTCCTTGGAGGCACTTGTCCTCCAAATTGGTTTCCTTGGGCCCTCAGCTTTCTCATAGGTTCAAGGAAAAGTTATGCATTTGTAAATTTTCTACATGTTGTTGCAAAGGTGGGAACATTATTCTTTGTGTCTTTCTCCTTCCTAAATAGAACCCAAAATATTGATTTTTCAACCAAGGCCCAAAAGAATGTCTATAGGGAAAAGAAAATCTTCTCAACCAGTGATGTTAGCACAACTGGATATTTATTTGGGTGGGGGGGGGAGGGAAATAAAGTTATATCTATATCTCACATTTTCCACAAAAATGTACCGTAGATTATCAGAGATCTAAACATAAAAATTAAATTATAAAAATTTGGAGGAAAATATAAGATATCTTTGTGATCACGAGAAAGCAAACATTTCTTAGGGTAGAAAAAATGTTGGCAATTAAAGCAAAAAAGTTGTAAAGTGGACTTAATCAAAATTAAAACATTTGTTCTTTGAAAGTCATCTTTAGGAAAATAAGTGGGAAAGCTACAGTCTGGGAGAAAATATTCATAAGACAGATATCTGACAAAGGACTTCTATCTAATTCTAACATTCAATAATAAAACCACATGAGACATCATTACACACCCACTCAAAGGGCTAAAATTAAAAGACTGACAACACCATGTGTTGATGAGGATGTGAAAAAAAAAGAACTCTCTTACATTGCTGGTGGAGGATAAAATAGCATGGCCTCTTTAGAAACTAGTATGGAAGTTCCTTATAAAGTTAAACACTTACATGTTGGTCTTTACCTGAGAGAAATGTAAACACATCTATAATAATAAAAGGGTAATATGCTAATTAGACCAGATGTCTTCCTGATGTCATTCCGGATGTCCTTTCTGATGAAGCCAGGGCCGCAAGGAAGCAGCCCGGGTCTCAGGTACCTGCCGGCGGCCAGAGGAGGAAAGCAGCCTGGGTCCCGGGTGCTGGCAGCGGGGGGAAGGAAGGCCTACTCTTGCATGAATGTTCATGCATCTGGCCTCTAGTATGCATATAACCCTGATATAAAAAAGTTCATAATAGCTTTATGTGAAATGTCCCCAAACTGGAAACAATCCCAAGTACCCATCAGCAGGAGAATAGCTAAACAAATTCAGGTTCATCCAGACAACAGAACACAATGAAAAGGAGTGCACACAATAGAGCAATCTCATGGATGAACTTCAAAAATCTTAACAGAAGGGAGAACCCAGCCACAACAACTGCATACTGTATGATTCTATTTTCACAAAATTCCAGAACAGGAAATACTAATCTACAGCACAGAGTCAGAACAGTGATGATAGGACTAATGGTAATGGGCAGGAGCAATTTTTCTGTTGATAGAAATGTTCTATATATTGATAGGGGGGCAGGTTACATTTATCAAAACTTGTCAAACATATGCTTAAGATTTGTGCAATTCTTCATCTATAAATTACATCTCAATAAAAAGGCTAAATGTGAAAAAATTAAATGCACATCTACACATCTTAGGTTTCTGACTACCCTACATGCAATAGCCCTGCCCTCTCTCTCTCTCTCTTCTTACACTTTTGCCTGCTTTAGTATTTTTGATAGCATTTATTAAAAATTGATATTCTAGCCGAAACCGGTTTGGCTCAGTGTATAGAGCGTTGGCCTGCGGACTCAAGGGTCCCAGTTCAATTCCGGTCAAGGGCATGTACCTTGTTTGCGGGCACATCCCCGGTGGGGGGTGTGCAGGAGGCAGCTGATCGATGTTTCTCTCTCATCAATGTTTCTAGCTCTCTATCCCTCTCTCTTTCTCTCTGTGGAAAATCAATAAAATATATTTAAAAATTGATATTCTAGCATATGTGTACCTATTAATCATTTGCATTGCCAATTAGAATGTAAGATTCTTGAAGGTAAGAACCTTTTTAAATTTACCATTATATATCCAAGGTAATGGCTATGACGAGAAGGCAATAATTAATCAAATTGGATGCTAAATTTGATTTGTTTTCTTGGTTATTTTATTTTCTTCTCTGCTTGCTTAGTGGGTGTTTTTTTTTTTTAATCAAAACAGATAAAGCATGGGTATAGCAATTTGAAATTCATAAGCGCTATACCACTTAAAGGATGATTACATACAAAAAATTAGCTGTCAGTGGAAGATACTCAATGTAAGATAGCTTAAACTTTTTCGGTAGAACAGTTTGTTGTGGTTTTAACTTTTCTTCTAAGAGATGCTTTCCAAAGCAAGAACAGGACTGGGAAAGCAGATAGCACACTGGCAAGGTAGAGCTTCTATCTAACTGGCTAAGTCACAGGGATTGCTTAGTTTCCTCAAGTTCATGACTTTGCCTTAACTCTGTGGCTAATGGGAATTCATTATAAGACAGCTTTCTGGGATTAGTGTGTTGTAGTAGTACCAGTCAGATGGAGAATTGCAAGCTAAGCCTCAGTTCAAGCTTTTACAGATTTATAACTAATTAGATCCTGTCCACACCTCACATGAAATCATGTTAGCAAGACCCATGTTAAAGCACATTTATAGATAGCAGAGGTGTAACACAGCCCTTTAGGCTATCCTGGGCAGCACTGTAACAAGATTTTTTTCTATTTCAAGATTCTTTTTTAAAAAATAGAATAAATGAATTGGTTTTAAGGAAGCCCCAGATTTAGCGCCAAGGTTCAAAAATGAAGGTACCTTGGTCACAGGTCAAAACCCGATGGAAAATCACACACACACACACACACACACACACACACACACAGTCTCACCAGAGAACATAAGTACAAAGTTTCAATGTATATTCATTTTATAATAGGGTAAATGATTACCCAGCAATTTATTATAATCTAAATTTTAAACTGTGCGATGGTAGTGAATGCTACAGATATCTAAATTAGATTGAAGGAATCTCTTGAACTAACACGAACATAATTTATTTGAGTATAACAATCCAATATTACTTATTTAACTTGGAACAGCATAATTTATTACACATATGTAAAAGTGGCCCCTGACTCCCAGAACATAAGAAATTGTTCAAATATGAACAATTTGTGTTAATAAATTGTGTAGTAATGCCATAGTTCACCTGTTATATGAACAAAAATACTATTAACCATTATGGTACAATATTTTAATTTAGTTCAGAGAAGGAATGGACTATTGTAAGGATCTCCTTTAATACTGGGTGGTAGGTTAGTGATAGAGCTGTGGAGTTTCCTATACTTATGGTGAGCAATTATTTAAAGATCTGTGGACACATATTTCTTACATAGACTCTTGTGTTACTAATCAACTCTGAGACTCAGCTCAGATGAGGGAAGGGCACAATGGGATCTCTGTGAAGCACTAAGTTTAAAGAAACTAAATAAGTCAGGAAAAAACCCTCAGCTCGGCAAACAATTTGACTCATTATTGCCTTTTATTCATGGTCACTACCAAGGCTTACCCTCTATTAGGATATTAGGAGGATTTACCCAGTCTCACCTGTTTACTCCAATTTGGCTTCTATCTAAAATAAAGTCACTTGTAAAGCAGCAAATTTATGCACACACACACACACACACACACACACACACACACACACAAGATTATGTACTTATAGTTCAGAATGAAAAGAAAGAAAGAAAAAAAAAAAGACTTTGGTCTTTCCCCTTGTGAAGACTAGCAATCTCATGAACTGTCCTTTTATGCTTTAGTAGAAGCAGTTATAGTTTCGGCATTCAAAAATTTTACCAATAGTCAAAGTTTTAATCATGCAGGACCTTCCTAGGAATTTCAAACAATGACAAGTCATCCAACAATTTAGACAAAAACATTTGGTTTAAGAGTCAAGCCACTGTCTGTCTATCTCTGTTTCTCACGGGCTTCCTTATTTAATTTTGGAAGGAAACAAAGACTTGTAGGAAACAGTTATATTTTTAAAATAGGTAAATATCTATATGACAGTAGTACTTTTCCTAATTATGTGACTTCCATCTTGAGAAGGAGCTGACTCTGGAGGCCTGAGGATACAGCTGAGTCAAACAGAAAGGGCATGTTCTCTAAGGTGCTTTTTCAGACCCACTGGGTGTCCCTACACTTACTGCTAGTCTTTACCCAAAAACTAGTCCTAATTACCTGTTCCTGCTCAGCATCAATTCAGACCCTGGGTGAGAATGCTAAACACAATACCGGAGCCCACAGGCTGTGAGTACAAACTGACAGTCCCTGACAGTTTCGGTCTGGGCCAGGATCTGAACCAAGGGGCAGGGCAAAACTCCCATCTGCTGTCCATCTGCCATCCTGTCCCACCAAAAAAGGTTGTATCATGAACCACAGACAGATGGGCATTGCAACGATCTGTTAGGGGGGCAAAGGGGGTCTGAGACTATTAGAATTATGACCTTTGATTCAACATAAAAAAATTCCAGTAGTAATGAAAATCATGAATAAGATCTTTTAATTATGTAAAACAGATACTGCGTCTTTTGCCAACATTGAAAAATTGAAAATAGTGTTTGTATTCTATGAACTAAGTATATAAACCTAAAACCAAAGATGATTTTAGAATATATATGCATGTGTATATATATATATATATATATATATATATATATATATATATATATATATATATATATATTTGAATGTGTATATACATATATATATATATATATATATATATCCACTAGATATTATAACATGTATGTAGATATATGCATGGGTGTGTATATATATTAATAATATCTTCACTTGAAGTTATTTTTCTCAATGGCACATCAGTTAGGTATAACAATGTGATTAACCTAATTAAATGGAAATCTTTTGGTAGTGTGCATTTTCATCAAAAGCCTACCCTATATGAACAGGAAACTGGGATAAGTCAGCTCATGTTTCAAACAAAAGACTTAAGACATAAAGGGAACAGTAAACTCCTGAGCTAAACCTAAGTGCTGTTATGTTTCCATAGCAAAAAAAAAAAAAAAAAAAAAAAGACTTTTGCAAAGCAAATAAGCACTCTAGACAAAAGGCAGTTATTCAGGTCACTCCACATATAATGTTCACCTACCATGTGTCAGGCAAAGTGCTAGACGCTACAGACAGACAGTGAGACACAGGTGGTTTTTGTGTCTAAGGAACTTTCAGTTACGAATACGTGAATTGCTTACTATATAGGGGAGTGAAATAGTGCAGTGGAGAAAAGTTATGGAGCCATGTGGGTTAGTGATAAAAAAGTGAGATTTTGTATTTGCAGTATGTTTTAATTTTTATATGCTCTTAATAGATTTACAAATTTTAATTTTTCTTTACAGTTTGTACAGGAAAATTGAATATGGACTATCTTTGCTTGGACAAGGGAAGAATAACCTTTCAAAAAATGTTAAATTTTTTGTGTAACTTTTATATTTTAGGACCATTTTTCCTTTTTATACTAGTAGCAAAATATTTTCTAAAAGTTGACATGAAAAAGAAATTCAATACATATATCGCTATATTCAAAATAACTCATAATGAACTTATCCAATATGAAAAATGTCAACTATATTCATAAAAAGACATGTATAAGAAAGTTGTATCTTTATTCATAATAGCCCCCAAATAGAAGCCAGCCAGCAAGAGGAAAATAAATAAACTGGGGCACATTGATAGAATTGAATACTCCTTAATGGGAAAGAAAGAACTACTGATACGCACAGCACATGGATCTCAAAACATTATGTAAAAGAGGACACCCTGTAGGATTCTATTTATATGAAGTTTAAAGACAGGCAACTAATCTGTGCTGACAAAAGCCAAAAGTGATTAAGTCTGGCTGGGGGATGAAGGATATTGAAAGGGAAGGGCATGCAAGAAGTTTTAGGGTGATAGAATGTTCTGTATCTTGATCTGGGTTACATAGATTTGTTAAAGGTGTATTTGTGAAAAGCCATTGAGTTTTACACATAAGATTTGTGCACTTTGTTGGATGCAAATTGTATCTCAGTTTTTAAAATGTAAAGCATTCAAGTAATTTGATACAATGAAACAGAGAATAATCAAGTATTTTTTGTTGTTATTAATCCTCACCCAAGGATATTTTTCCATTAATTTTTAAGGAGAGTGGAAGAGAGAGGGAAAGACAGAGAGAAACATTGATGTGAGAAAAACATATCCATTGGTGGCCTCCTGCTTGAGCCCCTACCAGGGCCTGGGAGGAGCCTGCAATCAAGGTACGTGGCATTGACTGGAATGAAACCCGGGACTCTTTAGTCCCCAGGCTGATGCTCTATCCACTGAGCCAAATGAGCTAGGGCTAATCAGGTATTTTAAATCTTTGTTGCCATGTAACAAAATATCTGACTAAATAGTGCATCATTTTACAAATAATAATATAAATTCGGAGAACTGCTATTTTTGTGACCACAATTTCAAGAGGCAAATAAGAATAATAAATGCTTGGAAAGTGCCCACTAGGAAATTCTTTCATCTGAACTGCAATGTGCTCCTTATCTGGACTATATTTAAATAACTTTATCAAATTCAGGTTCAGAGGGTATCTTAAGCATATGGAAAATCTTGTGCTTTATCACATGTCCATACATCCTTTATTTAAAAAAAAACATTTTGACTTTATTGTTACATAAAATGGCCTGCTCTCATTCTTTGTTTCCTTGAGCCACTTAATCACTACTAAAAAAAGTAGAACTACACATTACATGATTCATATCAGCTTCTGATTATTCTGAGAAACAGAAAAAGAATACTATTTCCAAAGTGTACATCATTCAGACACAGTAATATACCCTTTAATTTTGCTATTTTATCATTATATAAATACATCTTCATAAGGAAGTTGTCACTGACCTACTATATGTAATTCACAATAAGAAATATTATCACCAATGTTAATTCTTCGACTTTTTATTTTTAACTAAAATATATGTACTAAGTCACCACAAAGAATCAGTCCTAAGAGACTTAAACACTAAGTATTAGTTATGCATGATAGTAATAATATCACTTTAAATTACATATGGCTTGATTCTGCATTGGGATCCAAGCACTTCACATGTATAATCAATTTTATCTTTAACTAGAGGCCCGGTGCACGAAATTTGTGCACGGAGGGGGTGTTGTCCCTCAGCCCAGCCTGTACCCTCTCCAATCTGGGACCCCGTTCACTCATAAACGGGCAGTCGGACATCCCTCTCACAATCCAGGACTACTGGTTCCCAACTGCTTGCCTGCCTGCCTTCCTGATTGCCCCTAACCGCTTCTGCCTGCCAGCCTGATCACCCCCTAACCACTCTGCTGCCAGCCTGTTTGCCCCCAACTTCCCTCCTCTGCCGGCCTGGTCACCCCTAACTGCTTTCTCCTGCAGGGTTGATCACCTCCAACTGCCCTCCCTTGCAGGCCTGGTCCTTTTCAACTGCCCTCCCTTGCAGGCCGGGTGCCTCCCAACTGCCCTCTCCTGCTGGCCATCTTGTGGTGGCCATCTTGTGTCCATATGGGGGCAGGATCTTTGACCACATGGGGGCAGCTATATTGTGTGTTGCAGTGATGATCAATCTGCATATTACTCTTTTATTAGATAGGATAGAGGCCTGGTACAGGGGTGGGGGCCAGCTGGTTTGCCCTGAAGAGTGTCCCTGATCAGGGTGGGGTTCCCTTGGGGCGTGGGGCGGCCTGAGCGAGGGGCCTGTGGTGGTTTGCAGGCGGGCCACGCCCCCTGACAACACAAGCGGAGGCCCTGGTATCTGGAATTTATTTTCCTTCTACAATTGAAACTTTGTAGCCTGGAGTGGAGCCAAGCCTGGGGCTCCCTCTGAGGCCCGCAGCCATTTGTGTTGGGGTTATAATTGAAACTTTGTTGCCTTAAGCAGGTGGGCCCAGCCAGGGTGTGCGGAAAGCTTTGCTTCCCCTGTTGCCTGCGGCAACCCTGGCCTGCTCTCTCAAGCTCCATTCTGCCGCCATTTCTTTGAATTTGTTTACCTTCTATAATTGAAACTTTGTAGCTTGAGTGGAGGCTTAGGCCTGCAACGGGCTGGCAGAAAGCTTGGCTTCCTCTGTTACCTAGGAAATCTTGCTCTCTGTGGCTGTAGCCATCTTGGTTTGGGTTAATTTGCATACTCGCTCTGATTGGATGGTGGGTGTGGCTTGTGGGTGTGTCGGAGGTATGGTCAATTTGCATATTTGTCTATTATTAGATAGGATAACCCACTGGAGGAGGAAAACAAAGTACTGTCGTCCATGCCCTTGAAATAATGACAAATGCAATGAATGTATAATCTAAAATATCACAGCAGCTAGTTTTTTAAGTGTGTGTGTGTGTGTGTGTGTGTGTGTGTGTGTGTGTGTGTAATGGACACAATTTGACAATAACTCTTGCTCTTCTATGCACAATTTGCACATGAAGAGAGAACTTTGTCACAACAGTTTGGATAATTTTATTAGAAAGATTCTATACCTTGACATATAATTCATTTTCTTTTCTGGGGGAAAAAGTTCCATGTGGAACTAAAAATGGTGGAGTAAATCCACTATCATCCATTCCTCATGCTGATTATAACTAAAAACTTTAAATTATATAAATATATAAATACATAAATATATAAATATATATACATAAATATATATATATATACACATATGTGTGCATATATATATATATATATATATATATATATATACACATATATATATGCCAACCATCTGAGAAACTCTCAAAAGCAGGCAGATTATGTGAGAGAAGAGAAACCTGAAAATGTAACCTGCATTGGGATGTTTCCCATTTTATTTTTTGTTTGTTTCCTCTTGTGCAGTGTGATTCCAAGACTAGATCCCAGTGCAAAGTGGTGAGGCAATGGCCAATGCTGAAGCAGGTAAAATCCATTATTCTGACAAGAGGAACCAGAAATAAAAAATCTATAGGCCAGAAAGCTTGAGGAGAATCCCAGAAATGACAGTATGAGAGGAAAGGGTTCCCTTAATTCTGTTAGTAAGTATTTTAATTCCTGAACTAGGCCCTGGACAGATAGTTCCGTTGGTTAGAGCAATCATCCCAATAAGCCAAGGTTTTGGGTTCGATCCCAGTCAGGGGTCTTATAAGATTCACCCAATGGATACATAAATAAGTGGAACAACAAATGGATGTTTCTCTCTCTCTAAGATCAATCAATAAATAAAAATTAATTCTAAAACTAAGCATGCGTGAAACAGTCTCAAATGAAGATATCAAAGGCTTTGGAACTTGGACAAAGATTTCAGCCTTCTGCACACATCTCAATCTAAACCCGAACTGCACATACATCCACTAGAAACACATAAACCAATACAGTTTAGGCTTAGAAAACTAAACTGATCTGCAGCAGCTCCTAAAGAAGTTGAGATACAATTTACAGTTTGAATCTAAGTGGCTTAATTGCCTGCTAAAATAAACAACTTCATCTCCAGGTGATTGTAATAGTATATTATAATAGACTTTATGTGACAGAATATTCACAACATCCAGAATGCAACATTCAGAGAAATAGTAAAATATGACCAATTCTTCAAGTAAAAGAAAAAAAATAAATCAAAATAAACAATCAAAGAAAGAAATAGACAAAAAGCACAAAATGATCTAAGTGATGGCACTGTCAAAAATAACCAGCTATTATAATTATGCTCCATGAGTAAAGGAAAACACTCTTGAAATGAATGAAAATATAGATATTCTCAATAGAGACAAATAAACTTTAAAAAATAAATTAAAATGTTGGCAGTGAAAAATACAATATTTAAAATGAATAAACTTGCTGGGTAGATTCAAAAGCACTATGTATATAATACAAAAAAATCAGGAACTTATATATAGATTAATAAAATTATCCAATATGAAAAACAGAATGAAACAAAGAGTAAAATTAATAAAAAGACCTTCAGAGACCTATGCAACAATTTCCAAATATCTAACATATGTAATTGAAGTACCAAAAGAAGAGAAAGATAGTGGGAAAGAAATTTTTATTTTTAATAATATATATATATATATATATATATATATATATATATATATACACACACACATATATATACTAGAGGCCCGGTGCACGAAATTCGTGCACTGGGGAGGGTGTCCCTCAGCCCAGCTTGCACCCTCTCTAATATGGGACCCCTCGGGGGATGTCCAACTGCAGGTTTAGGCCCGTGGAATCGGGCCTAAACCTGCAGTTGGACATCCCTCTCACAATCCGGGACCGCTGGCTCCTAACTGCTCACTTACCTACCTGATTGCCCCCTAACTGCTTCCTTGCTGGCCTGATTGCCCCCTAACTGCTCCTCTGTGGGCCTGATTGCCCCCAAATACCCTCCCCTGCTGGCCTGATCACCCCCAAGGCTTTTATTAGTATAGATATGACCCTGCACAGAAAATTTTACTAACCCTGCTTTACAATAAGGGCTTGACGATTGAATCATTAGGACCAGACACCAAGATTTCCTTTCTTTGAATAGTGGAGGGAATACTTATCTTGTCTTTAAGTTGCCCAGAATTTAAAGAGATAATGACTTAGAAAAGTATAAAAGCACCATATAAAGACAACTGTCTTTTTAATGAAGTGGCAAAATGAAAAACACTTTTTATTCTCCCCTTCCTTCCTTTACAGCTTTTATTTAAACTTTGAAATTTATAAAAATTTCACTCCAATTTTCATTTCTTTACATTCAACATTATTTTGTATTGGTTTCAGGTTTTATATTAGTTACAGAATAGTGGTTAGACAATCATATACTTTACAAAGTGTTCCCTGATATTTCTAGTACCCACCTGGCATCATACCATCATTACAACACTGCTGACTATATTCCCTATTTAAGTGACAATGGGTTTACAGGTTCCTTTCAGTCTTTCTTTTGTGTTTTTTGCCCTTCCTTTTCTTTCTCACTTCTTCCCTCATTTTCTTTATATAGTATCTCAATTGGCCATCAAATCTCAGTGAAGGCACTGGGACACGCTTCATCCATTTTACAGACCAGGAAACTGAGGCCAATTCCAGTTGGCTGTGGAACTTGACTCAGCACACAGGAAGCCCTCAGAGCCATGCTCTTTGCGCTTCCTAAGGGGCAGCGGCCCAGCAAACAGAACAAACCTTCAAGTCAGGCTTCCCAGCCTCTTTCTCAAGCACCTCTTCATTGCGGATGCTCCACATTCTTTCCTCTCCCCCCATTCTTTACTGCCCCCCCTTCTCCGAAGCAGGTGGAAGGCTTCCCACTCACTGCCTAGGCATGCTCTGCTATGGGGCAGGGTGTAGCGAGCTTGCTTTTGGGTCAAGGCAGGAGCAGTAGTCACTGCCTCTGAAGTGTGAAGGCTGCCTGAGCGAGGCCCATTAGCACTGGGAGCTTCTCTGAATCATGTCAGTCAGTCCAGTACCCTGCAGTGCAGCACCCCTTCACTGAGGTGGCACCACCCCTCAACCCCCGCCTCAGGGGTGAGGGTCCTTGCCCCTCTGCCAGGAGTCCTTCCATGCCCCTTGATCCCTGGCTGGGCCCACCCACATCTTGGGGGCACTGCAGAACCTCTGTCTCTCTGCAGATGAGGCAGATCCCTGCCCTAGGTCTCCGAAAAGCTATGAATCTGTGGCCAGAGGCCTGGTCTGGGTCTCAGCAACCACATGCCTGCAATGTTCCCAGGGACCCTGGGAGCGGCTGGGCGAGTCCTGCCACGCTCCCCCCCAGGGTGGCGATCTCCCCGGGGACCCCCGGGGAGCGGCGGGCTGGTCCCGGCCACGCCCCCCAGGGTGGCGATTGCCCCCTGGACCCCCGGGAGCAGCTGCCTTGGCCCGGCCACGCCCAACCAGGGTGGCGATCGCCCCCGGGACCCTCAGGAGCGCCTGGCTGGGCCCGGCCACGCCCCCCCAGGCTGGCGATCACCCCCGGGACCCCCGGGAGCGCCTGGCTCGGCCCGGCCACGCCCACCCGGGAGCGCCTGGCTCGGCCCGGCCATGCCCCCCGGGACCCCCGGGAGTGCCTGGCTCAGCCCGGCCACGCCCCCCCAGGCTGGCGATCGCCCCCAGGACCCCCGGGAGCGCCTGGCTCGGCCCAGCCACTCCCCCCAGGCTTGCGATCGCCCCCGGGGCAGCTGGCGCAGACCGGCCACGCCCCCCCCCAGGCTGGCGATCACCCCGGGACCCCCGGAACTAAGAGGATTGGGCGCCGCCATCTTGGTCACCTGGAGTCCCGCCCCCAGCCTCTCCCAGGCCCAATCATGGGCATAGCGGAGGTGCAGTCAATTTGCATGTTTCTCTATTATAAGGTAGGATGGTGTACAGTATGATGATTTGACATACACATACATTCAACAAGATAGACCATATTCTGGTCCATTAACAAAGTCTCAATATTAAAAACAATTAAAATCATCCAGAGTACATTATCTGAGCATAATGTAGTTAAATTAGAAAACAGTAATAGCACCTAGATAAACACCAAATATCTATAAGTTTAATAACACACACTTCAAAATAATTGATGGATAAAAGACAAATGCACAAGAGAATTAAAAATTATTGTGACCTACATAACAACAAACATACAACATACTCAAAGTTGTGGGATAAAGCTAAAAAGGGCTTAGATAGAAACACAACTTTAAATGCTTATATTGAAAAGAAAGAAGATATAATAGTAAAGTGTAATAATCAATGAAAGATAAAACAGACAGACAAAATCTAGTAACTAGTTACCTGAAAAGATCAACAAAGTTGACAAAACTCTTAATGGAATACTAGACTGTTCAAGAAAATGAGAAGAAGGACACAAATCAACAATATCAAGAATTTAAATGACATAATCACCCAGAACCAGCAGACTTTAAAAGGATAAGAAGATATGCAACAACATTACACTAAAATATGTGAAAACCACATAAAATTGACAAATTTCTTGAAAAAATATGTAACTAAATGTGATACAAGGAAAACAGAAAGATGAGATATATATGTAAAATTAAATTATCAAACACTTTTCCTAGAAGAAAAACCCACGCCAAAATATTTTTCTGGTGAATCTTGGGAAAATCTTTCAAAAAGAAATAAGACTTATTTTACATAAATATTTTCAGAAAATAAAGAAGTTGGGATCACTGCCCAATTTTGTTTTTCAAGGCCAGCATAACACTAATACCAAAATCTAATAAAGATATCATAAAGAAATCATATTTCAATATCCCTCATATAGATGTAAAGGTCCTTAAAAATATTATTAAATGTTATCTAATTATGTGTGTGTGTACAAGGAAGACTTTTCCTAGGAATGTAAGGTTAATTTAACATACATAAACCAATGCCATTCAGCATATTAACAGAATTAAAGGGAGAAAACATACAATCATTTCAAAAACTGTGTAGGGAAAAAAAGCATTTAAAAAATTCAACACCCTTTCATGATTTAAAAAACAAACAAAACAAAACAAAAAAAACTAAATACAACATCTGTTAGCAAATTAGGAATAGTAGGAAATTTCGTTAAACTGATAAAGAGCAACTAGTAAAAACCACCAACCCAATATCACACTTTAGAGTAAAAAATCTAATTTCAACAGATAAAAGAATGCCTGCCTGCTTCCAATACTCTTATTCAACACTTTTACTGCAAATCTGAGTCATTGTGCCCAGCAGGCGTGGCTCAGTGGTTGAGGTTCAACCTATGAACTAGGAGGTCATAGTTAGATTATAGGCCCAGGTTGCAGGCTCACTCCCCAGTGTGGGGTGTGCAGTAGGCAGCTAAACACTGATGTTTCTCTCTCATCAATGTTTCTATCTTTATATCCCTTTTCTTTCCTCTCTCTCTAAAAATCAATTAAAACACATTTTTAAAAAAGAAGTAAAACTGACAATATTTGCATGTTATATGATAGTTTACCTAAAAATATTGTAAAAACATAAAAAACTTACACAGACTAATAAAAGATACATTAGTGGGAAAAAAAATTGAAGATAATTTTTTCTTTTTTTTACACTAGTGGGAAAAGAGACTACATAGAAATAATTCTAAACAAAGACTTCTAATACCTCTGTACTAAAACTGCAGAATGCTGCTATATTACAGAACACATAAATAAATGGAGAGCTGCACCATGTTCATGTATGGCAACCCTCCCCAAATGAATCTACAGATCCAATGTAATTCCAAACAAAATCTACCTGGCTTTAATTTTTTTTAAAATTTATTAACAACATAATTCTAAAGTTAATTTAGAAATACAAAAAACCTAGACTGTTGAAAGTTGAAGAGTCCCTCTCAATTCAAGATTTACTATAGGGTAGGGGAAAAGTAGGTTTACAACTGTGAGTACATAAAACACAGTTTATTCTTATTTATTATTTATTAATTATTGTATTATTTTTCCATACATACAACTGTAAACTTACTTTTATCCCAACCTGTATATAGCTACAATAATCAAGAATGTGGGTTATTGGCAAAACTATGGAGATATTGATCATGGAACAAAATAAAGTCTCCAGAAATAGAGCCATAAATGTATGTCTATTGAGTTTTAAGAACTGTGCAAGGAAATCCAATGGGGAAATTAAAGTAATTTCAACAAATGAAGCTAGAACAACTAGAAATCAAAATTGGGGGGAAAATGATGATTCTTACCTCACATTCAAAGCAAAATATTGACTCAGAATGGATTATATACCTAAATGTACAACATAAAACTTTTAAAAGAAAACATAGGAGAAAATATTTATAATCTTATGGTAGGCAAAACTTTTGTGGATAGAACACACACACACACACACACACACACACACACAAACACACACACACACAAATACAAAACATTAAAGCTAAAATTAATAAATCAGACTTCATCAAAATTTAAAAGTTTTATTCTTGAAAAAACACCATAAAAAAGTGAAAAGTCAAGCCATTCTTGTTCAGGAAGAAAATATTCTCAACATAAATATCAGGTGAATGACTTGTACTTAAAATATAAGAAGAACTCTTGTAATTCAATAATAAGAAACAACCTTTTTAAAAAAAAATGTACAAAAGATTTGGACATAAACTTCATCAACGATATGTAAATGGCCCAAAGCACATGAAAAATGCAAGCATCATTAGTCCTCAGAGGAAAGCAAACTCAATACTACTACACATCAAACACTGCAAGCAAAGGGGGGAAAAAAGAATTCTTACAATAACAGACAAGAGTGGAGGAAGTGGGGGTGGGGAGACAGATGAAGGAGATTAAGAGGTACAACCTTCCTCTAATAAAATAAGTCACAGGGATGTAATGCACAGCATAGGGAATATAGTCAGTTGCAGGGGCCAGATGCAGTGGGGGCCAGATATGGCGGGGAACTCCTTTTTCCGCGTCCATCATGGAAAGAGAGATGAATGAACCAGTTCTAAGTGGAGGTGGCCAGGGATTGAGAAATAATAGAAAGAAAGACAAAAGACACAGAAATAGATTTAAAAGCTGGGAGCTGGGTGGGACGCCATTCTCTCTGATGGAGAGGCAGCATAACGACAACCTTGAGCCATGCAGCACGTTTATTTTATATTCCCAAATACCAGGAAGTAACACCAAAACTTAGGATCAAAGGAGCTTATTTGCATTCTTAAGTAGGCCCTAGCATGCCTGGATTTACATATCTAGACCCACCCCTGCCAACACCTGGGCTGATATGAAGGCCAAGCTGATTACACTGTCCGCCATTTTGGGGAAATGTGTATCCAAGACGCGGCTCTGCCAGTCGTCTCGGACTCAGCTGACAATTTAAAGAAATGCCCATGTGCCTTCCCAGGCGGCCCTCTACAGTCAGTAATATCTTAATAACTTTGTATGGTGACAGATAATTACTAGACTTGTCATGATTATCATTTCATAATATAAATGTTGAGTAATTATGTTGTATAACTGATATATATGATGTATATAACATAATGTAACCTAATATAATATTGTATGTCAACTATGCTTCAATTAAAACAACAACTTGCCCTAGCTCATTTGTCTCAGTAGATAGAGCGTCGACCTGTGGACTCAAGGGTCCTGAGTTCGATTCTGGTCAAGGGCATATGCCTGGGTTGCGGGCTTGGTCCCCAGTG
Source organism: Eptesicus fuscus (assembly GCF_027574615.1). Classification (NCBI taxonomy): domain Eukaryota; kingdom Metazoa; phylum Chordata; class Mammalia; order Chiroptera; family Vespertilionidae; genus Eptesicus; species Eptesicus fuscus. The sequence continues at coordinate 74,437,334 of NC_072481.1, forward strand.
TGGGGCATGGAGGAGGCAGCTGATCAATGATTCTCTGTCATTATTGATGTTTCTGTCTCTCTCTTCCTCTCCTTTCCTCTCTGAAATCAATAAAAATATATTAAAAGCAAAACAAAAAACAACAACACATTCAGTGAAGAAGGCAGGCTAAAAGAAAAGTATACACTTAAGTTATATTTATATAAAATTCTAGAAGATAGAAACTAATTACAGTGGGGGGAAAAAAGCAAGTCAATGGTTCCTTGGGGGATGGAGTTGGAAGGAGGAAGGGATTGCAAAGGATTTCTAAGGAAAGTTTTTCTTTATCTTGATATGGTGATGGTTTCCCCAGTATAAAAGATGTCAAAATTGATCAAATTATATTAAATGTTTAGTTTATTATACTTCAATTATACCTCAAAAAAGGTGTAAAAGCCAGGCTTTGTTTGAGCATCAATCCATGAACTGGAAGGTCTTTGGTTTGATTTCCAGTCAGGGCATATGCCTGGGTTGTGGGCATGATCCCCAGCAGGGGTTGTGCAGGAGGGGTTGTGATGATGTTTCTCTCTCATCCATGTTTCTACCTCTCTTTCCCTCTTCCTTCCTCTCTCTCAAAAAATAAGTAAAAGCATATTTTTTAAAAAGGTATAAAAAATATGTAATACTATTGCATCCTATCTAATAAAGAGGGAATATGCTAATTGACCATCACACCCTCATAGTATGGTGGTGCCCACAGCCAATAAAGAGGGAATATGTTAATTGACTGCCATGCTCTCACAAGATGGCAGCATCCACAGCCACAAGATGGTGGCACCCAGTCCCCTCAACCCCGCCTCATCCAACCGGAGTCCCCCAGTCCCCTCAGCCCTGCTGGGGGGTGGCAGGCACCCTGCGACTCATCCAGCTGGAGTCCCCCTTTCCCCTCAACCCCGCCTCATCCAGCCGGAGTCCCCCAGTCCCCTCAGCCTCACCTCATCCAGTCCCCGGAGCATTCAGCTTCATCCAGCCTCAGTCCCCCAGTCCCCTCAGCCCTGCCTCATCCAGCTGGAGTCCCCCAGTCCCTTCAGCCCTACAGGGGAGGGCAGTTGGAGGCAATTGGGCCCTCAGGGGAGGGCAGCTGGGGACGATCATGCTGGCAGGGGAGTGGTTAGGGGGATACCAGGCTGGCAGGCAGAGTGGTTAGGGGCAATTAGGCAGGCAAGTGGTTAGGAGCCAACAGTCCCAGATTGTGAGAGGGATGTCCGACTGCCGGTTTAGGCCCGATCCTGTAGTAATCAGGCCTAAACCAGCAGTCAGACATCCACCAAGGGGTCCCAGATTGGAGAGGGTGCAGGCTGGGCTGAGGGACACCCCCCAATGCACAAATTTCATGCACCGGGCCTCTAATAAGTTTATCAAACACAAACACAACACAAAATTTCAAAGCTATCCATACACATTTGGTTTAAAATTTTTCATTTATTCTGTTTTACCTCAATATATGGTGTGATTTTTGGGTTTGTTTGTGTGTGTGTGTGTTGTGTGTGTGTGTGTGTTTTAAGGATAAAAAGAAAATAATATGTTTGAAAATATGATATTATATTAAATTACAGTGTTGCAAAGTCCTATTATTTCAAAAGGCAATACTGCACAATGTTGCTTTATATACTTTTATTTAACCATGACCCAGTGGAACATCTAAAGTCTTATAATTTATCACATATACTGAATATTACACTTAAAAATAATCTATAAGAAGGTGTGGCTATACAATCAGGGTATTAACAAAAATGATGAATTTTACCAAAGGGACCACTTCCCTACAGATAGATCATTATCTACACATAGCTTTATAGTTATAGATTTAATATAAAACTGCAGTATATACACTGAGTGGCCAGATTATTATGATCTCTGAATGCATAATAATCTGGCCACTCAGTGTATATCCTATATAATAAAAGGCTAATATGCAAATTGTCCCCTCGACCATGAGTTCGACCAGCAGGCAGGCTGGCCAACTGCCCATGTCCCCTCCTTCTCGCCAGGCTGGCTGAACCCCACCCATGCACAAATTCATGCACCAGGCCTCTAATACACACACACACACACACACACACACACACACACACACACACACCTACACTAATAAAAGAAAAATATGCAAATTGACCATACCTCCACAACATCCACCAGCCAATCAGGAGGGAATATGCAAATTAGGACAAAGATGGCGGCCCCCAGCCACTCCAGGTGCAGAGCGGCCGGGCGGGGCAGGACGTCTGTTATGAGAGGGAGGGCGGGGAGTGAAGGGATCTACAGGAGTAGCACTCTAGCCGCAGCAATGACAAAGATGGCAGACTCTAGCCTGAGTCTACAGTGAAGATGGCAGACTCCAGCCTGAGTCGGCAGCGAAGATGACAGACTCTGGCTGGAGTCTGCAGCAAAGATGAAGATGGCAGACTCTGGCCAGAGTCTGCAGCAAAGATGAAGATGGCAGACTCTGGCCAGAGTCTGCAGCAAAGGCAGCAGACTCTGGCTGGAGCGAAGGCAGAAGGTGGCGGCCAGAGTGAAGGCCTGGGTCCTGGGTGCCAGAGGAAAACTGGTGCTGGTAGCCAGGGGAAGGAAGGCCTATTGCACAAATCTTTGTGCACCAGGCCTCTAGTATATATATTATAATCTGGCCACTCAGTGTATATTATAATCCAGAAGACAGAGTATCTAAGTAGAAATATGCATATAATACTTACATGCCTTAATCTATATATATAAGAGCCTAATATGCAAATTGTCTCCTCGGGAGTTCAACTGGAAGACCGGAAGTTCAATCACTTGGTATGATATGCGCTGACCACCAGGGGGTGGCGCGGAATGAAGGAAGGCTCTGGGCAGCAACCGGAAGAAAGGTCCCAGCAGCTGGAAGGGAGGTCGGCCCTGATCGCCGGCCAGGCCTAGGGACCCTGTGCACAAATTCCATGCACTGGGCCTCTAGTAAATATATAACATCAATAATAACACTTCATTCCTATGGCTTATTTATCCTCAAAGTGCATTCATTGGAATCACATGGAGGTAATTGTGATGGGGCAATTACACTAAACTCCACGTCAGGAAAATATTATTTTAAGGTACAACTTGGCTTCTATTTGGCTCTGTTACCTTGAACAAATTACTAAGCTTCAATTTTCTCACCAATAAAATGAGGATGTTGGGCTTGATTATCTTTTAACTCTCCTTCAACTTTGAAATTTGCTTTATTTTTATCCACACACTAATAAGGAAAGGGGGATTAAAGGAAGACGCTGAGAAAGAGTAAGGGAGTTGTACAAAGTCACAGGACCAGTTAAGGTCAGACCTGGGATTAGAGACTAGGTCACCCACACCCAGATCTGCCCTCTTTCCACTGCCACACACTGCTCTGTGAGCCCCCAGTGGCTGTCTTCTCAACGGGACACATGCCCATCATCTACAGACTACTGAATTTCTGCTTGAATGAATGAAGAAACAAAATTCACAAGGGCATGATCTCATGACTCTAAGATACCTGGAATTTTATTTTTGCATCTAAAACTCCCAGTACATGCATGAGCTTAAAAGGAATAAGATTTCTCTTATACTTGGTTATATGTTGGTATTTATCTTTCATGGATATTTAATAAAGGTGTGGTCAATATCCTTTCCTTCAAGAATAATTTTTGTTTCAAAAAATGGTCAATTTTTTATAAGTACCGCGCGCTAACCGATTGCGCCACTGGAGCTCCGGCTTAAAATGGTCAATTTTTTAAAGAAACTGGAGAATAGCCACGGGGCCAAAAAGCACAGCTGAGGCTTCATGCCCCTTCTTAGCTTTACCTGATAGGCTCTGGGTGTTTGGATCTAGAAACTGGTGCAGCAACAGAGAAGGAATGTGGGTTGTAGGATTAGAGCCACCTGAATGTTAATACCAGCTATGTTGATTAATAAATTTAGATTTTGAAGAATTAGACTTCAATGCCTTCACTTGATAAAAAAAATAAAAAAAGGTCATCGTTTCTAGATTAGAAAGCTAGCCTCTTCCTCCTATATTGTATGGTGAAAATTTTCACATATACAGAAAAGTTGAGAGAATTATTACACAAGTGAAAGCCCATTTCCCTCCACCTAGATTCTATATAATTAACATTTGGTCATATTTGCATTTTTATCAGCTACCTATGCATCTTTCCATCCCTCCCTTCTTAACAATCTATTTTATTTTTTGATCCATTTCAAAGGTAGTGGCAAATGTAAATACACTTTACCACTAAAAATTTCAGCATGCATGAGACAGCCTTCAAAATCTTTACAGTCTTTCACTAGCAAAATTAATATACAATGAACATAGATTTTAAATGTACCACTCAGTAAGCTTTGACAAACGTGTATACCTGGATACCATAAACCTCCATCAAGATAGAGTATTATCATCCTCCCTCATGCCCCTTCCTGGCTAATCACTGCCCCATCCCTCCTATTCTGGTATATTTTTATCCTAAATGAGTTTTCCCTGTTCAATAACTTATTATAAATGGAACCATATAGTTGGTCCTCTTTTGTGTAAGGTTTTTAATGTAGTATAAAGGTTTTGGGCATTCATCTATGTTGTATGAATCAGTAGTTTTTTTCTATTTTATGGCTGAAAAGTATTCCATTTGTGAACCTCACAATTTATCTACTCCCCTCTTAATACACACCTCAGCTATTTCCACTTATAGTTATTCTAAATACAGTTGCTATGAACATTCTTCTGCAAGTCTCTTAGTGGACATGTTTTTATTTCTCTTGTAAGAATAACTAGGATTGAAACTCTAGGTCCCAGGGCACATTTATGTTTTACAAGAAATTACCAGACATTTGTCCAAAGTGGTTGCATAACTGTACATGCCCAGGAAAAATCCTAAAGTGAGAGCTTCTCCACATCCTCACCAATATTTGCTGTTAGTCGTGGTAAATTTAGCCCTTCCAGTGAATGTACCTCAGGTGTTTCAATTTGCATGTTCCTAATGCTTAATGGTGCCATGCATTTTTTCCATGCATTTATTATCCATTTGTACTTCTTCCTCGGTGAAGTATCTGACCAAGTTCTTGCCTTTTTTCCTTTTTTATTGAATTTATTGGTTTGACACTGGTTAAAAAATTATACAGGTTTCAGGTGCACAATTCTACAACACATCATCTGTACACTGTATTGTGTGCTCAACACCCCAAGTCAAGTCTCCATCCATCACCATTTATCCCCTCTATACCCTCCTCCACCTCCTTCCATTCCCCCTCCCCCTAGCACTCACCACACTTGCTGTGTCCATGAGTTTTTTTCTTTTTTCTTTTTTTGCTCAATCCCTCAAACCCACCCTCCATACCCACACCTATCAGCCTGCACTCTATCTTTGAGTCTGTCTCTCTTTTGTTTATTAGTTCATTTTGTTCAATAGATGCCACATATGAATGAAATCATATGGTACTTGTCTTTCTCTGACTGGCTTATTTCACTGAGCATAATGTTCTCCAGGTCCATCCAGGCTGTCAAAAAGGGGAAGATCTCTTTCTTTTTTTTAATAGATGAGTACTATTCCATTATGTGAATATACCACAGTTTTGTTTTATTTTGTTTTTTTAATACACATGTGAGGGTATTTTTTCCACTGATCTTTACAGAGAGTGGAAGGGAGGGAGGAGGGGGAGAGAAAAACATTGATATAAAGGAGACATATTGACTGGTTAGCTCTCACAGGGGGATGAAACCTGCAACTGAGGTACTTGCCCTTGACCTGGAATTGAACCTGAGACTCTTTGGTCTGAGGGCGGCCATTCTAACCGCTGAGAAAACTGGCCAGGACAGTACCACAGCTTTTTTATCCACTTAGCTACTGATATGCACTTGGACTGTTTCCAAATCTTGGCTATTGTAAATAACACTGCTATGAACTTAGCAGAGTTACCTCAAAAAATAAAAACTGGAACTGCCTTATGACCCAGTAATTACACTTCTGGGAATTTATCTGAAGAAACCCAAAACACTAATTCGAAAGAATATTTGCTTCTTTTTTGTATTGAATTATTTGTCATTTATTACCAAGTTGTAGAAGTGGTGTGTTTTTTTATGTTCTGGGAAACAATCCTTTATCAGATACGCATTTTGTAAATTTTTTAGCAATGTCTTTTGATTAAAGTTTTCAATTTTGATGACGTCTAATATATCAGATTTTACGATTTTTGCTTTCTGCGGCCTAAGAAACCATTGATTATCCCAAAATTGCAAAGATATTTTGTTGTTTTATTCTGGAAACTTTACAATGTTAGCTTTTATTATTTTTTTTAATATATTTTATTGATTTTTTACAGAGAGGAAGAGAGAGGGATAGAGAGTTAGAAACATCGATGAGAGAGAAACATCGAACAGCTGCCTCTTGCACACCCCCTACTGGGGATGTGCCCACAACCAAGGTACATGCCCTTGACCGGAATCGAACCTGGGACCCTTGAGTCCGCAGGCCGACACTCTATCCACTGAGCCAAACCGGTTTCGGCACAATGTTAGCTTTTATTATTAGGTCTATGGTTCATTTCAAATTAATTTTTTAGTGAATGATGTAGTTTTTTACAGCATCATTTCAAAAAATAATGTCCTTGCTCCTTTGGCACTGATGTTGGAAACAAGTTGACTATATGAGTATGGATCAGTTCTGTTCCACTGATCTACCTGTTTCTTTTTCTGAATATATCACAAAGTCTTGATTACTGTAGTTTTATATTAAGTTATGAAGTCAGACTTTGTTCTTCAAACAAAAAGCCTGGTGAGATTTCGATTAGGATTACACTGAATCTATACATCAATCTGAAAATAATTGATATCACAACATTATTGATATTTCTAAGGAATAAACATGGCATCTCTTCCTATATATTGAGATCTTCTTTAATGACTTTAAGCAATGTTTTTCAGTTTTCAGTGTGGATATTTTACATACGTTGTGCCAAAGTTATTCCTAAGTATTTTATGTTTAATCCTGCTCCTGCAAGTAAAAATTTAAAAATTATTTTTCCAATTTTTGGTGCTAACATGTAAAAAAATACTTAAGTTTGTATGTTGACACTATGCCCAGCAACCTTGTTAAATTCATTTATTAGTCCTGATAGTTGTTTTGTAGATTCTTTAGGTTATCCTATGAATTAAACCATGTAAACTGAAAACAGAGAGTTTTGCTGATATCTTCAATCTGTATTTCTTTTATTTCTTTTTCTTCTCTTATTTTACCAGCTAGGATCTCCAAATCAATAATAATGAAAAGAGATCACAGTCTACACCCTTGCTTAGTTATCAATCTGAAGGTGAAACATTCAGCATTTCACCATTAAGTATGATGTTAGCTGTAAATTTTTCAGAGTCAATTTACCAGATTAAAGTTCACTTACATTCCTACTTTGCTTCAAAGTTTTATTATAAATGAATGTCTTATTTTGTCAAATGATTTTTCTACATTTATTTAATTCATCATATAATTTTTCTCCTTTATTCTGTGGTTCTGATGAGTTATGTAGATTAATTTTCAAATGCTTAGCTTTGCATTCCAGGGATAAACCCAACTTGTTTGTGATATATTAGCACTTCTTTGCAGTGTTTCCTTCTGTTTCATAGTATTTTGTTAAGATTTCTACTTTTAAAAATTCTTTTTTTGTGAGTGTTTCTTTGAATGGCACTGGGATTATGGTAGCTATGTAAAATGTGTTCTCAAAATCTGACAGACTTTGAGTAAGAGTGGTATTACTGCTTTCTTAATCTTTGATAGAATTTACTAGTGAAAACATCTGGGCTACAACTTACTGTATTTTCCATGTATAAGACACCCCCATGTATAAGACACCCCCCACTTTTCCAACCCAAAATTAAGAAATCAATATTTTAAACATTTTTGCTGGTTTTCCTCTTAAGGCCTTCTTTTGTGGCATCTTAAGGAGTTGTTCTTCCTGTTTTCTCTGCTGTCTGATCATACACTCAGTGGGAGGAGGTCCAAATTGTCTCTCTGCAGCTCTATGTCCATGATCTTTTGCATAGCTGATTACATTCAGTTTGAGTTTTGCAGAGTAAGATCATTGCTTACTGGTATTTAGTATCTTTTTATTTTTTGACATCTTTATGGGCTCAGAATGCTCTGGTCCCTGTTGCATCTATGCATTCTCCACTTCCACCTCCAATTACGGCATCAGTTGATGTCAGTAATAATAAGGCTCGTGATTAGAGGAGGCCTGTTTGACAAGGTATCGGCAGCTATGCACCTGAGCAGCTCCCTCCTTGGCTGATTTTGTGTGTAAGATGCCCCTCGATTTTCAGTCTAATGATTTTAGAAAAAAAAATAGCATCGTATACACAGAAAAATATGGTACTTTTAATAATCACTATGTCTCAGGCACTATGTAAGATATTTTATTTGCATTATTTCTCCTATCTATACTAATAAAAGGGTAATATGCTAATTAGACTGGATAGACCAGATGTCTTCCGGACATCCTTCCGGACGTCCTTTCAGACAAAGCCACAGTGGTGGAGGCCGAGGCAGAAGTGGTTAGGGGCAATCAGGCCAGCAGGGGAGAGCAGTTAGGGATGATCAGGCTGGCAGGGGAGAGCAGTTAGGGGCAAACAGGCTGGCAGGGGAGCAGTCAGTGCATCAGGCAGGCATGCAAAGTGGTAAGAGGCATTGTTGATGCTTTTATCTCTCCTCCCTTCTTCTCTGAAATCAAAAAAAAATTATATATATATATATATATATATATATATATATATATATATAGTTTATTTCTCTAAAATGTATTAAAATCCAATTTCAGACATGTCACTAAACTAATTTTTAAAAGAAGACACATTAGACAATAAAGTTAATTACAATTAATTATAATTAATATCACCCAGAGATTACAAAATATTCACTCCATCCAGTTTTTGTTTCAAACATCTGATTATACAATTGTGTTTACCTTATTTAACAAGTATGCTAAATAAGTCACTAAATATACTACTCCTTCACTAGTCATTTTCCAACATATAAAGGGCATGACGATTATGTATAATGTATTAGACAGTGCAGTGCTGATTAGGAAATAAATGAACCTCATTAAAAATCATATTTTTGCCGCACAAATCTAACATTTTTATTTGATCCGATACTGAAAACAAACAAACATCACAGATCTTTAGGTCCTTTATATTTCCCTAGTAACCCAAAAGAGGTAAATCACATTTGTTTCTCACGATGGGCTATTTCATTTCCTAATGGGTTTAGAGTATGAGTAAAAACCAAACACAAAGCAAACAGCAAACACGAATGGTACCAGGTACACAGACAAACTGACTGTGAATTGATTTTGCTATGTATGAAAACAACGTGAGAAAAAGAATCAGAGATATGATCCCAACATACATTTTCTAATATTATTTCCTTCATTTAGACTTAGCAAATAAGCAAAACAAGCTAGCTAGCTACCTGGTCTGTCTTTTAGCAACTCACCTTTTTCATTCATCTCATAAATGTGAATTAGGAATGCTGCAAGTTTCTCAGCACACAGGGCTAGGGAAAAATTAGGTTGACAGAGTTCAGTTTTGACAGTGTATCCAGCTGTTTATAACTTTTCATTTTTTCCATAAACCTAACTGGTATCAGTATATGTAAAGTTTCAACACTTCCAACTCGGAAATGCTTCACAGAAGAAAAATGCTTTCCTTGGAGTTTACAAATGCCATTTGGTCTAATTTTTCAGCAAGGGTTTGTCTAGTTAGATTATGAGATTTTTCCTGAAGAGCAACAGCAAGAGATTGTCTCCCATGCTGTCAGAAAAGTTATATTTTTGTTCCTTGGAAAAAACATATAATGTAATGGGCAAAATATCAAGTGGGTGGGGAGCCATTAGGCCATATAAACCTCTAGAGAGATCACTAAGAAAATGGAATTCTGAATAAGACATTACACTCATACACTTGGTTTCAAAATATAGTCCAAGCAGGCAGAGGGGGCTGCGTTTTATAGGAGTAGGACTCACATGAAAGGTTCCTGCCCAGACAGCAAATGACTGGGAGGGTCTGAGGGCTGACCAAAGTCAGGAATTATTTAGGGAAAACTGAATTTCAAACCCTGGAAAGACTAACTGCAAAAAAAAAAAAAAAAAAAAAGGAGCCCAGTGAGAGAAGGCAGGATCAACACTGAGACTGCACGGATGTAAGTTACAGCTGGTTCGGAAAGAGCACAGAACAAAGGAAGAGCATCTAGGATTATTTCTGCAAGTTTTCCTCCGCCTGAGTTTCTCATCGATCAGATGGGTGTGTCCATAAGAAGTGGCTTAAAAAGCTAAAAGCAAGACTTAAGATTCAAATCTTAACTGTGCACTTTACATTAGAGCAACTCCCGGCAATATAATTTTCCATTCCTTTATACTTTATTGACTACATACTTTTAGAGCAGCTCAACAGTGTCCTTAGGACCTCTATTTTAGGTAAGCCCGATGTTTTAAAAATCTATATTTAAAAACTACTACACTTTAAGCTAATAATGCCCCAATGACGCCATTATTATTATTATTTTTTTAACCAGGCTTCACTGGAGGACTGCATTATATTTCACACTCAAAGCATTTGTTTCAGGTATCCATTCATCATGAGTTCAGGTATCCAATTACTTAATGTGCTGATTAAGAGCAGGAACTGGGGAGTCAGGCTCAAATCCCAGGTTCACCAGTTACTACTGTGTGACCTTGGACAAGCGATGAAACCTTTTGGAAATCACTTTCCTCTACTGTACAACGGGGGAAAGAGTGATACCTACCACTCCTGGTTGTTGTGAGAATGAGCGCTATATGAAGCATTTTAGAATAGTGTCTAGCCAGAGGTGGTGATGGTAAGAACCAGTTGCTGCTGCTGCTATGCTATGATAATACAAATAATACTGATTTTTTTTTTATTTTTACTGGATTTGAAAATGTTCTATTTCAAGAAATTAAAAAAAAAAAAAAAGCATGAGGCCCTGCCCATTTCAACTTCTGACAGATTCCTTCCTAAAAGAAAGTGAAATGATATGGCCTGCAGTCAAGTTTAATGACTAAGATGGTATCTACAAATCCATGATGATTTGGAAAAGGGATGACTATGTTATAACTCAAAGTTACTACAGTAGTCCCCTCTTACCCATAGTTTCACTTTCCACAATTTTAGTTAACCCCAGTCAACCAATATCTGAAAATATTAGATGGGAAATTCCAAAAAGAAACAATTCATAAGTTTTAAATTGCCTGTCACTCAAGTATCTCACTTCGTTTCATCACATAGGCACTATATCATCTCACATCATCACAAGGGTAGGTGCAGTACAATAAGATATTTTGAAAGAGAGACCACATTCACATAACTTTTTTTATAGGACTAGAAGCCCGATGCACGAAGATTCGTGCAAGAATGGGCTTTCCTTCTCCTGGCTGCCAGCACAGCCTTTGCTCTGGCCCGTGCTGCCTTTCTGCCTTCCCATCCTGCCCAGAGGCCCAGAGTGGCTGGGGTGGTGCCTGTATATGCAAATTAATCCACCATCTTTGTTGGGTTAATTGGTATACTCACTCCTGATTGTCTGGTGGGCATCACGAAGATACGGTCAATTTGCATCTTATTCTTTTATTAGTGTAGATATTGTTACAACTGTCCTATTGTTAGTTATTGTTATTAATATCTTACTGTTCCTAATTCATAAATTATACTTTACCATATGTATGTATGTACAGGGAAAAACATAGTATATATACAGGTTCAGTTCTATCCACCCTGGGTCTTAGAATGTACCCTCCATGGAGAGGGGGGGCTACTGTGTCTCAATTGCCGGGATGTTCCTGAAAATAACTGAGCAAGTTGTAAATGCCTGCCTCAAATATACCATGGTAGCATCAGATGTGTTGCAGAAACTCAACTCAGATTTTCCTAGCTCTCTTATCATCACCTCCTTCCTTGAATACCATGGCCAATTCTCTCTGTGAAAATCCCTGTGAACAGCACTGTGGGCATCCCCACAATGGCATGGAAACCCACAAGGTGACAAAGCCAAAATGGCGGTCTCTGGCAAAGCGAGCAAGGATGCTGCTTTTCGGGTGTCACAGGCCCACAGGCCATGGGAGGAGCCTGTCATGGGGCTGCAAGTTTCTCACTGTCTCAGAATTTTTAGACCATCAGCTCTGTAGGTTTTTATTTATAGCTTTTCTGCTGTTTCCCCAAACTCCCAAATTCAGTTTCCTCATATAGCCATTAAAAATAATTACAAAAATTTAGGTGTTTTTGCAGTTTATATAAAACTCTTTGTTCCTTAAGCAAATTCCAGATAATTTTGTCACGAATGGGATCAGTTATAAATAAATGTGCACATACTGAAATTGTGCAAGATGAATATTATTCAGCTGCATTTACGTTGGGCCTTTACCAGCCTCCACCTCCAAGTTCTATTTCACATTGAAATAACTGACAGAGTACATAGAAGATTCAGTCCACACAGTTTTAAAGTCTTACCAATGACCTTGGGATCAGTTGCTGAGCTTGGGTGGGGGTGGTGTAGGGATGGAAAATGGACAAGAAAGTTGACTTTTTCTATGTTCATGTTTATAACCAGTTATCTATAAGCATGTAAGAAACTTAAATGGGAAAAATAAGATTTAGAAAAAGGAAATACAACAAAAACGAGAAGTCCTCCTTATATCATATTTTGCTGGTAATCACTGCTGATTAACCTAAGGGCAGCAATAAGAGCTTGGATCCCAACATTTCTAAAGTGGTCTATACCTATAATATTTAAAGGAAAAAGTAAATTGATTTCACGGATTAGCTTAAAAAATATTGTTAGGTATTATTTACAATAGCTAAAATCTGGAAACAGCCCAAGTGCCCATCAATAGATGAGTGGATAAAAAAATCTGTGGCACATTTATATCATGGAATACTATGCAGATGTAAAAAAGAAGAATCTCTTATCCTTTGGGACAGCCTGGAGGGACCTGGAGAGTAGTATGCTAAGTGAAATAAGCCAATCAGAGAAAGATAAATATCCCATGATTTCACTTATATATGGAATCTAATGAACAAAATAATCTGACAAAATAGATCCAGAGACATGGAAGTATGCAACAGAATGAAGATTCTTGGAGGGGAAGAAGGGGAGAGAAGAGATCAACCAAAGAACTTATATGCATATATATAGATAACTCATGGACGCAGACAATAGTGGGGTGAAGGCCTGGGAGGGGAAGGGTGTGGGGGAGAGGGTCAACGGGGAGGGGGGGAGGGGGACTATCTGTAATACTTTCAACAATAAAGATACATTTTTTAAAAAGTATTGTTAGGTTAGCAGTGTTGCTATTGCTGGGAAAACCAAGTTCCAAACTTTCTCTACTACCTACATGCCAGCACTGTCCAATACAGTGGTCACTAGCCACCAGTGGCTATGGAGTGTTTAGCATGTGACTAGTCCAAATGGTGATACGCTTTTGGTTATAATGGTTTAAATAAAACACTATTAATGCTCATTTGACTTCTCTTTACGTTTTTTATGTGGCTACTAGAAATTTTCAACTTCTTGATGAAGTCTGTGCTACATTTTTCTGGGACAGCAGTGGGATAAGGCAATCAGAAAAGAGAGAGTGGGGAAGAAAGGTCTCAGAGCAGGCAGGCATGGAACAATAAGTACAAGGAATTACTGCAGAACAGTCCTTGTCCCAGATATCCCAGTCCTCAAAGTGACAAAGAAACCTTGATGCAGAAAACCTATATATTGCTAGCTGTGCTTTTAGTAGACACATCTTTTACAATAATCAAGAAACATTTATTAAATGATATCCGTAGCTTTGAGCTGATAACAAATGAATTGCACAGCGAAGGGGGTATGCATACAAATTATCACTTGCTGGTAGCTAGTACGGGGTGTGGTATAGGGGACAAGTGACACAGTCACAATCATCACCCCTCCCAGCTACAATTCACAACCACTTGGCAAATGGTCTAGTTCAGTACTGGCAAACTATGGAATGCAAATCAAATCCAGTCATCACCTGTTGTTTTTTTTAAATAGTTTTATTGGAACACAGCTATGGCCATTTGTTTACATATTACCCACAGCTACATTAAAAAAAAAAGTCTAAGGTCAACACTAAAATAAGAGTGCTCTTTTGAAATTAGATGTATTTCCTCTGCTTAAAATTCCATCTTACTTAGAATAGGGAGCATAAAACCAGTCCTTCCCACCCCCCCGACCTCATAGCAATCAGCAACATGCTCTTCTTGCTGCTCCTAGAATGCACCAAACAAACTCTGACATCATGCTTTTGCCTTTACTGAACCCCCTAAAAGGTTGTTAACCTAAGGATCTATCAAGTTTCCTCCTTCACCTCCTTTGGGTTTTGTGTATATGTCAATGACCACTGGATATAAAATAGCAACCTCCTTCCATTTCCTGCTTTCTATTTCTGTATGGCATTATCATTAACTGGCCTACCATATATCTCACTTCAATGTAGCTCTTTTTTCTCCAACTAGAAAGAAGCTCCAACAGGTCAGGAATAGGATTTTTTGTGTTTTCTTACTGCTATATCCTTAGCATCTAGAATGGCCCATACTATATATTAAAAGGATAATATGCAAATTGACCAAACAGCAGAACGACCGGCCACTATGACACACACTGACCACCAGGGGGCAGACGCTCAATGCAGGAGCTGCCCTCTGGTGGTCAGTGTGCTCCCACAGGAGGAGTGCTGCTCAGCCAGAAGCCTGGCTCATGGCAGGAGTCTTTCCCGCCTCTGCAACACCACTAAGGATGTCCAACTGACAGCTTTGGCCCACTCCAGAGCAGGCCTAAGCTGTCAGTTGGACATCCCCTGAGGGCTCCCAGACTGCAAGAGGATGCAGGCCAGGCTGAGGGACCCCCAGAATGCACACATTTCGTGCACCAGGCCTCTAGTATATACATAAAAACGTGACTGAGGAGTCCATTATCATTGTAATTGCATATAAGATAGTGAAATGTAGGCAAGATGTGATTCCTGCCTTAAGCAGTAAGAAATATAATTAAATAATAAAAAATGAATGTATCAAACCCTGGTTGGTGTGGCTCAATTGGTTAGGCATCACCCATGCACCAGGAGGTTGCCTCTTCAACTCCTGGTTAAGGACACATGCCCAGGTTTCAGCTCCATCCCCAGGAGGGAGCAAGCAGGAGGCAGCTTATTAATGTTGGGCTCTCACGTAGATGTTTCTCTTTCCCTCTCCCTTTCTTTCTCTCTAAAAATCAATAAGCTATTCTTTAAAAAACAACAATGCATTGACATAAAGTAATAGATAAATGGGAATCTTATATAATAAAAGGCTAATATGCAAATTGTCCCCTAAGGAGTTCGACAGCGAAACCGGGAGTTTGATCGCTTGCTATGATGTGCACTGACCACCAGGGGGTGGTGCGAAACATGGCAGATGACCAGCGGCGGTGGTGGGGTGCTGAGGGAGCGAGGGAAGGAGGAGGTGGGGAGGCCGGTAGGTGGGGAACCTGGTCAGCCTGATCTCTGGCCAGGCCTAGCGACCCTACCCATGTACGAATTTTGTGCACTGGGCCTCTAGTAATTATATATCTTTCTTTTCTTCCTTCCTTCCTATTCTTATACATCT
Organism: Eptesicus fuscus; assembly: GCF_027574615.1. NCBI lineage: Eukaryota > Metazoa > Chordata > Mammalia > Chiroptera > Vespertilionidae > Eptesicus > Eptesicus fuscus. The sequence continues at coordinate 74,452,977 of NC_072481.1, forward strand.
GTCCATCAACCTAACAATCCACCTACCCAGTAGCAAAAACACTTTTAATAAGGGAAGCATGAACGGTCTGAGGAAACTCGAGCTCTGATTAATGTTGAAATGATTTTCAGAAATTTATTGTATAAACAGGAGCAAAACAATTGTCCACAGTGAGAACTGGAGGAAGGAAGATGACTCAGAATTTATGATGACCTAGCTCAATGGTTTTTAAACTTGATTTAGCAAATTTTTTTTTCTAAAAGGAATTTTATAGCACTCAAATATGTAATTTAAAAGAGCAGGGTGAAGTCTCCTCTTTCTGAGAAGCCTAGAGACATTACCTTTCTTTCCCCTATGACGTCAGAAGTATCTTCATATTTAATTAAGGCAACTTGAAAGTGACCAACTTCTAAAAATGGGACCCGAGTTTTCACCATTTTTATAATTTAAAAAAATTACAAAAACTTGGGGAAAATTAAGAAAGTAAGAATTGGGAAATCTGGCTTGATAAAATTAAAAAACTTTGCCCATCAACAAACATCATAGATGATGCAATAGACTCATTTTCTAATAAAGAGATATCCATGCTCAGCTCAGCTGCACCTCTAGACTCACCTTAGCTATTTGTCTTTTTTTTAATTAAATAGAAGCCAAGATAAATGAAAATGTAGACATCAGCAGCAGTAACCCGATAAAGAACCAGATACCAGTGCTGCTGACATCGCAGATAGAGAGCCAGGCATGAAAATGAGCTCTTCATTCAGTCTGACTGCAAGGAATGCTCCCAGAACAATCCTTATACAATTTCCCTTCCTGTTCTTCACTTCCTATTGCTAATATTTAGACATTTGCTTCTGAAAGACAGAGAGGTCCACTTTTCTGTTGAATAGTTCAGTTGCTTATCATCATTTGAACCCACTTGAAAAGAAGAGTGATAAATCATTATTACCATCAATCAGGGGGGGAAAGCAATCAGGCAATATATCAGTATCATCCAACAAAGACTGTGACTTAAAGTGATATGTAGTAAAGGGATATGTTTACACAGAGTTTTGAGGTCTTATATTGTATTGATTGCTTTAATCAAAGAAATACAAAGACATATAGATTTTACCACATTTATATTGTACCTAAACAAATAATTTTATTTTTCTTGACTTAAAAAGTCAAACTGAATGAAATGTTTCTCCATGATTCTTAATTTGTGTGTCACAGGCCTTCTGCCAGAGGGTGCTCTAAGAACCAGCAGCATTACATGCAAGACTATATATAACTTTATCTTGGGCTTCAACCATCAGCAAAGGTTTAGATATTAATTACCTACAAGCTTAAGGTAATTCTGTTGGGTTAAATGTGAAACTAGGTATGATAAAAATGTAAGGATTACAGCATAATATGAAGTTACCAATACTCAACAACAATAGAGTAGTTATCCTACTACTCTAGCTGCAGCCTAGTTTCTTATCCTAAAAACCCTAGTCAAATAGCTTTACTCTAAATTATCAAGTAATATGCGTTTATATTTTCAGAATCAGTTCACCAAGAAATAAAACTTTTCATTGATGGTAAACTGACAAACATAATGCCTAATTCTAAATGGCACAATATTTCTTCTTTAGTTTTCTTGAGCCAAAAATATACTAACAGCCAAATTTCAAAACTAAAAAAACAATTTAAGGATGGAAACTTAGAAATAGCAAGTAGGGCCAATTATTGTTCTCTTCGAGTGAAATTGTCTTTTTTTTTTTTTTGTATATATTTTTTAGAGAGCTTTCAAAACAGAAGTAACACCATGATGAGCTGATTCAATTAAGTCCCACTCTGATGCTAGGTTAAGAATCCAAGTCCTCAAACATGGTTCTCCTATTTCACATCAAGATATCCTTTAAACAACTCATGGAAATTAGTGTTCAGGAAAAAGTTCAAGAGTACAAACAACTGCCCTCTGTTCTCGGATTCAAGTCCTAAGTCAACAAAAGCTTCATTTACATTTCCTGCCATCTATGCACAGTGGCCTTAATGCTATTAATAAACCATTGTCTTTGATCAATAGTATGTAAAATACACATCCAACCACTTCTTCAGAAAATGATCCCAGATCACCATAAAACTGAGTAGAAGGTGTGTAGAAAACATTCAGACATAGGTTGGAATGGGTATAGTCTTATATCAATACTACAGGAAAGTAAGACTGAAGAGGTGGAAAGGGGAGAGAAAGAAGATGAGGTGGGACAGGAGGAGAAAGAAGAGGAAAAGGAGCAGAAGAAAAAAATCTTTTGCACACAGGTATACTATGATTTACACATAAATGTCAGTGAATGATAAAATGTAGCATAATACTAGTAAAATAATTCAAGCTAAAATAGTTAAGTGTCACTTGTCACAAATAATATGTTACTCAGCATTTTAAAAATATATTACAGCATCCATTAGTAGTTAGATTTTGGTAAATTTAATCTTGTGGTAGATGATGGATGGTTCTATAAATGGAATATCAACATTAAGTATCAAAAGCAATAGTCTTCATCCAACAATTTGACTTTCTCTATCTCTCAATAAATAAATAAAATATAGGAAAAACACCCTATCTGTAGGAAATGATTCATTTTAGTTTAAAAAACAAACTACTCTGGTTTATAACTCCATAATGTTTTTCCTTTTTCCCCCCAATATTTTTATTAATTTAAGAGTAGAAGGGAGAGGGGGAGAGAGAGAAACATCAATGTTGAGAGAGAATCATTGATTAGTTGCCTCCAGCAGGCCCCTCCCTGCATCACCCTCCCACTGGGGATCAAGCCTGAAACCTGGGCATATGCCCTGACCTGCCCTGACCGGGGATCGAACCTTGAACTCCTAGTTCATAGGTCATTGCTCAACCACTGAGACAAGCTGGCCGGGCTTCTTTATTCTTAAAATGTTTTTGTCTTTTCTTTCAACTGGGCTATAAATGCCTTGAGGGTAGCAACTGTGTGTTCTTTCTCTGTCATTGCTGTTCAGTACTCATTATTAGTAAGGTAAAAGTCAAGTAAGATGGCCAATGAGCAACAGATACTGTTTGTGTAAGTGGTTAGATTATGAAACTGGATGGCAATTCTAAATGTCTCTTCAAATACCCATAAGGAATTTTTATTTTATAATGTAGATCTTTATAATAAATGAATTCCTAGCAGAATGCTACTGCTTTATATCATTGTTTTAATGTATTTCAAAATACGTGCCCCCAAAATAAAAGAATGAGCTCTTGAAAATTAAAATTCTGATTGCTAAGAAATACTTAAGGAAAGGGTTAGAAGATAGAATAAAAATTTCCCATAATCTAAGAACAAAGAAAGATAAAAATGTGAAAGAAAGATATGAGATGCAGAGGATCAAGTCAGGAGATCCAACATCTGATTGACAGGATTTCCATTAAGAAGGTGTAGAGAAAACCTAAGAAAAACATTAAAGTAATAAAAGAAAATCTCCCAGGTTCACAAGAGATGTAGTTTCCCGATTACTCCAAGTACTACTCAGAATTAATAAGACACAAACATCATTATGAAATTAGAGAACACCAAGATTAAAAGAGACTCAAAAGTTTAATGAAAGAAAACAACATTGAAACTAGAAAGAAAACTCAATTTTTTCTAAGGTTCATTATTTCTTCTCCCATCAAGAAAAAACACACACACAAAAAAAAAAACAAAGATCAAACACTTCAAAGTTAACAAATTGTATAAGAAAGTTATGGTCCAATTTTGGAGCAAACTGAATGTTGTATGGTTTCAATGAGTTGATAAAATTAAGTAAGGAGTCTGCATTTGACCTTTCATAGAGAGACACAGAGATTATGAAATTGCAAGGGAATATAATCAGAGCATCTTAACTGGCCTTGTAATGAACATTATTTGCATAGATATAGCATAAATACTGGTTTTCAATGTTTAGTTATCAACCTAAACACTTAACATAGAAGACTTCAAAATAGTTACAGAATATAATTGTTAACCTTAGCAATGTGAAAACAAAGTATATTTTATACATGTTGGAGAGTAGAAAGCTATAGAGCCCTAAAGGAAAAGAGAATATCTTGAAGTAGATTTTTAAATACACTATTGTAAAGTTATCCAAAGAAATCAGTACAGTTTTTTTTAAGTGATATACGTGTTAAAAATTTGTATTGAGGAAAATTATCAGACACAGATACATTCATGTCCATTGCAATTGGTATTGGGATTGTGTTTGCTTTTCTTTCTGTTTACATTTGATTCAAATTCACTATATTAATAATTTACAATTAAAAATCAAGGAAAAAATAACATGTGATATATTAGTCTTGTTGATAGAAGGCATTACAAGAAACATATGAAATACCATTCGGGGCCATATTGTGCAGAAGACAGACTGTGGCATTTAACTTACAGGCCAGATAAGATAATGCTCATCTTGGTAGTCTATCCCACAGTGATTTCTGAGGATCACGAAGACCCATTTTGGCACGCGTGCATCTTTAGAGTGTCTCTGTACTAGACATGTACTTACTCATTTCAAATTAAGAGGAAACTGATGCAATGACTCTGACAGAGGGACCTCCTCAAAATGCTGGCCCTGGTGGAATGGGAACAACTGAAAGAGCTTATCTCCCCATTTCTTTTCAAACTCTTTTATTCTTCAATACGAAATGGTTTTCCTCTACTCCCATCTACCTATACTTTGAAGGACTTTTCTTCCCAAGATTCAGGCCACTTTATACATATTATCTTAATTGTCCTAGTGTGAAGAAATCATTTTGCAACTCCATGAAGAGTGGACAAGTGAGCACCATTAATCTCCCTTTTTTAAATGGACAAACAGGTAAAGAAATTAGTGACATCACAATGAAGTAGCATCAAAATTCCTATCTTCTGACTGACTTCCTAGACCACTTCTTTTTGAGCCCCAGCAAAGTTATTTCATGACATTTTAATGATTACTGGAGGAGTTTACAAATTCAGACCAGAACAGTTACACACAGCCCAGAGTACATGGTCCTAATGGATTTCCAGCATCATGCCGTGAAACTGCTTCTCAGAATGTTTTCTCATTAACTTCCTGAGTATTTCGTGAACTCATCTGAACACAGGAGGATAGTAAACTTACACAGGATAAGGAAAAGATTAAAAATTTAGTAATGAAAGTATATAAACATAATTGAAAATAACTGTATTCAGGTTTCAGGATTTACTGAGTATTTGCCCTTCTAAAGATTCTGAGGATTAAAAATTTCAAGGGAAAACAACAAAACTCAAATGAATAATGGTTGTGTGTGTGTGTGTGTGTGTGTGTGTGTGTGTGTGTGTGTGTGTGTGTGTGTTTTACATTGGGAAATGTTTCCTGTAAACAGAATTGTAAGGGATGGAAGAACAAAAGGGGGTTGAGAACAGTGTCTGTAAGGAGGGTCCTCACTAATTAAGCATGAAGTCACCTGGGGTGTGGAGGCACTGGCTGACCCTGTCTATCCAAGTGTCAAGAGTGCCCTGGAAGAGTAGGTCCTCCCTGCAATTGAGCCAACTTGCCCATGTAGAAAGTAGAGTCTGGGAACTATCCCCAAGAGAATAGAGCTTTGCTTACATTCCTACTAGCAAGCAGACGGGAAGCATTCTCAGCCTGACAAAGAGGCAAGCAGAAGCCAAGGCTAAAAGTAGATTGCGTTTCTTAGGTTCTAACATTGAAAGAACGGAAACCATATGGGGATTACTTTATTATTCAACTGAAGCCTTCAGGTGGCTTTAAATTAAAAGGAATATTGTCAACCATATCCCTGAGCTTTTTTTTCGTTGTTGTTCTCTTTTCCATCCCCTCTTCCTCTTTTCAAAGTTTACAAGCTCTGTGATTTAGTAGTGGAAATTCCCTAAATATAAATTAAGCATTATGTCCACCCAAGAAATTCTTCCTGGCACTCAACCAGTAGTCTGGCATTAAAATCTCTCATATGACTCTTGGGAGTGTAAGTTAACGTGTGTGTGTGTGTGTGTGTGTGTGTGTGTGTGTGTGTGTGTGTGGTGTGTACACAATGATTTTTTCTTCTTTAGAATTATCCTGTACTATGGAAAGATATTTGTTGCAAAGTATACACTCTGTGTATACTAAAGAAATGTAGTGACTATAACTGAAATGTAAGTCATGCCTCTAAGAAATTAGACCCAGTTTTTGTGCAACAGTAACTATCAGATTTCCTGCCACCATCATAACTGAATATCCCCTCCACAGCCCAGGCATCTAGGCTTAATTCCACCAACCCTAAAGAGATAATAATGGTGACTGCATTAGTCAGGGCAGGCTAATGTACAGCAGACAGACCACTGCACTACCACACCCAAATCCTAATGACTTGTAAGCACCAAAGCCATCTTCTTGCTCACACTATGTGCTCACCCTGGTCAGGAGATGTTTCCATCAGGGTCCCTACGAGATAAGACTGTACAGGCTCCATCTCAGTGTGTGTTTCCATCAAGGTAGGAGGAAGGTAATGAAGCCAACTCCACAGAGACTCTTACACTTCAACTGGGAGGCAACGTAAATGACCTCTGCTCGCGTTTCATGGGCCAAAGCCAGTCACTTGGTCATGCCTAAACTCAAAGGGGAAAGGAAGTATGACTGTCCTATGTGTCCCCAGGCAGGGCAGTTGATACAATCGTGATGATCTCTGATGACCAGAGGAATTTTACAAAGGCTTTAAAGAACAAAAAACCTTCTAGAACCCATAAAACTATCATTTACTTCTTGAGGTTCATAGATCACACCTTATTCTTGTTTATATTCCTAACCCCGAGGACAGGAAACTCAATTTGGGCTTGACAAAACTACAGAAAGAGAGTGGATAATGTATCTATGATAGTTCCTACTACTTTACACCCCAGGGTTAATTTGGCAAGTTAAGTAAAAACTTTCTTTTTTGCTGTTAATAACACAGACAGCAATAAATGAATGAATGATACCATCTATGTGCTTCAAGTACTTCCCAGGTTCTCCACGGGCCAGGAAAGTGATGCTCAGTCTTGAATAAGCTTGTTAAGACAGAAATTCACAAGGATATAAAGAAAGAATTTCCTTGGTACTCTTTTAAAGAAGACCAAAAGAATATTTTATTACTTACCTACCCTTAATGCAGATGCAAAATTTCTTACTATTAAATACTCAGGTTCAGGGTATTCCATTTTAATACGAATAAGTATCTTTACTTAGTACATACAGAAAACCAAAAAGAATGTCTGCATAAATCTTGCTTTCCCAAGAATCAGTCCAAAGAATTTGTTATCTAAGAGAGAAGCTGAAGGTCAAATAAGAAAGAATACATAGAAGTGGAACCTTATTTTCTCTAGCTCAGAAATACTTCCCGAGCATTCCTTCTCTGGTACATTAACCCTGCCCCACACCCTGAACTTTAAAATGGAAGAGTAAAGGAAATTTATTGGAAGGAGACTCAGGAGGCTTTTAGTCATGTTAGAATACTGCTTACTGTTCAACTAGATACATGGAGAGACTTAAATAAAAAATCCCTGCCAAACAGTATCTGTACAAGAAACCAGCTGTTGTTATTTATGGTCACACAGGACTCCAAACTCTATTATCTGAGCTCAGAGAACTACTCTAGCAACAATTGCATGGGCTTTGAAGCATTTCAGGCTGCAGAACAGGCCCTTGTTTTACAGAGAAGTGCTAAGACAGTTTCTTCTAAGAACTCTAAAAGCTACCAAACCTGAACAAGGGGGGGGGGGGAACCTCATCCTAATGTAGACTCAGCTTCTAAATTACTTTCCTTCCCCCTGTCATTCCCAAGACTAGGCACTCCCTTTCACCCCCATCCCCGCTTCTCCATGCTCATCCTCAATGACTGACACCATCCCTTGAAATAGGACCAGATGCTGATGATCCCAATTTAGCACTATATTTCGGTGGTGAAGCTTAAATGAATTCATATACCTCCATCCTAAAGTGCCGTTCAGTACAATCATCTCACTTGAAAGGTTTAGAAGCATTCATTTTTTTATTTTTTTATCAACATCAATAACTGACTGAGAACTGTAGACCTACAGGAAAGAAGCTCGACTGCTGGCTTTTAAGTATTGACAAGGACTAGTGTAAAATCAACAGTTAAGGTAGCAGTCAACTGACATTTAATGAGTGTTTTCTAATCACTGTGTTAAGACCTCTATAATCTCATTTAAACCTTAAAACAACCCTATGAGTTGTGCCTAGTCACTTCCTTCCAAAGAGGACAGTATGAAAAGGCGGAGAGAAGAGTAACTTTACAGTGGGGAAACCTGGCAAACATGACCTCAGCCAGGTGATCAAGGTCAACAGCAACAGTGATAAGTCAGGTGGACACTATAAATCCTTGGTATGAAGTGTTGAGAATGGTAGTGCAACTTTGTGGTCTTCTCTCAAACACCTACAACCCAGTCTAATCATGAGAAAGAACGTCAAATAAATCCCAAATGAGGGACATTCTATAAAACGCTCCCCAGTAATCCTCAAAACTGTCACAGTCATCAAAAACAAGTCTGAGGAACAGATGTGAGGATTCTAAGTAGACCTGACAACTAAATGCACTGTGGTATCCAGGATGAGAATCCTGGAACAGAGAAAGGACATGAGGGTGAAACCTGTGAAATCCAAATAAACTTTAAAGTTTAGTTAATAATAAAGTACCAATGTCAGCTCCTTAGTTTAAACAAACATTCCATAGTAAGGTGATGTGGTAACAATGAGGAAAACCAGGTGACAGGTACACTCTTTCCACCTTCGCGACTTTTCTGTTAATCTAAAACTATCCTACAATAAAGTTTATTTAAAAACCCCTCTGAGTATGGTGCTATTATCTCCCTTGTGGAGATGGAAAACTATAGGTTAAATAGCTTCTCAAACTTACAGGCTAAAAAAGAACTAAAGAACTTAGATATGTTCATTTCACATTTAAGCAACCAGTGGACTAGGGCTGTAATATAAGCCCTATAAACAACATCTATGAAAACAATTTTACCCCAGACACATGCTGAGAAAGTTAAACTAAAGAAATTTATTTCCTCATGACAATGCACTTTTATTTTAGCACACACTTTAACAGAAAGGGGCTATAACATTACTTCTAAATGTTTCACTTTTATTTTTTTGCCCTAGCCAGTTTTGCTCAGTGGATAGAGCGTTGGCCTGTGGACTGAAGGGTCCCGGGTTCGATTCTGGTCAAGGGCATGTACCTTGGTTGGGTTGCAGGCTCCTCCCTGGCTCGGTTCCTAGTCAGGGCATGTGCAGGAAGCAACCAATCGATGTGTTTCTCTCACATCGATATTTCTCTCTGTATTTCCCTCTTTCACTCTCTATAAAAATCAATGGAAAATTAACCTCGGGTAAGGATTAAAAATAATAAATATTTCATCTTTATTTTCATCACTAATTTCAATTACTCAGACAGTGTCATGTGATGATTACATCTAAACAAAATTAACTTAAGATTTTTGCCAAAACGTCAATGTTTCAACATTCCATAAGAGAGAAGGGCATTAGCCAATGGAGACTTCACTCCATAATCCTCACTGTTACAACTAGGCTTACTTGTTACCACCCACACCTTCTCTCCGAACGCTGGGTATTTTGGTGCCGGTGAGTTCAGCCTGTTGCTTTAACAGGATGAGAGGGTTACAAGCTAGGGTGCCCTTCAAGAGGAAATGACATCAACGTAAGGAAAGATTAGCACACACTTTGGGTTTTTTCAGATTCTGAGAGATATAAGATCAGCTGTGGCTGCTCCAAAAACTTAAAGAAAACTAAATGCCCTCTAAAATATAAATTCTAACAATATTATCTACTAAACCACTGTTTCCCACAATGTGAAGCCAACCCCTCTGGGAAAACTCCAATATCCTCCCAGAAAGGCTCAAGCAGTCCAAGATATATTCTTTTTTTTCCTTGGGATTTGCCAAAATCAGACAGTAGGACTCAACAGCTATTTATAAATACTGTACTTAATATATTGTCCCCCGTGAGAATATAAAGTGGAAGTGATCCAGCAAGTAAGAAAACTGACTGCCTTCTGTGAGTGATTAGATTAGCTTGCCTAAAGACATGTTTCTCTCAATCTTATTCTATTTACAAGTCTTTTTTTTTTTTAAGGGCAAGTGATTCCTTGAATTGTTGATTTATTTTATCACTCCGGGCTTGTCTCAGGAGTAGCTACCCCCTTTATACTTCAAGCTATCCCAAGGCAGTTCTTTAATGGCATCATATCTGTTTTAATGGAAGAAAAGGATAAAGAGAAAAAAGTAGAAGTAAATATGACACATTTTCCCACAATAGCACAGCAAAACTGCAATAGAGAAACAGATGAACCTAACTTTCCCCATTCATTGGACAATGGAATCAGAACCAAATCCAAAGTTTAACTTCTTCCCTTCACCAGTGGGAAAGAAATGAACCAAGTTCAAGAAGTCATAATTATTCCCCCAGACACACACACACATACACACCACAAACAACTTGGCAAATTGATACTCATCTAAAATAAACCCTTCTTCGCAAGAATCTGTGTTATTTTTATAGCTGAACTCATGAAAATCTTTTCATTTTACAGCCCTGGGAGGTTTAGGCTGGAATTTTTAATTTCTAATCTCATACCAGTGTGAGAGGCCATGTGGAAGCTACCCTGCTAGGATCATTGTGGTGAGACAGACTGCACATCAGAAGACTGCCCTTTGGGTAGATTCTTGGGGGCTCAGAGAAGCACTTAAGCCTCTAGATGAGTATCTCCAAGTCAGCCTGAATCCTGATCCTCCTCCAGTCAGACATCCCTAATCTAAACCTCCTATTTATATCCACCACAGTCTCAACATTCCAGATGGACGGACACTGAATTCATTACACTAATCTCCCACCCTTCAAATCCTGTCCTAACTCCCCAAAGGACACCTGCTGAACATTAAACCCAGATTGAGTTTCAAAGCCCAAAACCTGCAAAATAAGGAGAGGTTAGATTTTTCAAAGCTCTTGCCGATAAGCTTTTTCATGTTCTTTCAAGTTTTCATGAATGGTGTCAAGTTCTCCCAATGATTCTCCTATCTGCTTTTGGCTCTCCAGGCATCTGAAGTTGCCAACAATCCACATGGTAGGAAAAGTTTAGCCATGTGAGACAGCATGGGGCAGATAAAACACATATGCAAAAAATGAAGCAAAGGGTTACTGTTTATTCTTAATACTTACATGTCCATATTAGATTTTTCATATCAGTATTAACTGTTAGTAAAGCCACATACATCAGCATATCAAATAGAACTGATCTAGCCATTTGCCATGTGAAAAACACATAGCAACATGACAGAGCCTTGTATAGTGCCTGGCATACACAGACATACATATATTGTTTAATCAATCAGTAGTGTTTGACATTTGCTAAACAGTCATCCATTGAAAAAATGAAAAAGCTCCTTCCCTTCCTGGTCTTCACAGAGATTTCTAGATAACCTTTATGCTTAAAAATGCCATTTCCATGACTGTTCTAGGCTGTAATTAATGTGCAAGTAATACATACAAATATTAGAAAATTGTTAAGAACAGATAAAATAAATACATTTAATTACTCTCAAATCACCTAGAGATAATAATTCTTTTTTTTTCAATCTTCTCCCAAGAATATATTTTATTGATTTGAGAGAGAGAGAGAGAGAGAGAGAGAGAGAGAGAGAGAGAGATTAATTGGTTGCCTCCTTTATGTGCCCCGACCCAGGATAGAACCCACAACCTTTTGGTGTATGGGACAATGCTCCAACTAACCAAGCCATCCCACCAGGGTGAAATAATAACTTTTATGTTTGTTTATACATAATCTTCCAAATATTTTCAATGCCTACCCATTCATATATACATGGAACACAGTTGTTTTTAAAAAAATAGGATTATACCTATAACATTGTTTTAATGCCTCATTTGGTATTTTATTGTATACTAGAGGCCCGATGCACAGAATTCGTACAAGAGTAGGCCTTTGCAGGCACGGCTACCGTGATCCCTCCCTCGCAGTCACGGTGGCTATAGCCCCAGCTTCATCCCAGAAGGATGTCCAGTCTAATTAGCATATTATGCTTTTATTATTATAGATTTATACTATAATTTATTTTATCACCTTACTACTGTTTAGACATTTATAATATAACTAGAGGCCCAGCACATGAAATCACGCGCAGTTGGGTCCCTAGGCCTAGCCTGCAATCAGGGCCATGTTCTGTCCATTCACCAGTCCCCAGTTCCACCCCGCCATCACCACCAATTGATTGGAGCCTGAGGGCCAGGAGGAGGGACCAAGAGGTCTGTCTTCCTCCCGCTCATCAGTCCCCAGTTCCTGCCCATCACCACCACCAATTGATCAGAGCCTGAGGGCCGGAGGGAGAGACTAAGAGGTCTGCCTTCTGCCTGCTCACCACCGATTGACCAGGGTCTGGATGCTCTGATTGGGATGTTGGGGGCAATCCGGCCCGGATCAGGCCGATTCGCTGGCCGCAGTGGGTGTCATAGTGACCGGTCGTTAGGTCATTATGGTCGTGACGGCATTACTGTCTCTGGCTTTTTATATAGAGAGATACATTAAAATAAGTTGGTGATAAAGCATCCTTGTAGTAAAATCTTTTTACACATGTTCAGACATAGTCTTAGGATAAATATTCCTAAGCTGCATTGCCAGAACTATGAATATGCACATTTTGTGGCTTTGGATATTGTATACAGTTTACCCTGAAACAACACAGGTTTGAACTGCATGATTCAACTTATATGCAGATTTTTTGCAATGAATACTGTAAATGTATTTTCTCTTTTCTATGATTTTCTTAATAGCATTTTCTTTATACTAGTTTAAATTATTGTAAAAATACAGTATATGATATATATCATACAAAATATGTTAATCGACTGTTTACATTATCAGTAAAACGTCTAATCAACAATAAACTATTAGCAATTAATTTTGGGGGAAGTCAAAAGCTATATGTAGATTTTTGTCTGTGTAGGGGTTGAGGGGTTCAGCATTCCTAACCTTCATATTGTTCAAGGGCCAACTGTATTGAAAAACAATCTCCAGATAGTATATAAAATCTCACCTCCCCCAAGTAGTATGTTTCTCCCCATACCTATAATAACACTAGATATTATATTTATTCTCAAATTTAGCCAATTTTTATGGTTAAAAAGTGTCTTGTTTTACTTTGCATTGCTTAGAGAAAGGGTGATTGTCCACATATTAGGATATAAATAATATGCATAACATTTTTAAGCATCAGCTCAAAGTGGATACTTATAACCAATAATACATAGAACCAGCTTTGGGGAACTAATAACTGTTTAAAATATATCAGGATGGTTCAACTTAGGATGAAATTTGTGTTTTCTTTTTTTAATAAGCAAATGAACCTTATTGTCAGACACTTAAGAATGTCTTAAATGTTCATATTCTCTCTTTATCTCATGGCCCACTTGAGTTTTGCTTTAAATGTGTGTGCACATGTGTACAGATGTATGTGTATATACATATGCATGTACATACATCCATATACACATATCAATGTATATGTACACACACAGGCAGATAGTAGACCTTGCATTTTTCTTTAGTCTCAGTAAATCCGCTGAGATGCCATGAGTTACACTTGCTCTGTCCCATAAGTACGACAGGCTTGTTCTGGCTGTGTGAGGCGGGCACAGCCCACACAGTCATCATAACTGACATCTGCGGGCAAGGCTCCAAGGTACACCTCAGTCACGTGGGCCTGCTGGAGGATGCTCACTCAGGCACCTGCTTCAACGGTGTGAGTTCAGCCTGTGGGTTTGCCTTGATTGATGTTGGCATAACTGCTTCACATTCTCTGCGGGTGAAGGGAAGTGGGCTCAGCTCAGTGCAGTTGTGGTCCCTTGCACTTCCACTTGATATCACACCAGGAAGAGCAAATTACAGAGGCAGGCGCATGCGCCTGCAGGCTCTCCACGCCCTCACTTACCAACAAAGAGGCACCCAATCTTAAAATAAAACAACAAAAAAGGCTTTGAAAACCAGGAAACTAGCAAGTGAAGGAAGCATCTGTCTCTTTCATTCTGAAAAAAATCTCTCCCATGAAACACACACAAAGGCGCACACACATCACCACCACCACCACCACCACCACTGGAGGACTGCTGACGGTGCTACTTCCAGGCCTTTTCAGAGACTTTTAATTTTCATTAACTAAGTGAATTTGTTTCTTGCCCAAACCATCACAGAATTCATGAAGTCATTCTGTCCCACAAAAAATGGGGGGGGGGGGGGGGGGAGGAAATGCCTACTTGAGCAAGCTTCACAACTTTCAACAAGGTTCAACCTACCATAAAAAATGTTGTAATAAATCATGTCCACGTGGATAGCTTTTCATCTTTCCACATCAATTTCTTATTTTCAAAACAAACTTTAAGTCTGCTAAGGTAAAAACCCAATTTTGGATCTTTGCTACCCCATAGTCAAACCCAGTCGGCCATGCATGTCCCCAGATGAATGATCTGACAAGACTCCCGGCTTCAATCATCCTCACACTGACCTTGCCTTTCAGTCTCCTTTACTAGGAAATTTGATGCAGAAACCATAATTTTAGAAAAAAACTGATAGCAACAAAATTCAAGCAAAAAAAAAAAAAAAAAAACCTGTATATCTTATTTAACAAAGTATATGCAAAAAAATTCACCAATTGGATTCCAAAACATTTCTGTCTCTTAAAATTACCCCATACTACCCAGGCAAGGGAGCTGTAGAAATTCTAGAAAAAAGTGGAATCATTGTATTTAGTTGAACTATGAAAAATTGCCATTTTTGTACAACTGAAATACTGCCAACTTCACATGGATCATCCTAAATGTTTCCTTAGCTTTAAACACGCCACAATTCTTTCGGTGATTTGGACAAAATGTTGATGAAATACAGAGAATCTTCATTTTCTTCATCCTTCATTTTCACTTCCCCTCTTCACCTCTTTCACTTCACCCCACCTCCCAATGGTGTCAGATGAAAGCAGGAATGAGAAGGGATCCTGAGTAATCACCTGGAACCAGAATCTGGGTTTGGGCCCAATTTCAAGGTCCAGAGGTAGACCTATACTTCTAGTTATAAATTGTTTTAAAAGTAGGACTCTAAAAATAATGTTTTCTTCTCGCATGTCTTCTGTTCAGGGACCGTTTATCCTAACAGTGACATTCACTCATCCAAGGGGGGTTTAAGACAGCACTTGAAAACGTAATTTTTGAACACTATAACCGAGCTGATCACAACTCATTTATTACATTTTACCCCAATTTTCTCCCACTGGTCCCAGAACTGCCTTCCCATTTTCTAGCCATCTTTCCTTCTTTGTAAGAAGCTTTCCACTGGAACTCAGGAGAGTTTTCCAGACACCTGCATGAAGTATGAGAAGAAATGACTGAATTGCTACCCTTTACTATTTTGAGACAAGAGTGTACATTTAAGTGAAATATCCACCCATCTTTGCAGGAAGTAGAAAAATAGGCGGAAAAAACTTGCATTTCTCAACCACATATATATAATAACCAGGAAGCCCCTGCCCCCCACATGGTGTGGCAGCCAAATGTGTGCTGGAACCTTCTGATTGATGTCAAAGGTCAAACATCAGAGAGAAAAGATGCCAACTGAATGTAAAAATGTAGAAAAAAAAATCCTTTGAAATGTTAAAGAATCTGTGAGCATAGAGTGCTTATTAACTGCTGCCTTCAATGACAATGAAAGCCTAACACAAATGAAATTTAACCCTACTCTCAAGAAAATGTATTAACTGACGTAGTGCTCTCATTCCTGTACCTTCCCTTCCATGTAGATTCTGAATATTTTCAGTCCACAGGGTTCTCATCAGCCTGATTTTGAATGTAATTGGGATGGGAATGGGGCGACAGAAACTTTAGGAGCTTAGATCCAAAATGACGAAATCATGACCCAGCCAAAAGAAAAGCAAGTGTTTACCTAATATGAGCTAACTTACAAGATTTTTCTCTCTTTAGTAATGCCTCCCTTAACAGCTCAGTTTCTATTGCATTATTCCCTTACAGACACTGTAAATTGTGTACTGCAAGGCAAAAACTGAAATATGGGAATCCCAGACACAAGTCCCCTCATTGTCCTTAGTCACAGAAGTGTTCATCTAATTTTATAACATGGTCAATGAGACTTTAAATAATTGGTATCAATTCACCTAGGATACATGGCAACTGAAAATTATAATGATGGCTAATGTGTGCAGCAATTTCACCAGGTAAGTACGCAGCTCTCTTTTAAGGATGTTGGATATGCTATGTCACTTAATGCTCTTTCCAGCAACCATATGAGGGGAAGAACCACATTCCCATTTTACACACGAGGAAACTAAGACTCAGAAAAGTATCCTGCCCAAATTGACAAAACCGGTGGTAAAGCTAAGGTTCAAACACAGTTCTTCCTCACCCCATCTTCCTCATCTACCTGTTCTCTCCTGAACTCCTCCTGTAGAGGCCAATCAAGAACTAACTGTAAGGATGGGAGGTGCAGACTGTAGTAAGAGGTATACCCCTTGCCTTGGCTCACTCACGACAGATATGGGATAGCTGTTACTCAGGCTTAGCTGATATTTACCCATGGGAACATGCAGTTCCAGGGAAGCCAGAACTTCTGGCTTATATGAAAAAACTAATCAGATTTTTAGATAACTTTTAAAAAATATTGGTAGTTGGTTCTTTAAACACACACACACACACACACACACACACACACACAGACTGCCTTGTATGGGCAAACATAACATGTGTAACAGCTAGATCAGGCTCTGTGAGCCATCATTTTATGATATCTGCCCTACCCCACATCAGTTCCCATTTATTATATCCACCAGGATGCCATACTGTCATCCAAGTCCAAAAGTTCCAACAGAGCCTTTATTAATTTATATTAGCGTTCCATACACTTGGCAAGTCAAAATTTCAAAACTCTCCTTAACACTAGAAATAGTCTCAATGGACTGAGGAGAGGGATATGTTTTAACAACAGAAGCATCTATCTTATCACATGTTCAGTACCTGCAAACGAACAATAAAATACCATCACAGCCACTAAGCAGGCAAGTCTAATAGCAGTGCCAGCAGCCCCCGGGTGCCATTAGTCCATGTTTTCCCAGCTCTACAAACCAGTAAACATTTCCAAAAGGTAGATCACTAAGGCCAAAAGAACCTGCAGGAACGGCTATCCCCATACCCTTTCCTGTCCCTCTTTGCCCTTCAAGTCTGATGATCTGGCGGTTCTGGAACTCTTCCGAGAAGAGGTAAGACTCACTCTGCCAGCCCCAGCTGTTCAGAGCTCAGCCCAATCTGTTCCATACAGTTGGCTGTATTATAACAGTAATGCGACTGCAATTCACCTTCATTTGCTGCAAAGATCATTAACTATCCCTCGGAGAGATACGGCATTGAAGGAAGAGAGTGCCCGAGGCATAATAAATGGGAGTCTCTGGGTAACATAGTTCAAAAAGGTAAGATGATGCCAGCGAGGCCACCTGACAGTTTCTATAGTAGAGAAAAGGGAAGAAAACAAGGGCAGGAGGGATGGGACATCAGAAAGAGAAAAGCAAAGCAAATATGCCTGGCAAACATGTATGTTCAGGTGAAGAGAGAATAGAGAGGACAAAAAGAAAAAATTAAAATAAGGACAACAGGACATTTAGTGTTAAATCACAGTGGAGACATGATTCTACTTGCCTAGTAGCTCAAACATTCTACTATAGAACTGTAAGTAAATTTGGACTGAGAGTGAGAACAGAGAAAATGAATTACAATCCTTGCAGAGGAAAAATGCAATATTCTAGACAATTCTTAGTAATGTAAAATATGGCGAATTCAGTGAAACCTGTCATGTGTCTGAAACCAGATCATGTATCTGGCCTCCCATTCATAACACTGCTCAATTACAGTGTAGAGTGGGTGTATTTCTTCATTCAATTCATAAATTCAGTTATTAAAGTCTTACGTGAGTCTCATTTGAATCTGTTCTCCAACCACTCACTCTATCTTTCCGCCCAATAAACCAGCACCATGAAAGCACCCAGGGATCAGGGAAAATGTTCCTTCATAAAAGTTCTGCATGTTACATAAATACCTGGAAGATCTTCAGTGATAATGAGAGCATCGAAATCAATACTTGCTCTGAGTTACAATGGTTTGTACTAATCTAAACCAGATTCCAGTCAATAATGGATAGATAATTGGTGGCTAAGAGGGAATTGTATGAGCAGACCTGATCTCCTAAGAATTTACTTTCTTTTTCCATCACCACTTATCCCTATACCCTCTTCCACCTCCACCTACCACCTTGCCCTCCCCTCCAATCACTACCCTGTTGCCAGTGCCAATGAGTTTTCCTTTTCCTTTTTTGTTCAACCCCTCCACCTCCCCCATCCGCCCCCAGCTGTCAGCCTGCTCTCTATGAGTCTATCTCTATTTTGTTTATTAGTTCCGTTTGTTCATTAGCTTCCACATATGAGTGACTACACAAATTTAAAAAAAAAAACACACACACAAAACCAATAGTTCCATAATCTACATCTTCTTTATTGTTTTAAACTTCTTTTCCTTAAACTTTCCCAGCTGGGGGCAATTCTGTCTTCCACAGCACTTTTTTTATTGTATTCTGAGGATATGGTGCTGCTGGCAATTAGTGGGGAGAA
Organism: Eptesicus fuscus; assembly: GCF_027574615.1. Taxonomy (NCBI): domain Eukaryota; kingdom Metazoa; phylum Chordata; class Mammalia; order Chiroptera; family Vespertilionidae; genus Eptesicus; species Eptesicus fuscus. The sequence goes on from NC_072481.1 coordinate 74,471,672, forward strand.
GTCAGAGTGCTGCTAAATTCTACAATACACAGGGTAGCCCCCAACAATACAGAATTAACCAGCTCAGAATGTCAATAGTGCAGAGGCTGAGAAACCTGCCTGAGAGCTCTTTCAGGGATTGAACCACCTCTGTTGATATGCTCTATGGTTTTCAGAAGTAGTAGAGCAGAAGGAGTTTCTAAATGACATCTTGCTATCATTAAAATACCTTCTCTCCATGTAGTAGTAACAATTGACATAAATGAAAAGAAAGGCAAGGGGCAGACATTTAAAACTAATTTAGAATTACATTGGAACCCTGGTAAATCCTATTATAGCACCAAACTTTGCATAAGGCTCTAACCAGTGATTCCATTACTAAAATGTCAAAAATGACTGCAATCGTCTAATTAAATTCACCTAGATGGTAGCTTTAAAGCATATGGACCCAAAGACAGCAAAAAAATGGGATTTATATGTATAAAAAGGAAAAACAGCCTTTGCTACCCCTTGGGGACACACACACACACCCGTCCATACCCCAACCAGAAGACTACGTTAAAGCTCTTATATGAGCTTTGAAGGAAAGAACCTCGACTGATTTAGGGGGGGACAGGGAGGAAGAGAGATTTGGGACTTAACCCTTTCTGAAAGAAGAGAGACAATCCCCATAATCACACCTGGAGACTAATTTACATTCTTTGATGTATTCATCTGTCCTCAGCCCAAGGGCTCAGTGGAGTCATCCTAACGTTTATGGAGCTTGGTAAAAAATGATTTGCTGTGAGGTAATTTAGTGTGAGATCAGGTCACCTCCCAATCTTGCCAAATAAACAGAACTGCCAAGGATCCCTTCCTGTTGCTTCAGCCTTCAGACTGATGTGGTTGCTCACCTGGCTGGCTCTCTCCTTCGCATTGATCCTCACTCATTTCCTTGGGGTTTTAAGTGTGTGTGGCAGGTACCGGAAGGCCTGGCATGCTCGGGCTCTTTGGCTTTCCTGGATTCTTCTTGGCAGTCACACTTGGACTCAACAGCTCCCAGGAAGAAAAAAGCAAAAGGGAGGTGCAGTCCTTAACAAGGATAGAGCTGTGCCTTCCCAGCCCAAGGAGAACATGCCCTGCCCTGTCAGGATGGGGAAATCGCTTTTGAAGTTGAGCCCGGGCCTCCCCAGTGCAGACCATCCACCAGCTATTGTTCCGGTTGCAGACTTCCACTTGACACAATAGAGACACAATGACAAAGGAATTCATTCACTGACTATTGAATGCTCGCCATACACAAGGTACTGGGAGCAGAGAAAATGGACTGGGGAAAGGTATTGTCCTCAGAGTAGGAGAAAATAGTCCAAAGGGAATTTTAGTGGAAAAGACTTTTTTTTTTTGGGGGGGGGGGGGGGTGCGCTAACTGTTCCCTCTTATGTAGAAAACACAGAATATGAATTTGGTCACAATTTATTAAATTGTCCATGTGTCTAATTGACAGGAAAAACACGGATCTGATTCTGTTACAGTCCTAGCCACTCCTGAGATCTCACCCCAAAGTTGCCTTTTTAAATCACTGTTGACAGAATCTCTCAGTAGGGTGATGGAGATAACAGCAGGTTATTAATCTCCAGTTTTAAAAAGGAGAAAACTTAGGAGAAGGGGAACTGGATCATTTCTACTGTAACCGGGTCAATTAAAGAAATCTTTACTAGCCAATACACTTATACCACTGGAATGTATTAAAAAAGCAAAATCCTGTTCAGTTCAATCCCAGAAGGAAAACAGCAGTATCAGCAATGGGCACTGGAAGTATTTTAAAGCCTTGGCAGAATTCTAGAAATTACTAAATCAACCAATGATATTACATTGAATGGAATTCTCACCCTAAATCTAATTATATTAAAACTCCTAAAGATTTCTCTCCTCAAAGTGCTTTTCTCTAATCAAAGGAGATTAGAGTGAGAAGAAAGGATGTATGTGTGGATGGGGCTAAAAGAAGACAGGAAGAGGGGGGAAAGGCCCACAAAATTCACTTCCGTAGCCACAATTCAGCAGTACATTTTGTAAAATAGTAGATCACTTATGCACTTTTTTTATTTACGAAACTAAATTCACTCATTATTCCACACTACCTTGTTTATTAGATTTATTGAACAAATGATAAATATTTACATGACTAAGTGAATTATATAAAATGTGAAATTTTATTGTATGCCAGGAATGTCCTTTCTCAAGTAAAATATTCTAAAATAAACACAATGTTGATCATCATAACTCCAAATCATCCTGTAGTTTCCCTGAATCAGAACATCATGAACAGTGTATTCAAATGTACCTCCATGTGTGTGTGTGTGTGTGTGTGTGTGTGTGTGTGTGTGTGTATGGTGTGTATACACAGGTATTTATTTTTGGCATCATGTTATGATAAAGTTTTAGCACTATTCTCTTTTATCTTACACAATCATGTCTGGTACACCCAACTAGTTTAACAAGAAAAGTTAACAGAATTAACTTATGTAGCTACAGCAATCAGTGTTAGGAAAATTATATTTAAGGACATATTTTTCTGAATAAATATGGTAGACACAACATCTTTGAGCTCCCTTGGAGGATATAAATAAAGTATCAGTGGATACCTGCCCATTGCAACCCTCCTGTAGTTTGTGGTATTTATGATTTATGACAGGAAAATCGTTCATTTTCCTAATGATCTTGGAGAAGTCTGCTGAGTTTTATATAATGTCACTGAAGAGACAGTAAGTCAAAACATATAAAACACCCTTCATACTTATCATAGCCATCTGCAAAGTTTCATATATGAACAAACTATTTAACATCATGTCAGGCAGATTTATGAGTTGCCTAGGAATTGTAAGTTATTTAAACATGAGCATTTGGCTGTCTCCGTATAAAACACCCATTAGCAAATTTAAGGTACGAAACAGAGGAAGTCTTCCCACTGACATGCCATGCTTGTCCAGGATGGCGCCCAAAAAGCCTGAGAAGCCGTGACATGGACACGGTGACAAAGAGCCACATCCTAATGGCACAGCAGAAAAATAGAATTTCCTGAGAAAAAATAAATACGAAAATGACAGGCACAAATGGCCCAAAACTTTACATCCCATTGTGTCAGAGCAGGGAGCTTAGTGCCACCCCCTTCCCCTTCCCAACCGGCTTCATCAGTATGATTAAAGCCTGATATGGAACACACTCACTTCTAATTCAAATCTATCCAGCTGACGAGGAAAAGTGAAACATAAATAACAGCAGCAGCAGGGCCAGCCCGATGGTAGCCAGTAATAAATGAAGATTGGACAGGGAGATCCCTGAGCCTGAGTGTTGGTGGCAATTCCATCGCAGGTAAACTACGCTGGTGACAATGTTCAGTTGTTTCTGCCTGTGAGATGCTGGTAATTATCCCTGTCCTTCCAGTGCTCCAGGCTTTGGCGCATTCTGGTCTCCTGTGCCCTCCCTGCCCACCTGTGCCTGACCAGCTCTGCTGTCAGAGACGCAATTCAAATGTCTGCTGAGAACCACAGGAGGAATTACTGCCTCCCTCCTTTGTGCAAATGTAGCACTTCTTTTATTTTTATTACAGTTCATTTTTTTAATCTTTTTATTGATCTTTTAGAGAGAGGAAGGGGGATGAGAGAGAGAAACATTGATCAACTGCTTCCTGCACACACCCCCACCAAGGATCCAGCCTGCAACCTGAGCATGTGCCCTGACTTGTAATTGAACTGGCAACCTTTTGGTACACAGGATGATGCCCAACCAAGAGAGCAATACTGGCCAGGGCTAATGTAACACTTATTTAAAAAAATATGTTTGTATTGATTTGAAAGAGAGAAGGGAGAGGGAGAGAGGGATAGAAACATCGATGAGAGAGAAACATCAACCAAACATCGGCTACCTTCTACATGCCCCCCACTGGAGATTGAACCTGCAACCGAGGCATGTACCCTGACCAGGAATAAAATCAGTGACTTCCTGGTGCATGGGATGATGCTCAATCCACTGAGCCACACCGGCTGTGCTAATGTAGCACTTCTAAACTGCATTGTGACTAGCTGAGTAAAGGGCAGTTTCTCCTACCAAAATCCAAATGCCTAGAAGACAGATTCAGCATCTCATCCATCTATTATCCCTAGAGTCTAGCAAAGGGTCTGGCATATAGTAGGTGTTCAATAAACATCTCTTGAATATGTGTGCCAGTGAACAAAGAAGCATTTAAATTATCCCAAAGACTAAAGGGAAAAAAAATGGGCTAGAATGAAAAGAACCTAGTTTGTATATTTCTGCCCCCCAATCATTACACTTCAAAGGATTTTAAAGACAGGGTATTTTATATATATATATATAAAGAAAGACATTCTCAAACAGAAAAAGATAAACAATCCCATGTAAATTTCCACGAGGACAGCGGGCGTTATGAATTATAGCTGTGAAATGTTAGTCCTTTGAACCTTTGAAAGCTATGTGGTATTTACTTTAGTTCCCCTCTTTCATCTTTCTGATATTTTTTTGTCCTTGTGGAGTGGTTTTAACTGAAGACCAAGATGACATAGCGACACCTATGTGCAAAATTTCCCATTCTCTCCAAACACTGAGTCCCTATCCCCAGATGAAACTTTAATTTCCTGGAAGGGTGCCCAGGGAGCTTTTCCTAACTCTTCCAAATGACTTAATCCTTGCCCACCCTCTAACTGTGCCTGGAGTTACACATTATGACTACTTTCCTAAAAAAGTGGGCACTCCATATAATTAATGGAAAAATGGGACAGGCTTGAAAATACATACACACAAAACTATTTTCTAAGTCAACTGAGGCCAAGTCAGGGTTCTCAGGGAGCCACAGTTACTAGCTCATCAGGCTAAGAAGTAGCATTGCAGAGAGGCTGTGGGGTCAGAGGACCTGGATTTGAAACCACACTAGCTTTGGGACGTTGGCAAGTTATGAATTCGACTGTGCCTCAACATCTTTTTTTTTTCTTCTTCTTCCTTATGGTTTTCTTTTTTTAAAAAGAATTTTTTTATTCTTTATTGATTAAGGTATTACATATGTGTCCTTATCCCCACATTGCCCCCCCACACACTCATGCCCTCACCTCCTTGGTGTCTGTGTCCATTGGTTAAGCTTATATGCATGCATACAAGTCCTTTGGTTGATCTCTCCCCCTCTCATCCACCCTCCCCAACTTTACAATAGCTAAGATTTGGAAACAGCCTAAGTGCCCATCAGCAGATGAGTGCATTAAAAAATTGTGGTACATCTACACAATGGAATACTATGCTGCTGTAAAAAGGAAGGAACTCCTACCATTTGCAACAGCATAGATGGACCTGGAGAGCATTATGCTAAGCGAAATAAGTCAGTCAGAGAAAGATAATTATCACATGATCTCACTCATTTGTGGAATATAATGAACAACAAAAACTGATGAACAGCCGAAACCGGTTTGGCTCAGTGGATAGAGCGTCGGTCTGCGGACTGAAAGGTCCCAGGTTCGATTCCAGTCAAGGGCATGTACATTGGTTGCGGGCACATCCCCGGTGGGGGGTGTGCAGGAGGCAGCTGGTCGATGTATCTTTCTCATCGATGTTCCTAGCTCTCTATCCCTCTCCCTTTCTCTTTGTGAAAAATCAATAAAATATATTTCAAAAAAAAAAAAAAAAAAAACTGATGAACAAAAACAGACCCAGAGACAGAGAAGCATCAATCAGATGTACCTCAACCTCTTCAACTATAAGTGGAAAAATAATGATACTACTTCACAGGAGCACTATATGAAGAAAAAGAGTTAATACAGATAAAGCCAAGAGACATCTGTGGCTCACGTTAAGCATTTAAATAGAGTTATTGCTATGTGGTCATCTTCATATTCTCTAGTCTTTTAAATTATTACTTGTAGAACATTCCAGATGAAGAGCAAATGTTTCTCCTGAGCAAATCTCTGCCACAAAGACACTGCCATTCTGGGCATATGGCATAGACGGCAGTATAAAAACCGGATCCTAAAATACCATGTTTCTATAGGGTATGAAATCATGAAGGTTTTAAAAGGAAATATAATGTAGCATTGGTTTTACTACAACCCATATGACTGCACAGAAAACATCTTTATTCTCCACATACAACTGAGTAAAGAAGGAAAACACCTGGTGTGACTAGCAATATGTTTTGGACCAGATTACATGGCTCTATCAGCTAGCTTCCTTATCTATCCAATGAGATTAGTCATTGTCACAATCATCTTTACCATAGAGAATGCTTTTGATAAAACTTAAATCATGCATATGAAAGCACCTAATATACAGAAGACCCATATAAGTTTATTATTTTTATTCCTCCCAATTTCTATCGAAATCTGTGAACTTGCTGTGATTCACATCAGATTTTCAGGTTCTCTTATTACTTTCTGTCCCTTTCACACTGAAATGAAGAAAAAATACTGAAGAAAGCAAAACAACTTTTTGTTTCTGAAAATCCCAATTAAGCATTCCTGGTGAATGAGTTCCCTATTTATTTCAGCCAAGAATATCTGTTACAAAAGTATGTGAGCTGGGAAAGGAAAGTATTCAAGGGGGTCAAGAAAGGGTGAGTGGTTATCACAAAACTGTGCAGAGAAGACAGATGATGGAATATGCAATGTTAGTACCAAGTCAGTTATAAAAAGAACAGTGACCTCTATCTCCTGACTTTGGACTTAGCAGACAAAGGGCAATAAAGGTATATTATGATGCCCACTTTTCACTTTGAAAGCAGATGGTGAGCAGTATCTGAGAACATGGAATTATATACCCTTCTAGATATTACTGCAAGACTAAATAAGACCAAAAAAATATAATTCTGAGCATATAAGTAATCCAATAAAATCAGATTTTATGTTCTCCCTCCCCGTCATAACTGAGCAACATATAAAATCAAAGATTCAACATAAATGTCAAAAAGATTTGTGTGTAGCCTTTTAAATGTATTAACATGTAAATAGTTTATTTGTGCCCCAAATCTATTATTAAACTTATCTTTATTTGTAGCCAATGTGTTTCAATATTTGATAATAGGAAAAAAGAATTTACCACTAAATAGAAAACAAGAAAAAGGGGTATTTCTTAAATTTCAAATATCTTATATTCATACTAGTGGCCTGGTGCACGAAATTCGTGCACATTAAAAGGGGGACCTAGCCCACCCACATGTGCCTCAAAATCACGTGAGACCCAGACCTGGCTGCCCCCACCATTGGGCTAGATCCAGACCCGGCCAGTCCCACCCTTGTCAAGCCCTGCCAGGCAGGGGGCGTAGCCTCAGGTCCCCTGGCCCGGCACCAGGATGAAGAGCATGGCCTGAGGTCCCCTAGATGGGGCAGAGGGGGGCTGCCTTGAGGTCCCCCCTCAAGCCCCGCCAGGTGGGGGACACGGCCTGAGATCCCCTGTCAAGTCCCACTGGGTGGGGGGCATGGCCTGAGGTCCCCTGTCAAGCCCCGCCAGGCAGGGGGGTGCAGCCTCAGGTCCCCTGGCCCGGCACCAGGAGGGGGGCGCAGCCTCAGGTCCTCTGTCAAGCCCCGCTGAGTTCCCCCAACCCAGCACTGGGGGTGCACCTTGAGGTTCCCCGTTAAGCCCCACTGGGTGGGGAGCACAGCCTGAGGTCCTCTGTCAAGCCCCGCCAGGCAGGGGGGGTGCAGCCTCAGGTCCCTTGGCCCAGTGCTGGGGTGGGGGTTGCAGCCTCAGGTCCCCTGGCCCAGTGCTGGGGTGGGGGTTGCAGCCTGAAGTCCCCTGTCAAGCCCCACCTGGTGGGGGGTGTGGCCTGAGGTCCCCCAGCCTGATGCCAGGGCAGGAGGCACGGCCTGAGGTCCCCTGTCAAGCCCCACGGGGGCAGGGGAGGGTGTAGCCTCAGGTCCCTGCTGATTGCTCGTTAAGCTCCTTAAGGGAACTTGGCCTCAGGTGTGGGTGCAGCCATCTTTGTGATGGAGTGATGGTCAATTAGCATATTCCCTCTTTATTAGATAGGATATTGCAAATCAAATTTAGCTACAATAAATAGTTAAGGGAATGGATCTAAATTTATGACCTGATATGATATTTACTTACATAGTACCACAAATAAAAACAAGAGTTAATTTATGTATTTATTTACCTTAGCCTTGAGAAGACTAAGATTCAGGTGGTGATGTAACTTGAGAAAGTTCACACAGCTAATAAGTGCAGCATAGGGATTTGAGTCCAGAGTTTTCTAAATTCAGCATGTCCACCGCCTCATCAAATGATGGCTCATCTGAGAATGTGTGTTCACCAAGGAGAGCTGTGAAGCCCACTACTAGAAAGGCAGAGTGAGTCAAACAGTGGTGGTCATTGAGTGTTTGCTTTTTATGCAGTAGGTGTAAGGAGCCACTCAAATTGTTTACTAGGAAAATGACATGTTGAAGAAGACTGTATTATTGTTACAGTCAGATAACATTTTAAGAAAAGATAGGAAGCCTTTCTGCCTCTAACAATGCTTTCTGATCAACTGATGATCTTCTTGACCAATAGGTTCAGGTACACTGTTTAAGGAAAAGACTAGGCAACAAGTCACTCTTTCCAACTTCCAAATTTCTAGGATATATCATATTTATCATGATTATCTCCTATATCTGGATCATGCCTCCGAAAACAGTTTCCTGTATTGTGAAAATCCAAGGCAGCTTTTATAAAATCTGCTAAATGCATTAAAAAAAAAAAAATGAAATAACCCAGAATCGTTACAATTTTAAAGAAAAGAACAAAGTTGGAGGCCTAACACCGCCTAACTTCAAGACTTATGACAGTCTGCTATTGGTGAAGAAAAAGACAAACAGAACAATGGAACAGAATGGACAACCCAGAAAAAGACCACATAAATATAGCCAACTGCTCCTTGACAAAAAGGCAAGGCAGCCCTAACCGGTTTGACTCAGTGGATAGAGTGTTGGCCTGCAGACTGAAGGGTCCCAGGTTCGATTCCGGTCAAGGGCATGTACCTTGGTTGCAGGCACATCTCCTATAGGAGGTGTGCAGGAGGCAGTTGATCGATGTTTCTCTCTCATAGATGTTTCTAACTCTCTATACCTCTCCCTTCCTCTCTGTAAATAATCAAATATATATATATATATATATATATATATGAGGCCCAGTGCACGAAATTTGTGCAGTGGGGTGTGTCCCTCAGCCCAGCCTGCATCCTCTCCAATCTGGGACCCCTCGAGGGATGTCCAACTGCCCATTTAGGCCCGATCCCAGTAGGATCGAGCCTAAACTGGCAGTCAGACATCCCTCTCAAAATCCAGGATTGCTGACTCCCAACTGCTTGCCTGCCTGCCTTCCTGATTGCCCCAACTGCTTCTGCCTGCCAGCCTGATCACCCCCTAACCACTCCGCTGCCAGCCTGAATGATGCCTAACTGCTCCCCTGCCAGCCTGTTTGCCCCTAACTGCCCTCCCCTGCAGGCCTGGTCCCCCCCAACTGCTCTCCCCTACAGGCCTGTGTCCCCCCCAACTGCCCTTCCCTACAGGCCCAGTCACCCCCAACTTCCCTCCTCTGCAGGCCTGGTCACCCCTAACTGCCCTCCCCTGCAGGCTTGATCACCCCCAACTGCCCTCCCTTAGAGGTCTGGTCCCTCCCAACTGCCCTCTCCTGCTGGCCTGATTGCCCCCAACTGCCCTCCCTTGCAGGCCTGGTTTCTCCCAACAGCCCTCCCCTGCTGGACATCTTGTGGTGGCCATCTTGTGTCCACATGGGGGCAGGATCTTTGACCACATAGAGGCAGCCATCTTGTGTGTTGGAGTGATGGTCAATTTGCATATTACTCTTTTATTAGATAGGATAGAGGCCTGGTGCATGGGTGGGGGCCAGCTGGTTTGCCCTGGAGGGTGTCCCAGATCAGGGTGGGGGTTCCCATCAGGCATGGCTTTCTCCATCACCGGGGGCAACTCAAGCCTCCTGCTCTCTCCAGCTCTGTGGTTGCTGCCATTTTTGTTGGGATTTATTTATCTTCTATAATTGAAACTTTGTAGCCTTGAGTGGAGGCCTGGGCCCACCAGGGTGTGTAGAAAGTTTGGCTTCCTCCATTGCTGGGGAAACCCAAGCCTCCTGCTCGCTCCATGGCCGCAGCCATCTTGGTTGGTGTTAATTTGCATACTCGTTCGTGATTGGCTGGTGGGTGTGGCTTGTGGGTATAGCGGAGTGGTGGTTAATTTGCATATTACTCTTTTATTAGATAGAATAAATATATATATATATATATATATATATATATATACTAGTAGCCCGTTTGCACGAAGATTCGTGCAATAGACCTTCATTCACCTGGCTGCCTGCACCAGTTTTCTGCTGGCACCGGGGACCCAGGCCTTGGCTGTGGCCACCGCCTTCTACCTTCTTTCAGGGTCCGGGCTTGGCCCTGGGCGGTGGCCTTGGGCTCGGCTGCACCCCAGCGTCCCTGCGACCCGATCTCAGGAGCGAGCCGACCCCTTGCTCCTGCCATCGGAGCAGGCACTCCGCTGGCGCCCAAGGCTGGGAAAGCCTCGGGCGGCTTTCCCGGCCTTGGGCTCCGCAGCACCCCAGCTTCCCTGCGACCCGATCGCAGGAGCGAGCCGACCCCCCAGGTTGGCTCACTCCTGCCAGCACCCCGCTGGCGCCCAAGGCCAGGAAAGCCTCGGGCGGCTTTCCCGGCCTTGGGCTCCACCGCAGCCCAGCTTCCCTGCAACGGTTTCCTGGTGGGCGTGGTTGATGGGCGTGGCTTGGTTGGTGGGCGTGGCTTGGGCATAGCGAAGGTGTGGTCAATTTGCATATTTGTCTATTATAAGGTAAGATATATATATATATATATGGCAAAACAATGTAATGAAGCCTGGACATCTTTTCAACAAATGGTGCTGGAACAACTGGTCACCCACATGCAAAAAAATTAATTTAGACATAGGCCTTATATCCTTCACAAAATTAACTCAAAATGGATCACATACCTAAATGAAAAACACAAAATTATAAAACCCCTAGAAGATAACAGGATAAAATCTAGGTGAATTTGTTTTGGCAATGACTTTTTAGATATAATGCCAAAGGCAAAATCCATGAAAGAAATATCAATAAGCTGGACTTCGTTAAAATTAAAAATTTCTGCTATGCAAAAAATACTATCAAAAGAAAATATTTGCAAAATATATACCTGATAAAGGACTTTATAGATACAAAATGTACCAAAAAACCTTCAAACTGAACAATAAGACAACAAAACCCCAATTAAAAATGGGCCAAAGACCTTAACAGACCCTCAACAAAGGAGATATACAATAAGCATGAAAAAAAAAAAAAAAATATGGTGGCACTAGGCTTATGAAAATTATCTGTATTTTCCTCTCAATTTTGTGTGAACCTAAAGCTGCTCTAAAAATAAAGTCTATTTAAAAAAGAGAGAGAGTGAACCAAAAATAAATAAACTATAGTCATACTGATTCTTATACATTTAATATTCTTGGAAAAAAATGGATAGCATTTCTTATCTTCTTAGATAGAGTGAAGAGAAAATATATTCATGGACAACAAAGTTCCATGAGATCCTCTATAGAAACATACTATTGCAGATGGAGGGCAGTGACAGGTAAGGGTAAGATATAAATGAATGCTTAATACAAGCATTCATTTAAAGGCTATGCTTAAACCAATGGACACAGACAGTAGTGGGGTAAGGGCATGTGCTGGGTGGTGGGAGTGGCCGGGGAGAGATCAATGGGGGAAAAAGGAGACCTATGTAATACTTAAAAAAATAAAGAATTTAAATTAAAAAATAAAATAAAATAAAGGCTATGCATAGGAACAGCTTTAAAATACATACTCACTGACAGTGAGCCCTAATTAGAATCCTATATAATAAAAAGGTAATATGCAAATAGACCAAACAGCAGAACAACGGAACAACCAATCAAAGTGTAATATGCTAATGATATGCTAAGGCTGCTCAAATGATATGCTAAGGCTTGCTATGATGTGCACTGACCACCAGGGGGCAGATGCTCCAACCGGTAGGTTAGCTTGCTGCTGGGGTCCGGCCAATCGGGACTGAGCAACATGGGCCAGACATGCCCTGGAGCCCTCCCATAGTCCCTCCTGAGCCCGATCATGCACGGTGGGGTCCCTCAGCCTGGCCTGCACCCTCTCGCAATCTGGGACCCCTCGGGGGATGTCGGAGAGCCAGTTTCAGCCCCATCCCACAGGCCACTTGGGAGAGTGCCAGATGCAGGGCTCATGGCTGGTGAGCGCTGTTGTGGCAACTCAAGCCTCTCCTGATCAGAACTGATTGGGGGCAAGCTCACGGCAGGCACAGTGGGGCTGGGATGAGCAGGAGCGACAGGTAGGAGCTGCAGGCTGTGTTGGACTGTGGGTTTCAGCCCGATCCTTGCAGGCCACCCAGAGGGACCCCACCCGTGCACGGATTTGTGCACCGGGCTCTAGTAGAGTAATAAATGCTATCCCTTGACAAGTGTAACATAGATAGCTCTGGCTTATGCCACTTCAGAATGTAAAAGATAACCTAGAACACCACTGTCAGGGGACATAGATGCCTAGCTTGCAGTCCAGATCAAACAAAAAGTAAGAGAAAAAGTTCCCACATGATGTTATGTATAAACTAGTATAAAAGTGATTTATGTAAGAGATACTGTTTATGTTGGAAAGGTATAACAAGGTTATAAACAGCTTTTATTCAGTTGGTTCAATACCAATGCAAAGCTCATGCCTTAAATGGCTCCATGAGTGGTTCATCGGGAGCCAACTACAAGTCTACAAATCTGTTTACTTTAAAACAAGACAAGAACAGGCTGGTTCATTGTTCATGCATCTTTCTGAGGAACAGATATAAAACTTTCTAAGGGAACATTGCTATCTTCCAACTGTAACTTTGTTGGCTTTCCTAAGCACCTAGATAATTTTTCTAACTTTCTTCGGAAAAGATCCATAAACTATTAACAGAGGTTTATGGTAAAGAGAAGCATCTGAACTTAGGCTAAAGTTGAGACGCAGATTTTTGAAGGTCAATTAAAATCCTCTTATTATCTAAGGAGAATACGTAAATAAATTCTGATTTGATTATTCCATTTTTAAAGATTCCAAAAGAAGTGATTCCCAAAGGAATATCTAATCTTGAACTCAGCTTTTCAGATTTTTTAATTATATAGAAGTTCCTTTCTGAAGACCCAATAAAAGATATGACACCATGTCTGCTTTACTCCACAGTTTCTTCTGTTGCTTTTAAGAGATAACTCTCCTTGACCAGTTCCCCCCCACTGGGTAGAGCAGACTAGTCAGAGTCAGAGGAAACTTTTTTTTATTTTATCTCCTGTGTGCTTGGAGTGTTGAGTATGTTAATGGCAGTGAACAATCTTGAATAACAGGTAATATAAAATACAAACATTGTAATCCGTAATAAGATAAACTATAATCAGAAGTACTGAACTTAAAAACAGAATCATAATACTGAGAGAAGTCTTAATGATAATTTGATCTAACATCTTATTTTATAAATTGGAACATAAAGTAATTTTATATTTGGATATGAGGTCCAGTAAAATCAAGTAATTTTATCACCTTTACAATTCTAGTTACTGGCAAAGCCAAGACCAGATCCCCAATCTTGATTCCCATTTCTTTTTATTACGTTACTGGAATGGAATGGAATAACCCTAACCCTATGTTTACCATTTTTAATCAGACTATCAATTCTCTGCTTTTTCATGGTTGGATGTAAATAACAGGTTTTCAGAATTCATAAGGATACCTGGTACCACAGAGTGGGTGCTTGGGACTAGGCTAGAGACAAGCCCTAGGAGAGCTGAGGGGACTGGCCGTGGCAATAGAGTGTGGAGCCTGCAGGGAGAGGCCATGTGAACTGCACTACCAACACATATACTGAAAGGGCAACTCTCCAATACTCTGAATGAAAACCGGTTGAGAGAGCAGTAAGATGTTCATCCCACTCTTCAATGAAGAGAAGGAGGGTGGGGTGGAGGAATTAGGCAACACCATTAGAAAAGAATTGCTTAGAATAAGGCGAGGGGGGTGGAAGGTAGAGATAGATGTTCTTTATCTACGTTCCAGGTCAAACAGAAACTTGGAGCAGAGATATTGCAAAAGCCTGAGCTCACAGGCTAAAAAAACCTGCCACTGTTCCACTTCTCCCTCTAGAGTTCCAAATTTGATCCCTAGACTACCAATGTAAAAAGAGCCAATACTAGTATTGGGAGGAAAGACATTCCTAGCTCCTGCAATTTATGAAGATTGAAACTGATGATACAGGATTGCCAAAAAGAGAGAGAGAAATTCATTTATTCCCCCAGGTCGGAACTAAGTGAATATCCCCAAGTGATTATCATGGATGGGAAAAGGTGAGCAAAAATTATTTGGATGTGAATATGAATCTTGCTTTTAATTATATTTGCCTTATCAATAGCAACTCTTGGGTCTGAAACTTCTAATCCAAAGTTTTTAACTCCAAGTTTCCCAAACCATGGGCACTCACTAAAGTAGTATCTGCCCTCTGAGGTTTGACGGTCCTCAGAGGGAAGGTAGGGGAGGGTGGGGGTAAGGGGGAGAGATCAACCAAAGGACTTGTATGCATGCATATATGCCTAACCAATGGACACAGACCCCAGGGGGGTGAGGGCATGAGTGGGGGTTTGGGGGGGGGGGCAATAGGGGGATAAGAACACATATGTAATACCTTAATCAATAAAGAAATTAAAGAAAAAGAAAAGAAAAAAAAAAAATCAACCGACGTGGAAGCACTGACACAAGATAAACTTAACTTAAAGACAAATAAATTCCTAGGACGATGCATCAGGAGTTTTAGAGCCCTAACTGGTTTGGCTCAGTGGATAGAGCGTCGGCCTGCGGACTGAAGGGTCCCAGGTTCTATTCCAGTCAAGGGCATGTACCTTGGTTGCGGGCACATCCCCAGTAGGGGGTGTGCAGGAGGCAGCTGATCGATGTTTCTCTCTCATCGATGTTTCTAACTCTCTATCCCTATCCCTTCCTCTCTGTAAAAAAAATCAATAAAATATATTTTTTAAAAAAGAGTTTTAGATAACATGGTAAGAATACATATTTGAAAATCAGATATTCAAAAATATTGATTATATATAATGCTACCAATTTACATTTGAAAGTGTTATACATAATAAGTTCCTTAACATTATATTCAAACGTATGCTGCACTGAATATTTTTAATCTATATGCTATATCATATCATAGATCATGCTTTGACATACCTTCCCTTTGATGAATTATTCTTTAAATGTATTAAAAGAATAACAACTACCATAAAAAAAAAGATAGTATCTTATCCCTCTCACTCTCCTATCTTTTGCTGACATTTAAGAGCTGAGAAGTAAAAGAGGTTTTTAAATATTGAGCTTTAGTTTATAGATTTCAATTCTCCATGTTCTTTCTAACCCAAAATTATTACTGAAGTGTAGAGTTGGGTCCTTGGAGGGGAAAATAACCTAATGTTTAGAAATAAAACAAAAGATGGGCTTACTTTAATATACATGGTGGGGGGTAGGTGGAGGTTAATAGTTTTTTCCAACCCTGTTCTAGAATCAAGAGGGCCAAATCCCCAATGGCAAAGGCAATACTATCTTCCAATCAAATAAATGAAGCCTTCTATGTTATTCTTTATACAAGAAAGATTAAGACAATGGACTCAATATCAATTTATAGAAGTTGGGGAAAGACACCTCCTCTGCATTGAAAGTGAATGTTTTGGCCCTGCTGGTGTGGCTCAGTGGTTGAGCATCAATCTAAGAACCAGAAGGCAGCTGTTCCAGGTCAGGGCACACGCCCAAGTTGCAGGCTAGATCCCCAGTGGGGGACGCACAGAGGCAGTCTATCAATGATTCTCTCTCATCATTGATGTTTTTTTTTATCTCTCTCACCCTCTCCCTTCCTCTCTAAAATCAATAAAAAATAAAGTTAACGTTTTGGGTTCCATGTAGGCTTCGGGAAAGTTAATATAAATCCTCCTGAAAGCAGAAGTAGTAATCCAAACTAGTAATATTATTTCTCCTCCCAAAAAAAAACCCACCAATCTTCGGATAATTGGGATTTGAGAAGAATGGTGTTGCTTTCTGAATCTTGTGCCATTGTGGACATGCGGTAATTAGCATTCACTGTTGGAATTATGAAGCAGTCCCTTTGCTATGTTATTCAAAAGCCTTGACTCCCTATTTTCAGATTAAAATGAAGACTGAAACACTGAACTTGACCACGTCTGAACGTCTGTGGGCTATTTTCCCCTCAACCAACAAACTTACTTAAACTCCCAACTTTTAAACTGCTAAAGCCATGGAAACATTAATAATGACCCTCCTTCATTAAACCTCAACTTCCCCTCCCACTTGTACTTTTGACCAGTTTATTCACTTCAAAGCAAGCAACAGCATCCTGTTCAGCTACTCAGCAGTACCTCTGTATCTTCACCAACACCTTCAACCAAAAGCCACAAGAAACTCCATGATCTCCACATTCCTCCTCCTCCAGGGACGGCAATTATGTAACCTCCAATTTTTTAAATTTTATTTTTTTATGTTTTCAGTTGCCATGGGAAAGACTGTGTTTGGTCAGCTCCATCTGCAAGGGGTAATTACTGGCTTTTCCTACACATACACACCACACACCTGCAAGGCTGCAAAGGAAAATAATACATAATTAAAGAATTTTTCAAAAAGGCCAAGCAAGTGTCAACCAAACAATGTATTGCTCTGCTACTGGTAGAAATAAACAAGGGCAGCTATATATTGCCAGTTAAACTCAGCATTTTCAGTTTAAGTATTAATAGCAATTAATATTTCCTCCTAATTTAATATTTGTCAGGAACTATGGACTAAGCACTTTAAATGAGCCATCTTTACAGTATATGTGTAAGCTCCATAAATATGAATTTACAATTCTAATTTTACAGAAGATTAATGAGGTTAAGAGAGGCTCAGTAACTCACACAGGGCTAATTAGTGGTGGAGCCAGGATTCAAACCCAGAGCCCACAGCCTTGCTGGCCTGGCTTGTCACTGGTGGTGCCTGACCACAGCCTGTGTTATAACTCCAGCTAGCTTCTAGGCTGGTCCACTGACCTGCTGAAGGGACTCAAACTATCACTCAAACATCTCATGAAGCTAAAAAAAAAAAAAAAAGGCAAAATATTGTTGGTACCAAAATGCATAGGACCATAGGTCACAGCAGTCAAAAGGATTCTCTTTCATTATTCCAGTACAAAGTAAGTATGCATGTGTGACATTCAAATCGTGTGACCTTTTCCTTTGTCTTAATCTTTTCATTTCCTGGAGCTAACTTCTTGATGTTAACAGTTCTTGTTCATAAAAATACTCTCTGCTAAAGTACATCATAAAGTTAACTTTGAGTCTTAGCAGATTTGTGTGTTTGGAATAATGAGAAGAGCAATTGATCTGCTTTCATTTACTTTATTTTCCTGGGAGAAGAAATATTTTACTGTGGCCTCTTTGTTAATTTAGGTAATTATTGAGATTCTTGTAATCCTTACACAGGGGATCTGATTCCTAAGAGTGCAAGGTATAAACAAGTCCCAAAGAAATCTATGTTAATAGTGTAAAGTTTAAAATATGATTAAAAGAAATAGAGCCTTACAGTAGGCTGGTAATATTAATCGTTCCGTCTTTTAACATGTCAACATACACTAGCCCAGTTTTCGGAAGGTCCAGACTCATCCTACCCCCTTCCCCAAAGTCCCTCATCTCCCTTAACTCCACCTATCACAGAAGATTCTAGACAGTGTGGAGCCCAAGGCCACCCCTTCTCCTTCAGCATAGCAAGTCCGGCAGTCACAGTGCTGCCTGCAAGAGTTTGGTAAGACTCTGGCTCCCGTCCCTTGGCCTCATCTGACCTTGTCTTTCTGCCATATCACTCATCTCCTGGAAAGGAACCTATTTCCAAGCCTCTTCCACATCAGCAGTAGAAAAGGAATTTCGAGTCTCTGAGTGTTAAGTAAACTGGGTAGAAAAAAGTTCAGCCTGGCTTCCGGAGGAGGGAGATGAGACGGAGGGCTCGGGGAAATACAATGATATACTTTCACTTTGCCAAATTCCCATCCCTTTTCTGGCCTTGGGCAATGCCAGGAGAGAAAGCCAAAAGGAGGTGGGAGGATAAGTGGAAACAGCTCCTCCTCTTCCCTTGCGCTTCCTGGCCGGCTCTCTGTAAACACGTCTTGGCCACCCTTCCTTCCCCACGCAGGAGCCTGGGAGCCGCACAGGCTTGCCTGGCTGCAGGGCCCGAGTGGGTGCCTCTGGAGCTCCCTAGGACCTGGGCATGAGGGTGGTCAGGGAGGCGACAGGGTGGATTCAGGGGAGCCCGTCCAAGGCCATGACCTTCCCCTAAACAACTAGAGCTGTTGGAGTCGCTTCCCAGAGGTGAGGGGAAGGGTGTTCAGATAAAGTCCTTCTCTCAGCACCACACTCTTGACCTTCTCCTGGGGAGCAGCTCAAAGGACTGAGGTGGAGTCCTGGCCAGCAATGCCCAGAGAGGGGAGGGATTCCGTCTGTGGGAATGGAAGGCCCGCGGGAGAGCAGTGAGGTCGTGGTGCTGAAATCCCCGCTCGCAGACCCAGGGCCAGAGCAGAGCCTGTAATTAAAAGTAAACTTGGCAGCAGCTCTCTTAACACAGGAGGCAAAAAGTTAATGTCTGATGAGCTGGGGCCCATGCCAAACTCCAGCTCAGCGCCCTCCCCACAGGGGACTAGTTCAAAGGAATGAGGTCTAAGGGTGGCAGACCAACCCAAGGCGGCAGCAGGGAGCCCCTCTGCTGGGTTTGGTACCACCGCGCCCGTCTCTTCCACAAGCTCTGGACACCAACATGAGTGCTTTACTGACACATCTTGACCACTAGGCAGAGCTGAGGCTGGCCTTTTCTGGACTTCAGATATCCCTGGCTCCGTATGCTAGGGCTGTACTGTCTAGTAAGCTGGCCACTAGAAACACATGGCTCTTGAGCGCTTAAAATGTGGCCAATCCAAATTGAGAAGTGCTATGAGTTTAAAATGAGCAGCAGATTACCAAGACTTAGTATGAAAAATAAAGTAAACTATCTCAATTTTTCATATTCATTACATAGTGAAATGACAGTGTTTTAGGTCTGTCAGGTTCAATGAAATGTATTGTTAAAATTAATGTCACCTGTTTTCCTTCCTGTTTTTTAACATGGCTACTAGAAAATACGTCACATCAAATATACAGCTTGCATTATATTTCTCTTGGACAGGATTGCTCTGGGTATTTCATTAATGCCATTGAATGAACCAAAGAAAGAATGCTGACTTTAGATCAGCACTGATATTTTTTCATCCACAGAGGAGTAGTCAATAGAAATGGTTAAAAAAAGAGTGAGGCATCGTTGTTCTTTGAAATAGCTCTGTATCTGGAGCTACATTTAATTCTGAGTCACTTGCTCTGAGAAAATGCTTACTAACCACCCAGGACTCCAAAAGGATGAGAGGGCGACGGACTGTCGGCCAAGCCACACCACTGAGGCCAGACCGGACCTCCAGGCCTGGGAGACAGCAGCGCAGAGGACAGCACTCTTCCCAGCACACACAGAACCGTCAGAGGAGATCAAACAACTACTCTGGGAACCCCAGGGTTTCCCAAGCTTCGCTCCATCCTAAGCTAACTACTACCTCAGTTCGTCTGTTTGCTTTTAATATGCTCTTTAAAGCTGCTTTAGGAAACTTCATTACAAATCAAAATCACTATGATTTATCACCCCACACACACCAGGATGGCCACTCTTACAAAAATTAAAATAGAAAAATAACAAGTGTTGATGGAGTTATGGAGAAATTGGAAGCCGTGTGCACTGTAAAATTCCCACCAACAGTGCAGGTATGGCAAACAGTATGGAGGTGTCTCAAAAAGTTAAACATAGAATTACCATATGATCCAGTAATTCCACTTCTCAAAGAGATATATACGTACCCACAGTCACTGCAGCATTATTCACAATAGCCCAAATGTCCACCGGCAGATGAATACATTAAAAAAAAATGGGGCATATACAATGGAACGTTGTTCAGCCTTAGAAAGGGAAAACCTGCCATATACTACAACATGGATGAATCTGGAGGACATCATGCCAAGTGAAATAAGCCAGTCACAAAAGGACAAATACTGTATCATCCCACTTACATGAGGTCCCTAGAGTAATCAAGTCCATCATCTTGCAGTACTGAAACTCTGTACCCATTGTTGTTCGCCATTGTACACCTAACAATGGTTTAAATGGTAAATTTTACGTTATGTTTTTTACCACATTAAAAAAAAAGAAAAATGCATAGCATAATCAATTTTACTGCTACTGAAGAATTCAATGAAGACCCTGATCCAGTCTAACATTTTATCATCTTTACCACAATAAAAAGAAGAAAATGGACTCAGATATTTGCACACCAGTGCTTATAGCAGCATTATTCAAAAGGTAGAAATAATCCAAAATGTCCATTGGTGGATGAGCAGATAAACAAAATGTGGTGTGTGCATACAATGGAATATTATTCAGCCTTTAGAGAAATGAAATTCCAACACCTGCTACAACATGAATGAACCCCGAAGACATCATACTAAGTGAAATGGACCAGTCACACAGGGCAATACTGCATGATCTCACTACTATGAAGCATCTTGAGCAATCAAATTCATAGTGACTGAAAGTAGAGTGGTAGTTGACAAAGGTGGTGGGAAGCAGGCTTAGGAATTACTGCTTAATAGGTAGAGAGTTTTGGCTTGGGAAGATGTAAAAGTTCTGAAATGGATGATGGTGATGGTTGCACAACAGTGTGACAGTATATAATGCCACTAAACTGTACATTTAAAAAATGGTTAAAGTGATATATTTTATGTTATGTATATTTCACCACAATTTAAAAAAGAGAGAGAGAGAAAAAAAAATGTTATGAGAGGATGAGGAGGCGAGAAGCCAGTTGAGGCAGGAAGATCAGAATGGCCCTTGGATTATCGAATAGGAATTCACATTCGTCCCCACAGGGCTGCCTGGAAATGCTGACGGGGCATCACTGCTCTCTCTAAACCAGACAGTCCCTGTGACAGCATTCTGTCTCCCAGGAAGTGTACAACCTTTTCATTTTACTGCTTGAACTTGCAGTGAAATTCAAAAGACAGAACAAGAGTGCACACACGAATGACAGAAAGACAGGGAATGTGTGTGCACACACTATTTGGGGTAAGAATGATCTATTTCTTTCAATCCACCATTTACTAGTATATTCTTTGTCTACTCTTGCCTATGCCAAAGTCAGTAACAACAATAAAAAGCAGCAGTACTGATGGCGAGAATATTCTTTCAAATACTGTGTTATTTATACAATGATCTAGCAAGGTAATAATAACAATAGCTATTAGGTCACAAGCTCTTTAAAAATCACAGCATTTATCATAAAGACCATTTCACAAATGAGGAAACTGAGGTTGATAAAAGCATTTGTCCAAGAACACAAAGGACATGAGATTTTCCCCTCAGGTCTGACTGACTCCAAACTAGAGTTCCTGACTGCTGCGTGAGGGTGCACTTTGTAAATGAAGGCCACCTAAATAGGACTTTTAACAAATTAGAGGAAACAGAAGAACAAGTGGGGGGAAGGCAGGCTAGGTACTGGGGAGCCAATTCCATTGCCAAGGCAGGAGTGAGACCTACCTACACCCACGTAAGGTGTGAAACTGAATGTTTGAGGAGGACTGATTACCATGACAATTTGAACACCTTCTTTTTTAAATTCTGAAACCCTGCTGTATAAACAGGAACCAAGAGAAAATGACAACCTACAAAAGAGAAAGTCTGGCTGGGGGAGGAGGTGAGTGGTCTGCTCTCCGCCAGGACCCTTCTCACTAAGTTACTTAGTTACTTATTAAAGGACTTAGACGAGGGGAAAAGAAAATATCAGAGGGAAAACAGAAATGTACTCCAGCCAGGGTACTGACCCCTCATGAACGATAATTTCCACAAATTGTTTGTGCTTTCTAAAAGATTACGCTCTGTATCAAAGGCGAGCCAAAGAAAGAGTCATCAGAGGGCTGGATTCTTAGTTCACAGCTTTAATTGATGTTTCGCCTAAACCCAGGTCACAGCCCCAACATGTTCACCACGGAGCTCAGATTATTGGTCAATTCAGTGAAAATGGGACAGAAAAACTCACCAAGGAACAACAGCCCCCTGAATCTGTTCACTCATTTCCTATCTCACCCAGAAATCCAGAAAATTACTGTCAGACACATCACAGGATCAAAGCCTTTGCGTCCACGAGAAGCTTAAAAGGACACAGACTTTTCCATTTGCTCTGCTCTTCCCTCCACAGGATTATCTTCTGAAATCCCCAAGCGTCTACCCCTGACACAGCTTTCTCCCACACCACGCTGCCCACCCTCCCATCCATCCCTACCCATTTTTAAGCGCCTGGCAAACACAAGAAGGAGAAACAAAGGGCAAATGCCAGTCTGTGGCCTCTGTCTGGACTTAGCCAAGCATGATATGTGAATCAGGTGTGTGGAATGGAAGTTTCCATGGCAACCAGACTTCAAGGCAGGCAGGGGAGTCACATATTCTTTCTACCAAGGTAACAGAAACATGGAGGCCACCCAAGGGACGCTGAAGGGGAACACAGCGAGTTCAGAGTTCTCTGGTGACTGCAAGGACCTAGGTCCTCATTGCCTCCTCCCCCACCCTCTGCTGCTCCTTGAAATAATCTATCATCCCTCTTTTGGGGGAAAGGAAGGGACACATTAAAGAAGTCTAAGTCTTCTCTAAAGGGATGCTTACGAAAAAAAATGTAGAAAGGACTACAAGAGAAAAGCGTTTTCTTTCGTAGACAAAGCAGATCTATTAGGCAACAGGTTTGGGAGCCCCGGCAGCCTGCGCCTGCGCTGGCTACCTACAGGGGCGCTTGCACTTCCACCAAGCCTCTCCACTTTATGTTGCAACATGGTCTTCTTGGTGAACCCAATCCGTAATGAAAAACTCCCGAGCTACACTGTGTTTTACAGATGTTTTTTTTTTAAATTGTATTTGCTGTAGATAGATACTTTAACATTATTCTAAATGTTTAGAAACAATATATATTGTGGTTCTATTTTTAAAAGCTTGCTTTTTTAGACCCATGACTTGGAGGCAAAGAAAAAAGTATACAATTTTAATACAATCAAAGTTAGCCCTGGTAATCTAGCTGGACAGAGGTAGTCTGAAGGTCAGGTCTATGTTGCCGTTAGGGCTTCTTAAGCTATTTTCCTAACTTGAGACCCAAGCCATGTAAGACTTTCCACCTTGTTTAGCTCTGCCCTTCTGAGTCTCAGATGACTCCAGACACTGAACAAGAGAATTGCTGTGCTGCCTCTGCTAATGGCTCCACTGTGGCTGATCACCCTCCCCGTGGCATCGGAGAAGCCTTTCTGCCCTGCACGCTTGATCGTGCCACTCAGGCCCCAGACCTTTCAGATGGCTCCTCATTGCAAATCTCTCATCATGGCTTCCAAACCCACACATGGCCTCGCATCTGCCTACCTCTTTAGTGCCATCTTCTGCCATTCTCCAATGTACACTCCACATTCCAGGCAAATTCAACCATTCTTAATTTCCCAAATGTACCATGATCCTCTCATACTTTTTGCCCTTGATGTAACTGATTCCTGGGTTGGGGGTGGGAACCACCGCACTTAATTACTACTTTCTTAATATCTCAAGTAAGATATCACTTACTCCAGGAAGCCTAAGTCCTTGCAACAATTTTAGCCTTAAAGTCCTTCTAGGTGCAACTGTAGCACCCAGGATTCCCCAGCTCAGCAGCAGCATCTAATTCTCTGTCAGCTTCGTGTCTATGATCCCATCCAAATCAAAGCAGGAGCAAGAAGTGTGCCATGTTCAACTTGGAGCCCAGCACATAGGAGGTGACCATTCAAGATCTACCAAAGCCATTGAATGAATGAATGAATGAATGATCACAATGGCAGGCATGGCATGATTGATCACAAAGAGCACCAACCACATCTGGGCTCAAGCCTCGCAGTCCGGTTCTGCTGCTTGTTAGTTCTGTGGCTTCATTGAACCTCAGATTCCTGCTTTTCTTTTTTTCGGGTTCCCGCTTTTCAACTGATGTAGCAATGCTTGCCCATGATTATTATAACCATAAAAGAAGCATCAAATGAGTAAGTGTTTGTGAAATTCTTTGTGAACATTTTAATAAGTCTATGTAGAATGTCATTTCCAGAAGGAGGCTAAATAAGAAAGAGCAGAAAGGAGAAGTGCTCTGAGAGGCAGAATGACCGCAGGGGCAGAATCTGAAGAAGAAAACTGGGGGGTTATAGATATTCATGGTATACTGCCACATATAGCATAGATTGGCTTCTTTTTATTTTTTTCTTTAAACTATAAGAGAACATACTTAGAAAGTCACAGAGGTAGAGAAGTAAGCCGTAGAAGAAATGGGCTCAGGAAGTAAGTTACAGAGGCAAAAGAAGGGCCCTTGGAGCTTAGGAGAGAGAAAGGTAAAGGTAATCCACCTAGGAAGAGGGGGATGGGAAGGGGGAGGGGAAAGGCACGCGCCTGCTCCATGGAGGGAGAGCGCCTACTTCTTTTTGACAGATAATTATGTTCCTCTCTTCCCCATTTTGGGCCCAGACATTCTTATTATCTTCAATTTTCCACTTATATACCATGTTCATTTCCACCAAATACTACTATGTACTATTAACAGTTCTTGAGCCTTAGTTTATTCTCCTTCCAACTGTTAAATGCCCTCTCTTTCCCCATGCTCCATGTGAATCATACCAATACATCATTATCCATAATCATCCCCATCTATAAGGCCTTTCTTGAATAAAATAACTCAGCCACCTCTCTCCTCCTGATCTTCTAGTGCAATAAGGACCCACACTTCACTATTCAGTGCTTTATTTTTATTCTTCACACATATGTGCCATGCCCTTTCTAAAATGTGGGGAGGACCTCACACATCTGAAGAGCCAAGTCTGGGTTAAAAACACAGGGAGCTGGCAGAGGAGGTGAGAAGTAAGAAGTGTACTAAGAATTAGAAAATCACATTGACTAGTCTGCCAAGAAAACAAAATTTTATAATGAAAAATGAAAAAAAAATAGCTAGCTAGCCAGTTTCTGAACTTCAAGATTCTGTGGTAGTTGAACACGACACATTACGAAGAGGGCATCAGGTAATGTTTCAGAGAGAAGGGAGCAAGTAGAGGACACGGTTTCCCAAGTCAATATACTAAGAGATTTCTTATCCTGAAGGAGAAAACCAAGAAGAAATGAAAAAGCAAAAGGAAATGGAAACCAGATGGAAAAAGAACCACCAGAGTGATCAATCAACAACATTTTGCTGAGTACTGTTGTCCCCTGCCTGGGAAACTGTTTTAGGGGTGTGCTTGGGGTACACCAGGTGGGAAGGTTCTATGCAGAGAATGAAACAACAGCATCTGTGCTTGCAAGGCCTGGCAGTCCACATAGGGTGACAAACATACAGAGATGGCAGCATAACTAAATATCTAAGTCAGTGCATGAGAAGTGCCAAATGAGCACTGCAGAGTAAGGACAGATCACTGCATGCTGAAGTATTCAGGGGAGATTTTTTTAAGAGGTGACCTAACTGCTCTATTTTTTTCTTTTATTTTTATTAAATTTATTGGGATGCATTGATTAATAAAATTATATAAGTTTCAGGTGTATAGTTCTATAATACATCATCTTTATATTGTACTAGTGGCCCGGTGCACGAAATTTGTGCACGGGGGGGGGGGGGGGGGGTGTTGTCCCTCAGCCCAGTCTGCACCCTCTCCGATCGGGGACCCCTTGGGGGATGTCCGACTGCTGGTTTAGGGTCAATCCCACAGGTGGTTGGATATCCCTCTCCCAATCTGGGACCACTGGCTCCTAACCGCACACCTGCCTGCCTGCCTGATCACCCCTAACTGCCTCTGCCTGCCTGCCTGATCGCCCCTAACTGCCCTCCCCTGCCAGCCTGATCTCGCCCCCAACTGCTCTCCACTGCCAGCCTGATCTTGCCCCCAACAGCCCTCCCCTGCCAGCCTGATCGCCCCTAATGGCCTCTGCCTCAGCACCCACCACCATGACTTCGTCAAGAAGGAAGTCGGACATCCGGAAGATGGCCAGTTGACCTGGTCTAATTAGCATATTACCCTTTTAGTAATATAGATAGATTATGTAGGATAGGATTCCTTAAATGGGAGGGGGGGGGGGAGCCTTTTTCAGCAGTAGGAGATGCTCTTGGCAGACAAAAATACATAATCCCTATATCTGGACTGATAGCCAGCTATATGCACTATACTGACAAACTGGTCATTAAAAAATTGAACTGCTTTCTTACACCTTACACCAAACAGCTGTTGTCCTTAAAACCCCTCCACAACCCCCACCTTAGGTTCTGCCTTTTCAGTTCACCCAGATTAGGTTCTACTTGGTCGGTTTCTATAACAGTCAGTGTCAAAAGCTCTGCCTCCTAGGCAGCCAGGGGCTCCTCGCACTTCACGCAGAATTGCTTCTGATTGGTCGGTTTCTATGCCAGTCAGTGTCAAAAGCTCCGCCTCCTACACAGCCATTGGCTCCTCACACGTCACCCAGATTTGGCTCTGATTGGTTGGTTTCTATGCCAGTCAGTGTCTCCAGGCCTATCAATGGGCCTGATCAGAGAGGCAGGGCTGATCAGCAGCCTGAGCGGAGGCCAGAGAGAAAGAGAGGCATGGCTGCTGGCCAGGCCCAGAGCGAAAGAGAGAGGCAAGTGCTGATCAACAGTTGCCACAGAGGCCATGGATCAGACCCTGCTTCTCTCTCCCCAGGCTTCTCTCCAGGCCTGATCCACAGCCCCCTCAGCAGTCAGTGCTGGGTCCGGGCTCCCGCAGCCGAGGTAGTCAGTCGTGGGTCGCCACGGCAACTCAGCACTGATTTCCAGTTGGTTGAGCCTCTAGTCATTGTAGATGTTACAGACCCTGAATTTTTAAATATTAGGATTGTGTGTTCACCACCCCAAGTCAAGTCTCCTTCCATCACCATTTATGCTCCCTTTACCTTCTTGTACCTACCTCTCCCCCATTTCCCTCTGGCATTCACTATACTGTTGTGTCTCTCTGAGTTGTTTGTTTGTTTTGCTTAATCCCTTCACCTTTTAACCCAGCTCCACAACCTCCTTCCCCTCTGACAGTGTCCAGTCTGTTCTGTGCTTATGAGTATGTTTCTATTTTATTTATTAGTTTATTTTCTTCATTACATTCCATGTGTAAGTGAGATCATGTGATACTTGTCTTTCTTTGGCTTATTTTACTTAGCAAAATGCTCTCAAGATCCATAAATGCTGTAAAAAAAAAAGGGTAAGAATTTCTTCTTTTTTATAGCTGAGTAGTATTCCATGGTGTAGATGTACCAGAGCTTTTTTATCCACTCATCTACTAATGGGCACTTGAGCTGCTTCCAGATCTTGGCTATTGTAAATAACACTGCAATGAACATAGAGGTACATATATTCTTTTGAGTTAGTGTTTCAGGTTTCTTCAGATGTATTCCCTGAAGTGGAATTGCTAGGTCATAAGGCAGTTCCACTTTTAATTTTTTGAGGAAATTCCATACTGTTTTCCACAGTGGCTGAACCAGTCTGCATTTCCACCAACAGTGCACAAGGAGTTCTCTTTTCTCCACAGCTTCGCTAACACTTGTTGTTTGTTGATTTTTTTTTTATGATAGCCATTCTGACAGGTGTGAGGGGATATCTCATTGTTGTTTTTAAATTGCATTTCTTTGATGATTGGTGATGCTGAACATCTTATATGTTTGCTGGCATCTGTATGTCCTCTTTACAGAAGTGTCTATTCAGGTCCTTTGCCTGTTTCTTTAACTGGATTTTTTTTTTTTTTTTTTTTGGTGTTGAGTTGTATAAGTTCTTTATGAATTTTAGATGTTCACCCCTTATCAGATGTATCATTGGCAAATATGTTCTCCCATTCAGTGAGTTGTCTTTTCATTTTGTGATGGTTTCCTTTGCTGTACAAAATTTTTTAGTTTGATGTAGTCCCATTTGATTATTTTTTCTTTTATTTCTCTTGCCTGAGGAGAAATATCAGAAAAAAATTATTGCTTGGAAATACCTGAGATTTTACTGCCTATGTTTTAGAGTTTTTATGGTTTCAAGTCTAACATTTAAATTTTTAATACATTTTGAGTTTATTCTTTTTCTTAATATATTTTTATTGATTTCAGAAAGGAAGGAAGAGAGATAGAAACATCAATGATGAGAGAGAATCATGGATCGGCTGCCTCATGCACATCCCCCACTGGGGATCAAGCCTGCAACCTGGGCATGTGTCCTTGACCGGAATCGAACCTGGGACCCGTTAGTCGGCAGGCCAATGCCCCATCCACTGAGTCAAACCAGCCAGAGCTTGAGTTCATTCTTGTGCATGGTGCAAGAAGGTGGTCTAGTTTTATTTTTGTCCAATTTTCCCAACACCATTTATTGAATAGACTATTTTTACCCCATTGTATGTTTTGCCTCCTTTGTCAAATATTAATTGACTATAGCTTCTCTGTCTTAAAAGGTAAGACAAAGAAAAGCCTGGGAAAGGATGCCCAGTGTGGAAGCATGTGCACAGAGATTGAAGTGGAATTTGCAAGGCATGTGGCAATGGGAAATAAATCCAGAGTAAGGACATTAATTTGGAAAAGTGGGCTGGAGAACTGTAAAGACAAATTACATAGAAAAGGAAAGAAAATTCTAAAGGATTTCAGTAGAGCGAGAGAGAAAATAAAGAGAAGATCAAAAATAACAGGGAAAAAAAGAAAAATGATGTTATAAAGCATTTATCACCAGACAAATTTTAAAATTTTAATGTCTGTGTAATCAATAAAGTAATAATTAAAATCCCAGTAGAAAAATAGAAATGTGCTTATAAAGAATTTACCAAAAAAAATCCAATAAGCAAATTGCCAATAAAACACAAGAATAAAATTTCTAACAATACAAATAATTCACAAAGAAATATTAATTAAAGTAATAAAGAAGATATTATTTTTCCTGCCATATTAGGGAAATCTTTTTTAAAAAAAGGGAGGTCAATATTGGCTTAGGAGCATCTAGATGGGCATTCTGAAATGTCAGTGTTGAGAGTGTACAACTTTCTTGGGAAGCAATTTGCCACTATGTGCAGGGGTCCTGAAAAAGACAGTGGTTTCCATGTAGAACACTAATATGATAAAAGAGGATAATGAAAAAACTATTCATACTCAAAGATGCTCTTTACAACATTGCTTAACCTAACACAATAAACCACCACCAAGAACAACACAATTGGTATAGCAAAAAATCCATAGAAAATTTTAAAATAAATTGTGATAAAGTCCCATCAAGAATTGCAATACAACCATCAAATATCATTTTTATTTTATTATGCAGAAAGAAAAAATTCAAAACTGTACACACTGTGATATAAGCACATAGAAATAAATACTAAATGGATTAAATGCTAAATATTTTAAAATTCTCTCTAGCTTATATAATTACACTTTATTTTTATTTTATTTCGGAGGTCTTTCTGTATTTTCCAAATTTTCTACAATAAACATGGATTACTATATAATTCAAAATTATATTTGGATTTTAAAAGTAATATAAATATTTTAATTGCAATAATATTTAGAGAAAACTATCCATGGAAAATGAAAGGAATTCCCCACTTTCAGCTGCCTAATGCTAAAGTCTTAATCCCTAGATGAGAGCAAACTTCCCTTCTAAACCTGGATTCTGTATGACTTATAGAGATGACATATAGGATTGCTCCTTCCACATTTTATTGTCCACAGGAAATGATTTTTAGAAAGTCCTTTCATCATTGTTTCCTTCTAGGAAGGTTTTTATAAGAAGAGTAAATGTCAACTTCATTTTGGGTCTTAATTTTTCCAGAAGCCTAAACCTAATTCTCTTTTTCCCTCTCCTCTCTATTCTCCTTCCCCATCTATTCTTCTCTCTTCCCCCTTCCCTTCCCTTCCCTTCCCTTCCCTTCCCTTCCCTTCCCTTCCCTTCCCTTCCCTTCCCTTCCTTGCCCTTCCCTTCCCTTCCCTCCTTCTCTCTCTCTCTCCTCTTCTCTCTCTCTCTCTCTCTCTCTCTCTCTCTCTCTCCATCTCTCCCTCCCT
The DNA here is from genome assembly GCF_027574615.1 of Eptesicus fuscus. Classification (NCBI taxonomy): domain Eukaryota; kingdom Metazoa; phylum Chordata; class Mammalia; order Chiroptera; family Vespertilionidae; genus Eptesicus; species Eptesicus fuscus. The sequence continues at coordinate 74,501,879 of NC_072481.1, forward strand.
CCTTCCCTTTATTTCTTTTATAATATCTAGGTGTGTCTCTTAAATACTACCCTCAAACCAAGATGGTAGCTCTGTCTTTGATTTCTTCTGTACGTTACATAAGGTTCAAAGTAGCACCCTCTGTTCAAAAATAACTAAAAAGCTTCAAAAATAAACTCAATTTCAGTTGCACTTTTAAGATATTTTCAAGGACCATAGGAAATAACTGCATGTGTGGTATTGTACACACAAAACACTATGTAAGAAGCCAACATGATATTGATTCCAAAGGACATGTGATGAACTCCTTTTCCAGACCCTGTGGGGGCTGCTGGGGCAGGAAGTAGAAGCTGGCAACAGCCCACCACTGGAGAGAGGGCAAAAAAAGTGTTGGTAACTCTAAATGAAAGAGAGAAGCTTGAAATTTTTCTATTACCAAACCAGGCAATTAAAACATTAAATGTGAAATCTGAGGCACTGTAAATTTCCTAATATGGTATAAGTGCCGAGTTTCCTAAATGATGTTTTCTCATCTTTCAACATATCAAAGAGCATGCCAAAACCCCAAAGAAACATTTCCATTTTGAAAACAAAAATAAACCACACACATCCACATTCTATTAATAGTGTTGTCTTGCCTTAAAGACTTCTGCATCCTTAGTGAAAAGCTCCATTGCAGTTTACATAAATTTTAACATTATTGGAAACTCCTGTCCAAAATAAACTGGATGTGTGTGGGTGAGTTAGGTGGGACTGAGGCAAGAGTAATCAAACCCCTTTCCATATTTTCCTTAGTGGAGACCGAATGTTATGTTCCTCATCGTCACACCTAAGGACTGTGTAAATACATTCTCCATATTTAGCAGCATTTCTTAAGAGAGAGTATAAAGAAGGAAATTGGCAGAAGATACACAGGTTCATGCCAAATCCACAACATTTGAAGACCTAAGATAGAGGGACATAAGCTTAGAACTGAAAATCCCAGCAGAAATTGCTAGGACAAGCAAGGACATGTCAAAAATCCCCAAATCCAGACCATACACTCTTGATCCTGCCACCAGGAAGAGGAAAAACAGCTGCCCTGTGTCACTCTATGTTTAGAGACAGAATAAAGCCATTAAATGTGATCTCCTTCCTCAATCCAAACACTCATGAGCTGTTACCTGTGTGCTCAGCAGGGACCCCACTGCCTGGAATGAGGACAATGAGAGGTGAATGACACAGAATTTGTTTGAAAGAGGCTTCTCTTTTTGCGAACATAAAAGAACCAACACACAAAATAACAGTAAGAAACATCAAAGGGAAGGGCACTAGACTTATGGTGGTGTATTTTATAAGGTACATAAATGTCTAATTATTATGTTGTACACCTGAAATTAATGTAATATTGTGTCAACTTATAATTGAAAAATAAATTTGAAAAAAAAAAAAGAAACAACAAAGGGTCATTTTGTCCATCCTTAAATCCTGAGCAACCCCAGAGATTTTTGGAAAATCCTTACACCTGTCTACATGCACAGCCTTACATGTTTAAGCTCTGACTCACAGGCCCTAGAAGGTCCCTGCAAGACAAGGAACAGGGGAAACCAGGGTTATATGGGGACCACAAAGCCACCCTGATCAGGTACAGTGAGGAGGAATGAAGAGAACCGTTCATGTATCCATTCCTCTGGTTCTAGTTTGACTCAGAATCTGGGGACTCAGATGTAACTAGGAAGAAAAGAAAGGGAGTATGGTGGGTGGTGAGGCGAAAAGATGATCTTTTTCAAGCCAACAGATTCAAGTCCCAATCTTAACCCAGCTACTTACATGAACTAGGCAGGTTCATGAACCTATTTCTCTTTCTTTTATTTAACAAATACTGATCTTAATAGCATTCGGCAGGTGCTCTTCTAAGCACTTTATTATACTTAATTGACTCATCCCAACAACAAACAATTGAAGTTGGTTCTGTTACTACCCCCACTTCACAAATGGGGAAAGTGAAGCACTGGGCTGCCACGTACTTTGAAGGTAGCAAAGTCATGATTCAAACCCGGGAAGTCTGGCCCCAACGTCTGAGCCCTGAAGTTCTGTGTTGCATCACTTATAAAATAGTTCCTTGTCAAGACTGTGGCACAGATTCAATGAAATGTATGGACAGCACCCAGCACGGTGCCTGACAATTAGCAGAAGCTGAATTATTTCCCTCCTCCTCCTGCTCCACATTCCCTCTCCCTACACTGTGGGAGGCTGCAGACAAGATCCTCCTCAGGAAGGCAGTGACCTCAGTCTGCAAAGGCTCCGGGGCTCCAGGGCAAGCTAGAAAACCAGCCTCTGTCTTTATCCCCTGAGGCCTGGCGCTAACCTAAGCAGAGATGGCCAGCATTTCCACACAGAGCCTGCCTCCATTACCATCTGCATTCAAGGCACAAGCTCTGCAGGTGGGCCTTAGGGAAATTGAAAGGTTTCAGATTTTCGTACTAGGAGCTGTATATGTTTATGTCAAACACAAACACATCTAAAATTTATATCATACCTACCACCAAGGGAACATGATCTACTTTCCAGAACCTTCCATTGCCTAGAAACTGGCAGAATATCTGCAGCAATCTGTGGCTTGTTTTAAGATGGTCTAGAAACGAATGGTTACCTAAAGAACAGAGTCCCTTTTGAAAATTATTAAGAATAATGAAGCCTAGGGCCCTGGGAGCTGTGTTGTAAAACATGAGAGAGTGGTTTTCCAGCCCTTTAGGCAGTATTTTCATGAACTGAGGACAACAATTTAGAGGACAGAGGCTATTTTAAATCTTTATATTAGTCTACAATATCATTGAGAAAGGTGTACATATTACTGGTTAAGTGATTTATGTAGTTGGGCAAGTAGTGATCCACACAAAAGGGATCTGATATATTGGGAATTTTCTAAGTACACAAGGAGTACATGTTACTAACAGTAGGACATTTATAATGCCACCATGTAGGAATGCTGTCTATACACTCTTTTAATTTTTCCTCAATGAATAAAAAGTCCTATTTGTGCTAAAACAACATAAGAACATTATTTTTTTTATTGTTGACACTATTACAGATGTCCCCCATTTTTCTTCCTTTGCCCGCCTCCACCCATCCCCCACCACCCCTCCCCCGGCCTTTACCACACTGTGGTCTGTGTCTGTGTATACATGCTCTTTGGCTACTCTCTTCACCTTCTCTTATCCAGTCCCATGCACCCCCTTCCCTTCTGACCTCTTTGAGACTGTTCATGTACCCATTTCTCTGGTTCTAGTTTGCAGGACATTATTTTCTTGCAAGAAAAAAATCGCTACAATGAAATATGGGAACTGTGTTCTGACTCTGAGAATGTGCTAACATGGTTTAAAAGTAATTAAGAAGGAGAGCTGACTTTCTCCATTTTCAGTCTTGGTCACTGTGGCTACTGGGTTCATTGATGGCCTGCCAAATCTTGCAAAATTACAGTACTCCTATCCATGCGGTTTCTAAAACTATAAGCTTCTATTGTGAATAAGCTTGATTTTCTGCTTTAGAAATCCTAAGAGAGACTGTTAAGAGAGACTCCACAAAGAGTCCAGGTGCACACACCAGGAATCAAGTTCTTCATTCATTTTAATTACAGTTCAGCCCAAATGAGAGAGGTAGGTGAAGAAGTGTCTTTATAAAATATTCATTAGAAATGGGAAGTTTCTATTGGGGACACAAAAATGGCATCCTTCAACTTGTTCGTCTACAAAGAACCCCAATGTGAATTATGTGTCTGTAATCATATGCGAGCCACATTTAGGCTTGGGGCTCAGCCAGAATGTTTAAGGAGGGGAGACAGGAACAGAAAAGGAAATAGAGTTCGCAGGGAAAGAGGAAGGCTGGATGAAGTTTTTCGTACTTTGTGGACCTGTGTGATCAGTTCCTTCTACTTACTGTTTAAGCCCTAGCAGGGAGATTTGTTATCTTCTATTATTTCAAAAGCCATTAAATGGGGATGAGGGAGGGAAGGGATGGGGGAGGGAGGGAGTTTGCATGTGTGTGTCTGTGAGTCAGCAGAAGCCGGAAGCCTAACAAAATGACTTCAAACAACAAGCTGGAAAGGAGGACAATAGCTTCCACCCCCAGACAGTGAGAAATTGCTTTATCCTAAGGGATCGTGACCACCCGTGTTCAGTGGAGATAAGTGAGCCTTCTCTGCTCTGGCCAATAGGAGACCTGCAGCCACAGCTGCTCCCAGAAGCTCTGGGTGGCCTCCATTCCAGCCGCTCCAAATGGTTTCAAGGCAAAAACACTGCAGCTGGGTGGTTCTCAGAAGCACAGGGGGTGGGAGGAGAGGCTGACAAAACGGGGGGTGGCGCCTTGCATGCCCCCACCAGGTGCTCTAAATCCCCTCTCAGGGCTTAGGAAAATCGCAGAGTCTGGAGGCTGAGTCCTGAAGCAGCTGTGTGGGAGCCTGCATCACTGCCATGCCACCGCAACAAACCAACCCTGTGCCTCCGACTCCAGAACCTGGGAGGTTTCCCTGCCAGGCAGCCCAGTGCTCCAGAAGCAGAAGGGTAATTAATGCCACTTGGCAAAAGAGTGGGGCATTCCGAAGTCAGTCTTGAAGAAGAAAAAGCCTTGCACACACCCTACAACGCAGACACAAAGCCCCGTGAGACGTCCCTTTGAAGACTCTGGCAAACCTGACCAAAAACTTACATTTGCAGTAAACTTTTACATTCAAAAAAAATGTATTAACTGCCCTCTGAAAGAGAAAAAGAAAGATCCTAATATTTGAGGAAAAGTATATGGAAGTTTCAGCATAAGCTCACTTTGGGGTAACTGTCCTTTGCATAAAAGAATTAAATTTTAAAACTTATTTCACTTATTAATGAGTACCTGCTGTTCAATTTATTGTATTTCTTACTTTCTTTCATTTTCCACTGTCGGGGGTTGTATGTCTTTTTAAATATTTTCATATCTCTAGCTAATACCTATAGCATATGTTCAACTGACAAAAATGTTAGTCAAAACGTAAAATAAGCTGATAAAGCTGAAATCTCATATATAAGCATATAGTCAGTCCCCTGACCAAGTAACTCCAACTTTGTATATAAATTATTTTGAAAGAGAGAGAGAGAGAGAAAGAGAGAGAGAGAGAGAGAATGTGTGTGTGTATGTATTAATCCTCATTCAAGGACATGTTCATCATTAATTCTAGAAAGAGAGAGGAAGAGAGAAACATTGATATGAGAGAGAAACATTGCTTAGTTCCCTTCTGAATGCACCTGACTGGGGATAGAACCCAAAACCTGGGTATGTGCCCTGACAGGAATCGAACCCATAATGCTTTGGAGCTCAAGAGGGCCCTCTAACCAACTGAGCCACACCAGCCAGGGCAAAAGTATAGTTTTATTATACACACAAAGTATATTTATACACTTATTATATAACAAAGTATCGTGTGTGTGTGTGTGTGTGTGTGTGTGTGTGTGTGTCTGTGTGTGTGTGTAATAAAAGAGACGGGATTATAGGATGCAGAAGATGGAAAAAATAATATTAAAATTGGACCACTGGCTACCCTGTAAGTGCTGAGAATAATATTTCATGCAAAATCAAAATGTAGTAGGTGTTAAAATTAAGTTATTTGACATCTTGATCACTGAAACGGAGGTTGAAAAACTGAGGAGATGGTTTCCACTGGGCCCTGACCTGCTATGGGGCCTACATCAAGTTGTGTGATACCGCTGTTATAACACCTGCAAAATGGAGATAAAACTGCATGCTACCTACCTCAGAGAGCTGTTAGAAGATTAGATACCAAAAAAGAAAATCCGCAAAAGCCCTTTGAGTTTCTCATAAATATAAGACATGCGATGAAATAAAATAGCAGCACTCTCTTACAAAACTCCTAGAAATAGGAAACAGATGCCAGCAATGCAACAGGGCTAATAACTCACAGGGCATTACTTTTAAGATCAGGGAGGTAGTGGGCAATTCTGCACACAGCTTCCAGTAAAAAGGTGCAAAAAATGATGCTGAAATTTAGATCTACTCAAACCAAACAAAGCATCCAGGGAAAGAAGAAAAAAAAAAAAAAAAAAAACAGCACTGTTTCAACACATAGCCAATGGACCAAGAGAAGCAATCCTGACAAATAAAATTCCAGATTCCTGCTTAAAGGTCTAGATCTACAAGAAGACAATCAAGTGTCAACATTATACTGGTAGTTTTTCACGTGTAGTAAAGTCTCATATTAAAGTAAACTGGTTTCCCAGAGGATTAAGTGTAATGACCCCTCACAGTGAATAAAATTTAAGCATAAAATATATAAATTAGAATATTTTAAACCAATTTGTACTGAGAACAAGAGCCAAATGAACTGTACAAAGCCACCTAAAATAACAATTATTTGGAGGTTCATAGGAAATTGATAGATTATTAAATATTCATATATCCTAAGATAGTCTAAATTATGGCAAATTTGGAACTGATCAAATACAGAATTTATTATATTATATACTATATCAAGCATTTATTGTGGGTCATGTGTCTGATTAAAATAAAAAAGATGAGAAATATCCTATTCCTGGTTCTCATGAAACTCAGTATAACAAGAAGGAGACAGTAAAGTAGAATACAATGGGTTAAGAATCAAGTACAGACAGAATGCTGAAGAAATAGTGTTGGAGTGAGTAATTGATTCTGCATGGAAAAGGAGAGAGGGGTGCAGTTCAAGAAATTTTCAGAAAATCTGACACTTGGACAAGACCTTACACAATGAGCACTATTTCACCACACACAGAAGAAGGAAAGGGGCTTTCTAGATAAGGAAACAGCAGCCCATGTCTCAGGGCATGTCTCTGTATGTCCTAATCAGTATGTCCTAAGTGAAGCACTATGGAAACTATCTTGGGAGAGCCTGAATTGCAAGGTCGTTGTGGCAGAGAGAGGGAGCATCACAGGATGATATTTTGAAAAGACTTGATATTTCCTATAATTTAAGATATCAGACTGAGGCAAAATGAACAAAGCAGGGGAGGTGATACCTGACCCAGGCATGAGACAGGCTCTAGGGAAATGGACAGCATTGCTGAGAACAATTTTCTATGGGTAGGTGAGGTTCATAGAAAGCAGTTCTGCTAAAGGGGGTGACAAGCTTAACCATGATTCAGGAATGGTCAGGACTTGAGATTCCATGAGAAATAGCAAGCCCAAATTAGGTATGTAAAACACAGTGCAGTAGACTGAATATACTCCAAAGATAACAGGTCCTAATCTCTGGAATCGGTAAATATGACCTTCAATGATCAAATTAAAATTTTGAGATGGAGAGAGATTATTCTGGATTAGCCAGTTGGGCCCTACAAGCAGTAACAAGTATGCTTATTAGAGGAAGGCAGAAGGGAATTTGACTACAGAGAGAAGAAGAAAAGGCAATGTGACCATGGAAGTAGATGTTGGAGTGATGTAGCTATAAGCCAAGGAATGTCAGCAGCAACCAGAAGGTGGGAGAGACAAGGAACACATTCTTCCCTAGGACTCTGGAGAGAGCTGACACCTAAATTTCTGTTGTCTTAAGCCGCCAGATTGGTGGTAATTTGTTACTGGAGTCATAAAAAACTAATACACACAATGAGCAAAGAATCATTTCTCAGGTGCTTTTGGGTGTCACAATCACCAGTCCTGATAAAAATAATTCAGGCTCCTCAACCATCAAGAAGTTAAAGTCCAAGATGAAGCTTTAAAGAAATGCTAGATTATTAAACTGAGTAACTGGCCAAAATTTTGGCAATAGGATCCCAATAAAAGCCCAGATTAGGTCAAGATAGATGGAAGAACTGCAAATCACAGCACATGGGGAAAGGGAATACACTCTGCATACTAGGAAGGAAATTAGGAGAGATTCAGCAAGCCAGAGGATATTACTGGGCCACTGAATTTCTGATCCAGGGAAGTGGCTTAATTTTAAGTGCCCATTGGACATGCGAAGAGGTAAAGGGGGGGTGGGGGGTGGAAAACATTTACATGCATCCTGGCTCAATCAGGACTAACTCAGGAACTGGATCATGACTAGACCATGAAATTAAAGACATTAGTAGATCCAGGTGTGGAAAGATTATGGAAATGAGACAGCTGGGACATGGAATGCTAAAAAGCTTCAATTGTACTCATTAGCCCATAAGGGAAATAACTCAATGAGACCTTTTTTGAGAGAGTGGGAGCAGGGTAGGATTATCCACATTAGACTGCATGGCCCGGTAGGAAGGTAATTGAAACAGCCAAAGCTGGAGATATAAGAATAAGAAAATGGAGATGAATTAGAAAAATATTTAGAAGACATGGCAGGATACTTGAATAGGGAATAAGTGGATGGCAGGGCATAAGGGCAGCAGGTAAATGACAACACCAATCTTTGAAGTACACAAAAGAAAAGGTTATGGTAGAACAGAAAGAATGAGTTTATCTTTAGCTACACTGAGTTTAAGGTATTGATGGGATATGCCAGGGGTGACACTAGAAGTCAATGGAACTCAGGTCTAAAACTCAGAATCTCCAAAATGTGAGATATTTGAAAAAGTTATCTATAATGTGCTCTTGCATCTTCATCCTCCTGACCCAACACCATAAAAGGGATACCCAAAAAGTTCCTAAACTTTTAATATCCAAAAAAAAACCAACATTTTGAAATACCATATACTCATAAGTAAAACCTTGCATTGGCAGCACTTAAAAATAAATGTATTAGACATTTTCTAAGAGGCAAAAAAATTCTTACCATTAGCCATTTTCTTTTTCTGTTAGTTTTGAGGCCATCTGGTGGAATGGACAGCAGAGAACAGCTATGCATGGATCAGGGGCAGTTGAGAAGGATGTTTGGGGAGGACACCGAGATGACCTGATGATGGAAAAGAAGGAATACTTCTGAGAGGACATCAAGTTAGACTTTTCCAGAGCAGTAACTACAGATTTATAAAGAGAGCAACAACCCCAATATGTTCACTAACATAGACACCTGAAAAAAAAATGAGAAAAAATTAGTAAGGACACAGACCTGTCTGGGAAGAAAATGTATGCTATACATCAGTTATAGATTCTGTATTCCTTTCTAACAAAATGCTTAGGTGTACAGTGCTCTATTACAGAATGCAAACAGCTCCCCTTCTAGCTTGTAATTTGTCATGGCTCGTACTAGCTGAAATGTAGAAATGGCTTAGAGGGGGAGCATCTGAAATTCCAGATTAGACAGTCTGGGAAGGATGACGTGTGGGAAGGCAGCGAGGTTTACTGTGAAGATGAAAAAGAGTATGATATAATCTCAGTCCTCAACCCGTGAGTTTAGAGATAAATAAGGTTCTTTAGCCCCATAATGAAGACCCCACAGCAGGCAGAGGTGACAATAAACTAGCCCGTCTCTCTTAAGAAGCTTTTAGACTCACAAATATCCAAACTGAATACATAAAAGACCTAGTAAAATATATGTAAATAAACAAACATGAACAAATTAGATCTTAGGTGTAAGATCTATTATGAAAACACATCTATCACAGTGTCTCTGTCTAAACTTCAAGGTCATGAGAAGTTCAGGCAGTGTTGATATTCCAGAATGGAGGACATTATCAACAAAAGCTAAAAACATACCCAAAATTAATCATACCACCTTACATTTGCATAGTACTCATATAATGCTGCCTCATAACATCTCGTCTGATCCCAAGCAAAGCCATGCATATCTTGACTCCCCCAAATATTAACCATGGATTCACTCCACATGTTTTTATATAGTATCTATTTATAAATCATTCCGAGAGAAAATATTCACATAAGCAATAATACCTGCCCTTAGGGAGTTAAGAACTGATTAAGTGGAAAACATAAAACTTGGATATATAAAAATGAAAAAATATTAAATGGAAATTTTTAAAAATGGACAGTAACAGTTAGGTATTCTTACAAGGCAAGAAATGAGAGAATGAGAAGAGAAGGGTTATAAGCTTTTAAGTGCAAAAGTATATCTGAAGGAAAATGGGAAGACATGAACTGAAGTTCATAAAAAAATGGATGAAAGATACATGAGTGGAAATGTGGGAAGAGGAGATCCCAAATGATTAGAACAAAATAAGTTAAGAGACCGGTGTGATGGAAGTTATGACACTAAGCATAAAAAAAAGTTCTTGCTCCAAAACAGAAGATGTTAAGGGCAAATGGTGGTAGGGCCAAATGTAGATGAGCTGATTGAAGAGTCTGGGCTTTACTTCGAACCACTCTCGGTGTAATTTAGGAGTAAAACATAAACTGTGGGCTTTAATCAGAAAGCTACACAGGGAAGGGAGGACTGAATATCTTTGTCTCAGAGGCTAGTTAGAAGGCTGTTTTAATAATCTCGGCATGAAGCCATGAGTTCCTGACCAAGGAAGAAGAAATAAGATGAAAGACGGATGGTTGGGGAAAAAGAGTACCAATGAAGAATGAAAAGATTTGAGTGACTGTGGTTAAAAAGGATAAAGGTTAGGGAAAGTTAAAAATTGTTGTGATCAGTAACCAGGAGAATAAGGATGTCATTACTAAGGCACTGATTGGCAAGAAAGAAGATGGACATAGTTTGAGAAATGATTCTGTTTTGAAGACATTGAATTTGAGGTGGGGATAGTATAACATGGTGAAATGCCTTCTGGAGAGTAGAGAACAAATGTAAGCTCTGTAGACTGAAGATACAGGGTTAGATGTCATCACTTTGGGAAGAAACTGAAATAATGATACAGATGTAGAGAAACCATTTAGAGAAAGAATTTACGCGCTATGGACTGAAAAGGTTTTGGAATTTCTCAATCACACATCACAGTTTCTGACTTAGTGGCAAAATATCAGGAAAAATTCTAAACCTAAAAACTTGGAAATACTTCAGAGATGAGATTGGATGTATATAGGGAACATATTTCTCAAACTATTTCAAAGACAAACATCTAACAAGCAAAAGTCATCCTAAAATATCAAACTATCAATTTTATGGTCAGTAAGGACATTAAATAGAGTTCTGTGGAATTTAGCTATGTAAGTATATTATGGTTAACTAATAACCTGATTTTTAATCCCTTAACACCATAACAAAAAACAACAACAACAACAACAACAAAACAACAACAACAATCAATATCACCAACAAGGTCTGGAATTTTTAGGGCCCCTTCCCCCTAATAACTGACAACCACAAAAACAGCCACTGGCATACATGTTTATGGTTTTTGGGGACCATAAACATTGTAACCTTTAGTGTCAAAAATCCACAGAAGGTTTCTCAAACTGGGAAGGTAAACTAAATGTTTTTTCAGGTTATTTTCAACCTTCTGAAGAAGGACAGTAACAAGTTAGGAAAATTCCTTAGCAAGTGGAATGGGGAAACTGAGACAGATAGCTGAACAAACTGGCTGAGCAATTTACAGCCAGATACAGCAGTTACCTCCCTAGAGATAACATCTCAGCCTCAGTTGTGTTTCAGCTCCAGGCCCAGAAAAGCAGCAAAACCAGGTGGGTGAAGCCAGGACCTGCTATAATGACTAATGACCCCCTGCCCTGGCACTGATTAATTAGTGGAGACCAGGACCCTGAAAGAGCATACCTGGAAAAGCTGATGACTATTCTATTGAGATCCCCCCCTAAGACCTCCCCTAAACTCCCAGCCTTTAAAAACCCTCAAAACAAAGAACCCAGCCTGTGCTTTCCCGCCCCCCTCCTCTTCTCACACAGGCATGAGTCTCCTAAACTCTAAGGGTCCCATGACACTTGCAACCAGGGGAGCAATGGGCAGTGGCAGCTCCTCCCGGGCTAACCCTCCAAACCACCTCCAAGGCCCCCTTTCCTCTGAGTTTTTAGAGAACCAAAGCAGCCCCACCTAAGTTCTCATGTTGCTTCTTCTATCGTAGGCCCTCCCTGTTTCACTGTCCCCAGCTTTAATAAGCATACCCTCAAAATCACCTGGACTCATGTTGTGAAATCTTTCCTGCACAAAGTCAAGAACCCACACACTACCAGACGGCCCTAGGCAGACCCACTCAGGGCCAGGACCCCTTTCTGATAACACTTCTGGTAGAGAACACAAAGCTAGAAGTCACGTCCACAGCTGCACAGACTTCTGAAGCTTGCCATTATCTGGGGTATGCATACACATGGGTTCTGCATACACATAAAAACATAACAATCAAGTTCTATCTTCCAGTTAAAGATGTCCCAGTGTATTAAAAAAAATAATAATTACACTGCCCTCCTGTCTAATTTCTTCCCTCTCCTGCAGTTACCCACCAAAAATAAGAAGGAAACCACATTTTCAAATAATAAGACCTAAAAGTAATGCCTAACATTTATTAGTAATTTATTTAGTAATAATGACCAACATTTATTTAATACTTATGTATCTGATACTGTTCTAAGCTCTTAAATATCTACAAAAAATACATGTGCTAAGTTCTTTTATCACCAATCCCATATTATAAAAGGTGAAACCAAGGCCCATAGAGGCTGAGTGAGTTGCCCCAAATTACTTCCTTAGTATGAAGTGGAGCCAGGCCTTGAATCTAAGCAGAAGGATTTCAGTGCCTCACCCTCAACCTCCATGCTGTCTGTCCTGTTTCTCAAATGCATGCTCCAACACCACATGTCCCATTAACCAAAAAAAAAAAAAAAGTAAACTATTGTTGAAAGACAGTAAACACTGTCTATGACATAAGTGTTTCTTGATTATTTCAAAAATCTCCAAGAGTACCAGATACAAACAAACCAAAGAAAATAGCAATACACACACAGACACACACTTTCTAAGGATAGTTTAAATAAAAAGAATTCCAGTTGGATGTAGAAAAACTTTTGACCATTTAGGGTGACCAAAAAAAAAAAAAAGAAAGAAAAAGTGATACTAAAAGACCAAGTTGGAAACATTCACTCCTGGACACCTTTTTTCTTTTCTCCTGATGCACATTTATCCACTTTTCAAAGTTGAGTTTGGTCTAAATGCAGTATTGCTTTTAAGAAAGCTTCTGAATGTATTCTGCACTTCACCCTCCTAATTTTTCTCCCATTTTCTATGATTGCAGTCTAAATATGTGTTTAAAAGAATTATACAAATGCCTGGCTCGTGGTCCTGGGTAAGCATGACAATTTCCATCAGAAATTGATGTGTCAACTTGTATTTGTAAAGAATACATTTTAATTGAAGGCCTTCCCGATGAACTGCATTCATTGTAGTTTCGATTCTGCTAACATTTCTCTGGATCAAATATTCTCACTTGGTTAATTCTACCTAAGACATTTACTTGCTACCTTATTTCAAAACAGAGAGGAGAACATAATCCTAAAAACAGCGATTAAAGGCAGAGAAGAAAGCAACCAAGGATGTATTGAAGAAATGCAATTGTCCATGTGATTCCATTTCAAATATGGGTAGAGGAGGGAAGTTTTTGGATTCACTCTCCCATGATCCTGTGATCATCTGGAGTTGACAATGCAAAACGCAAGTGCTAAGTGTGTCACATGGTTCAACCGGACCAAAGTGTCAGAATGGAGTTTTAAGACCAGGGTGCCAGAAATGGCATTAAAAGCTTTATCAACAGCTGCCAGAGAGGCTGGAAAGGGCCTCAGTCTCACCATGGCCTTATCTATCACATGAGGTCCTAGTGAATCCTTTCTTCATCACCAATGTGGTGTGAAGAATGCTACAGGAAACCGGGGGTTGGGGGGTGGTCATGTTTCTCTCCCTCCGGCTGCACCTCTTCCGTTCCTAATGCCCAAGGTAATGCCAATATTGAATAAATGAGATCAATAAGGAAACAGTCTTTCAAACTCAGTGTCAATAAGGAGAGCAACAGAAGCCAGAAGCTCGACATTTAAAGTTTTAAAAATACTAAAGTAAAAAGAAATCTCAAAATTCATTCTGATAAATGACTTTGGGATTCTATGAAATTTTAGGACTTCTCTGTATTTATAAAAATCAGCTGCTTGGATCTGTGCCTAAGAGAATTAAAAACTGCAGGCAGTCTTAAGCGGTATAAAAGTTTAAGTCATACGTTCTCATTATTGCTTTCTTCAGAAATGTTTTTAATGTCTCATCTTGCACAGAACAGTCTGAGCCAATGTTTTCCAACAGCACGAAACAAAGAACTAGCACGAGTAGTAGCTGTTCATGGGGATTCTGAGAAACGAAGATTCTGTGCTCTGAGTCTTCCTTCTGGGGAAAACACTATAAATTAGTAAATTCAAGACTGAGAACTTTGCGAAGTGTTGCCTACATTTATTTAACCACAGAATGCATTTTCATGAGAAAGCTCCTGGGACACCAGGACTGCGTAGAACACAGCTTGGGAAGCACTGCTCTAGACTCCCGAGCTCAGCACCCATGGCTTAGGAATCTGACCCCAAATTTCCCTTAATCACCATCAACACACACAGCTCTGAGGAGCAATGCAGAACTGACGTCCCGGCTTCCCCCACACCAAGTCCCCGCTCCAGGCAAGTTCATCTCCTCCCAGGTCCTAAACAGACATGGGTTCCACTGCTCTGTTCAGACCACTCCCCATGCTAGAATCTTCAATCTTTTATTCCGTTTAGTCTCTTGGCATCCTATCTAATAATAGACAAATATGCAAATTGACCATACCTCCGACACACCCACAAGCTACGCCCACCATCCAATCAGAGCGAGCATGCAAATTAACCCAAACCAAGATGGCTACAGCCACAGAGAGCAAGGTTTCCTAGGTAACAGAGGAAGCCAAGCTTTCCACCTGCCCTGGCCAGGCCTAAGCCTCCACTCAAGCTACAAAGTTTCAATTATAGAAGGGAAACAAATTCAAACAAATGGCGGCAGAATGGAGCTTGAGAGAGCAGGCCAGGGTTGCTGCCGGCAACAGGGGAAGCAAAGCTTTCTGCACACCCTGGCCGGGCCCACCCGCTTAAGGCAACAAAGTTTCAATTATAACCCCAACACAAATGGCTTCCGGCCTTGGAGGGAGCCCCAGGCTTGGCTCCACTCCAGGCTACAAAGTTTCAATTGTAGAAGGAAAATAAAATTCCAGATACCAGGGCCTCCGCTTGGGTCGCCAGGGGGCGCGGCTGGCCTGCAAACCACCACAGGCCCCTCGCTCAGGCCTCCCCACACCCCAAGGGAAACCCCACCTGATCCGGGATGCCCTTCAGGGCAAACCAGCTGGCCCCCACCCCTGTACCAGGCACTATCGTATCTAATAAAAGAGTAATATGCAGATTGATCATCACTGCAACACACAATATAGCTGCCCCCATGTGGTCAAAGATCCTGCCCCCATGTGGACACAAGATGGCCACCACAAGATGGCCAGCAGGAGAGGGTAGTTGGGAGGCACCTGGCCTGCAAGGGAGGGCAGTTGGAGGTGATCAACCCTGCAGGAGAGGGCAGTTAGGGGTGACCAGGCCGGCAGAGGAGGGAAGTTGGGGGCAAACAGGCTGGTAGCAGAGTGGTTAGGGGGTGATCAGGCTGGCAGGCAGAAGCAGTTAGGGGCAATCAGGAAGGCAGGCAGGCAAGCAGTTGAGAGCCAGCAGTCCTGGATTGTGAGAGGGATCCCAGATTGGAGAGGGTACAGGCTGGGCTGAGGGACAAACCCCCTCCATGCACGAATTTCGTGCACTGGGCCTCTAGTTTGAAATAAAACCCCATCTCCTGTGGGACTCTTCCATATTGTGGCATCTTTCCTCTTCCCTGAATTTTGTTAACCCCCAATGAAACAATGCTTGTTTGGAACTCACCTCCGACCTGTATCACTAGCATTCAAGTCTGTCCTGGAGAAGCAGCAAAGAGGACTGGTGAAAGCGCTCTAGCAAGGGACCCAAATTCAAAATGCCAGCTACAGGATACTAGGTTCCTGAGGTGCACGGGGGTGGGGGCGGGGGGGGGGTGGTTGTATCTGAGCTTCACTGGCTTCCTCATCTGACCATGTGCTGCTGTGAAGTTTCAATGGAGGGAACTCCCATGATGCTCTTTCAACATCACCGAGTACAGAAAGCATGCAATATATGGTAACTGTATTACATCCCTGTGATCTAAGTAAAAGGCATACCCCAAATGCTGTGACTGCTGATAAGTAGCACACATGCACACCTCCACCATGTTCCCTTCGATGCCTACCCTTCAACGCTATTCTATGCTGTCACGTCGCTTACTCATGGCAAGAGGAACAGAAAAGGCTTCCTCTGGGAGTTTATTAATAAGAAATATCTACAGTCCCTAAGTCAAATCATCACTGGGAAATCCATTAAGCAATCTAAATTACAATTTGATGTTGGCATGCCTGTGGAAGTTATGTGTGTGTTACAGTGTCATTCATTTGCACATATTTATGTTTTTATCTAAACATGGTTTTAGCATCACATACATATGCACAGGTCAATCCATGTAGAATCACTTTGAACATGAAAGAAAGCCTTTTTTGTCTCTTAGTCAAAGGAATAAGTTGCTAAAGCAAAATCTAGGTTTTAATTGTTCTTTCATTTCATTTAATCCATTAGTGAATACTTTATGGGGAAAAGGGAAGAGCACACATTTTTATCCCATTATAGCTGAAAATTTCTTAAAATAACAATACATTCAGAAGTTCTTTCATTATCAAATAAATGTAAATTCGTTTAACGAAGTTTTAGTGGGTGTCATTTAAGGAGATCTGAAACCTAAACCTACTTAGTGACATTTCCAGTCATTATCTGTGCTTTCTTTCCTGTGTCTGTTTCCCAATCTTCTCCTAGACTTCAAACTCAACATCGCTTTCTTGTTTATCTAAGGATTTCATATTGGTTTCATGCCTTCTAAAACATCTTTTATTTTTACTTTTTCATTACGTGACTTAATTTTTAAAAATATTTTTATCGATTTTTAGAAAGAGAGAGAAACATCAATGAAAGCGTGCAAGAGGCAAGAGGGAAGCATCCACTGTCTACTGCCCCTGCCCTTTCCCCTCCCCCATCAAGCTGCGGGAGGGCAGGTCATCAAACCAGCAACCCTGAGGTGGATGCATTATTGGATGGTGCCCAACCAACTGAGTAACACCAACCAGGGAAGGTGACTTAATTTTGTTGGAGTTAATTTAATTTCACATACAAATTATCAGTATTGTTACTTTCTCAAGTCTCATTTTCTCTCTTTTCCCCACTTCCTGCCCTATGCTTTTTTGTTGAGAAGCATTGCTTGTTGGTGTTTGATGCTGCTATAAAATGGAAGTAACCATGTAAGCTGCAAACTAACTCCAGCTTCAGATCAACTTGCTGAAGTCAACACTCTCCATGAGAACATAGTCTTCTTCCCATAAGATGGAAAGACTGGATTTCCATCCTCTGCAGCTCTCCCCACCACAGAGTATGGGAACAAAATGGATTAAAAGATATACACACAAAATAAAAATAGTTTTCTATTATGGTATATATTGAAAATTTTCTCATTGTACATGTGATATTATGTATAAAACGTAAGTTATTCATTATATATGTAGTACAAGTGATAAAATATAAATACTTAAATACATATGTAGAACCTTAAGCAATTTTGCATCTTTAATGAAATCTAGTGGTAATTCTATTATTTATGCAAACAAGAGAGTTTAAAAAAATTTTTTTGGTCTTATATAATTCTAGTATAATAAAAATGCCTTAGTTTTGCAGGATATGTGTTTGCTTAGGATACTAACATGCCAAAAAGGCCCAGAAACCATAGCATCTCCTGCTTTCCTTCCTGCTGTCATTGTTATTTTTATGTAGTAATATTTCATAGAGATAATCAGCGATATGTTAACTTTCTAACCTGTGTTTATTTTTAAAAACACTGGCATTTTTATTTAGACAGGGTTATACTTCTATTAAATTAAAAGATGATAAGAACATTTATCTCAAGTTCCTTTCCTGCAAATATGTGTGAACCACAGGAGAACCTGGGGACACAATCCCTTTCTCAGAAATTGATAGAAGGCTGGTTCATCTCTGAATCCAACCAAAAGTGAGATTAGTTAATGAAGAACTAAGAAGGATATAAAAATAAAATTGCTTTATCTCAACAGCAGTGTAAACACAGGAATGCAGCATTAGCACAAGACTCTACCAAATACTTGGGGTGTGGGAGTCACACTATCTGGTGGCCCCTCTGCCCTCCTGTCTAACTGTTGCTGATTCCATTTGCTCCCCAGGCAAGTGTAAGACCCCACATTTGGCCTGCGGACCTGCCAGTAGCTAAATGGAAAGGATCTGACACCACTTCACCTTTCTTTATAGAAATCATTGACCTCAATTTTCATAATAAATCTCTTTAGAAATGCATTTCTTTTGAAATGATCCAGGAGAGAGATGTCAAATTATTTTGATATAGCTCTTCCATCATTTAACAATTCCTGCAGAGTGTCTGCCATGGGCCAAATAGTGACTTCGATCAAATTTTAGGGAGAACCTACTAAAATCCTGTTCTAGGTTCCTTTTATTCACCCAGGACACCTACAAAAGAGCTTACCATAGCCTCTTCGTCCCCAACCATCAAAGCTCTCATTCTCACCGCCCCCTCTCTTCCCATGCCTCCCTCACCCCTCACTCCAGCACTCATTCTGATGTTTTCTGCTACACACCAGGCCAGCATTTCTTAAATTTGAGTAATCTACAAAAGTTTCCACATACTCCCAGAATTGACCTAAAATATTCTGTTAGATCTTCAAAATATGTACACCAGACACAAACTCCTTAAGCTTCTAAACCCTATAAAACTAAAAAGCCAAAGTAAATGTATAAGAAAATTTCTAAAAACGCTATAAAACACAATTTAACAATATTAATTGCATGTGCTAGAGGAGGTTTGGCTACAACACATGTATCACTTGCAGCCTGACTATGGCACTCACGCTACAACCAAGATCCCTTTGATAAAAGGGTGCTTACATTACTAGGGCAGCAGGATGGCTCAATTCTCTCGCCACGTTTTCTCTAACCTATACCAGAAGAGGGTGTCATCCAGCCTAAACTGGGTAGAAATTCTTCATTTATAAATCAATCATTAGCCAGAAACAAAGACTACTACTTATGGGCCGGCACAAAGGTAAACACAGGTGCTGAAGTTTTCTGGGAAGATGTTGTTGTAACATTACCATTCAGATGATTCAGAATGTGTTTACTTCAGTTTACTATTATCAAAATGAGAACACGAAGTTCAAATACTCTGGAGAGAAGTGAAGTCCCTGAGGGTATATGCTCTGGACAGAGGACTCCTGAGCTCAACCTATAGCCACCTCTCCAGATCCATGCCCCATCCTTACTCTCAGTCCGGCTACCATATGGGAAAGCAATATGATGAATCGTTTGCTCATGTGGAGTGAGGTCTTACTTTCCAAGATGTTCAGCATATAAAAATAAATTCTTGGAAGAAACCACAGTGTCTTTAATCCAAATAGTACATTTTTAACTCTAGAATCTCAGGCATGAGGATGGGGAGAGAGAGAAAGGGAGGAAGAAGAGAGATTTATTTACAAATTTCTAGAAAAATGTTGCTTAATCCCCATTGCTCTTTAATAACAGTACATTCCACATACAACTCTTTTCATCTCTCAATCAATAGCATTTTGACTATTAATGTCATTCCCCCAAAAATGCCAATTTATATATGCCTGATATTAAGTATGCACATACATGGGTACACACACACACACACACACACACACACACACACACAGAGCAACTTATGTGCCACTCAGGCCCATAAACTTAGATCTAAGTAACTCAGCAGCACCAGCCTCTCCCTTTTTTCCTTTCCTAACTTCCCCGGGAAAAGCACCAGTGTGGTCCTAAAGGCAAAAGTAGCCCTGAAAGGAGAAATGTGTCTCTCATTATCTGCAGCTGGAGGCAGAGACCATGATGGGGGTGAAGGCAGAACAGTCCGTCCCCAAGAGGACACTCACAATCTCTCTCCAAAATGTTTTAACCTTGGGCTAATAAGAAATAGCTATATTCTCAAATTTAACTCACTAACCTTTGCACAAGGTCCACTGTGTGAGGTTCATTTTGGATCCTAACACCTTGCAAGAAAGCTAAACTGCAATAAATAATCACAATATTGGCAGCAGCACTAGTAATAACACAGCTAATGTGTGTTGTACTGGCATGAGTCATAAGGGCTTTAGATTTTCTCATTTAGCTCACAACTTTGAGGTATAAAAAATTACCACAAGTGACAATGTTGTCACATTTTAAATATTTATACACAGCTACTCCTGTAAGTTTAAACATTAAAACTTCCTGGGTTCTGAAAATGTTATTAGCATGCTCTGACACAGAAAGGCAACCTTTGGGTTCAATATATCATCCATTTATTCATTTACAATTTATTTATAAATAATTAGATACAAAAATATTGAAGACACGTGTAATAAAAAAACTTTTTTAAACTATGGACACTATAGCCCTGGCCGGGGTCACTCAATTGGTTGAGTGTCATCCCATGCACCAAAAGATCTCCAGTTTGATTCCGGATCAGGGCACATGCCTAGGTTGTGGGCTCAAACCACATTAGGGGATGAGCAAGAGGCAGCAGATCAATGTTTCTCTCTCTCTCTCCCCTTCCCCTTCCTCTCTCTTTAGAATAAATAAAAATATTGGTCGGTCAGGGCTGCCATAACAAAGTACCACAGACAGGGTGTTGTAAATAACAGAAATTTATTTTCTCAGTTCTGGAAGCTGGAAGATCTAGATTAATGTGCCTGCAGGGTTATGTTCTTATGAGGCATCTCTCCTAGACATGTAGAGGGCCACCGTCTAGCTACTTCTTTCAGGTGTTCTTCCCTCTGTGCTTGTGTGTCACTGAATATCTTTTGTGTGTCCAAATTTCCTCTTCTTGTAAGGACACCATATTGGATCAGGACCTACTCTAAAGGCCCCATTTTAACTCAATCATCCATATAAAGATCTTATTTCCAAATATCATCACATTATGAGCTACTAATGGTTGGGACTTCAACATAAATATGGGGGGAATACAATTCAACCCATAATAGACACCTTTATTGCATTTCAATTAAATAAATTGAACATCTGTAGTCCCTCTGTGGATTCTTCCTAGATCACAATCCTCATCCCTCCTAGTAACCACTCTTTTTATTTTTGTTTTAAATTTCTTAATAGTTTTACCAACTATATTTGTATGTTTTTACAACTTTAGTTTGTTCCCAAAAAGAACCATTGAAGGCAATGAATTTCCCTCTAAATATTGCTTTGGCAGGATCTTCCAGAGACTTTGATATATTGGGTATGGTTTATTATCATTTCAAAATATATTCTGCTTTGACCAATGGGTTATTTAAAAGTGTGTTCTTCAATTTCCAAATGTGGAGGAATTTTCTAGAAGGCTTTTTATTATTAACTACTAATTTAATTTTGCTGTTGTCAGAGAACATATCTTGTATGATTTCAATTTCTTTTAAATAACAGAGACTTATTTGATGACTCAGCATTTGGTCTCACATTTGGAATTAAAATAATGTTAATAATAGCATAATCTATAATAATAAAAGTGTAATATGCTAATTAGACCAGACATCCTTCTGGATATCCTTCCAGATGACCTTACAGATGAAGCCTGGGCTGCGAGGGAAGCCTGGGTCCTGGGTGCCAGAGGGAAGCTGGTGCCGGCAACTGGGGGAAGGAAGGACTACTCTTGCACGAATTTCGTGCATCAGGCCTCTAGTTTAATATAGTTGCATTCACTGTCACTATGTTGATTCAAAATACCCATCACTTATAGGATTGCTTAAGTAAGTAGAAGCAAGCTGAAAACAATGTTTTTTAATTAAGTGAAAGACTGACTACTACTTATGGAAAATAGACAAGGTATTTCTTTTCATGGACACAAGTATCCTTTTTAACCAAAGCGCTGACTAAAAGAGGCTGAAGACAGTATAATCATATCTTAGAACTACACCACTTTTAAACAAATCATACAATTTCTAAAACAAATACAAATCCCTTACTCTACCTCTAGGTGTCATGTACAGGGTAATAACAAGAGATCAACAAATTATCTTAAAACTTATCCTACAGCAAATTGAACTGAACCATTATTTGCGGTTTCTTTAAGAAATAGCCAGAAAAAGAGACTAACATCAAGGTTTATATAGAGGAGGGTAATGAAGGGTAAAGGGGGCCAAATATATAGTGATGAAAGATTATTTGATTTTGGGTGGTGGGCACACAATGCAATATACAGATCATGTGTCATTGAAATGTGTATTTGAAACCTATATGATCTTATTAATCAACTAGAGGCCCAGTGCACAAAATTCATGCACCGGTAGAGTCCCTAGGCCTGGCCAGTGATCTGATCAGGGCCTTCTGGCTGCTGGCTGGGGCCTCCTTTCCCCAGCTGCCAGCTGCTGTCCAGGGCCTTCCTTCGTTCTGCGCCACCCCCTGGTGGTCAACGCACATCATAGCGAGCAATTGAACTCCCAGTCTCCTGGTCTCCCAGTCAAACTCCTGAGGGGACACTTTGCATATTAGCCTTTTATATATATAGATGTCACTCCAATAAATGTAATTTTTAAAAAAGATTTATATAAAGGTTATATACTATAAAAATGTAAACCTTTTTTGGAAGGACAAACAAGCATACAAAACCAATTTAATATTTCTAAAAATGATGGTAACTTTAAAATATTTTCTTTAAGTGAAAAAACAACACTCTAGGCTTACTATCTTACTGTAAGTACTGTCATTTCATTAAATACAGTTTCCCCAAAGCTATCTAAACACCAGGATTCAGAAGTAAACCTTATTTGGATAAGTTTCTAATAAAGGACTTGACCTACATATATTTAAAAAAAAAAAGAAAAAAAGCTAGGCAATATCCTCAAAGGGGCTAAACATGTTTCAAATTTTCAACCTGGGGATAAACATGGATTAGGAGAAACACAAATGTTTCCTAAATACTTTATATCACACAGCTAAGTATAGAGGATTCTAAATATCTAATCTTTAAACTTCTTTAAAAATAAATTTCCATAAGTACTACGGAAATACCATGCTCTAATTTTGGAAATAATCATGGTCACTGCTCACATGTTTGCAATCACCCTTTCAAACAAGATTCCAAAGATGCAGCTTCTGGGGTAGCTGCGCTCCAACATGCTATTGGTAATAGTGTATGCATGGAGCTCTGGTTAGACTGTGCTCGTACAGGTTCAAACATTCCTCTGGTGAGCCTGTGTTAATGAAAACTCCCCTTTGGACCACTGTGACAGAAACCTCGTGGCAGAGCCAGAAAGCAGCCTCATGCATATCTGCAACTGTGCATTTTTCAGGCATTACATTAGGTTTTCTTATGCAGTCCCCTATTAAAATGGTTTAAATTCCAACCAAGCCTTGAGAAACAGAGCACACACTATCTCAAGCCTCTCCACAGCATCTGGCAATGAGACCCGAGTGGTCAAACGAAAAAACAAAAGTAGTTCCAACTCATGTTGGAGGGGCAAATTAAGCCTTACTATGGGATCAAGGGGCAAAGCCTTTTGTTATCATCGATTGTGAAATTCCTTATGACAATTTTGATTTTACAAAATTAGGCTTTGGCCGTAGCCCGCAGGTAAGTCTCTATTGCATTCTGGATTAATTCAGCTTTATGGCTAATTCCTGTCAAAATGACAAAGGACGATTGATTTCTTTTGGTGAGGTATCCTTATCAATAGCAATGTCGAGGGACTGATTGATGGGGTGTTAGAGGAAAGGACCATTAATTGATTTGTAATAAATAAAGCAAAATCTCTACTTATGACCAGCAATTGAACAAGGCAGCTCTTTTTTCATTGGTAAATGTTTTTCATCTAAAATGTATAAAGCAGTCCAACTCAACAATCACTGAACTTATTAATATAACAGCTTTATTAAAGCAATTCCCACTGACATGGCCCAAGTTAAAGGCCACTCAGCTCAGTCATCATAATATTAAATGAGAAAAATCTTAAAAGTCTCATGGAAAATGTCACTCAAAGTTACACTGTGGTGTAATGGAAAAACCTGCAACTCTGGAATCAGATGATTCAAATTCCAGTTTGGCACTTATTAAGCATTTTCCTAAAATTGTCTGAGTCTCAGTTTTTCATTTCCAAAATTGGTAAACCCCTACTTTGCAGAGTAATTGTACTGAATGAGGTAATAAATGTAAAATGTCTAATACATAGCATAGAATATAATAGTTGCTTAATAGCCAGTTTTATTAGTATTATTGCTTTGAACAAAACCATAAGAGCAAATCATTTTATCTTTTGTCCATGTCCATATTAAACTAACAGGGCAAAGTAAAAAAATTCATGTAATGGGCTTCTTTTATGCTCTTCTTTACTTGAGATAAAATAAATAAAAAAACAGCATTTTTTAGCAATAAAATTATATTTTTAAAATATCCTTAATAATATGTTATATTGCCTTTTTGTGTTGTTGATTTTGCTTTCATAAAGGAACTGTAAGCAACACTGGATTTTTAAATGCATTTATAATATTTAGGCATATGTTTCTAAGGTCTTCCAATTACATGGATTTTAACTATTCTTAACATAACCATAGTAAGTGCAGCTCACAGCTGCTTGGGATCTACCACCACCTCAGCAAAGATGAGATAAGCCAATGTGACTGCAACCTGGACTCAAACAAAAAGTTGATTGCTCTTGAATTTCCCTCTTATAAATACTGAGGGAGAAAGAGAATTCGTGCCAGCAGATTGGAGATGAGGAAAGGAAAAGAAAGAAAAACACAAAGAGAGAATGTCAGTACTACACACCACCAGTGCATTTAGTGCTGATCCTGGAAAACACTCTTGGCAAACTGTTCAAAGAATGGTTGTAAAAACCCAGAAAAGAAAGCGACAATCCTGGCACACAGTGTGGGTTCAACAGAGACAAGACAAACCTCATTTCTTTCTCCGACAAGGCTAGTAGGCTGGTAGATCAGGGATATTCGCTGGACAAAATATACTTGAACTTGAGTAAGAAACCTAACAAAGGTTCTCATGCCAATGCAAAAAATGTAAAAGTAAGGGCGGAATGCTAGGGCACTTGGTTACACTAAACATTTGAATCAATTGGCATCAACATCCAATAATTGCCATTCTGTGGAAGTTCCCTAGAGATATTTTGTGTTTGGTCCTGTTGCTTCACCATTTTTAACCAATGGCTCTGAAGCCTGTGGAGTAATATTTATCATATTTTAAGATTGCATTATATTTTTATCCCAACACCCATAGGCACTATTATTCTTACCTTCATAACTATTCAATGAGGGAGTTTAAACATTTTATTTCCCATTTCACAAATGAGGAAACTGAGATATTGTAGTTAATTTACTCATTTCAAATAACAAAGCTAGAAAATAGTAGAGCTGGGATATAGCCTCAAGTTTTTTGACTTCACATTTTGACCAAAGCCTGGGACAAGAAACAACTACAGATGCAGGATCCAAACAGACCTTGACAAACAGAAGTGAGGGGAAATATTTGAGAAATGACATGAATAGAGTCCCAGATGGGTACCATTTTTCATATAGGTATTCTGAAACATTCAACACAGTGAGATTTGTGAAATGGTAAATTTGCTAATCCAAGTTCCATTTTATATCTAGAGTAAAAAGAATTATAGTTACCCCTTCACTCCGCTGGTCACAATCCACCTGGGCAACAGCATTCAACATTTTGGGTAAATTATAAGAGGGGTAAAAGATAACTAGAAAGCATTTATCGCAATGATGAAGGAAAAAGAAATCATATTATATCAAGAATACTAGAAGAAATAATAGGTATTAAAGTAGAGAAACGGCAACAATGGCTAGGAAAGAAAAGAGACCAACAGCTATCTTCAAATATATGTCACATGTTAGACTATGTATGTCATGAGAGGGAAGAAATAGACCAATACTTTATTAGATTTTGTTAAGGAAGTGACGTATATCACTGTGGGTGATATGTGAAGGAATTTATTAAAGGAATTAATTCTTATACCAATTGTAGGTGCTGTGTCTGTTGTTTGGTCAGAAATTGCTATAGTTCAAGTAGGTGGGCCATTGAGAAGAGGAGCTGGATATAAAGTGGAGATGAAAAAGGAAAACATGTCTCTAACCAACTACATCATGGGTGACGAGGTGGAAAAGGTCCCTTTACTGCAAATCGGCACACTTTGTCCAGGACCTGGAGAAGCCAACAGAGATGTACAGGAGATGGAGGAGGGGAGAGCCAAGTGCAGCCCCACACCTGCCCTGGGGCCCAGAGATAAATGATAATGTATGTGAGCTGCAAAGCGCCTGGCTCCCTACACCGATCTTCAGAGCATGAAAACTGGCTGGCCCTTCCTTTCTGTCTCCAACACCTTGCACACATTTCTCTTGTGCCCAAAATTAACCAAGGACTACACAAGGGAATTGTGTGAGAAAGGGATTCTGCAAATTATAGTTTTAGTTTAACTAAGTGGGTACAGTACAAAGTCGCCATAAATGGAAACTTGACAGATTTCTGACCAATATAAGCATGTGAGGTATCCAAAGACTAAATGGACTTAGGAAAGTAGTAGAATCTCTGTCATCAATTGTACTCAAATAGGATGACATCTGGAATAGATGTCATCAGTATAAAAAGTGATTCACCCATCAGATGTGATAGAAGATCCTTTTCTACCTGGTAGGGGTAGATGGAACCATTATCCTTGTACATGCCACACGATGTTTAAATGAACTATATGCTCATGGTTTGGACATGCAGCCATTATATAAAAAAACAAATCACAGAACCTGAAATCCAGAATTATAAGGTTTAAAGTTCATCAGTAGTGATTTATAAAATTAAAAAATATTCACAGTAGACATAAAGGAAGATCATTTCTTTTTCAATTTAATGTTATGTAGTTCAGACTCCCCAACTACATGGGTAGCACCTGTGAAACGTATATTGTTGCTGAGGTTATAATATGAAAAACCTAGTAACATCTCTGATACAAAAAGGTACAAATGGTGGCATCTTCCCAGGCTTTCAACTCATTGGGGCTGAGGCTAAAGGCCCCTTCTTCCTCTTTTACTCCCTCCAAAGAAACTCTAACGGGAAACATCTTTTCTCTCTCCTACCAGTACCCCCTGAACTAGACATAAGAGTACAACAGGAGGAATAATCATGCAGGCAGCTTGCATCTAGAACTTGTAAATCCTGCCAAGGGGCCTACTCTTAGTTCTCACCCTGATCAAATGTCAATCAAGCCTGGACTTCCAAGATCCAAGGCAGGAGGTACCAGATCCAAGTCAACCAAATGGAGGGTTATGGCAGCCTACCAAAACAACAACAAAAAAAACATAAAATATTCTCCAAATCATGAAGGAAAAATCCATATTTGAGCATATGTTCAATTGCCTAAGCCAATAATTTCTAAACTTGAGAAGCTGTACATGCCCTTTGGCATCTAAATATCATATTCTTGGATCAACTTTTATAACACAGTTTCTCCTTATCCAACTAATTCACAGCTACTGAAGTTTTTTTGCCCCACAATATCTTAACTTCAGAACTTTTACAAACCATTTTACATGTTAGATGCCATCTTGCTTTTTCATTTTAAAATGTAACCCCTTCTTCTATTTCTTACCCTTTCCAGTATGTTTCTTTGTCCCAGCTTCCTTTGGTCAACAAACAAAGGCAAAACTCACCAGGTAAATACACAGAGTGGGAAGGACGAGAATCTAACTTAAATCAATACTACCAAAATCTAGTTTGTGGTATTTTTCTACAAAATGTAGTCTAACAGCTTACACTGAAGCAGTTCAAGCACCTCCTGCTAGTGGCATTGTACCAGCTAATGCCATATGTATAGAAGTCACCAGCTAATGCATTGAATGCTAGCTAGAATCTGCACATTAATGAAATTCCCTACTAATGCTACAGACATGCCCACAGCTTTATTTCTTTTAACATGATATAAATGCATTTCAGGCTATGAGTTTATGACCTGTGCTGATTTTTTTTTTTTTTTTGATGGCTGAGTTATGCCCACCAGGACAACATAACATCCAGGCAGCAACCCCAAGGGCAATGTGAGGAGGATTTTCTGATTATGTCATCAAACAGGAAACCTCATGGAGACTCTGGGATTAATGTATTTTCCACTGGAGCTGAAAGCAGGCAGGATGTAGTCATTGGAAGGGAGAGAGGGAGAGGAAAATGTTGGTAGGGGTGGAGGTAGTGTCTTTAATATGACATTCAAAGAAATCACTCATATTTATTTACATCTTAAGCCTTCAAGCAAATAAAGATTTTAAAACTTCAGTAGAATGTGGTAATAAGCAAATTATATAAGCACTGGATATGAATGCACCCCACAAAGAGTTTCTCTAAACCATGGCACCATTCTTGCTCCAGATGGCATGGAAAATAATTTATAAATGACAAAAGTTCAATGGGTGGACGGCAGCTGTTCAGTCCCAGCTCTTTGGCCACCCACTTCAGTAGAACTGAAAGCTTTCAATCAACTCTTTTCTCTCAAAGGGGCTTCAAACAGTATCAGAACATGTGTACAATGTGTCCTCAGAAAGTAGTTGGCCAAATATGGAAGATTATAAAATCAAGTTAAGTAGAAATGAAAAATACAAATACATACTGTTTTCTCCAAAATCCATAATACCAAGCAGGGACTAATTACAAAGGATTTCGAGTTTTGCATGATCTCCTTTTTACCCTTCAGATGTACTCACAGCTTCCTCTCATGCAGAATGAGAAGCATCTAGAATTTTAACAGTATTATTTTAATAATAAATAGTCAATATTGTACTTGCCTCTCTCCTTTCATTTACTCCTAAACTCCTTACAGTAAGAAAGCATTCCAGCTTAACATGGGCCAACTACTACTTTGAAATCTGGTGTCACTGATTTTATATTCTGGTTCTGAGCCTTCAAATGAGGTAAATACATTAGGATCACCATACAGCAAAATAAACATTTTCCATCATTTCATTCCAGAAAGATTGCTCAGTTGCCATTCAAGTCTAAGTACTATTTTATTTTATTTTATTTCAGAGAGTAAGGGAGAGGGAGAGAGATGGAAACATCAATGATTAGAGAGAATCATCGATCGGCTGCCTCCTGCACACCCTCTACTGGGCATCAAGGCATGCGACCTGACCTGGAATGGAACTGTGACCTCCTGGTTCATAGGTCAATGCTCAACCACTGAGCACACAGGCCAGGCCAAGTCTAAGTAAATCATTCATTCACACACACACACACACACACACACACACACACACACTCACATGCCCATACACAAAAGTGAGTAGAAATAATTATATTAGCTAAATTATTTGTGTTACTTAAAACCAAACCAGATTATAAAACAAATACAACCTAAACAATTTGCCACTTTTGAAAGAAACAACTTCAAGCATGGCACGCATAAGAGATGAGGTTATGATTTTAGCAGAAAAAAACTGTTTAGGATAGCCAATATGATGAAGCCATATGCTGGATCAATTCTTTCGCTCTCACTCTTCATTGACTATGGAAGCTTTCTAAGGGTTAACCTGACCAGTTTGAATTGGATAGAATGTGGAAGGATGATAAACAGCTGACACCCTTGTAAGCTGCCAAACACAGTAAGCTAAGATTACATCACTGAAGGCACCAACACACCCACTCACTCCTGCTTTAAGTCCTTTCCACATACAGATTTCTGAAAGGAGGGGGGTTGCTAGGGCACTAGAGGTGAGTAACATTTCCTTCTCCCTTATACTATGCATGGGACTGGTGGAGGGGAAAAAGGACAGAACAAAATCAGAACAATACCTTAATAAAGCAAAAAGTATCATATTAAGCTAACCTATAGCAAATAATTTTAAGTGAAGATATTTATGATCACAAAATATTTTAAAGAACAACCAGCAGTGAAACAAGTTGTTCTCCAAGTTCATGTTTCTTTTCATGTAAGCTCTTGGAGGTCTACTTGTCCAGCCACTTTTTAATATTACCATTGAGATAATTGGGTAATTTGTCTATTATTTTATTCGTTAATCAATAAATGAGAAACAGAAGAATTAGAGAAAATTGGTCAAATATTGTATGCTTGCAGGGAGCAAGATCAAGAGAAATAGTAAAACCAATAATCTTCTGTATCTTTTTTTTAAACACATGTTTTCTACACTTCCTAGCTGTTAGCAGTGATTAAAAATCAGAAATTAGAGTTTTATTCTCAAATAGTAAAGGTATTTGGACACCTACCCAGAGCTGGGCAGTAGATATGAAGATCTGGCAAGTGTTCAAATTATTCTGAAGGTACTATAAGGATTAAATTTCATACCAAAGAAATTCTATTCACTGTGCAAAATATGTCTAGGTAAAAAAATTATTCAAAACTCGGGACTGAATACATTCAATCAAGCTGTCAAAGAACAAAGACCTGTTGTCTCTTTTCTTTGCCTCAAGGAACTTGGACAGACAGCCACCAGACAGTCTGCTGAACTCCATGCGGCCTTCAGGAGTGAGTTTCTGTAGGACAATCTCTTGACTACAAAATGAACATAAACAAGTAGTTCGGTAACTTAAGTCTCTCTGTGTTAGGATTTTACACCAAATTAGTTTGAGTCTGTGGCTGCTCCTTACCAGGTCCACTCACCAAAGATACAATCTATCAAAACCAGCAGCACAATGATTTAATAAAATTATAGTTATTTAGAATACCAATTATGAAACAAGGTGAAATTACAGTGGCCAATGTTATTACATGTATTAAAGTAAACAATGTAATACATAGCTGACTATGTGGAATTAGAACTCTCTCTCAGAGTTTACAAAGCACACTACCCATACCAGAACCTCCACTGGCTTTGAGATCTGGCTACCTTTTATGGCAATAACCTAATTCATGCTGTCTTAATCCAAATAAACAGATTAGTAAAAGCAGATCATCACTACCCACTTCAAGACTTACCATTAAGCTACAGTAATCAAGACAGTGTGGTACTGGCAAAAGAAAAGAAAAATCAATGCAACAGAATAGAGAATCCAGAAATAAACCCCCATAAATATAGTTAACTGATCTTTGACAAAGGAGAAAAGGCAATACAATACTAGTAAAACAAAGACAGTCTTTTCAACAAATGGTGCTGGAACAACTGGTCATCCACATTCAAAAAAGAAAAAAATGTAGACACAGATCTTACACTTTTCACAAAAATTAACTCAAAATGGATCACAGACCTAAATGTAAAATGCAAAACTATAAGAAGATAGGAGAAAATCTAGGTGACTTTGGGTGTAGGGATAAATATTTAGGCACAACACCAAAGGCACAATCCATGAAAGAAATAATTAATAAGCTTGACTTCAAAAACATTTGCTCTATGAAAGACAATGTCAAGAGAATGAGAAGACAAGCCACAGACTGGGAGAAAAAAATTGCAAAAGACATAACCAATAAAGAATTGTTATCCAAAAGAACTGTTATACCAAAAAAAAAAAAAAACAAAAAAACACACACCCCCAAAAAAACCCCACCTCTTAAAACTCAACAATAAGAAAACAAAATGATTAAAAAATTAAGACACCTCACCAAAGAAGATAAACAGATAGTAAATAAGTATATGAAAAGATGCTCCACATCATATGTCATGAAGGAAATATAAATGAAAGCAATGAATTAACACTACACATCTATTAAAATGCCAAAATCCAGAACCACCAATTGCTGACAAGGCTGTAGAGCAACAGAAACTTTCAACCATTGCTAGTAGGAGTGCAAAATGGTCCAGCCACTTTGGAAGACATTTTGGCAGTTTCTTATACACCTAAACTTTCTTTTACTGTACAGAAGTGGTGCTCATTAACATTTACCCAAAGGGGTTTTAAGTTTATGTCCACACAAAAAAACTGCACACAGATGTTTACAGCAGCTTTACTCAAACTTGTTAAAACCTGGAAGCAATCAAGATTTCCTTCTATAGGAAAATGGATAATGAAATTGTGGTATGTCCAGACAATGGATTACTATTCAGGGCTAGAAAGAAATGAGCTGTCAAGCCATGAAAAGACATGGAGGAAACTTAAATGCATATTACTAAATGAAATAAGCTAATTTGCAAAAGTTACATACTATTTGATTTCAGCACTATAACATTCTGGAAAAGACAAGACAAAACTATGGAAACAAAGATTTTAGGTTGCCAGTGATTGGCGGGTGGAGCTGGAAGAAAAGGTGGAATGCAGAGGATTTTTAGGGCAGTGAAAATACTCTTTATCCCATAATGATAGTTACCTATGATCATACTTTTGGATGTTTTATGAGTTTGGACAAAAGTATTTACTAATAATGTAAACTATGGCCTTTGCGTAATAATGATGTGTCAGTGTGGGTTCATTGATTGCAACAAAAGTACACTCTTGTGGGTGATGTTGAGTGTTGAGAATGGGTGAGGCTGTGCATGTGTGGGGCAGAGGGGGCAGAGGAAATCTCCATACCTGCCCCTAAGTTTTATTTTTTGATTGTTTGTGTATTTTTTGTTTGTTTGTTTTTTTAAGATAGAAAGATATTCTTTATTAATGACCGCAACCGTATTTCTTTAGATACAGGAGTTTTGAACTCAAGTACTCAGGAGAAAACAAGTTAAGATTGCATTATCCTGCAACTCATTACCAGTAACATATTGCAAAGCAAGAGAGCTTGGAAGGAGGGTGGAAGGCAAGGACAGTGAGGGCGGGAAGATAAAGAAAAGGAATTAAGTTCATCAAGTGGATTTCTTTTTTCCTTTTTTTTTTTTTTAAATTTAATTCTTCGGAACTATTAAGTCCTTGCAAGCAGAGCTTGTTTCTGCAGATTATTTTCCAAACATGTACAAAATGGAACCAAAATGGAGAATCCCTTGAAAACCTGAAGAGGTACAACATTAAAAGCTACAATTACCCTGTAGCAAGTGTTCCAGCCTTCAGTTGCCAGCCACTTCCTCTTCCTGTTCCCAAGAGTTAGCGGGATGAAAACGTCTTCCCTGGGATTGCTTTCATTTCTTTCTTCTCAGCATCTGGGTCTGTGTGGTTCAGCACCTTGAGGAAGTCGGATGTTTTTGCCCGCATACGTGTGTGAATATAGGCCTTAGAGCACTTGATGTGGTAGTGCAGGTAGTCCCGGGACATGTGCATCAGTTGATGGTGTTGTCTGGAGCGCTGGCATTGGTGTGGCGAGGGAACAGCACGAAGGTAATGTAGCCAATGTTGTCACCCACAGCAGCATCCATGTCTTTCAGCTCCAGAGGCTAAAGAGGACCTGCGGGGCCGAATGGCTGGCTCTGGGTCCTTCTTTGAACTCCTGCATGAACACCTTTCCAATGACCACATCGCCGTCATCCTTAAACACTGTGCTGAAGACTATTGTGACTCTGTCCTTTTTAGACTCCACATACATGGTCTCATCATCCCTATAATGGATAACTGCCCTGTTCTCTCCTTCCTTGCCCTCTTCTTGGAACTGGAGGTATTTCTCAAAGACAGAGACAAAGGAATTTCATTTCAACATGCCAGCCTGATGCACCTGGAATCCTTGGATGCAGGCAGAGTTTCAGGGTCCTATAGCAAAGAGACATTGTATCCTGATTCTGGATTTACCAAGAAGCTCCCATACACTCACTTTAGTAACTCATCAGCACCATGTGCCTGAAGTTCCTTGTAGAATTTCAAAGAAATACTGACCATCACTTTTGTCTCCATTAGGATTTGAAATATGAGAGAGTACCCCATCAAAATCTGCAAATGTTACTTGTACTGCTTCTGGTTTGTTTCCAGCGGCCGCATTCTCGAACTTGAGCACGAGCGTCTCCTTGATGATGCAGTTGCTCACCTCCAGCAGGATCAAGCTGGCCCCAGATGCCTGAACCCGCTTGCGGAGCCCCCTCACCCACAAGCCCTGCAGCTAAGTTTTGCTATGAACCCGACTCTGCTCTAAAAACTAGTATTGCTTTTTAATTATCATAAACAAATAAAAAGTATTTTAAAAAACAATTAAAAGGACCCTAGAGCATCACTGTCCAATAGGACTTTGGGGATGATAGAAATGCTATGCATCTATACTTTCCAACCTAGTCGTCTCTAGGAGTCTATAGCTATTAAGTATTTGAAATGCAGTTGTTTTGACTGAGGAACTGAATTTTTAATTTTATTTAATGTTATATTTTATGTTAAATTGGCATAGCCTCATGTGGATAGTGATTTCCCTAGTGGACAACACAGCTCTAGAAGGCTTACTCAGTAGAAAACAAGTCATTGCTTGAGTCTTGGTTCGAAATATGTAATAGAAAAATAAATTTGCAACTGGAATTACAATTTAGTTTTAACAGACCAAATATGTAATGGGCTTTCTCAAGCAGCTACTTTAGGAACCAAGGTAAAAATTATAGGGGGCATCAATCTTTAAAAAAGTCTGTATTCTAAAATGTTGTGTCTGTAATTTAAAATATTTTAAAATAATGATTTTTTTAAAAAAATACAGTATTTTTTCATACAATACTAAAATCTTCTAAGAAAAAAAAGGCAATGAAATACTGTAAAAATGATGATCAGGTTGCTCCATGATTATTTTAGGAAGGAAAAGTACAATTGAAAAAATATTCATTTCACACTATTGTTATTACTTGCCCCTGATTTTAAGAATAAGATGATAGAAAAGGCCTTTGTCTAGCACTTTGCAATTTGCATTCTTGTGCCTTGATAGACATAACAGTGAGTTGATTTTGTCAGGTGTAAACAGTGTGTTCACACTTCCAAGAGAAGTGTGCCTTCATTATTATTCAACATTTAATTAAGTCATAACACTGGAAGAGATCTGGTAGAGTTTTAGCACATGCAGAGCTTGAACCTATAAACCATACTCCAGCAGATTCTCTGGTCTTGATAGGAATGAGCCCAGGTGGAAACAACCCAGGATCAGTGGTCAAATACAGTTAGACACAACTGGACAGTGGATCTACCAGTCTTTGTGTGACCACTGGGAAGTCACATCTCCTAAATCTCAGTTTTCTTAATCTCAAAAATGGGGATAATAATAATACTGATTTAACACTAAGTCATCCTGGAAGGAAGACCCAGCAGATAGAAAACAAACAACAAATGTCTATTTATTAGTCATATTATGATAATAAGATTGTCTTCGACTACTTCAAATTATAAAAGCTGTGGGACAGTTACCAGCCCGGTTCCAACCCACTCCTTAGCCATATCTGGATGGGTAGAATCCGATCATCCAGGTTTGGGGGATTTTTAACTTTTTATTATATAGAACAAGGAGGCCCTTTCATGCATCGTGTTCATTTCTTGACAATCAAGACACTGCTATCGTTAACAGAGTGAAGACGGTAACCCTTTCGTTCCAACGGTCTTTCCAATGCTTACCAACATACTGTTTCTATTCCCTCAGATGTTGCCAGACACTAGGTTTTCTTTTGGAGGAGAGATCAATGAAAGCAGAAGTGAACACAAAGTCATAGACTCTGAAAAATGTTAAGCCAAAGAGACCTTAGAGACCATCTCATCTCAACCTCTGATTTTGTTTTTTGGAAGTTAGACCCTAGGAGCATTAACTGCCTGTGCCAAATATCAGAGAAATGATATTCCAATTCTCTTCCTGTTCTACAACATTGCCATCAGCCCTGGCTGGTGTAGCTAAATGATTAGAGCCAGCTTGTGCACTGAAGTGTGGCAGGTTCGATTCCCCGGTCAAAGACACATATGTGGGGTTGGAGGTTCATCCCCTACCCCAGGTCAGGGGCGAGTACGGGAGGCAACCAATGGACATATCTCTCTCACATCAATGTTTCTCTCTCTCTCTCTCCCTCCCTCTCCACCAACCCTTCCACTCTCTCTAAAAAATGAATGGAAAAAATATCTTCTGGTGAGGGTTAACCAAAAAATATTTGACAACAATATTTACTTAACACTCAGAGGTTCTATGAACCTGGTGTGCATAAGGTGATGATATCAATAATTAAATTACAATAAACTAGAGGCCTGGTGCACAGATTCTTGCACCTGGTGGGTCCCTCAGCCTGGCCTGTGCCCTCTCTCAATCTGGAACACCTCGGGGAATATCGGACTGCCGGTTTCGGCCCGATCCCCACAGGCCAGGCCGAGGGACCCCCACCAGTGCATGAATCCATTCACTGGGCCTCTAGTATGCATATAAGATCTTTGGTTAATCTCTTCCCGCCTTCCCCTCTTCCGATTCATCAGTCTGTTCCATGTTTCCATGCCTGTGCATTGAGCGTCTGCCCCCTGGTGGTCAGTCCATGTCACAGCTACTGGTCGAACAGTTGAACGGTCGAATGGTCAGCCGGTCACTTAGGCTTTTATATATATAGACTAGAGGCCCAGTGCACAAAATTCCTGCATGGGTGCAGTCCCTAGGCCTGGCCAACGATTGAAGCGCGAGTGTCTGGCATGAAAGGGCAGGTCCCAGCTGACCTCTGGGCCCTGGAGATGTTTACAAGTAAGAAAATAATTGATTTTTACCCCCCCGGCTCCTGCGCGCCCTCCTCCACCTGAGTCACGGCACCTAAGTTCCCACACGAAGATGTGGTGAGGACAGCCGGACGCCGGAGGCCAGGGCGCAGCATGGGCCTCTGGGCCGCCCAGCAGCGCCACATGGAAGCCAGGCAGGCAGCACACTCTCTCCCGGCCGGCCTCGCAGACTGGCTCCTGCACGAACCCACAGGGAGCCCAACCGGTGGTCCCGATGGCTATGGTCCCGCTCACCCAGAAGACACTGTGTGGGCACCTGAGCACAGGGGCTTCCCTGGCGTGCGAGCCCTGGCATCCTGGAGGAGGGTAGCAGGAGGAGCGAGAGTGAGCTTGGAGGACACCCTGCATTTTCACCGCACCTCCATCCCAGTCACCCCCGCCCCAGATAGCTGGTGAGAGGTCGCAGTGCATCGCCGACACCCACCATGTTCCGCGCCACCCCCTGGTGGTCAGCGCATATCATAGCGAGCAGTTGAACTGGTCTCCCAGTTGAACTCCAGGTCGAATGACTGCCCGCCCAAATTGACAATTTGCATATTAGGCTTTTATTATATAGGATGATAATGTGTATACAAATTTAATACCAACCACTGTTCTTACTAAGGTTATAGTTAACATTTTTAAACCTTTATTTATTTATTTATTTTCCATAGGATGTAAGTGAATGTCCTAGGTCAATCATTTGGATGAAAACATGGAAGAATGTAAAAAGCACACAAAAAAGGAAGAATGATATATCACCTGCTGGATGTTAAAAGGCAAAGTCAAAGTCTGAGATTGTATTGCTTCTGTTTCCCAACAAATTATTTAGAAACTACACTCAGGTCCCTCTATGCTTATATTCAATATAAATCTAAAACCGTATGGACCTGCTGTAAAGCTGAGTTCCTTCCACTAAGCAAGCTGGTTCCCAAGAAAGTATAGAAGGAAAAAAGTCAAAAATCAATTATTTTCTTACTTGTAAACATCTCTAGTGAAAAAAGTTTAAGGGAATGTTGAAAGCCAATGGCTAAAATACATTTCAGATATTACAAATGATATTGTCTTATATATTTGCCAATGTTTCTCATGACCAACTCAATTAAACTGGCTGCCCATTCATCTTCTGATGGGAAAACAAGAATGAAAAATGGTTTTACATAGAAAAGAATTTCATGTGTGGCTGTATTAGTCCCGCTGACAGGCTTTGAGTCTTTCCCTATCTTTACTACCCTTTCTCATTGGTAACACGTTCCACAGTATTCAGATCACATTAGAAATTCCATTCTCCTTTTCTGATCTCTGTTGCAAAGTTTCAAGTACCTAAAATGTTGGGCCACCATACTGGAGAGTGGAAAGAGCACAAGCTTTCAAATCAAACAGACCTTTGAAACTAGGACCCCCCCCCCCCAACTATTAGCTGAATAAATTTGTTTTCCCTTGTAAAGTACATGTGTTATGTCACAGAGTAATTGGGAAATTAAGTGAGATGATATATGTAAACCATACAGCACAATATGTGAAAGACAGTGCCTAGAGAAATGGCAAACATCATGATCATCTTCGCAACAACTGAGAGCAGTGGTAATATTGACAACATGTTTTTTAAAGGAAGAAATTCTGATTCCTTTCAAGCCAAAGGGCTTTCAAGCCCAGTGAGATGAGTGGCACTTTGAGAAGCAAGAGCTACCACCAAATGAAGGGTACAGCGAGAAGAAAGAGAAGTTCAAGGGGAGGGAGGGTGAAGTTTACCTGGAAGAGTTGGAGGTACTTCCTCGCGCATCAGGACTTGAATTGTTCCCTGAAATACAGCTCAGTCTTGAAATGCATGAAGGAGTAGGAGGGTCATTCCAAACAGACATAGCTGTGACAAAGCAAAATATTTCAATGCAAACACATCTGCTGGGCCTGGGTAACTCAGGGCAGAGTGATTTGGTTAGGAATCATGATTGGAAACTAGGTGGAGTCCAGGTTGGGCAAGCCTTGAACTTCAGGCTGAGAAGTTCATGTCCATCCTACAGTAAATGGGAAAGCACTGAACTTTTCTCAGCAGCAGAGAAATATATCCAAAGTGGCGGACTAGGAAGGTTCAGAGGCAGGGAAATGTGAACCTAGGGCTGGGAGGAGACGAGACCAGAGTTTTCCCCCCACACCACGGGCTGGGCCAGTGTGCTATGTCCACTCTGATTTAATACACTGCAGTTGAAATGGGACAGCTTCACAGTGTACAAATCACATGCTTACTATTTGTCCACTGAATGGAGAAAATGACAGACTGATGGTGCAGGCCGCTTTGGGTTACACAGATTGAGAATGAGCATAGGCCAGGAAGAAGCCAAGCATTTAGCAAGGTTGAATCTAGAGTCACTAAAAGCTGGGTTAAGTAGCCTGAAGTAGGATTATAAATAAGGATTGAGGTCCTCATAATGGATAAGGCAGGTGCATCCCGGGCAGGGATGAGGGCAAGGAAGAAGGAAATTCAAGGTCAGGAATGGGACAGCCATAAGAAAGTTTGTTTGATACAACAAAGGGAAAAAGTTAATTTTATGAGGTTACTCAGGTCTTTCTTTACACTCACTACCCGTAGGGTAATTGTTCTAAGTATAAAACACAAAGGCCCATCAAGGCAGACAAATTTAAAAAAAAAAAAAAGAACTCGTTTGTCTAGAAAATAAATAAATCACTATTGAAAGAAACCAAGGCAGATGATAATACAAGATGAGCACCTATTACACTATGCTTGGCACTTGGCATTTATTATCTCCTAATCTTCAAACTAATTCTTCAAGTTGTTACTGTTATTAGAAAATAGATTCATAAAAGTTGTAAAGTAAGCTGCCCAAGGAGAATAAATGGTCACATCCGACGCCAGGGAAGTTTTGAACTGGGAACTTGCAAGGCAGTTTGGTAAAAGCACCGTGAGAAAAGCCCAGGCCTGCAGATGTGCGTGATTAGCCCTGCACTAAGGGAGAGAGGCAGGCACGGAAAAAGACACAAACATGAGTGACACTACACAGCAGTGGTGATCGGGATTGGTAGACAGAGACCGGGAGGGGTAAGCCTACCAGCCTGGGAGAGTGCTTCTAACACTTCCAGAAAGAGAGGACTCCGAAGCCAGCCTGGGTTTTAGCCAAAGACAATGAGCTGGGTTTCAGATGTGTTGAGCTGTTGGGGGGAGAGGGGGAAGGAGGTCGGTACGCAGGGAACAGGTGGGTAAAGAAATCCTGACAGGTGGGTGGGAATAAGAAACCGAAGTCCAGAAGAAAGGCTGAGCCCTAACATGTGGCTTTGGGATCACTGGGCCATATGGCAATTCAGCAGCATTTCTACGGTTTCTTACGTGGGAGAACTCTGTCTATATTGGCTATAAGAGCAGACTGACATCTTGCCAACCTTCAGAAAACATGCAAGAATTCTCTCTGCCACCACCACTGTGACTAGCCCCAGAAAAACACACACACACACACACACACACACACACACACACACACACACACAATTTAGGGTTTTCAGTCAATGGCCCTTCTACACAAGCTCAAAGCAAATGGCATGTTATTTAGTTTCAAATGTGCCAAGTTAAAATGCTATGAAAGCATGTGGGCTTTGACTTTTTAATGTTATTCAATCGATGTCATTAAAACAGAGGATTTAGTCTTGTCATTATTCCCTTGAAAGTTCTGCCGTCTGTCTGTCTGTCTGTCTGAAAAATGAAGAGCACTCGTTTATGTCGCCTAACCAACTTATTTGGGGGAACGTTAGATGGGTTAAAGACAGCAAAACCCAAGTTTCAACGTGCACGTGGGGAGAAGAAGAAAGTGCATGTCAAGTGTGAATAATGCCCTGCCACTCAGCCTGAGCCCTGCCTCCACTGACTGTGCAGTCTGGCTGATGCAGTAGTGAAGACAGATCCTTTCTCTCCTTCTCTGGCGTGCCAGCCATGCTTAACACCCTAACACTTCATTAACATGCTAATGTGTGACGATTATTTTGTGCAAGTACCACTGTAGATGATTTTGAAAGGCTCTATCAACCACAGCTAGAATGCAGGGACCTAAGTGCTAACTCACCATTATTAATAAGAAAACAATATACTGCTCAAAGGCTTTTTTTTGTTTTGTTTTGTGTTTTATCTGTCATATGGCTTTTGCAGGTCAACCATTCTTTCTCTGAGCATCAGTGAGAAAAGAAGCTGATTTCTCTGGATACATAAGCCAACTGTAACATTCATTCTACCAGGGGGGATAATACACTAAATGTCAAGATGTCAGAGATAAATGGCTAGTAGGGGCATGGATTGTTGGCAAAAGTAATGAACTAGGAATTAGAAACCTGATTTCAATTTAAGGTTCTCTCAATGTCTCCCTCTGTAATCCTGAGTGAGTCATTTACTCATTGGGGACTATTTTCTTATTTAT
Source organism: Eptesicus fuscus (assembly GCF_027574615.1). Classification (NCBI taxonomy): domain Eukaryota; kingdom Metazoa; phylum Chordata; class Mammalia; order Chiroptera; family Vespertilionidae; genus Eptesicus; species Eptesicus fuscus. Next base: position 74,542,748 of record NC_072481.1, read on the forward strand.
AGTATGTTGGGGTAACTAAGATTTCTTAAAATTTCTTCTCGCACAACTACCCATGATCAAAGGATATTATTATTATAACAAATTGCTAAACCCTTAACTTCTATAACCATTTTAGAATAATTTTCTAGGTTATTTGTATTACTTATCTATCATCTTCTATTGACTCCAAGTGTTAGCAAGAATACCTATATCTCTAAGGAGAATAATTCAATCTGTAATAAGGCTCATAGAAGATGATAGAACAACTGGAGAGACAGTGAAAGCTCCTGCATGGAACAACTTACTAAAAAGATGTTAGTTTTTCTGTTTTAATTTATAAATTTAACATAATCCAGGTTAAAATTTCAGTTGAATTTTGAGGAACTTAATAAATTTTGCAGAATTCATGTGTAAAGATAAAAGTTCACATATACTTTTGAAAATAAAAACCAATAAGGACTTACTTTGCTTAGATATTGATATATACAACCAAGCTTTATTAACAAAATAGCACAAACTATGGCTAAAGAATGAAGAGACCAATGGAGCACAAGGGTGGTACCAATTTGTTGAGGAAACAGAATACCACATGGAAACACAGAACTGGGCTGCTACCTAATATGGGCTCCAGGTGGATTAAAGACCTAAATAAGAAAGATGTTAATATAATAGATAATTAAAAATAAATTTTGTAACAGAGGGACAGAAACGAATTTATTTTACAAAGCTCTCAGAGTAAAATATTGATAAATTGAATTACATAAAAATTAAGATTTCTGTTCACATACACACAAAAAAACATAATGGACAAAGTTAATAGAAAAGTGACAGGCTAACAGAATACTTGTCTAAAACCAGCTGGCAACTATCTAGAATATTCAAAGAACTTCTGTAAATCAATAAAAATAAGTAAATACACTTCCAATAGACAAATATGCAATGAATTTGAAGGGGAATTTACAGAAGGAAAAAATCCAAAAGACAGCAAGCATATAAAAAGCTGTCAGTAGTCAGATATTCAACAGTAGTCAGATAAAAGTAAAATAAAACTAAAAAATATTATTTTATACCCAGTAGACAGAAATGAGAAAAATTAGAAAACTTAATGCCAAATATCAGCAAGAGGTTGTATATAAACACTCATAATGCTGGGGGAAGGGGGCGTAACCTGGTGAATCCTTCTGGCGGTAATCTGAGAGGACTTCTGAAATTAGACTGTTTACGGTATCTGAGCTGTATACATATGCTCTACGGCCCAGCAATTCTGTTAGTCTAGATTCTAAATAAATGTCCTTCGGCATTTTCCAAAAGGGGGCATGTCTAGGTTGTTCACAGCAACCTTGCTTGTGCTGACACAATGTGGAAGTCCTTCCATGGCAGAGAATATAAGTGAATTGTGTTCTAGGCACACTGTAACAGACCATGAGCAATTGGATGCAATGGAGTAGATGTATATATAGCAATATTCATAGGCCTCAAAATATAATACTGGGTAGAGAAAATAGAAACAAAAGAGGAGATATAATACACATAAGTTAAAATGCGGGTACAATAAATCCAAAATATGAAACCTTAGATTTTATAAGAACATATTCACTAGCAAGTGCATATACTCTGAAAATTAGGTTCCTGAATGACCAGAACTGTGGATAAAAGGGAGGGTCTGAAGCCAACACGCATGCACAAACACAAGCAGGGCCCTATGAAAATTCATATTTCTATTATCTTGCATTTATGTAACATCAAACAAAAGTTTTACAAAACAATACATTCTTCATACAATGCACTGTTTACATTTTCTATTTCCTTTTTAAAAAAATGTTGGTCTCTATTTATAAAGGTGATTGTATAACCTATCAATGGATTACGACTTTCCATTTTAAAACACTGATCTAGGCAATAATAAGGGCATTATAGTGAGTTCCTGGAATAATAATAGTGCCACACACTCATGAAAAATTCAAGCACATGAAGGAGAACTGAGAAAAAGACCCTCTGTGCTGCCTTCTCCAAGAAACACATCCACAGGGAATTCCCACCAGTCGGAGGCTGTTCCTCCTCACGTGATTCCACCCTAAGTGGCACTTCCGGAGAGTGAACTTTTCACCCCTCCGTCAGCCCTGGCCTGTCAGACTAAGGCCAAAACTGAAGCAGGAAACGATATGCCACTTGCTAAAGCACAAAGAGGTATTTTAAAACATAAAGGAACTTTTAAAACATTCCTGAAACACATTTGAATAAGATGTAGATATAAGGAAATATGGGCTCTCTCTTGAAAATGGAAAGCTGGAAAATATAAAAAGGGTAGTTCTAAGGAACAAAATAATAAAACGAAAAATGTGGAAATAGGGTAGATTACACAGACTTCAAGAGAGCAGTAAGCTATATTAGAGTAGAAGGGGAAGCTCCGGAAGAGAGTAGGAATGCCCATGGGCTCCTCCCAATCTGCAGCTCAGTAAATACAAATTAAAAGAAAACAAAAATTCCTATTCCAAATCAACTGAAAACTGTCTTTTGAGGACAGCTGTAGGTCTTCCTTATACCAGAAGATCTTACCAGAAAACACATTTATTGGGCCAATATAGAGAGTAGTCATTTTAAAGTATTTAAATAGAATTAGGCACTTCTGAGCTAATTGAATGAAAAAGTACAATAAAGAGCATGACACTGAACTTTGTGCCTTTACAGCTATGCCCAAGCAGAGCGATGAGAATGTGTGGATAGGGTTAGAGACAGCACACCGTTCCCTCTCTCTGCAGACACCAAGGCAGCAGCATCTAAAGCCCCATCACACCACTGGGAGCAATGTTCCTTGGAGGGCAACTTTTGTGAAGGGCTAACCAGGAGCTGTGTGTATGAGCTTGTGTTTGAAGTGAGCCTCTCTACCTAGGGTTATAATCAACTACTTATAAAACAGAATTAAGTTAGGTGCTATTCAAAATTTTTTTTAAAACCCACAAAATTCTAGAAATTGCTAGGTTACATGGAATCCATATGACAAAGGGAATCTGGAGAAGAAATATAATTAGTATAATGAGAGGAATGACTTCTGGACTATGAGGTAGATAAAGGTAGAGAGAGAGATGAGCTGGCTGTACAGGTAAGTGGAGAGGGAAGGGGCAGAAAGCCAATACACTATATAGCAGGTACATTAAAAAGAGATGAGCAGAGGAACCATGAGGTTGTTCTAGTATGTTACCAGTTACTGGTCCTTGAACTCACAGGTATTCATAAGCTGCAAAAGTACACATATCACGTTAAAGATAATGACCAGCTACTTTCAATTTTGATGAAAACATAGCAGAAGAACAATAAGAGTGAAAACTAGCATTTCTTGAAAAGGCTCTTTAGTGCACACAACTGCCAATTCTTACAACAACTCTGCATGGTAAATGATATCCCCTTTACCGATGAAGAAACAGACTCCTAGATGCTGACAAAAGTCCTCAGGGCTACACAGGAATAAGCAAGTGGCAGAGCCAAGATTTCACCCAAGACGTGTTTACTTCAAATGTCTTTACACTGAGTGTGATGATGCTGCAGATCAATTAAGTGAGAACTGAAGAATTTCTTCTATTTAAAAAGAGTAGAATGGGTTAAGTTCTGGAAATTGCCTAGTTTTGATTATTTTACTATGGTTATTCAAGACACTATCATAGGAGAAGCTAGGGGAAGGCTACATGAGAACTCTACTCACTTTTGCACTTTCTTGTGACCTAAACTTACTTTTAAGTAAATTTTTAAAAAATAAGGGGAATGAACTTTTTGGAAGTTTACCTCACTCCTTTTCCTTTGGAGATAAATGTATGATATATCAGAGATACGTCTTAGACATACCTATATATCGCTGATGTATTCCAAATATAAATATCTATTTGAGATATATAGGAGGTTAAGTATATATTTCTTCTGAAAATATATAGATACTAGAGGCCCAGTGCATGAAATTCTTGCACTCGGGGTGGGGGGTGTCCCTCAGCCCAACCTGTGCCCTCTCACAGTCTGGGAGCTCTCGGGGGATGTCCACCTGCCTGCTCACTGCTCCTTAGCGCTGCTGCAGAGGCAGGAGAGGCTCCCGCCACTGCCGCTGTGCTCGCCAGAGGTGAGCCCGGCCTCTGGCTGAGCGGCGCTCCCCCTGTGGGAGCACACTGACCACTAGGGGGCAGCTCCTATGTTGGGCGTCTGCCCCCTGGTGGTCAGTGCACGTCATAGCGAGCAGTTGTTCCACATTTGGTCAATTTGCATATCAGCCTTTTATTATATAGGATACTCATAATTATGTATTTTTAAATGTTAATTCTCAGTTGTTTTCAGTGACCTAAATAGCACAAGAATGATATGAAAAAGATTGTTTGATAAGAATATTTACTTTTTTTCTAACAATGGCTGAGCCATTTTTTCCCCAATAAATAAGATAATTTTGAAACAGCTACCATTTGGAGTGACTTCTATTGTGTTATTAAATTCATGTACTATCCCAACACTATTAAATAAAAATTAACACGTCCATTTCACATATAAGGAAAGCTAGACAGATTAGTTTGCATAAGTCACACAACTATCTATCTCTATATATAAAAGCCTAATATGCAAAGTGTCCCCTCGGGAGTTCGACCAACTGATAGTTCGATCACTCACTATGATGTGTGCTGACTACCAGGGGCAGTGCGGAAGGAAGGAAGGCCCTGGCCGGCAGCTGGCAGCTGGGGAAGGGAGGCCCCAGCCGGCAGCCAGCAGCCATTAGGGACCCTACCTGTGCATGAATTTCATGCACTGGGCCTCTAGTTCAGTGATAAAATGTGGATTCAAATTCAGATCTACATGACACTAAAAATACTATTCCTTTCACTATCTTTGCCCCTCCACACTTTCATTTCTATGATTAAAATGCATCCACTGTATTATTGACCATTCACCCCTTAATAACAAAATATACAATCTAAGTACATTTAGACATTTTTTTTTAAAAGCCTCAATCTTCATTCCTGGCTCCTATTTGAAGTTAAAGTTTATTACTGAAGCTGAAAAGAAGTCTTTTAAGTATGAAAGAAATGCAAGTGGTATTCCAAGTTACAATATGTGTGTGCTCGAGTGGGAAACATGAGAAGAGCATCTGCCAAATTCGTTTTGGCCTCATTTGATACTATCGCACTGATCTGGGGCCAGCTTACATTTGTTGCTCCCTCTCTCTTTCCCTCCTCCATTTCCTCTTCATTCCAGAAACATACAAAAACCATAGCAAAGAAGCTGGATAAAGTCTCCAATAATACACTGAAAACACTATCAAATAAAGGAATGGCTATCTAGTCCAAGGATAACCTCATTTCAACTAAGAATAACCCAAAACACTAAAATAAAAAGAATCTTTATGGGATCATAAATAACAACTGGAGATAAAATTACTTAAGATATTCATTTTCAAGAAATAGATTTTTGGAGACAAATTCTCAAAAGAACTAATTCAGTTTGTACTTATGCACAGGGCTTTATAATTTAGTATGAGTCAACCTTCAAATTGTACTTTTTAATTCAAACTTTTTAAAAAATCTTTAATTATGTTAATTCTACTTCCAGCTTTTAACCCCAGTGCTGATCCCTATCTGCTCAAACCTGATGCTAATGAATCTCAGATTTCTGATACTTGTAACTAAACAGCATCAGAATTGAGCATTAGTTTTGAAGGTCTACAAATTTCATGATAGTCTCCTGCACATCTATCTACATTTACAATTGTTTTAGTCTAGTATATGTAAGTGGTAGTATTTTCTTTAAAGGACAGTCAGTTCTCAATCAGTTATACTTTTCAAAATGGTCAAAGTAAAAATGGCTAGTAGATTTCTATTTTAAAGCCACCTAGGTGTTTCCCCTTTATTGTGATATTGTCTTTGCTTCCAACTTCTTGGCAAATTAGAGAAGACTGGATTAGCACAATAGTAAAGAAAAAATACTTTTCTAGATAACCAAACCTACAGGCTAAAAAATCCTGTCTTCTCTCCCAGACCACTAAATATCAGCTAACAAATAGAGGAGTACCAATGAACATTTCCATTATCCCCCCAAGGAAAAATTAAAGAACTGCATCAGACACATGTAATGCTGAGATATACCACAGGAAATAATGTTTTAGTACTCTCCCTGACACGTTCACATGTAACAGAGGAGATAAAGTTAACAGACAATTATAATTCAGTGTGATGGGGATATGAGGATAAGCACACGGTTCTATGGAAATACATCGGAGGGCTTTTCAACACCCCTTAGTTAGGAGTGTACAAAGGAAGTGATGCCTAAAAGAGACTAAGAAGTAAGTATCCACTTTGCATCAGCTAAGATTGGTTTAATAAAAAAAGACTGACAATAACAAGTGTTGGGGAGGATGTGGAAAATTGGAACCCACATACATTGCTAGTGGGAATGTAAAATGGTTCGGCCACTTTGGAAATCAATTTGACAGTTCCTTCAAAATGTTAAGTATAGAATTACCCTATGACCCAGTTATTTCACTCCAAGATATACACCCAAGAGAATGGAAAACATACATCCACAGTAATGTTCAAAGTGGTATTATTCAACATAGCCAAAAAGTGGAAACAATCATTAATTGATGAATGTCCATCAACTGATGAATGAATAAACAAAATGTGCTACATTCCAAAATGGAGTATTATTCAGTCATAAAAAAGAAGCATTGATACATACTAAAAGAATAGAAGAACATGGATGAACCTTAAAAACATTATACTAACTAAAACAAGCCAGACACAAAAATCCACAAATTGTATGATTCCATTTATATGAAACTAGAGGCCCGATGCACGAAATTCCTGCAAGGGGCTTGGCCCTCACAGCCGTGGTGGCTTGCCTTGGCCCTCACAGCCCTGGCTTCATCCAGAAGGTCGTCTGGAAGGTCATTTGGCTATACGGTCTAATTAGCATATCATGCTTTTATTATTGTAGATGTCCAGAAAAAGCAAATTTGTAGAGACAGAAAGTAGATAAGTGATTTCCAAAGGCTGAGGAGAAAAGGGGAATGGAGAGTGACTATAAATGGTAAGGTGATGGTGAAAATATTTTGTGGTGATAAAAATATTCTAGAATTACATCATGGTTATAGTACCTGTGGACAAAAGCCAATTTAGTGAATATACTATTACTGAATTGTCACTTTAAAATGGAGAATTTTGAGACATATGCATTATATCTCAACTAAAAAGAAGAAAGAAGAATGAGCAGATGGAAAGAAAGGAAAATGTGGCAAAAATGGTAGGTGATAAAGAGGAGGAGGAAGCTGATGTAGGTTCCAAAGCATGGAAAGCAGGGAACGAAGTGGGACTGAGTGGGTGGCCCACCTTCCACTTAGGGCAAAGGCACAGAGGTGGGCGTTGCCTACTTGGGTGGCTGTAGATTCAGAAGCCAAGGGAGTTGACATCTAACGCTTCTCTTCTGTCCATGAGGTAAGTAAGCAACAAGTTGGCAGGGCAGGAAGTCTGAGGTGAACAGAGGAGGTTAACAACCTCTATAGAGAGGAGAAGAGAGAGGTATTGAAAGTCCCCCAGATTTGCTTTTTAAAAAGCTTCCATAGTTAAGAGTATAGAGCAATCAACTTAGGCACCAAATGAGCAGGGGGTCTCAGGAGAGATGTTCTCTGTCAAGCCTCCGGCATCCTTGGACTAGAGTGTGAGAGGCTCTCCTCTCACTTCCTGCTACTGTGTACAGCCATGTCTGCATCTCCAAGGTTCTCCTAGTCAGCTTATCACTTGTGTAAGTCATGCAGTAAGCAGCTTCTTGGTTTAGTATTTGTGGTCTCCTCGTATTTACATTATTCCAACAACTAGGTACCGGAGGCTTCAAAGATTGATATGAAGATGCCTTTTATGAAGTTTTTCATAACCTTAAGGGAAAACAAGCTGTTCACGTATCTTATTTTTTAAATTGGTTTTCATAATTCTTTCAACATTAAAAAAAACCAGAATCTAATTTGATATGCTCTAGATCAAAACATATTAATAGTTATTTTCTATGCTTTGAAATGAATTAAATTAACTTACCTTCATTGGTAATGCTGATGTCAAGTCAGACGCTGAACATTTTGTCATAAACTTCCAAATCAAGATCTAGATCTCCATGGAATATAAATATGGAATAATGCCACCAGATGCTAGTACCTGTGAACAAAAGCCAATGATTTATTAGAGCATTATGGGAAGGGGAGGAAAAAAGTGTTGTATGGCTACTGCCGAGTCATATAAATGTCCCAAGTCTTCAAAAAGTATTAATGTGTTTAATTTCTACATATTTGACAAATATATACTAATTATGTTAACATTTTTTGAAAGCTTCCTATGTAGCAGGTACTTTTGCACATGTAACCTCATTTGCTTCTTCTTCCAACACTATTATACTGATGAAAAAAATGTAGCAGCTCATACATATCAGAGCCAGGATTTGAACCTAGGGATTCTGGTTGTAGGTTCTGAGTTCTTAATCACTACATGTACCGTCTTGACATACATCCAGGTACAATACTCCAAAGACTCTTAAAGCCTAGATGGTATGAGAAATTCTAGTCGATTTATTCCCCTGTGGTTGCTCGTCTTTCTCAAAATATATAAGTGTGATCCAAAATTTTAAATATTACAAGTCAGGATGAGTTATAAAGAGGCTGAGTTAAGGGAAGGAAAAGTGGGTTTAAATTTTAAGCAGAACTGCAACTAATGGGCTATGTGTTATGCCTGAGTTTGCTCAACTAGTTGATCACTAATATGTGTATTGCTCTAAAATTCCCCAGCAATGAGAAAAATGCATATATTCTGTGAAGCTCTCACTTCTTCCATTGCAGCATGTTTTGGGCTATCTGATTAGGCATTCATTACCCATTCCTGTAGGTACTGCTCAGGGTCTCTCTCCTCTCACTCTGCTAATTGGTCTCTTCTTTCATTGTATACTTGGCTAATGCTTGTCTATCCTGGATAATTTGGCACTTATTAGGTTACTAGACCATTCGTTGTTGTTTTTTGTTGTTGTTTTTTTCAAACTCTTTTAGGAAAGCAGAGCACAAATAAATAAAACTGCATAATACTTAATTCTCTTAAGCATTATGTATGATATGTCAAGAACTCGACTAGAAACCCTTTGGGGACAGGGAGTCCTTAAGAGCCTGGGGCAGGTGGCAGGATGCTGAGTACATTACTGACAATACTGCCTAGCAGTACAGTCCCCTCCATTCAGGGATATTCTGTGTGAGCTGGCTCCATTTGGTGAATAAATTTACTTACATTTGCAAATATGTAGACATGTTGAGATTCAATACGTGAACTTGAAATAAGACCTGCAGTCATTATATTTCCTAGGTATTTCTGCCAAAGTAAATATTTTTTATCTTGATTCTCTGATTTTCCAATCCTGTTTTCTTTGTATTTTTCTTTGATCCTGTTATTATTTTTACTTTGCTTTCTAAACATTTAAAATGTGTTGCCTCCCCCTTGTAAAACAGTAAAGAAATCCTAAGGGTAGGGGCTGGCTTTGGGGATCAAAGAAGCATCGTAAGGGATCCATACAAGATGTTAGTATTCACCTATGTGAAGAGGGAACAAATGTTCAACTAACAAATGGCATATCTTTTAACTAACTTCTCTAGTCTTTACATAAATTATAGATATTGTGGTAGCAGTAGCAACAGTAGCATTCAATAATAAACACTTTAATAGCACTTACTCTGCACCAAATATCCTTTAAACCAGGGGTCCTCAAACTTTTTAAACAGGGGGCCAGTTCACTGTCCCTCAGACCGTTGGAGGGCCGGACTATAGTTTTAAAAAAAAACTATGAACAAATTCCTATGCACACTGCACATATCTTATTTTGAAGTAAAAAAAAACAAAAATGGCAAAAACACCCGCTTGTGGCCCGCGGGCTGTAGTTTGAGGACGCCTGCTTTAAACACTTTACTGGTAATAGTAGCATAGTCCTTACAATAACTCCATGACATAGGTCCTATTTTACCAACAAGATGAGAACCAGAAAGGTTAGTTCACTTGCTCAATGTCACACAGCTAGTAACTGGCAGAGGCAGGATTTGAGCTGAGGTAGTCTGAGTCCAGAATACCCACTCATAATCCCTTTAATATAAAATGCCTCACCATCATTATGACTTTCAGTGTCGACCCTAAGACACTCTAATGTTCTGATTTTTCTCTCAGTCAACTTTGAGTGCATTTGTATAGGTATACAAATTATACCACACACCCAGAAAAGCCCTGATTTCATGGAACTATATTCTCTATACAACAATTTCACAAAAATCCAAAACTATTAAGTCTGATTGAATGGTTAAACTCCATAAGATTCTTATACAAATAAAATAAAAAAGAAAATACATTCCAGAAACTATTTCTTTTAACTTGCAGCCTAGAGTAAAAAACTAAAAGGTAGGCATTCCTGTACTAATATTTAACTTTTTATTTCAAAAGAATTTCAAACTTCCAGGAACGCTGTAGGGACTGCTCAAAAAAAATGTCCATGTTCTCTTCACCCAGACATTCCATTCAAGCTGAGCCCACCACTTAATAATGGTCGTTCTAGCCAAACATCTGGCCCATGGTACTTAGTTGTCCTCTCTCTTCAGTTTCATCGTATCTGGAGCAAGACCAGCTCTTCCTTGACCTTCACTGAGCTAACATTATTGAAGGCTGCTGGTTAATTATTTTGCAGAATGCCCCTCACTGGTACTAGTCAGGTTTTCTCATGAGAAAATTCAAGGGTTATATTTTTGTGAACTAATGCTGTGTGCTTCTCATTACATCCCATCAAGTGACACATGATGTCAGTTTGTCACGTCACTGGTGACAGTAACTTTGATCACTGGACTAAGGTCAAATCTTCCAAGTTTCTCCAGTAGAGTTACTGTATTGCCCTCGATAATAAGGGTTGGTGGACAGATACTTTGTGGTTATACAAATATCCTGATCCTCACCCAACTTTCACTGACTAGGTTTAGCATCCACTGACATTTCTCACCTGAATTATGATGATGATTGCCAAATTACCATCTTTCTAATCTCCAAATTCTTTCCATTTATCAGACAGCATCCTATTTTAAGGAAAAAACTTTCTTCCCCCCCACTTATTCATGCATTTATTTGTATCAGTACGGCCCCATGGGTGCCTGGTTTATTTAGTGGATAGACTATAATATCATTATTTTTTGATGTTTAGATACTCTCAGGCTTGCCTAGTGGGAATTCCTTCAAGCTGGCTGCTGCGTTTTTTTGGCATCTTCCCATCATTCTTTGAAAGCATCTATATTTTTTTGCACAAGATTTCCAAAACTCATTTTGTACCTTCTCTCCCCCAGCCCTACAACCAGAAAATTTTTCAAAGATCTATGGTTCCTTTTAGCAAAGACTGGTATTTAGAGACTAAGATCTGGACAACAAATGTGCTTATATTCACTGGGATGTCACCACATCCTGGCCCTTTCAGTGAGCAGAGTTAGGAAATATGTTTCATTTGTGTATGTATATAGATGTATGTACATATTCACATATACACATATACTATCACATTTCTGTTTGTTTCTATATTGAAATTTCTATTTATATAATTTTTCCATATTGAAATTCTTGAGTTCAGATCAATATCTCAAATCCCAGTTCATAGCACAGGGTTCACTCTAGCTTTCTCCCTTTTTATATTTGTAACTTTCTTCTCTGACAGCACGAGTCTGGCTCCCATTACCTTCAATATATTTGCTCATTGGCTTCACTGGGATTTCTTATTCAGACCTTCCTAATGGCTTTCTGACTAAATTATTTAAAAAGAAAGAAAGAAATTAAGAAAGCAAGCAAGCAAGAAATTAAGAAAGCAAGGAAGCAATGGCTTGCAATACCAAATTTTTGAGGTTTAGTTATCTGATAAAAACATAACCTAGGCCCTAAGACTAAATATATCAACCTAGCACCTCATTCCCTTGTCACAGAGGAAAGAGTTTAAAGCTGTTTTCCAATGGCTTCTTACCTGTCTCTCATTGTGGGTAAGATATATATATTGATCCTATACTTATAACAAGAATTGACATCTGTAAATGTTATATTATTAATAAAAATTTCAAGAACAAGGTGTCACTAACTTTTTCAAAAGAGATAATAGAAATTCTAATATATCCTTACTGACCATCCCATCTTATATAATAATAGGCTAATATGCAAATTGTCCTCTCGACCAGGAGTTCACCTGGGAGTTTGACTGGGAGTTCAACCTGGGGGCGGGGCCGGCCGGCCAACTGCCAGTGGCCCCTCCCCCTGGCCGGCCCCACCCCCGATCGGCCCCCCCACCTTAATCGGGGTGAGCCAGCCAGACCCCACCCATGCACAAATTCGTGCAACGAGCCTCTAGTCTCCATATAATTAAGATGGGGAATGTGGGCCCACAAAGGTCACAGGCCTTACTCAAGGTCATGGAGCTAATTAGTAGCAACTCCCAGTCCTGCTTTAGGTTCCTAACTTTGCAAATCAATATGTCATGCTATGTTTGAAGCATCCTCCAAATAACTAACATCTATTTTAAGATCTGTCCACTGAGAAACATATGGTACTGGGAGCCCTCATGAGAAAAATATATATCTGTGAATGTAGCAAGCCTACTTTAAAAAATTGGAAGAGAACAATCTCTTCCATGGGAACATCAACAAAACACTCAAATGCTGAACTAAAAACAGAGTTCACATAACCAGGCACTATTCCTTACATTAATATCCCAAGATTCCTCCAAGACTCGGGGGTGGGGAACATCCAGCCCTCGGGCCATATAAGGCCCACAAAACCATTTGGTCTGGCCCTGCCAAGGCATTGGGGGTGAGTTAATTAAATGTTTGACCAAATATAGCAGGCTAATTTTTAAGCTGATAGTTTTGTATGGCCCGAGAATGATGCTATCCAAACGGCCCTTGGCAGAAATGGGTTCCCACCCCTGCTCCAAGTCATCATAACCAGCATCAATCACCACAGTGCCACACGTACGAAGACATGCAAAATAGGGATAATAAGGCCATCTACCTCATCAGCATACTGGAAAGATTAAGACCGTGCTTATAAAAATATTATGTAAATGGGGCGGCTGGACTAGACTGTTCTAAGTGGCTCTTTTTCCCTTGATGTAAATAGCTTCTGTCAAAAAGCTGATTAAACCAACTTTGTGCAGCGAGGTATCGGCTCTGGCACCAAGCGTACAGGAAGCACAGCGCTAAGCAGGTCATTCCAACTTCTGGTGGCCTAGTTTCCTGCTCTTCCTCTGTAAAATGGAGGTGACAGCGCAGAGTTCTCAGAGCTGGTATGCAAATTCCGTGAGAGTCCAGTATGTAAAGCGCTGAGCAAGAAGCCTGGCTCCAGCGCTCGGTTAATAGAGGGCAGCTCCCCTCCGGCCCCAGCCTGGGCTCTCCCTTCCCGAAGCCCTCCCCCCCCATTGCTCCTGGGCCCTAGCACCGCTGGCCGTGCACGCTACCGGCGGGAATTGAAAGCTGTTTGAAATTTGCTACGGTTGTAAATAAAACAGAGCCCGTTTTATATTTGCAAGAGGACATTTAGGCAACTCCTAAATCACTTCGCTGTTTTTCTGGATCTGGCTTCACACCATCCTTAAGGATGGATTCCAGTTTCTGACTTTCCCCCGCCCCTCCCCCAGGGTCCTGGACGTGGTCAGTTTACCCAGATATCTTGGTTCTGAAGATGTCATTTATCTTCTGTGATGTATTGACACTTCACCACGCACGGCTAATGAAGGATGAAATTTCAGATTAGGATTAAAAAAAAAAATTAAAGAAATGAGATGATTTTATGGAAAGGTGGCAAAAACGATAAAACCCTTAAAAGATTTAAAGGGGATCGGGGACAGAAACAGTCTTCAGGCAGCCAAACACTGGAGGCTCTCTTTCCTTAGTACGTGACCGCTGGCTAACTAAGCTGGTTTATTACTTAAAGCTTAGCTTTTTTAAACTGTTTTTTTTTTTTCCTCTTACAGAAAAAAAAAAAAAAATGTTTAGTGTTCAATGAAATACCAGGTGCGCTGTGGCTTTCCCTCTTGTTTAAAAGAAAAAAAGAAAAAGAAAAAAAAAAAAACACCCATTGTCGCTCATAGGCTTCAGCCTAGCCTGTCAAGCAGGAATTAAAATCTCTTTAAAAACAAGCTTTGCCTGGTCATGTGTCAGGCCGACATGAGCTGGATCAGCTTACAGCAGGGGCCTGAGGTAAGGCGGCCCAAAAAAACGTTAGAAGGAAGCAGCCCCCAGAAAAATGTACGATTTCTTCACTCATCTCCCACACCTTCATTCCCTCCTGCCTCTCCCCTTTGTAAGAATTGGTGCCATGCGCAACACAGATGAAAGAGTAATTTCTATCCCTTTATTAATGACAGCTCTACATTCTGAAATTAGCCCATCAGGGACTAATGTCTACCTCCCATTTCTAAAGATCTATTTTTCTTTTAAAATCATGAAATGAAAAACATCACTGTAAAACCCACTATTGGGCCTTTGATTTCATTAGGTCCAAAGGTACAAAGCCTGCAGAGCGAGGAAGTTGGGTTTATTTTTAAAGAACACATCAAATATTAGCTGAAAATTGGTTGTAAATGGGGCCACTTAAGCCTCCATGGAAAGGAATTGCAGAGGCTTGGGATTAAAATTGCAGGAAGCCAAAAAGAAAATTGAGGACAAGGAAATGATGACTGATGGGCTTGGTGCTATTATCTCTGAGAATACTAAGGACACTGAAGCTTGGGGAAAAATTACATAGGTGACCTTGAGAACGAGTCCAGACTGAGAAGGCAGCTGGGTGTAGCTTCCTGCGGGGATGGAAGCGGAGCGGGCAGAATTCCTCATTTCTAAATGGATGATGAAGATGTTTCAGATAAGCAGTTTTGATTTCCTTTTAGCATGCGGAGCTGCAAGCTTCATCTCCAAGAATAAATGCCATGTCCGCCTTGTAAAAGGCTCTGTCTTCAGTACCTGTAGCTTGAAACTCTTAAATGGACCTAGCACATTTCCTGACTTTGAGACACAGGAAATTGGAGATTAAAAATGGACTCTATTGGCTAAATTACTGTACCGTGTTTTTTCTTCCTCCTCTGCCATGGCATACAGAATGGGAAGCCCTAAGCCATTAAGGAGACTCAATCTAAACTTCCTGCAGCGACTTCAAAATGAGAACTCGGATCCCAGGCAATGTAACTGCTGCATATTCTTACGTCTACTTAACTTTCTGAAGGTGCATTTGCTAACGCATTCCTTTAGATCAGAGGCTCTTAACATGGTTAGTATAAAGACCTCTTTATTAATCTTAACAATTGCTGTGGACTCCAAAGAGCTTTATCTTTTTCCTAGATATAGGTCACATCTAGAAATATTTACCATGTTACAACTTACAACTAATAACCATTTAATGTTTATTAATTTATTAAAATATATCCTAAAAACCCATTAGTACTAACATAAATGAAATTGTTATTAACAATGCTCAGATTTCCCCAAACTTGTAATGAGATGGTGGCACTGTTTTACATTGTTGCAGATTTTTTTTTTCATGCCTGGCTTAATAGAAGACAGCTGGAGTCTCCTATCTGCTACATTCAATCTGTTGTGATATTTTAGTTAAAATACATAAAAAAAACTATGCTAAGTGAAATAAGCCAGTCAGAGAAAGATAAGTATTACATGATCTCACTCATATGTGGAATCTAATAAACAAAATAAACTGGTGAACAAAACAGATCCAGAAACATAGAGGCATGGAACAGACTATGGAATCTCAGAGGGAAGTCGGAGGTGGTTGGGTAGGTGGGAAGAGATCAACCAAAGAACTTGTACGTATATATACGTAACCCATGGACATAGACAGTAGGATGTTGGCAGCCTGGGGTGGTGGACATGGATGGGCTAGAAGGACTCAATGGGGTTGGGGGTGGGGGATATGTAATACTTTCAACAATAAAGATTTAATAAAAATATTAAAAAGAAACCCAATTCTTACACAGATATGAAGTTAAAAAAAAAAAACACAGAGGAATAACATGATAGCCTTTTCAGATAATGTTGGATATTTTTTCCTTGACACTACACTAAAATGCAACAACCGTAGTTTTTATAGGACTCTAAACCCACATCAGTGAACTTTTCCTACGCTGATATATTAAAATCCATTGACCTATTTAGCACTTGATCTTTACCCATGTGCAATTTTGTAACAGCAATCATTGGCCATTTAGAAAATAATGATTCACTGAGTCATGCAGAGGTTCCAAATGTACAATGGAAAACTTCACGGTACACAAGTGAGAGAAATAAGATGAAAAAAGCAACATCTTAGTGTTATTATAAGTCATTACAAATAGTGTTATTATATTTGACCTTGTAGATCCACTAAAAAGGTCACAGGGACCTCAGTGGCCTGTGAACCAAACTTTGAGAATTGCTGCTCTAGGCAATCAAGGCATCAGAAACCAGTGGCTTGAATTCAGGGACTTGGGGAGCAGTTTGCCAGGTCACTGAAGGATCCTTTCAGGGCCAGTTAACATTAAAAAAGGTGTCTCCAAGTTGACTTTTCACCTGGAATTGGTCACAAAGGTCTAAATATGAGAGTTCTATATGGTTTCTAAGCTGTCTGCTAGAAACTGGAAAAGACACAACCCAATGGCCTTGACATTGCCTTCCACTACAAAAGTACCTGAGTTTAAGTATTAACAACAATGCCTCAAGTTGAAATCCAGATATGAAAACAATGTTTTATGATGAATAAGCCGGAATCATTTGCTATTGACTTTTTTCCTTTGTGAAATTTGGAGGTGTAGTGATTCTTTCAAAATCGTTATTTGTTAGTGGCCCAACTGCTATAAAGAAAATTTTAGACTTGAAGTCATTAGACTCTGATAACCTACATTCACAATTGTCAGCCTGCTCCTAGGACAGGGACCTTCACTGTCCTGTCAATACTGTATCCCCAGTTCCACCACCTAAAACCAGTACCTGTCATCTACTCAAAGCTCAATAAATATTTGTGAAATAAATGAATGACTTCACTTGTATTTGAATACCATCCAATATTTTAATGGCAAATATGACACTATGTGTATCACACTGAAGAAAGGAATAAGAAACACAGGTTCACTAATTCTACAGTATAATGGCATTTTAACAGATGAGAAAAAACATGAACTTTTTATCTGTAAGTATAGTCTGCTGTAATAAAAAGACTTTAATTCACAGACATATTTTTGGTGAACACCTCATGAAATTCAGATTTCAAATTCAAACTTGAAGAATTTCTGATGGAATGAAATGCAACAAGTAGCTAAAGGAAAATTAAGTCCTGCTATGTTTCCAAGCAATCTGATTCTTCTTTTATTTTTTAATATTAAAAATCTTCATACTGATTTATTTTATTTATTTTTATCATTCATTTTATTCCTTTCTTTAAAGAAAACACAGTAATACGTAAATGAACTATTTTGCAATATAATTCTTTTTTTTTTTTTTTGTACTATCCAATATGTACTTTTTGAATACCTACCATTTGCAAGGCTCCGAGTCAGACACAATGACAACTATGGAGCTAACTAACACATGGTCTATTGTGGGGACAAGACAGAATCCCAGACACCACATAGGAGAACAAATAAGCAGATAAGTAATAACAGACCCCAAGGAGACAGGAGAAGTTGGAAACAGAGATGGATCTTAAATGATGAGATATTCGTTTGCTAGGCAGCTACAATAAAGTACCAACAACAAAACTTATTTTTTCCAAGTTCTGGAGGCTAGAAGTCCAAGATCAAGGTGTCTGCAGATTTGGTTTCTTCCAAGACCTCTCTCCTTGGCTGCAATAGTTGCTTTCTTGTTGTGTCCCTACATGGTCATCCCTTGGTCTGCATTATAATCTCCTTTTCTTTTTTAAAAAAAATCTTTATTGTTCAATTATTTATTGATTTGAGAGAGGGGGGAAGAGAGAGAGAGAAAAAGAGAGAGAGAGAGAGACATCGTTTTGCTGTTCCATTTATTTATGCATTGACTGGTTGATTTTTATATGCTTCCTGACTAGAGATCGAACCCACAACCTTGGCATATCGAGTCAACACTCTAACCAACTGAGCTACCCAGCCAGGGCCAATCTGATACTTCTTTTAAGGAGAAAAATTACTTTTCTTTTAATCCTTTTAAAGACCAAAATTCTGGGCAAAAGCTGGGCACACCTGGCCAGTGTGGCTCAGTTCGTTAAAGCATCACCACATACATTGAAAAGTTTTCAGGTTTTATTCCAGGTCAGGGCACATACCTAGGTTGCAGGTTCGATCCCAGTCGGGGTGAGTGCAGGAGGCAACCTATCCATGTTTCTTTCTCACATTGATGTTTTGCCCTCTCCCTCTCCCTTTCCATCCTCCTCCCCCTGACCCCTCTCTCTAAAAACCAATAAAAACATATCAATGGGTAAGGATTTAAAAAAAAAAGTTGGACACAAAATAATACCAGGACTAAAATATTAATGTGTGAGTATTTGCATGTATAAAGATGAACATGTCACTGAAGTTCTCACTGATCTATATTATAGCTGCATACATGGTTCTACTGTTCTTTAACTCATAATGGAAGACAGGGCCAAAGCATAGAGAGGAGGTGCATATAGGCAGAGTTACAGTGCCCCAATATTTCAGAAGTTTTTATAATTTGGATTATGTAGGTTATTTTTTTACAGTCCTGCTTGGGGAGAGAAAGTGGGCCTCCTTGGTAAACAGAAGTGACTGTTTGTGCAATAGAATTGATTATCTGTTCAAGATGGCTTATGCTTCAGGACTATAAAAAATTGCAGGTGGCTTTGGTTACAAGAGGAGCTATCAGTCATCCTGAACTATTGACACATTTTTATGTACTGTAGTCTCAAATCACTCACTAAGGTTACCTATTCATCCATAAAATCTAAAATTTGGAGTCCTACCTGGGGGAAAAGGAGAGATTTAAACAGAAAAGTCTACTCTCCCTAGTCTTAGAGCAGCATCACATTTTAAAACTAGATAGAAGGACAAGGCTGAGTTCCCTTAAGCTCACCACCCTAGGGTAGCACCGATGTCCAGCTACCACCTTTGGTCAAATAATAACAGAAAGCTATGAATCCCAGGGATCGGAAGAGCTACTTAAACTCTTTTCACAGCTTTGATTTACGATTGGGCATGATCCAATAAAAATTATAGTCAATATTTATTTTTCTTCAACAGTGTGCTTGTCACTGGACAAATTGCAGATAAAATCAATTCCAGACTAGTCCCAGGAGCTTAAAAATTATTAAGCACATGCTAACCTTCCTGCATTATTAGAGATAGGCAAATAACTAAACAGAGCTGAAAGAGACTCTCCAAGAGATGATAAAAATACTGCAGTTATGGCTGTGTACGTTTCCTACCACAGGCGAACCTACTGGGAAGGCCTGACTGCCGGCTATTGACCACAGGGCCACAATTTTAAGCACATAATGCTGGATTTGCGATGAGGTGGCAAGAGGTTTTTACTGGCATTTCTTTCCTAATATAACACTTCTCCAGCTAGATCTAAATGAATGAATTCTGTTACGCCTTCATTCCACAGCTCTGCTCTTAAGATTCCAAGCTCTGTGCAATCCCGTTTTTGTCTACTTCCCAAAACTGGCAGTCATTTCCTGGGAATCTATTATATTCAACTCCAGAGAGCCAATGAGTCTTTCGGTGAAGTGTTTCCTCTCTTTCTCTCCCTTCGACTGTCCAGTATCTCTGGGCATTTTATAGTTCATCAGAACCTTTCCTAAGCAGAACTTTATCAAGCAAATACTTGGACAAAGGAAAGGAAGTTAATTAACACAGAGAATAGAAAACCATAGATAATAGTATGATATAGTCTGTTTTGCTGATTTTCTCTTTCTTAATTATTTTTGTCACAAAATATAGTTTGTGAAGTTGACTATTATTCTATGGAGCAGTGGCAGATGAAGTACACTGAAACCCATGTGGGCTTTTGTTTTGTAAAAAGACAAAAAGGAAGCTCACCACTTGATAATGTTATCATTTACAGTTGACTCCCATTCCATGTTGCTGTGAGCTTTGTTCATTTACACGTATTCCTACAACTAGCACCACAATTTCCCATTTGTTTATTCAGTTATTCAGTATGTAATACATATCCGACATAATATTAGGTAATAGCAATAAAACCTTGAAGAAATCAATGCCCTTGCACCCAAAAAGCTCAATGTTAGTGCTCAACGAATACAGGGATGGGCAAAAGTAGGTTCATAGTTGTGAGTATGCAAAAGTTTTTTCTTGTATTATCGTTTATTAAATATTGTCTTATTTATTGTTATTATTAACCTACTTTTGCTCACCACTACATATTTAAAAAAAATAAAAAGTTGCTTTGTGAAGGGTTGTTTGTTTGTTTTACAGAACATAGAAGGGAGGAAAGAAAGGAGGAAATGAAGAGAGAACCTCACTACTGTATTGCAAGTACAGCTTTCAAGGAACAGTAGAGAAGAGCTACATCCCAGTGTGGAAGGAGGAGTGAGAGGGGGCAGGCAAGACTTGGCTGAGAGCAGGCATTTGAATGGAGTCTTAAAGGACAGGAGGCATTCGCTGAGGAGTTAGGAGAGCAGGAAAGCACAAAGGACATCAATGGGGAAAGAGCAGTAAGCAGGAGCTTCTGTCCTCAGGCTTGAAACCTTCTTTTCCACATTCTTCTCCTTCACCTTTCACAGCTTCACAGTCACCGAGTCCTGACCTTTCTAGCTTTGAAATCTCAGAGCAACCCCATCCTCTCTTCCTGCTGGTTCCATTCAGTAGAGGACTTTATTACACGACATGCTACTGAAGCAGCCCCGACTGTTCCCCCTGCTCCACCCTCTCCACCTCCCATCCAGCTCTCACTCACCCTTGATTGCCTATACAAGCTTCCAAAAAATGCACTTTGCTTGGCCAATTGTGCTCAGGCTGAAATGCTAAAGCACTCACTCAGGCTCAGTTCTAGGCACCGATCTCATAACCTCATGCTTCACCATCTGACTTCATTTAAGGCATTGGGTCAACACCTGGCATATGGACGAGGCTATAAAATGGAATCACAATGTAACTACTTTATAGGGTTAAAGATTAAATGAGAATGTATATACAAACAAAGCACAGTGCCTGGCACTTTGTAAGCCCTCAAAAAAGAGGACTTGTGGGGAAGGGCAGAAGGAGGGGACAGGGCAAGAAAAGAGAGCTACTTTAGGCTCTCCCCCAACACTGCCCTGCCTCCTCTTCTTTTCCTTTCCTCATCCTTAACATGCCCAACAGCAATTACACTCAGCCATAGTAATTCCCCCTTCTGGGAGCACAATTCAATACTAATTTTCTTTATTCATTATTGACCCTGCCAAACCTTAATTCTCCTCTTAATATAGTCGTTTTCTTTAAAGCAGAACCACCTTCTCAGTCTATCCAAGAAAAATGATCACTCCCTTCTCATTCCACAATCGGTTGGTCACCAAGTCCTATAAAATTCTAACTTTAAATTCTTCTCAAATACTCCCTTCTCTCTATCCACATTTTCAAGAATATTCATTTCACTAACTAGATATAAATTAATATAGACTCAATTTAATGTTTGACACCATGTAGCTGTTGTAAAGATCAACTGAGATAATACAAGCAAATTTTATAAATGCGATCTTTAAATGCAAACATATGACATTGTGATGTTTTTATGACCACGGAAAAAATGTCCAATAACTTGATCAAAAACTTCTGATAGACAAGGGCAGCCAGGTTAATGGCAAGCCAGCATTTGAAATTGTTGGGACAAATTGTTGAAGGCAGGAGAGGACTAAAAAGGTACAAAGACTTAAAGGACCATGACTGTGGAGAGAAGGGGGCCTGACATTGGCCTCCTCTTTAACACATTTGTGGATTCTATTGCAAAGACTCAAAAGACTCAGAAGTTGCACAGTCTCACAGAGCAGGGCAGGCAAAAATTGAAGGTAATGGCCTGCTAAGGAAAAGGCTCCTGAAAACAACCCAGACCTTCTGTTGGGATCCCAAAGGTCTGAACCAAAGGAGCAAGCATAGTAAACCAGACATGGAGCCACTTCACGAAGACCATGGACCACCTTTGGAATAGTCGGATATCTGCCTGTAGCAGGGATGCTGCATCAAAGATCACTGGATGCTACATTAGGAGGACGTGTCCAGATCTAAGCATGGAGAGAAAAAGGAAAAGCAACATAGGAAACCCAGGTTAATATACCTGGAATTAGAATCCCAGAAGAAGTGAGGAGAGAATGGGGCAAAAGCAATATCTGAATAGATAATAGTTGAGAATTTTCCAAAACTGATCAAAGAAATCCAGCCACAGATTCAAGATGTGCTGCACACCTTGAATTAGGTAAATCTGAGGAAATTCACACCTAGACCATGAGAGTAAAACTGCTAAAAATCAAAAGACAAAAATGAAACCTTCCAACTGCTGGAACACAAAGACAAAGTGAACACTATTAAAGCTGCAGGGAGGGGGGTGTTAAAAGTGGAGGGGAAGGGAGGGGAGACAGGGTATTTGAAAATGACAAAAATAAGACCAACAGACTCCCAATACAATCACGGTAAACCAGAAGACATGGTATCAGAAATGGTATCATTGATGCACTGAAAGAAAATAACTGCCAAGAATTCTGTAGCCAGTGAAAATACCCTTTGGAAATATAGTCCTATAAATAAAATCTGAGCGATCTTATCACCAGAACACCTGAACTAATGAAATTCTAAAGGGAGCTCTTAGGCAGAAGGAAAATAATCCCAGATGAAAGCTTGCTGCGCAATGCTTCCCAGCGAGCATTTAAGCACATCTGAAAATATCAGATTGAAGATCTGAAGATTGAAGAGTATCTTTAGTCTCTGCTTGATCTGTCCTGTTCAATATTTATCCCCATGACTTGAATGGCATTAAAAGTAAATAAATGCAGAAAATATGAAATTGCAAATATTATTTACAATTCAAAAGCATGCCCCCAAAGACCACAAACACTAAGCAATTCATTTTTACTGAAGTGCTCTATGATTTGGAGCTCTGTATTTACCTGTACTGGCCCTTAGAATATCTTACATTCCCATCCCATCATTTCTAAAACAACAAAACCTCTGACTTCCCTCGAGACCTATTTTAAAAGTTCCCCTAACACCCTTGATCATCTATGACGTGCCTATTCTTGTCGACTTTGTATAAGGCACTGAAAGACAGAGTGTACCCACTGTTCAGTGTAGAGGTCATCTGGCTATCGTTCCTCACTGCGCACAACTGAGTATATTCTATCCCTCTTCTGACACACAAAACACCGAGATCACCCACGATGGCCATTTGGTTTTTGTTGTGTGTTTTTATAACTTGATCACTACATCACAGTCTCCCTGAGACTCCCACACCAGTGACCTCTCTACATCCTTGAGCACAGTGTTCTGCACACCAGAGCCTTTACATACATATCCATTGAATCAAATCTTGAGACGAGAGAGCAGTGGTCCTAACTTGCATAATGGAGTTTAGTAAAAACAAACAGAAAATCCTTCATTGATGATTTTAAAAATAAACTGCAGCAGCATTGGGTGGGGTAAAGCTTGATATGATATGAACAAAGTACCTCAACATACTAGCTAATAAAAACCTTTTAATCTAGTTCATATGTCTTCTTTAGGTTGAATCTTGCTCTTAAAGGCTAGGTCAGACTTTGCACATATGAAGCCATCTTCCTTGTCCAAACAACCACAGAAACTGACTTTTCAAACTCATGGTCTTAAAAGACTTCACAACAAAACACTATAAGGAACAGCTACACACAATGAGAACTGGCATTCAACCAAAAGTCTCTTAGCCATTTGGTATTTGAGGTAGAGCTGTAACTGTACCTAACTTCTTTCTTCCCGTGTTCTGGGCTTTGAAATAATGTAACTTTCCCCCGGGTTTCTGCCATCCCAAAACCATTTTGAAGTTTCTATATTTGTTAAATTAAACTTTGCACTTGAGAGTCTTGGTTATTTACTTAACATTCAAGGGATAATAACTGTTCAAAAGTCTAGATTTTACCATATGCTGTTCTAGCAAAAATGAGATTCACTGCAAAGGTCTGGACATATTAAGTCTCACCTCCCTCATGTCATCTTACTATGTTAATTTTGTAACTTGAGCTTTAAAAACCATCATACAAACACTCTTCCATGTGACCTGGCACTCTTTGGTGTATGACCACAGTATTATCACTTCTTTCTCTTGCCTTTTTATTCTTCCCCAAATGCTACTTTCACCGTTTCTATCTATAAATATAAAATTTGTTTTTAAGTACAGGTGGATATCTCCTTAATAAATAAAAGAGAATCAATAGAATAGAATAGAAGGAGTCTTAAGCTGAAATTTGGCCTTAGGTCTAATCCCCAGTTAGTATTTAACATATTGCCCAAAGTAGTTAACTTTCTCAGCCTCAGTTTCCTTATCTGCAAAACGGGGCTAATGATATTGAGTTGTCAGAACTGTTTTCAGAATAGAACTAAATAATAAGCGGAAATCTCTAAACACAGTACCTGAAATGGAAGAAAGATGTTTGCTCATACATACAAACATACATACGTGTGTGTGTGTGTGTGTGTGTGTGTGTGTGTGTGTGTGTATTCTTCCTTTCTTCTCCTCTCTTTCTACTACGGTATCCAAGAACAAGTACCTCTTTACTTCAGCGCCACCCAGACAATTGACTTTACCTATCAAGGTTAATTTCCAATTCTCTTATGCTTTAAGCCATAATCTGCATGCAGTTTAGATATCTGAGTCATAAATACTCATCTCCTTTCCCTAACATTTCTTTGAGGAACTGAGGTTGATCTTCCTAGATCATTCTTATTACTTTCCCCATTCTTACAGTCTCTTTATGGCATCCCTTTCCCCAACTACCAACACAAATGTTAGCTTATGACCTTGAAGATCAAATTGATATTCCCTCTCAACACGCATTCTTCTTGTTTCATCCTGAGACGCATTCCATCCATATCCATGACTCCACCATTTATGTATATAAAGTCCTAGTCTAGAAAACCAGGCCCTGTTTTTAGTATTATTTACAAAGACCATTGTTCCTTTCATGCATCCTTTTTCCTCTACCAGAGTTATACTATTGTGTCTCCTTTGATCTTATCTCTCAAAAGTCCTCATATTACTTTGGTATCCCATTAGGGATATCTCCATCACTGTAAGACAAAAACAAGAAGGTCCTTTTAACCAGAGTCTCTTTCTTTTTATTGAGTTCTTACTATATGCTGGCTTGTGTTGTAAGCACTTTACATGTATGAATGCGTCAATCTCACAATAACCCTACTGTTAGTCAATTGCATTATTATCTCCACCTAATAAATAAGTAAAGTGAAATACAAAAATTAGCTAAAAATGACTAGCAAACACCCAGCTAGTGAGTGACAGACCAAGTACTCAGACCCTGGTATTCCAGCTCTCCTGTGTCACAAGGGTCTCCAAAGTCACTTGTGTGCTGGAAGCTCTAAGTCAACACTGCTCCCTGCAGAATGCTGGGGTAACAAGATCTAAGCTCCGCTCCTAGGCTCCACACCGAAGAAGGTGCTAAGAAAACAGTGCTCCTTGTGAGGAGGCAGACAGATGCCACTGACTCTTTGGGAAAAAACACCCTCATGCCCCTCTGCATCTCAGCTCAACCTTGGCCCTGAGCTCTCCAGCCCTGTTTGGGATGCATGGGGAAATGGTGAGGTTTGCATCGCTCTCACACCACTTCCTCAAGTTCCCGAGTGAGCTGGAAGAGAATCCCCCTCCTCTCTTCTCCAGAAAGCGTGCCCTTTTAGAGTCTGACAGGGACTCTTCCACCTCATCCTTCCTCTCCTGGCTCAGCACACACACTGATGTTTACAATTCAGGCTCCAGGAAGCCCACCTATTCCTGACTTGTGTGGCAGTTACACATACGTTCACCTTGTCATAATTCATCTAGCTGTGCGACTATGCATTGTGTATGTTTCTGTCTGAATGTTACACCTTAATCACAATTTTTAAGAAGTGTATTTGAGCCCCCAAAACCACATGCAAGCAACCACTTTTATATTTTTAATACTTCATCTTCAACTTAACCCATCCGATACTGATAACGGAATAATTAAGAGACAGATCTTTTAAAATGTTTTTTTTTTATGCTGAAAAACATTAAATGAGCTAGCACATAGATAAACAAGTTAGATCTTCCAAGTTCCTTAAATGACTTAATCCTCTGCCTCTCACAATTCACATACCCCAAGATCCAGCATTCCTAGCTACTTGCTGCTGACTGAGTGCACATGTTTGTTTTTCTTCATCTAATTCATTCAGCAAGTATGTCTTTAGTCAAGAAACAAACGTGAACCAAAAGCCCCAGTTTCTGCCTAGTGGAAAAATATCAGAAAAAAAGATATTCAAATAACCATGCAAATAATGTAAAAGTGCAGCTGTGATAACTGCTCAGAAGGAGAGGTGCGTGATGAGCGAGCACTCATAAGAGAGAGGTTTTGACTTAGAAAGTCAGGCTTGCCAAGGAGGTGACATGGAAACTGGGATCTAAAGGACTGAACAGAGGATGCGCGATGGGGACAGCTTTCCAGACAGAGGGGAATGAATGTGCAAAGGCCCTAAGGTAAGAGGAGGCTGGTGAAGAAGAGGAGCTGAAAGAAGGCCGCATCCTTCTCTGCTTTCAGTTACCCCTCTTCCATCCAATACTGCTCAAATGTCACTTCCTGTGTGTAGCTGTTCCCTCCTTTCCATTTGCACTGTAAATGGATATACCCATCATACCATCGTAGCATTCCTTTTATCCTTCTGTTAGCACTTAGTTCACTGAATTGCAATTATCTGTTTATACGTCTGTCTCCCTCACTAGGCTGAGAATTCATGGAGTACGGGAGCAGTAAAGTATTATCTTTGTGTCTCTCTGCATACATGTATAAGCATATTTTAGATGCTCACTAAGTGTTTTACGAGTGAAATAGGACAACTTAACCATGCCATGCACACGCAGACATAAACATGTTAACTTGAAACTGTATTACCTACTTGGTGAGCTGTCTCAATTTTTTTGCAAAGACTCAGCTGGAAAGTAGCAACTTTTTAAAAAGCCTCTTTGCCCCCAACCTTAATGAATCATAAGGTGTTATTTACTTCAGCATCAGAAACAGCTGTCCTGACTTTGTTAACACAACGTAATTCATTTTATAAATATCACACAATTATCTAATTTCTAAGTCTCTGCATGCTTTGAAAGGTGTTATTTTGGAAACAAGTCCTGGCCCATCCTAGGGAAATTCCCAAACCAGCATTGTCATGGCTAAGTATATCTACAGAAGCATTGCAAGGTGGAGAGGAGGCATAAATCCCCTGCTGTGGACATTCAGAGTGCTGACAGCCAGGCAGGGGAGGGGTCTCCACGCCCCCAGTCCTGGCTGCAGTGGCCTGGCCTGCTTGCACTCACAGGTAATAATTTCAGAGCCCAGCAAAGCTGACACTCGGCTTCCCTTCCCCAGAGCAGCACAGCGCCTCCGCGCAGCTGCCTGCCTGCCTGCCTGCCTGCCTGCCTGCCTGCCTGCCTTTGTGGGATTCGCCAGCAGAAGCGGGAAGGATTAGAAAACAGAGGCTGGCTTGTTTGCTGGCCCTTTTGCTGAGCCCTCCAAATGGGAGTAGCAGCCTTGGAGGTTTTCCTTACATGGTGTCAGCAACTCCATTGCCCACTCTCCAGCCACCTCCAAACCCAATCCCACCCTTTTAGGCAGAGGAAAAACAATGAAATCAAGATTAGGGTATTCCTGTTGCAACCCAATCCGCAGGCTCTCTGGCTATTCGATATGGGGTGGTCAGAAAGGGCTCTCCCCCGCCTGTCCCCCACCCAAGGTCTATCTGGGCCTGACATCTCTGCAGGATTAAAGGGGGTAGCAGGGGTGGGAGTGGTAATGTAAAACCGTGCTTCCCGCAGCCGTGTTTGTGAATACAAGGAGCTGGGTGCTGGCCATTCCCATACTCACGGGCACACTCCCGGAGCCCGGGAACTGAGACCAGGTCCCTGAGAACTGCCCTCGCTCAGACCCAGGCCGCTGCACACCACTTCCTCCTCTGTGTCCGCGCTGAAGGGCAGGATGTGGGCCTCCTGGGAAAAGAGCCCTTCGCCAGCTGGTCACGCGGCTGCCCTTTGATCTCTTCCCACCAGACTGGGTTTGCCTCCTGGGTTTTTTTGTGGGTTTTTTTTTTGCATGCATTTTTTTAAAAAAACCTGGCATACATGGAAGTTAGTACTTATCACAGATTTCCTGCCTTTATCTCATTTAATTATAAAATCTCCTGGGAAGAAGGAAGAGAGTCTATGGAGTGCCAGGGCAAGGAGCAGAATCCATCCAGGAAAGCGGGGGTCTGAGGAGAGGGTGGTGAGGGGGGGCACTGTGATGACTGGGGGTCGCCCCCGTGCACCCCTGATGGTGCTGCGTGCGTCTGGGTGTGTTTCACAGTGTATCCTTCCCCCAGCTTCATTCTTAGGACGGAAGCTGTCTGTCTTCCACAACCTGTCCTTGCACATGTCTCTACCTCAGGCAAGGCCAGGCAGAGGGGAAAACTGTGCAGCTGGACTGTGGTGGGTGGGGGACTCCCCAAGATCCTGGTCTGAGCTTCTGCCCCCACGCCTGTCCTAGAAGCCTGTATGCATGCTTTATACATGCACTAGTTCCTGCTTATCTGCAGGAGACCTGTGCCAAGATGCCCAGTGGATGCCTGAATCTAAGGACAGTGCAGAACCCTATGTATGCTATGTTTTTTGGCTACACATATAAACCTACGATAAGTTTAATTTACAAATTAGGTGCAGAAAGAGGCTACTCACTAATGATAAAGTAGAACAATTATAACTGTAATAAATATGCTGTGATAAAGGTTAGGTGATGTGGTCTCTCAAAGTGTTTTATTGCACTGTACTCACTTTTTCACTTAACAGGAAGTGCCTTATGGCTTCTCTGTGGCATATCCGAATTGCCAGCATCACTGCTCTTGCGCTTTGGGGCAATATTAAGTAAAATAAGGATTACTGGGACACAGCACTTCCACACAGAGACAGTCCATCCGATAACCAAGACAGCTCCTAACTAACGGGCGGGGGAGCGTATACAGTGTGGAGACACCCGCCAAAGGGGTGAGTCACATCGCAGGCAGGATGGAGCGGGATGCGGGAGATTTCACCCCACTGCTCAGAACAGTGTGCAATATAAACCTGGTGAGTTATTTCCAGAATTTTCCATTTAATGTTTTCAGACGGCAGTTGACGGAGGGAAACTGAAACCACGGAAAGCAAAACCGTGGATAAGGGGGGACCACTGTATGTATCCCCTTCTAAAGAAAGGAATATCCCTAAGGATGAGTCAGAATCAATTCTCCTCCTCTGGGATCCCTCTCAGAACGGCCCCTGTCTCCCTTCCCCTCCTCACCACATTCTTAGGGTCCATGAGCATGCCTTATTGGGGCATTTCTTACTTTTTTAGCAGAGTATTTTACCTATCAGTCACTCCCAATAGAATGTAAGCCCCAAGAGGTCAGGAAGTGCTTAGTGTATAGAGGCACTCATTACATGTTGATGAAGTAAATGAAGAATTTTCGGTAATATGGTTGTAAACATGAAGTCTCCAAACAAATGTTACATTGGTTCACTTCAAATACCAGAGAGCCTGTACTTTAAATAAACCAACATTTATTCAGAAATTATGTGCTAGGACTAGTCATAGGCAAATTTGAACCCATAAAAGCAGCGCTGCTGGATTCTAAAACTTCTTTATGTTCCCCTTTCTGGGATGTATTCTGTTGTGGTAGGCATGTGAATCCTTTCCAAATGAAGCTGACATGTCTACACAACCCCTCCTGAGCCCCTGAGAAAAGGCTGGGGAGCAACTGCAGCGTTCCTCCTCTGACTGTGCTCAGCAGTCCTGGTTGTATAACATTGTGTTTACACTCCAGACCTGGGGCCCAGCTCCCTGGATGAATGGTCTGGATTGAGACTGAGGCCAGCTTTCTCTAATGGTGACTTCAGCACTCCTGTGGGCCAGACCCATCATCCCTAAAGCCCCATAAACTACACAGGAAAACTAGGAAAGATGATAACCGTGTCTCTGAGTGCTTACGCACTGCTGAAACTGTTTCTAATCTCTCCTCACAGCTGAAATGTGAAGAAAGCAAGGATTAACTTAGGTCTCCCAGCTTTTAAAGTAAACAATGCCACTGTGGATCCAACTCATGGAAACTAAAAGTCCCCCCAAAAGATTAAAATCGTGGGGTATATAGTTATCAAATTCTGCTATCTCAAAAACGTTACAAATTAACGAAGCTCATTTCTCACAAGCATACTGAAAAAAAAAGGCATATAAACTACATTTCCTGAAAGGAAAAAAAAAAAAGTACATTATGGTCCCACACAACTTGAGATTTTAAAGTCTACAAGTATATTCTATAATCCAGGCATCAGCAAACTTTCTATTAAAAATACTAAATATGCCCTGGCCTGGTAGCTCAGGTGGTTAGAGTGTTTTCCTGATTGGCCAAGGTGGTAGGTTCGATCCCTGGTCAGGGCACATACAGGAATCCATCAATTAAAGCATAAAATAAGTGGAATAGCAATTTGATGTTTCTCTCTCTTTCTTTCTCTCATTCTCTCTCGTCATTGACTAAAAAAAAAAATTTTTGAACACTAAATAATTTTGGTTTTATGAGCCACATGGACTTTGTTCCACCTTCACAATTGTGCCTGTATAGCCATAGATAATACGTAAAGGAGTGTCCCAATAAACTTTACTTACAAAATCAGGTCATATAATCAATGGTTGGGTTCGTCAGCATTACCAATAATATTAAATTGTAGACAACAACAAACTTCAACAACCCTATCCCAAGCACAGTTTGGTTAGCACTGAATTCCAACTAAACACAACTCAATAGCCCTGGGCTTGTGTCTCGGCAGAATATTAATATGACAATGATCCTTTGTGTTTGAAGATCATGCTTCAGAACTGTTGAAATGTTCCCAGCAAAAATGGGAATCTATGCTTTCTCTTTAAAATAATGGTGAGTTTTCAGAAACTGCGTGCATATGTTGACAGTTAAACAGCTGGCATATACCAAAGTGGGATATACTCAGAAAAAGTATATTTTCACATGGAAATCCAATCAATGATTCGGATCTGAATATACCCATCCAGAACCACCATATTCAGTCACTTGCTAGAACACCAAACTAAGTAAGCCATGGGGATAAAAGGACCTATGTCATACTTTCAACAATAAAAAGAAAAAGGAAAAAAAAAAACACAAAAGCATGTATCTGGAAAATATTAGCTCTGAACAGGATCTTATGGGTCAACTGGGGGGAAAAACAACATTTAATTTATACAAAGAAACTGAGGTAGAGAGAACTTATCACTTGCCCAAGATCACAAAGCTCGATTGTAGAGGAGGCATGACTACACGACAGTCAACTATGTGCTCTAAGAAGGGACAATGTCAGCTATGGCTCAACACTGTATTCCCAGCCTTGAGAACAGATCCTGGCACACAGGAGGCAATTAAGAAATGCTTGTTGAATAAACAACTACAGAATTAATGAATAAACAACAAATGAGCCCGGCCAATATACTTTCCCATCAAAAGTTGTATGGACTTATAAAAACCTTCTTCACAAAGAATGTTCAATGTGTAACTTTCTTCCCAATGCTGAATTGTGCATTTAGTCCTTCAGACACCACCATAAACTGCGGAACTAATGTGAGCAGCCTCAAGGAGTAGGAGCACCACTCAAGGCAGCCGATTCCATCCTAAGGAATGATTTATGCATGATGAGAATCTGTCTGGAACATCAATGATGTCTTTATCTTCAACTACTACGCACAGAGGACTCAGCCTAAGTGTACTCATACTGTCTGTCCGGGGTTTCCCAGGACTTGTAAAATGCAAGCCTGATTGCTTGGAGGGGTTATGGCTTATTTCACATTATCTACACCCACTCATCCATCACCGTGGGACTGTGGGGCATACAAAGCAAGCTCTTCAAAGCAGGGGTTAGGAGGCACCCTCTAACTATTCCTGACTGTTGCCATATTTCCCCTTCCTGACAACAGACAGGACAGGTGCTGCCCCGGGAGACCTTGCTGTAGAGAGTGGCACTCCTACTCGACCACCATCAGATCTAAAGCACCTCGCCCAGCTCCATACTTGAAGGTCAAGTGGAAACAACCTGCATTCCTTCCACAGGTGTTGGCCTTTTAAAAGGAATGCAGACTTTGAGCTCCATTTATGTTTTCAAAATATTGCTTTTTCTTTGAACTTGGAATGTGTAACTTTATCCACAGACTGTGCAATTTTGCATTCACCCAGACACTGTTTCTATGACAGGACTCTTCAATAGCTCAACTATTTTTTAAAAATCCTTAGAAAAATCCCACAATAGAGAGCTAGAAAATACACTCTCTTCTACATTTCCTTAGAAAAGCCATATATAAATGTAAATGAATAAATACACACATGTGTGTATATATGTTTTAAGGGGGGAAGGGCGGATGGCAGCCTTAAATAAAAGGTCCAGAAATTCAACAGCCACTTGGCCTTCCTTTCTAAGCCTTTCACAATGACTACTCAGCAGTAGCCCATTAGCGAACCAGAAGTAATTAAGGGGAGGAAAAGCCCTGCTCCTTAACCACTTTGTCTTTTAAAGAAAAACACTACCAATTATATGTGGCTAATTTAAAAGAAATTCTGCAAACTTTACCAACCGTTGCAAAGTAACAACAAATAATATTATATAAATTACAAAATAATTCAAACATTTAAAATATATGAGCTCTGCAAATAAACTTTTTAGACAACACTTTTTCAATTCTTTGTGCTTTATTGACATAATGCTCTTCTGGAAATACTATTAATAATGAACTTTAAAAAAATTTAATACTGAAAGCAGCATACATATAGGTACTTTCATTTCATTTCACACACGCATAATTTTCCAGGGTGACACACATATATAGACAGACACACCTTTATAGAACTGAAATGCCAGATTCAAAATAAATTCATAACATTTACAGCATAAATTCAGACATCTGAGGGGGGTTTCCCACAATTAAATTCACTGTGCTATCAACAAAATAGGTTTATTTTAAGATTGCCTGTCCAATATATAAATTTCCCTTTGTGTTTGAAATACTTTTATCAGATAAGATAGCTTTTGTTTGAACTACTATTTTGAGAATTTGCTTTGGGGTTTTGAATACACACAGTGAAGTAACTTGAGATTTCCTACCCTGCTTTAAAATGTGTTTCTTCTGTCTGTTTGTATTTAGTAATTTCCTGTCAAATAACCTCACATAATTAACTTTCCTTGCTCCAACCTACTTTTTTTCCCCTATCCCTACTTCCTGAGAACGGTAATAAAATGCTGATTACACTTTGCTGTGATCTGCCTTTTCCTCCTCCATCCTCCTCCTTCACTCCCTTTGTCAGAGCCCACTCTCAGGTTTCAGCACTTGGTGGACTCAGGGAGACCTGGAACAGAAAGGAAGCAAATCCCAGGACAGGAGTTCCTGTTCGTCAGCATTTATTGGGGAACTCCATTGTGAGCTGGGCCAATCAAGTAGTGGGGGGTATGTCCTATTCTTTTCCCCAAATTCAATGAAATCCATGGACCAAATCCCCCCTCATCTACTCCAGATGTGTATGCAAATGCCTTTGTCCCCATCAGTCCTGATTAAGAGTTGAGATGACTGGAAAGCTCTGTGGTCCTAAGAGGCTCAGGACAGGAAAAAAACCCACCAACGCTTACAAATTTTTATTTACAGGTATTAAAAGACACTAAACCTGGCTTTTTTCATACAACTGAGTGGATCAGCCCATGTTACTTCTTGATAATTAATCTTTCATTTCACACTAATTGAACACTTCATTGAAATTATACAACTCATTCATTAGCTTTATTATGCAGTCATTCCAAAGGCACACTTCCTAAGTCATTCCAAAGGCAGGAGAAAAAAAAAGCAAAAAATGTTGACTACATGAAATATTAGTGTTGGAACTTGCAGGACACAATGATGGATCACCATTATGTCCAGCAGGGTTCCTTACCTTTACCCTATTGATACATCTGACCAATTAATTCTTTGCTGTGGGGGGCTGTCCTGCTCATCGTCCTATATGATGTTTAGCAGCACCCATGACCTCCAGACACTAGATGCAAGTATTGTATTTTCGACTGTTACTTGTGACCATCAGAAATGTATCCAGACATTGGCAAATGTCCTGGAAGCAAAATCACCCTCGGTTGAACAACAGTGACATATACTTAATTCAGAATAGTAAAGCTGCTTCTCTTTATTCCTTACAGACAAAAACACAGTTTGTGAAAACTCTAGTTACTTCACCATATGAAGGACACAACCTTATAATTCCAGAAAATGTCTCCACACTGACAACTTAACGTGTAAGAAAAAAATGATCGTGACTTCAAATCATGACGGGGCCTTAAGTTCACAGGTGACACATCTCATTGTTCCAAACCCATTGCAAAGAATAAAAAAAAAAAACTTAAGTACCCAAGGACAAAAATCACAAACATTTTCATAGACCAGAAACAGACCAGAAATGCCAACTAGCAAGAAGGGCTAAGCCACAGGATGCTGGAATCCGAGTTCCCTAAGCCAATGGTGTTTGTGAGCGATGCCTGATGGCAGAGTCCACACCCAGCAGTTCCGCTCCAAGGTGTATGCCCTCGAGAAACTCTTGAATGTGTGCATCAGTTGACATGTACAAGAGTGTTCATAACTGCACCACTATTGATGGCAAAAAATAAACCACAAAAGTCCACTAGTTGGAGAATGGATAAATATACTGTCATGTATGCCAATGCTGTATTATTATTCACAGCTACAACAGAAAAATAGCTGCTTCGGATAACACTAATGAATCTTAGAAACATGATTTTGAATAAAGAGCAAGTCACAAAAAGACTACCTATAATGTGACATTTTTATATGATTCAAATACAAACAAATCTACATATATTAAACTTATTTTTTAAAACCCAATGTGTGTTCTTTTAAAAGCAAAAGAATGAGAAATACTAAATTCTGATTAGTGGTTTCCTCTGGGGAGGAAGTAAGTGGTTATACACAGGTAAAGTGAAGTGCATTGGAAATGCCTGTGGTGAATTAATTGGCATTCATTTACTATAGGTAAGTCATAACATACAATTTACCTATACAGTACATGTGCATGTGTGTGTATTAATTGTATGTATCAAATATTATATACCAATTTTTTAAAGTTTGATTTCAGGAAAAGGGAAAAAAGACCTAGAAAAATGATGGCAAACAAAAAGCAAAATATTAAAGGATGTACTTCAGTAGCATAAAAAGTGAAGTAAAGAAATTTTTTTTTAAATGCATGGGAATATAAGAAACAACAAACAAAGAAATTGACAAAATACTAGTAAATGTGATTAATCAACTGAGAAAGTAACGAATTTTTTATGTTAAAAGGGGTAAAGTTAAAACTTTAGGCCACAAAACCAAGATGGGTACTAAGGCATGCTACAGTCCTTTTCATCATCAGGAGGATAATAAACATACTGAATAACTATATATTTTATTAGAACTATTTATGTTTCCATAAAACATTGGGTCTTGAACACTTAAAAGCAATCACTAAAAACATTAGAAATTTGTTTGTGCCTTCCAATCCAGTAAGTGGGGGTGGGGAGGGCTATTAGACGAAGTTTTATGGAACCATTATCAGGAAATGAGAAATAAAGAAACTAGGAGAAAAAAAGGTAAATAGGACTCACTAAATACGTTGTAACAGGGTGGAAATAAATCAAAATACACATGTAATCACAATAAGGTTAAATTCATAAAAAGCATCTACCAAAAGAAAATCTCAGGGAGACTTTAAAAAGAGAAATGTAGCCCTTGATAGTGTGGCTCAGTTGGTTGGAGAACCGTCCCACACACCAAAAGGTCTTGGGTTCAATTCCTGATCAGGGCACATACCCAAGCTGCAGGTTTGATCCCCAGTCCGGGAGCATACAGGAGGCAACTGATGGATGTTTCTCTCTCACTCTCTCTCTCTCAATATCAATGGAAAAAATATCCTTGGATGAGAATTAACAACAACAACAAAATCAATGAACATGTCCCCATGTGAGGAGAAAGAGAGAGAGAGAGAGAGAGAGAGAGAGAGAGAGAGAGAGATCTAAAATACTCCAAGAAAGACTAAATATAAAGGATTAAAAAAGATATGAGGCAAATAATAACTGAAAGTAAGGCTGTTGTAATATCAACATCAGAAAAAGTAGAATTTAAGGCAAAAACACCTAAAGGTTAAAGAACAACCTGCCATAATAATAAAAAGAAAAAAATCCATGAATATGTAACCATCTGTTGCTTGTGTATTTTAAATAATAAAGCCTATAAAGTGAAAAACAAAAACTAATGGAATTATGAGATTGTGTCAAT
The DNA here is from genome assembly GCF_027574615.1 of Eptesicus fuscus. Taxonomy (NCBI): domain Eukaryota; kingdom Metazoa; phylum Chordata; class Mammalia; order Chiroptera; family Vespertilionidae; genus Eptesicus; species Eptesicus fuscus. The sequence goes on from NC_072481.1 coordinate 74,579,299, forward strand.
CCAAAATTCTAATGAGATGTTCACACACCTATGTTGACCACTGTAAATCAAGAGATAAAATATTAGTAATGATGTTGATAATTAAACAAAATTAACTATTCAATTAATACATTTAGAAACTTTCAGTCAGCAAGTAGCGTGTATCCGTGATTTTCTAATACACATAAAACAGTTACTAAAATTAACTCTGTACTGTCATAAATGATGTCTTAATAAAAACTCAGAGTCCATTTCATGCAGAACTTGTTCTCAAAATTTATTATTAAAAAAGGAAATAAAAATTATTTATATGGAAAGAGAAGAATCCAATATAAAGAGCTAATTATCCAACTTAAGATGAAAAATAAAATACTATTCACAAAGTAGAAGGAAGTAAATGATAAAGAAAAAATATGTGAGTAACAAACCATATTTGATGACTAATTAAGCCAATGTTATTTTTAAATATTAAGATATATAACCCTCTGAGAAGGTAATAAAAAAAGGAAAGGAACAAACAACAATATCAGAAATGATATAAAAGACACAGCAGAGATTACAAGCAAGAGAATACCTGAACCATTGATGCCAATAAAATTTAAACTCACATAATTTCTCTTTATTGAAGTATCACAGCGAATAATTGAGGAATTAGTACATCACCAGTTTGAAAACTTCAATGAAATAATGTACCTGGTTAATGACCATCAGAGGCTGCTACAATTATAAAAAGAAAGATAACTGGAAATCACAAGCCTCTGGATGGATGAACAAAATATCACAGATAAATAATTCTCACTCCCTGGGAAAAAATTGAATCCAAATCCAAGCAAATCTCTAGACTACAGCTGTCCAACAGAACTTTCTAGAACAGTGATTTTCAACTGACGTGCCACAAGAATTTTTAAAACATGCAACTCCTGACTATTTAGTCAGGGACACTGACCTCTTTTCCCTGAGATTGTCAACTGAAAAATCTCTACCACCATGCTGGGAATGGAACAGACACTGTTATTCAGAGTCAGGACCCAGGACTCCAATTCAGGATTGAAGAGTAGGGTATCTCAATCCACAAAAATCATCACCAGCAATATTATTATGTGGCACCACTGTGAAGCAGCAAGAACCCTAATAGTGGAGTCAAAAGCATGGATTCATTTGCAGATGACATAATGCTAATACAAAGAGGTGAAAAACGTTTAGATTGAAAACAAGACGATGAAAGATTTAGAAGAAGACACAAATAAATGAGAAGCTACTGCATGGTCATTGATTAGAAGAAATAATGTTGTTAAATAGCCATACTACCTAAAGCAGGGGTCCTCAAACTTTTTAAACAGGGGGCCAGTTCACTGTCCCTCAGACCGTTGGAGAGCCGGACTATAGTTTAAAAAAAAACTATGAACAAATTCCTATGCACACTGCACATATCTTATTTTGAACTAAAAAAACAAAACGGCAAAAACACCCACCCGCATGTGGCCCGCGGGCCATAGTTTGAGGACGCCTGACCTAAAGCAATCTCCAAATTCAATGCAATCTCTATCAAAATTCCAATGGCATTTTACACAGAACTAGAACAAGTAATTCTAAAATTTGTAAGGATATACAAAAGACCCCGAATCACCAATCAGTTTTGAGAAAGAGGTATCACACTTCCTGATTTCAAACTGTACCACAAAGCTGTGTTAATTAAAATTACATCCTATATAATAAAAGTGTAGTATGCAAATTGTCCCCTTGACCGGGAGTTCTTCTGGGAGTTCCAGGGGAAGGGAGGGAGGCCCCAGCCAGCAGAGGTAGCAGGTGGCTGGGGGAAGAGGAGTACCCAGCCAGGGGTCAGCAGCCAGCAGCTGCTAGGGACCCTACTAGTGCATGAATTTCGTGCACTGGACCTCTAGTTATTGGTATCAAAACAGAAACAGAGGTTGTGGAACAGAATCAAAAGCCCAACAATTAACCCATCCATATATGTCAATTAATTACAACAAAGGAGCCAAGAATATACAATAGGGAAAGAACAGTCTCTTCAAAAAATGGTGTTGAGAAAAGTGGAGAGCTACATTCAAGAGAATGAAAGTGGCCCATGATCTTACACCATATATAAATATTAACTCAAAATGGGTTAAATACTTGAATGTCAGACTTAAGTCCATAAAACAGCTAGAAGAAAACAGAGGCAATAAACTCTCTGACTTTGGTCTTGGTGACTTTTTTTTTTTTTTTTTTGTATCTAACTCCAAATGCAAGGGCAACAAAAGCAAAAGTAAACCCATAGGACTACATCATACTAAAAAGTTCTGCGCAGAAAAGGAAATCATTGGCAAAACAAAATGCCAACCTCCTGAAAAAGAGAATATATTTGGAAATCATCTTAGAGGATAATATCCAAAATATATGTTAAAATGCATACAACTCAATAACAATAAAAAATTTCAGATTAAAAAATGAGCAGAGACTCTGAATAGACATTTTTACAAAGAAGACACCCAGATGGCAAATAGGCACATGAAGAGATGCTCAACATTACTAATCATCAGGGAAATGAAAATCAAAACCACAATGAGATATCACCTCACTATTATAAAAAAGACAAGAAAGAAATGTTGGTGAGGCTGTGGAGAAAAGAAAACCCTCATGCACTGTTGGTGGGAATGTAAAATGGTGCAGCCACTATGGAAAACAGTATGGAGGTGCCTCAAAATGTTAAAAATAGAACTACCACACAATCCAGCAATTCCACTTCTGGGTATCCATCTCAAAAAAGAAGAAAAAAAAAGAAGAAAACATCCATTTGTAAAGATATATGTACCCATATTTGTAAATATATATGCAGCATTATTTACAACTAGAAGCCCGGTGCATGAAATTCGTGCACAGGGGTTGTGTCTCTCAGCCCAGCCTGCACCCTCTCCAATCTGGGACCCCTCAAGGGATGTCCAACTGCCTGTTTAGGCCCGATTCCAGTAGGATTGGGCCTAAACTGGCAATCAGACATCCCTTTCACAATCCAGGACTGCTGACTCCCAATTGCTCACCTGCCTGCCTTCCTGATTGGCCCTAACCGCTTCTGCCTGCCAACCTGAACACCCCCTAACCACTCCCCTGCCAGCCTGATTGATGCCTAACTGCTCCCATGCCAGCCCGATTGCCCCTAACTGCCCTCCCCTGCCAGCCTGGTCACTCCTAACTGCCCTCCCTTGCCAGCCTGGTCACCCCTAACTGCCCTCCCCTGCAGGCCTGGTCTCCCCCAACTGCCCTCCCCTGCCAACCCAGTCACCCCTAACTGCCCTCCCCTGCCAACCTCATCGCCCCTAACTGCTCTCCCCTGCTGGTCTGGTTCCCCCCCTACTGCCCTCCCCTGCAGGCCTGGTCACCCCCAACTTCCCTCTCCTGCAGGCCTGGTCCCCCCCAACTGCCCTCCCCTGCAGGCCTGGTCTCCCCCAACTGCCCTCCCCTGCAGGCCTGGGTCCCCCCCAACTGCCCTTCCCTGCAGACCCAGTCGCCCCCAACTTCCCTCCTCTGCCAGCCTGGTCACCCCTAACTGCCCTCCCCTGCAGGCTTGATCGCCCCCAACTGCCCTCCTTTGCAGGCCTGGTCCCTCCCAACTGCCCTCCCCTGCTGGCCATCTTGTGGTGGCCATGTTGTGTCCACATGGGGGCAGTCATCTTTGACCACATGGGGGCAGCCATCTTGTGTGTTGGAGTGATGGTCAATTTGCATATTACTCTTTTATTAGACAGAATAGCCAAGATATAGAAATAACCTGTGTCCATCAATGAATAAATGGGTAAAGATGATGATGGTGTGTGTGTGTGTGTGTGTGCGTGTGTGTGTGTGTGTGTGTCACAGGAATACTACTCAGCAATACAAAAAATGAAATCTTGCAATTTGCGACAACATGGATGAACCTAGAGAGTATTATGCTAAGTGAAGTAAGTGAGGCAGAAAAAGAAAAATGCCACATGAATTTGTTTATATGTAGAATCTAATAAACAAAATTAAACCAGACTCATATCCTAGATACAGGGAGCAGACTGGTGGTTGTGGGGTGGATGGTGGGTGATAAAATGTGTGAAAGGGATCAAGAGGTATGATCTTCCAGATATAAAATAAGTCACGGAGATGTAATGTACAGCATGGGGAGTATAGTCAATTTTAATGTATTAACTTTGTATGGTGACAAATGGTAACTAGACATTGTGGTGATCATTTCACAAGAAACTCAAATGTTGAATCCCTATGCTGTACACCTGAAACTAATACTACTGTAAGTCAATTATTCTTCAATTTAAAAAAATGCATGGGTCCCAGCCAGTTAAAATAGTGGTATAGTCCAGGTTGGGTTTACACCCCCCTCTGCAGTTCCCCAGGACCTTGGACTATGCTACTTATTGTCATGCCTCCACATCCCCATGGGTAAAACAGGGATAATAATAGTACCTCCCTAATAGAACTAATGTGAAGATTTAAAAATTTAATATGTGTAAAGCACTTAGGAAAGTTCTTAGAAAACAGAAAGCACTCAATAAACCTTCGTTGTTATTATTAGGAGCTTTTCAGTTGATGCCTCTGGGCCCAAGTTCTTGAAATCCCTAAGCTTCTGCTTTCTTCTTTTTAAAAACATAATATTCCTGTCCTCGAAGCACTGCTATGCAATTGGAGGAGCAAATAAAAGGAAAAGCAGTGACATAAATTGCCAGCATTATATCAATAGTAGTTGCAGAACTAAGTTCCTCTTCATTTCAAAGAATCAAGTGCTCTTTTTTTCTTGTATAGCCTAATATGTGTTAACTACCTGGGTTACCAAGAATTTCATAGAGTAATTTTGTTTCATAAAATTAGCCACTCTCTGTGCATAATACACAATTAAAGGAATTTTCTCCAGAAACTTAGCATATTAATCAGCTGGGTATATACCAGCATATGGATGTCCAACCATTAAAGATGTCTAAACAATTTAGTTAACCTTTAGCAAAAATATGCGTGCACAGTAGCCGAATAGTTCAGAGTAAAAGATGTTAATGGTTCTTTTTAAAGCACTATGTGCAATGTTTATCCCTGCTTCTATTTAATATTCCACATTATTTTTTAAATGTAGCAAATTCAGGACAATGTTTTGTTGTTGAAGCTTTGTTTTCAGGATATGAGAAGAAATGAAACATTAATGCTGGCTTGTGAGAGAGGCTACCTGAAGATTTCCAAAAGCAAAATGAGAGAATACAAATATAGCCATAAAATTGATTAATTTTAAGGTCAGTTTCATAAAATAAACCCTCCTTAGCATTCCTAACCCACTCTCAAAGCTGGTCAGAGCATGCCCTAGCTCAGTGGTCGGCAAACTCATTAGTCAACAGAGCCAAATATCAACAGTACAACGATTGAAATTTCTTTTGAGAGCCAAATTTTTTAAACTTAAACTTCTTCTAACTCTACTTCTTCAAAATAGACTCGCCCAGGCCGTGGTATTTTGTGTAAGAGCCACACTCAAGGGGCCAAAGAGCCGCATGTGGCTCGTGAGCCGCAGTTTGCTGACCGCGGCCCTAGCTGGTTTGGCTCAGTGGATAGAGTGTTGGCCTGCAGACCAAAGGGTCCCGGGTTCGATTCCGGTCAAGGGCACATGCCCAGGGTTGCAGGCTCGATCTCCAGTAGGGGGCCTGCAAGAGGCAGCCAATCAGTGATTCTCTCTCATCACTGACGTTTCCATCTCTCTCTTTTCCTCTCCCTTCCTCTCTGAAATCAAAAAAAAAATTTTTTAATTAAAAAAAGCTGGCCAGAGCATATTTAAGGATAGGCTAATTACGTTGTGGGTTAGTCAAATTCTCTGCTCCTTTTCCTCACCAGCTGATCACAAGGGTCCCTTCGTCTTTCACTGTTGATAATTTTACTGATTGCCTTTAACAAACAAACCATGAAAAGAGGTAATGGGAAGGCACAATCACATTAAATTAGTCCATCTTTCTTCTTTGAGACAGTTCTGATGAAAAGTTGGCAGGGGGTGGAAGAGAGAAGTAACTAATAGCTAAAAATTATGACTTGAAATTTTTTGAGTCCCTCCATGTATAATGAATAATAAGAAATAATTTCAAGAATCACAGCACACAGGTTACAGAACTGTTCAAGAAGCCTACTATGTTCATCGTTTTTAGATAATACAGTGACAAGCAAAATTCAACAGGAATGCAAGCAAAATTCAACAGGAACCAGGCAGAAGTGGTAACACTACATATTTTGGGTCTGAGAGGTATGTACTGATATTCCAACTAAACTCCTGCAGTAAAACATGGCAAAGATAACCAGTGTATGGAGCCCAGCCCGAGGGCAGGAGAGCAGTGGAGATAACCAGCCTTTCGAGAAGTGAATCATTTCATGTGCTACCCTGAGATGAGAAGGAGCCCACAAATACGGGAGGTTGATTTATGATGAAGGTAGCCCTGCAGGGCATTTGGGAAAGAATGGTATTTTCAACAAGCGTCTGGTTCGATTTTTATACCCATCTGGGGACAGTCCTTTATTTCCCAGCATACATAAAAGTCAATTCTGAGTGGATTGTACATCTACATGTGAAAAATAAAATAAAGTCTCCAGAAAACATAAGAGAATAGCTCTAGGATTTGGGAGTAGAAAAAATTGCTTAAACAGCACACGAATGGCATTAATCACAAAGAAAAAGACTGATGAATTTGAGGACATTAATATTAATATCTCCCATTCATCAAACAGCACCATTATGAGAGCAAAAAGGCAAACTGGGGTGGGCAAAGATATTTGTAAAACACATAACTATCAAAGGGCTCACTTTCAAAGTAGACAAAGAACTCTTACAAGTCAAAAAAAATAAAATTAAATTCAGTAAAAAATTGGCAAGAAATTTGAATAAGTTCTTCAGAGAAAGGATAATGAAATGTCTACTAAGCATAAGAAAAGGCTGTCAACTTCATTAGCTATTAGAGGGAAATGTAAATTAAATCAATGATGAGATATTACTACACACCCACCAGAATGACTAAGATGAACAAGTCTGATAACGCCAAATGCTTACGAGGATGTAGAGCAATAGGAAACGTCAAGCACTTTTAGTGCTAATAAAAAGGCACAACTAGCTTCCAAATCTGTTTGGTAATGCCTATAAAAATTGAATAGATGAAAACGTCATAACCCAGCAATTTCACTCATAGGGCATGTATGTTTGTGTGAGTGTGTACATTTCTAGCCAAACTGTACATGCATATCTAACAAAAGATTTGTGTAAAAATGTTCACAACATCATTACTCATAATACCAAAAGCTAGAAACCACCTATGCCCATTAACAGTAGAGAGGATAGTCCATATTCTTATCATGGAACTTTATGTAGTGACTAAAATAAATGTGATCCCACATCTTTAGACCTCTCAAATATGGTATTGAGTGTGTGTGGGGTGGGAGGCAAGCTCCAAAAAATACAATGATATTCTATTTATTACACTTCAACATCTGGCAAAACTAGCTTTAGGGAAGGCATGAGGGTGGTTTCCAACATCCTGGCAATGATTCAGGTGCTGCCTATGAGAGGATTATAATACTCATTGAACTGCACACTTGCTTCTTTTACTTGACCCCAGTAGCTCTGCTTCTAGAACTTTGTCTTAAGGAAATAATGACCAACATGAAAATTTTTAGGCACAATATGTCATATAGTATTATTTATAATAGCAAAAAAGAACTGATCACAATAAGGGAATGTAAAGCATGGTATATCTAATTAGTAAAATATTACACAGCAATAAAAAGTTTCATGAAGATTCACTAATCTATGCAAACAAACCATAACAGAAAAAGACTGAAAACAGGTCAGTTGGAAATATGCAAAATCTCTACAGTATTTAAGTTGTCAGGTTTTATGTGACTTCTTTTGGTTTACATTTTTTAAAATTATTTTTATACTTAGAAATAAGAGAGATTTTTTTTTTTTTGTTTCATTTTGTTTTTTAACTGCAGAATGATTTTTTTTTTTACTATTTCCGGGAGGGTGAGAAATCTTCCCTCTGACTAAATAGAAAATGCACAAAACAGACCCCTAAACAGATGTGAAGTCACTTGGATAACTACTAATTGACCTACCTGTACATACTTTTGCCTCCAAAATCTTCATCTTGTAAGACAGATAATTTTGTTCTTTAAAAAGTAGATAAATGTGATTTATACTGAATACCTATCCCAGGACTCCATGGAACATAATCTTACATTTCTCTGGCTTTTGCACCAGGGATTAATGAGGGTGCCCACATTCTTTAGTTGATGGCTCTGGAACCAACCAGAGGTAAATAACATCACTCTTTCATTTGAAGGTGAAAAGAACACTAAGCAAGCACAGGTTCTATGCTATGCTTTGTGGAGTTGTAAAGAATATGAACTCAATTCTTACCCTCAAGCAGCATAGAATCTTGTTTACCAGACAACAAGTTATACAATAAAGAGAAACTTTAAAATGCAAATCAGCCGAAACCGGTTTGGCTCAGTGGATAGAGCGTCGGTCTGCGGACTGGAAGGTCCCAGGTTCGATTCCGGTCAAGGGCATGTACAATGGTTGCGGGCACATCCCCCGGTGGGGGGTGTGCAGCAGGCAGCTGGTCGATGTCTCTCTCTCATCGATGTTTCTAGCTCTCTATCCCTCTCCCTTCCTCTCTGTGAAAAATCAATAAAATATATATTAAAAAAAATGCAAATCAACTAAACATTTATGTTCACTAGTACCACCCCTATTTTTCTAAAGCTCTAACCCTACCATAGGGGCTTGAAGCCTGGAAACAACATTTCTCAGACTCTTTTGCCAGCAAGATTTTAGGTTTAGATTCTTTTAATGAGGGACACTTAGCTAAAATTGGATGGCAGAATCCATTTGCCTTTGGCTGCAATAACAGCAGCGGATTCCTGCCGAGTGCTAGAACACGGGCCCCTGCAGTGACAGCAGCAGCCAGCCAGCGGCCCTGTGGTGACTGAATGGACAGCAATGGGGCAGATGCGCACACACTCGGGCTGTGGCCATCATATTTCCTGTAGTCCCTGATCTGGATTTGCTCCTCCAGGCCTTTTACCAATTGTAACCCAATTCCCTGTATGAAATCCTTCTCCGCTTGAAATGTATAGGTAAGTTCCATTTCCTTGGTTGACCCATGACTGTGAGTTTCAAAGCAGCAGAATCTCCTTTTCTGGCCACTTCTGGAAATAGGCTGAAGTTTACTATTCACAACATAGTTTTCTAACTCTTCCACTAACTCCTCTTTGCTAGTCTTTTACCATTATTATGAGTTTCCTCTCTGCTGTCAAGAAGATGGAACATGGTGAAGTGGAAAAATTAAAGTTTTGTCTCAAACATTTGACAGAGATTCATTTTTGGATTACTGATGTTTAATCCTTTAGAATAGAATGACATATTAAGTACATCATGCCGCTCCTTGAGTTGAACACAATTAAATAATAACTGAAGGATTAGCCTGATTTTAAATTAAGCTCATCAAAATTATCATTATGTGTGTAGATGTGAGTGTATGTCTTTATACACTTGTATATGTCATATTCCTTTAAAATTTTATGCCCTTATCTACATAATCATATTCCTATAAATACATAAAAAACCTAACTATAGTTCATGATCATTCAGATTATAAAACCATAATAAGACTAATGAACGGTACAGAAATGTATACAGTCCTCACAAATTACATGCATGATTGCTTTAGTGTGGGAGGAAATAGATGCCATCCCCTATCTTTTTCAAAAGTCATTATGGGTTTGAGGTGAAACTTCTGGTTCTGGGTAAGATGCAGCAAGCATCAAGCCTGTTTCACCCACCTCTTCCATTGAATAAAACTATAAAACTTAGACATAAATGACAGAAAGCAGACATTGGAAAACTTTGCAAAGTAAAAAGCAGCAGGCAAATCACAGGAGACCACTGGAATCTGAAGTGGCAGCGGGTTTACACCATTTATTTTTCAGAAGTTTCCTCTAGCCTGAACTTAATATGGTTGGAAACCTAGAAATGAGCACTGAGATGAAGGAGAAATCTCTGGAAGCCTTCTAATACTGGCTCATGGAACAAAAGCTAGTACTTCTAACATCCCTGAGAATGTGGAAGTCCCCCAGTTTTGTTTTTTCTTTCTTCCCTCTTTTGCCATTTTTCTCATGCCCTCACCCCTACACAATTCCATGGCAGAAATGGCAATGACCCTAAGGGAGGTCAGCAAGAGGGAACACTCTGAGGGAGGGAACTCTTTCCACCCATTTGGTGGAAGTGTGACTACAAGAGGCGGAGGCCAACCCCTGTGGCTTCTTTCACTCTTCCTGTCCTCCTGCTGCTTGGGCCCAGAGAAGTGCACAGCAAAGCCTACAGAACTGACAAGATAAACCCGAAGGACCTGAAATGTGCCAGGGAGAGCGCAGAGAGGCAGATGCTCAGGAAAGTGACTGTAACATTGTTTATGAATTCCAGGGATCCTCACCAAGCTAAAAATGTGTGGGTCAGATTGTAACTAGCATACCGAAGAGGTTGAGAACAGCACTGGCAGATGGGCCACTGGACAAACCAGGGACTGACCACTGTGTGTGATGCACACCCAGAACCGAACCGGACTGCCACAATGACTTTGAAAAGTAGACTGATGTTGAAACAACTGATTCTGAAGGTAGGCTGGAACTTGCAGCCTTAACCTAACCAGTTCAATTGCCTACTTTTAAAAAATTCTTTTCATACGATTTAAACACAACCCAAGTCTCCTAATGTAATCCTCAAAATATCCAGAATAGATTCCAAAATTACTCAACATACCAAGAACCATGAGAAATTCAATTCACACATGAAAAGATAGTCAACAGACACCAATGCCGACATAATACAGCTGTTGAAATTATGTAACAAAGACTTTAAGACTGTTAGTATATAAATGTTGAAATGGCCAATCATGAACATTATTGAAAAAAATGTTAAAATATAAGTCCCAGCAAAGAAATACAAAGTAAAGTAGAAACAAGTGGAAATACTAGAACTGGAAATGACAATAATCAAAATTAAAAGTTCACTGGATAAATTCAAGAGCAACTTGGAGATGGCAGATGAAAGTATCAGTGGACTTGCAGATAAATAAAAAGAAATGACCTAATCTGAACAAAACATGGGAAAAAAAGTTTGACAAAGGAATGAAGAATCAGATACATGTTATTGAACAGAAGGTCAAATATTCATGTCATCGAAGTCCCTGAAGAATATAGGGGGTAAAAAAAAAAATGTGTGCCGCAAATATATTTGAAGAAACAAGAGTGAAAAATGTTCCAACTCTTGGAAAAACAATAAACATAAGATTCAAGAATTGAGCAAACTTTAAACAAAGTAAATCCAAAAAATTCATGCTAAGACAAATTGTTAAAGACTAAAGAGATTCCATTTGGGATGTGGAAAAAGCTGTGGAATAAGAGAGTAGTGACAACAGCACAACTTTGTAGCTGTAACCAATGCCACTGAACTGTATACTTTAAAATGGTTAAAATGGTAAATTTATGTTATGTCTATTTTATCACTATTATAAAAAAAAACACAAAGAAATAACCTTCAATTTGCCACTATAAAATGATAGGTTATATATAGGGAAACAATGACTAGATATCTCATACAACTCATCAATGGGAGAAGGAAGAAAGTAGCACAAAAGTTTTTAAGTAAAACAACTGTAAAGTCAGATTTTATATCTAGTAAAAACATCTATAAGTAATAAAAGTGAAATCAAGATATTCTCACATGAAGGGAAACTTTAAAACTCCACAGCAGACCTGCTCTAAAAGAAATACTAAAGAAAGAGAAGATACTAGAAGGAAACATTACTAATAAGAACAAAGGGCCCTGGCTTGTTTTGTTCAGTGGTTAGAGTGTCAGCCATGAACAAAGGGTCATGAGTTCAATTCACAGCCAAGGGCACATACCTGGCTTATAGGTTCATCCCCAGCCCCAGCCGGGGCAGGTGCTTGAGGCAACCAATCAATGTGTCTCTCTCACCTCAATGCTTCTCTCTCTCTCTCTTAATCTCCCTCACCCTCTCTTTCAATCTCCCTAAAAATCAATGGAAAAAATACCCTCAGGTGAAGATTAAAAAAAAAAAAAAAAAAGAAAGAACAATGGAAAAACACCACAAATTGTAAATATTTGGATAAATATAATGGACTATTCCCCTCTTGAGCAATTTGGTTGAAAACAAAATGTCCCTGATGGGATTTCAATGCATGTAGACCTCACACATAAGACAACAATGGCATCAAGGAGAAAGTGGAAAGGGACCTATAGGATAAGGGTTCTACATTGCAAATGAAGTGATAAGCATACGTTAAAAAGTTAAATATGTGTTTTTTGTAATCCATAGAGCAACCACCAAAAAAGCTGCACACAAAAATTACAATTAATTAACATGGAATACTAAAAATGTTCAAATAATCCAAAATATAACAGGAAAAGTAAAAATAAATAAAATAAGAAAAGAAACAAAATAAAACAAAACAAAAATAGGGAGCAAACAAAAAAGAAATAATGGAACCCTGGCCAGTGGGGTTAGAGCATCATACTGCACACCAAAGGGTCACGGGTTTGATTTCCAGTCAAGGGCATGTACTTAGGGTTGTAGTTTTGCTCCCCACACCTGGTCAGTTGGGGTAAGTGTGGGAGGGAACCAATCCATGGGTCTCTCACATTGCTGTTTCTCCTCCCTCTCTCCTCCTCCCTCCCACCTTTCCACTCTCTCTGAAAAGCAATGTAAAAAAATATCCTCAGGTGAGGATTAATAAACAACAACAAAAAAATGAAAGAATGAAAGTGTAAGCCTAAATGTAAATACATTAATAATTACATTAAATGTACCGGGTCTAAACACTGTATATTTAAAAGTCAGAGATTGTCAGATTAGATATTTAACATGGCTCAACTATATGCTATCTATGAGAGATTCACTTCTACTATATTTATATAAGTAAAAGGCTAAAAAAAAATAATGCAAACAAAAAAGAAAACTGGAAAAGCAAACAAAACCAATCATATAATAAGCAAAAGACATGAAGACACATTTCACTAAAGAGGATATGCAGACAGCAAATAAGTACATGCAAAGATCTTCACTGTCGTTAGCCATCAGGGAAATCCAAACTAAAACCACCATGAGATATTACAACATACTTATCACAATGGTTAAGGTAAAACATAGTGATAACATCAAATTCTGAAAAAAATGTAGAGACAATGGATTATTTGTATGTTGTTAATGGGAATATGGAATGATACAGCCACTTTGGAAAACACTAAACAACGTTTAGTTTCTTATAAAATTATACATTGAAACTAGAGGTCCGGTGCACAAAATTCATGCATGTGGGGGGGTTCCCTCAGCCCAGCCTGCACTCTCTCCAATCGGGGACCCCCTTGGGGGATCGGGCCTAAACTGGCAGTCGGATATCCCTCTCACAATCTGGGACTGCTGGCTCCTAACTGCTCACCTGCCTGCCTGCCTGATCGCCCCTAACCCCTCTGCCTGCCTGTCTGATTGCCCCTAACCCCTCTGCCTGCCTGCCTGATTGCCCCCTAACTGCTCCCCTGCCAGCCTGATTGCCCCTAACTGCCTTCCCCTGCCAGCCTGGTCGCCCCAACTGCCCTCCCTTGCCAGCCTGATCGCCCCTAACTGCCTCTGTCTCGGCCCCCACCACCATGGCTTTGTCCGGAAGATGGCCGGTCAACCCAGTCTAATTAGCATATTACCCTTTTATTAGTATAAATACTACTCAGCAATAAAACTGAATAAACTGTTGATAAAAACAACAAGCTGAATGAATCTCCAGGGAATTATGCTGAATGGGGGGGGGGGGGGAGCTAATTCCCAAAAGTTATATGCTCTATGATGCAATTTATATAACATTCTTGAAGTGAGGATTTTAGAAATGGGAAACAGAGTAGTGGTTCCTAGGGTTCAGGACTTGGGGGAGGGGAAGAAGTGTGGTTATAAAAGGCCAACACGAGGGATACTTTGTGATCATGAAACTGCTCTGTATCTTAACTGTGGTGGTAAATACACAAACTTACATATGACATACAACCACATTTAACTAAATATACACACAAGTAACATATAAAACTTAAGAAATCTGAATAAAACCAGTTATTTGTATCAATGTCAATTTCCTGGTTCTGTAAAAGGTACCATCAAGAGAAATTAGGTAGCCCTAACTGGTTTGGCTCAGTGGATAGAGTGTCAGCCTGCAGGACTGAAAGGTCCCAGGTTCAATTCCGGTGAAGGGCATGTACCTTGGTTGCGGGCACATCCCCAGTAGGGGGTGTGCAGGCGGCAGCTGAATCAATGTTTCTCTCTCATTGATGTTTCTAACTCTCTATCCTCTCCCTTCCTCTCTGTAAAAAAATCAATAAAATATATTTTTTTTTAAAAAGAGAAATTAGGTAAAGAGTTTATTCCTACAACTTCATGTGAATCTACAAGTACCTCAAAATAAAAAGTTTTAAAAAAAATGGAGTGAATGACTACATTACTATTAGGCAAAGTAGACTTCAGAACAAAGAAAATTATCAGAAATAAAGATGAAATACCGCATAATAATAATATAATTAATTCACCAAGAAGACATAAAAATCATGCATGTATATGCACCTAACAACAGAATTTAAAACACACAAAGCAAAGGAGACAAATGTAAAGGCAGTAGATAACTTGGTAATTATAGTTGGAGACACCAATACTTCCCCCTCTCAGTAACCAGTCAAGCTGGTAGACAGAAAATCAATAAGGATAGCAAATTACTGAATAACATGTCAGGCGACTGGATCTAGCTGACATATAGAGAACACTCCGTCCAACACCAGCAAAACACACATTCTTGGGAGTAAATTAAATATTCAACAAGAGAGACCATACCTTAGGCCATAAAAAATACAACAACTCAATTTTAAAAGATTGCAATCATACTATGTATATTCTCATATTATAATGCAACCAAACTAAAAATCAGTAACGGGAATTATCTTCAAATGTTTGGAAAGTAAAATTAAATATATATACTCTTAAACTAGATCACGTATATATATTTTATAATATTTGAAAATTTTTAAATGATCTATAATAAAGTCTCTTGTACATTAAAATCAGGAGAGAGTTAAGTCTCTAGAATTACTCAGTTATTAGGAATCACAAGTTAGACCTAGACTATGACCACTGCATTATTCCCCGTACTGGTATGGGGCATTAAGAAACCACTTGGGCCATCCTCTGAAACCATAAGCCCATTCCAAAGAAATGACTACTCCTTAATTAGTTGCTCATAAGTCACTAAAAAGGTATTAATATTGTTAATAGGATTCCTTTCATTCTAGCTTTCCCTTAATCATCTTATAATTTGTTATTTAACAGCAATATTCATTTAAAGATTCCTTGCTAAAAAACGTAATTAAATCAATGCTGTAATCCTATATGTCTTGATCTGATCCAGTTTGTCCAGGGTCCTCTTACTCTCAAATAAGTTCAGACATTCTATGATTGAAAGGATCGCAGTTCCTGAAATGTGAATGACTTCTACACACTTGAGACATTTAGGAGAATTTCAATCCTCAAGGAAATAAAATTTGACACAATAAGAACAGAGGGTAGGGCTGACATATTCTGTCAAATGAAGGAGTTGAGTATGGCATATTTAAAGTGTATTATGTCAGTGTTGATGAATTTTCTAATTCCAAATCATGCTCTCATCTCCAACAAGATATTAATTTGGTGATTTTAAAGAAAAATATGCCAATAAGTAAATAGTGTATTATTAATACACATAAAATACGCATTTTCACAATGATCCACATGAAAAGAAATAAAAGTTTAACACCCATAGCTTCCGTCCTCAGCTTATGTTCATTCAACAAATATTTCACTATCTATTGAGTGCCAAACATTACATAGTCATTGTTCTTGAGAAATACCTAGTTCAGTGGAAAGAAGGACATATAAACAATTACAATTTAAGATGACATCTGCTATAACAAAGAGGCCAAAGACAAAGGGATATTGACAGAGGCTTCACAGAGAAGACAGTTGGGCTACCTTTTTTCCTAAGTAGGACGGTTTCCAGGAGGAAGTGAGAAGGGGAGGAACCAATAAAAGGATGATGGATCCATGCACAGACAGAATATGA
Source organism: Eptesicus fuscus (assembly GCF_027574615.1). Taxonomy (NCBI): domain Eukaryota; kingdom Metazoa; phylum Chordata; class Mammalia; order Chiroptera; family Vespertilionidae; genus Eptesicus; species Eptesicus fuscus. Next base: position 74,595,472 of record NC_072481.1, read on the forward strand.
AGGAACATTATTTCCTAATAACACTAGAACGCAGGGCATCTGAAACATAGGATGAGGAAGGAAAAGGTGGGAGACGGACTTAGAAAGGTCAATTTGGGAAGGTTCTTGTACACCGTGGAGGATTTGAGGCAGGAAACAGAAGGGATTACAAGTTTCCTTATAAAAGTTTAACGCTGGAGACAGGTAGCATTCATTGCCATTATCTAGCAAGAAAGGATGAAAATGAACTAGCACGTTAGCCATGGAAATAGAGAGGGGAGGACAGAGTTCTGGAGTATTTAGCAGATAAAACCAAAAAGACTTAGTGACCCAATTGAGTGTGAAGGAGTCAGGGTAAATATCAGCATCCGATCTGGACATATACTAACGACAGAAAATACAAGAGGAAGAATTAGGAAAAGGAGATAACAGATTCGTTTTGAACACGTTCGTGTTTAATGTGATGTACCTCTTGGACAGCTAGATGGAGACGTGAAGCAGTGCTGTGAAAACAGGAGTGTCCGTTTTAGAAGAGTCCAGAGTTGGAGGCAAAGGGTTAGAAGTCTGTGATTTATATGAGCTGTTGAGGCCCTTGGGGATAGAAGCAACCAAACATGGAAAGTATATTCTTATCATCGTTATCATATTATGTAAATGCTTCCTTGGCAAAAGAGCACTGATTGAAAACTGATTTTAAAGTTTTACCGTACATAAAATTTCCTCTGTTTAAAAAAGTTTGCAAACCACTGTTTTAAAATGACCATCATAAAAGCCAATAATTATGCAGTGTTCTTCCATCAGCAATAAACTGCACTGCTGAAAGGGGAATTAGAAACAGGCCTGCCTCCTGCCCACTCCAGCCTGGATAGGATGCCAACAACGGATGAACTAGAAGTCAAAGTCAGCAGACATTCTCCTACCAAGGTTCTAATCAAAACCCCAAAACCTCACTCCTACTGAGCATTCCTCACCTCTATCCCCAAGCAACATCCACCCCCCCCCCCCCCGCGCAAAAAAACCCTTTTTTTCTCCCCAGTCTTTTTTGTTACTATATCTGAATGCCACAAATAGGCTATTAACTCCTCTTGGAGCAGGTGGTATAAGGATAAAATATAGTATATTACTTACGAAATAAATATGGTAACGAAAAATCATTTTGCTTTCAGTATCTGTGAGGAAGCAGCTGAAGAATCAGAACTAGAAAAGGGGCATGAATTTCAAAATCCAAGCAAAATGAAGGTTTCGTTGCTTATGATTATCTTGGGGCATTTAAGTCCAAATGGCTTACCTCTAAGTGGACAAAACTCCTGGCAGGGGTGGAGAAGGAGCGTATGGGAGGACTGGCAAATTTTAGCAGCTCATGAGTCAATGCAAGGTATGAGAGGCACCTGGCCAACATTCTATAAAAGTACTCAATCCCACTGCCAGAGTCCAGAAAAAAAACAACGTTACTAAAGCATCTGAAATGCAAATTATCAATAGTCTTCTTAGCAAAAATCTTTGATGGCAAAATATTGAAAAAGATTCTGAGGGGCCAGGAAATGGCAAAGAACAAAGGGTCTGGGAGCCCCAAATTCCCAGGTTGACCTGAGCTTTGCAACTTCATTTCTCATTAAGCAAAGGGATCCTGCACCATGCCGCTGCCCTGCTAAGACAGATGTACTCGGAGAAGGAAAACAATAAATACCTGGAGGATTTCGCTCACTTCTTCTAACATACAGTTCTAATGCTTTAATATTCTGTGAGATCTCTCATTATCACTAGAGAAATCTCTAAAACTACAGAAACACAAACTGCTGGTATCTGGTTAGGCCTGTCTTTCAGGGGCTGAGACCTTGCTTTGGGGGGCTTTCCTGACTTGCCCTAAAGGTTTTTTCAGACGGTTCCATAATAAAGATGATTGAAATGTACATTGTTTCAACAGATACCTCCTTGGAAGGAAATGCATGGGAGGACAGTACTTCACTCATCAGCAACAACCAGACATACCTCTCGAGTATGCAAAGCAAAGCCAAGTCTCTTTCTTTTGTGTTTTGGAAAGGGAAAATAATTTAGTGCATATCTCCTGAAAAAAAAAGAAAAATGTGCCAGCAACACCCAAGATGATGTCATATCAGTTGCTAGCTTCAGGTCAATTACAGTGCAACAGGAAGCTTGGGACTGGAGACAAGCAGGACCCAGCCCATTGTATCCTCCCCTGGACCGATCTACAGACTTCTAATGACCTACAGAAATAACACTTTCCACTCTGGATAGTGAGATAGTAATTTGTGTTTCCAATTCTGGCATTTCAAGAACTAAGCCCAGAATATACATGGAAATAGTCCGCAAAGCATTCTATAGTGCAGAAGGTGCCATAAAGCATCACTTAAACAGTTCAAAATAAAGAAGTTAAATTCTTCTCAACCATTCCATTTCCATCAACACTAACCCCAATTCTCAGATTATAAAGACTGAGGCCAGAAATGACTGTACCACTGCGTGAATCATGAATCAGCAGGAAAAGGCAGCAATGTGATTAGAAGACATTGGAAAGCTGGGGTTTGGGCTTTTTGTTTTGTTTTAATGCTTACTCCGAGCCAATCCAATTCACATCTACTTCTGTGCACAAAGCAATTGTGTGTGATGTTGTGTGTGTATATTTGTGGGGGCGGAGGGCACCATCACCACCACCACAACAAAAGTGTACATTTCTGCCCTCCAAAAGGCCACAATATTTTTTTCTTGGGAAATTTTGCTGGTGTATTTACTGTTTCTCCTCTGCCTTCCTAAAACTATCACCACCTAATAAGTATTTCAATACAACAACAGCAGCAGGAGGTCAAGGCTGCTCACAGACTTGGAAGACAGAGGGAGTTTAAAACCCTGGTCAACGGTTTTTTATCTTTCCATGGGAGAAAGATATTTGTGAATACAAGAGTGAGATACTAGGAAGAATGCAACCACTCTAATTCGTTATCATTTGTAAATTCCCTGCCTGATTCGATAACTAATATAACTTTTCCTTCAGTGCCACTGGCCAAAAAAAAATCACTGTGATAACAAAGGTACCATTATTTCTGTTAGCATTTTCCTGGGTCCTGTTAATAATCACACTTGCAGTCAACTACTGGCCTAGGTTCTCACATCACTGAGTAAATATTGCCTGGTGGCAAATATTAGTATCCCCAACTTTGCATTCCAACGATGTCATGAAGCCTATCAGAAAGGTCAGATCTCAGTAAAAAAGGCCACAGGGGAAAAAATTGTTTTAATCACCCTATTTCCACTACTCCCTAGTTTCAGCATATATTCCTGTGTCTCTGGTTCTCAATGTTATTTCCTACCAGTCACTGTAATACCATCGTATATGGCATTATATATTTGGTTAGTAGGAGTTCATAAAAACATAATCCTAGAAGCGGCTTCTGGATCTGGACTCTTAACTCAAATGCACTACTTTCGATTTTTAAAAATCACATTCACTTTTTTTTATAAGAAAAATCATAAAATTGGATTTAGCAGTCTTCTTCCTACTCCATCTCCTAAAAGTCTCCTTCTGAATTTCTTCTTTAACAGAAACGGTTCACCATTTTCTATAGCTCATATGCAGAAATTAATGCACCTCTGCATAAAAATCATACAAACTCTAATAGAAGAATTATATTTATAGGGGTACACCACAGTGGGTAAGTGATTATGATAAATACACGATGAAGGTTACCTGACCCTTTCTTTCATCACCTGGGTGAGAAGTTCCTGATTGTCTGAATTATGGCTTAGCCATAATTTATTATGCTTCTCTCTCTAGCTGTTTTACTCTATTTTTAATTATCAAGACTAAGGACTAGAGCATGACTGTCGCCACAAAAGGGGGTGTCAACAGCCAAGGCATCTCCTTTGCTTCTGGAAGGTACTTCCATATCCCAACCCAGGAATAATAGGCCCTTCAACAGTAGATCAAATAACATGTATTTATCCTAACAGAAAAAATGTTTAAAATGCAATTCAAGTTGAAGGAAAGAAAGGGGGAAAGGGAGGTGACTTGAGCTTTGTTAAATTTCACAATAAATTTACAGCCAGATTCAGCAAGTGCTTTTCAGTGGCTTCACAGTAGCTGAGATAATTACACTGCTGCCCTCTTGATGGATGAATCCCTGTTGAGAGAAGTCCACTGAATCCCAAGGACAGCATTCCAGGGTGACTGGAAGAATTCTTTCAGTACACGCCCACTGTGTGGCTTGGTTCAGGCAGGCTTTCTCCCTGCCCCGCTGAAGGAGGCAGAGTAGAAAGCAAAGGAGAGGAGCAGAGTTCACTTTGTTGACAGGGACCCAGGCAGATAAGTAAAAATTGTTGACATTCAGGTGCTTATCGGACACCAAGAACAGCTCTCACGTTCTTATATATTACCTCCAGGAGATTATAAATTCCTAAGGACTAAAGTCTCATCATGTTTAACTTCTCATAGAGCCTAGGATGATCCCTTAAATACAATGGAGAATGAATAAACATGCATTGAAATGAAAAAGAAAGAATTTCAGAATATGGGCTCCAAAGGGCACGAGGATTTCCTGCAGTTAACAGTGCTTCACACATATTAACACCATACTCTTGTTCTAGGACCACTCTTCCTTTCCTATGCATATCTCCCGGGGAGGCAGAGTGTCTAGTACTTGGGCACATTTACATATATATGCATATGAATGAACGGAGCGTAAACCATCTTCAAGGAAACTACATGTTTTACATATGTATCCTTTTTATTGTCTGTTTCCTAATGTATCTGTTCTATGAAGACAGGAAGTGTGTCTGCCCACTACTGTTACTAACATGTCTGGGATAATGCTTAGGAAAAAAAGAGGCAGCCAGTATTTACTTAATTGGTGTTATCAAATGAGTGAATTAAATGCTAAGTAAAAACAGAATACTGTGTAGGTCTTGGAGATAAAAGGCATGTAATGTATCATCCTATCTGGTAGATAACAGCTCTCACTCCCATCATTGCTAAACATGGAGAGACTCAGGCTGAACAGCAGGCTGAAAATTTTCTGCTAGAAAAAAAAGTGTCTTTTCATATAAATATGATCTGAACACTTTATAAATACCCAATCACATGTATTTTGCATTGAGTGCTGATTCCAGTCCCGTATAATCAAAACACAGTGCCATCCTTAGTCCCAGGCAAAATGCCCAGCAGCCCATGGTCACAAAAACATGCCACCAGGAGCCCCAAATCCCCTCTGAATCATGCTCCAGGTCCTAAGACCCTGACGTTCCCTGTTCACACAGCCCAAGCTCACTGATGGGGCTTGTGCAGAATTTTCCAGAGACTCTCACAAGGGTGGCCCGATCTTTAATCAGCAACCCTGAGGCCCACAGGGTGAGGTGCGGCTCAGCACGGACAGGTGGACTCAGACGCTCACAGGCATGCACACTAGGTCCATGCTCTGCACAGGCTGCCTGGCCAGGCAGAGAACTCTATGAAGAATTTGGAACATCAAAATGCAAATCTGGCTTTCAAAGTTGTTATGAAGGTCTGATTTTTGTCAGAGTAGAAGAATTTTGACCTTTTTTTTTTTTTTTTAGTTTGATTTATAACTCGTAAATATTTACATGCACAGTATGTGGGCCTGCATTTCCATTCTAGCCCTGGGCATTACAGTAAATAAAAGTCCCTGTAAGGGAAACCGAGGGTCAGTTCCCAACTTGCCTAAGGGCAGAGGGCCAGCAACTGGAAGAGCCAGAACTCAAATCCAGTTCTTCACAATCTCCATGTCAGTGCCCAGAGCAAACCCCCTCCTCCAACTCTACCGCTTCAAAGCACTTTTGTGCGTGCTCTTCTCTCCTGTCATGATTACAGCAACCCAGAGGCTCCTAAGAAGTGAGGCCACAGGTCCAGGAACCCACAGCCCATCCTCTCTCCTAACATCCTGGGCTTTCCTCTCAAAACCATAGAAGCCAAAGGCAGGTGAGTGTAAGTCCAAGTTGGTTGCTCCACGTGTGCAGGCATGTAGCTACCTGCAGTGTAGAGAGAATCTCTGCTAGAGGTAAGCAAGCAGTGACACATGCCTCAGGAACCTCACAAGATGCAGCCCGAGGCTTCTGAACGTACAGCTTTTACAACTCTAAACCCAAAAGTGCATTAGTGTTCTTGCAAAACAGGCTGTGCGACCGTTTACAAAGCCCACATATAATACCTTCATAAGACTTGTGCTTACAAAGATCCTTTCATCCAAGAAATTCAAAGCACTTTACAAGTCCGGAGCCATTCACCCAAACACTCCAGGGAGGTATGCAGGTGGCCTGGGTTATACTTATTGATGAAGAAACTGAGGCACGCTGACAGCCTAAGAACCCTTCTTTAAAACAGTCTTAACTTTTGAAAATGAATGACCTCAAACATCCACAAATACATGCTACCGATATAGGATGGGAATTTATTTTGCATTATTTTTCTAGAAATTAGATTGACTGCAGTGAAATTGAATACCATGTTACAGAAATCTACGCCTTGCTTCAGTTCTCTCAACCATAAGGGCCATCCAAAATTTATGCTCAGTCCACTGCAAATAGTTTATCATTAAATTTGACCAGCACTGCCTTTCAAAATGAAAATTTTAGGACAGAAATTTAAATCTTCCCCACCCCCCAAATAGAATTAGGCTTTTACACCTTTGGCCAAAAAGCATTTAGCAAAGGTAATTAGCATATCCTCTCTAGTCTAGATGGAATTGATTTTAAGCCAAAGAGATTAGCTTCATTTGCTTTTTAGTGGGAGGTAAACGGCCCCAGGGAACTGTCTTGAGAGTAGTGGAGGCATAGTCCTTTCATAAACAAGGAAAATTAAAACATATAAATCAGGAAGAATAAAACTATAATCAAAACACAAAGTCTGTGTTGGTAATATATATCTGACAATATGTTCAGAACAATAGCCAACACATGGTGCTTACTGCATGCCAATAACTGTTCTTCGTGCTTATAAGTACCCATTTTATAGATGAGGTACTTTGAAGATACATATAGTCTCAAAGAGCTTACAGTGAAGTTAGAAAAAGTATCATTTGTTCATTCAATAAGCCAAAATACATAAACTCTGAAATATGGACATTTATATAACTTTCTCGTAGGGAGTTCACCACCTAATGGAGGAATGCACAGGTAAAACAAGAGCAATGCAATGAAAGCTGACTGCGAAGCTGGGTCAGAAAATAAAGGCTTTTGCAGAGAGGATGTCCATTTCAACAGGCAGATCAAAGAAGAAAGGAATTTCAGGCTGATGGAAGTGGCTTATGCAAATGCACCAAGCCATAGGAGAACCTAAGCTGGGTCACTCTGGGTTGTCTGGTATGGCTGGAGAGAATGAAGATGCACGAGATGAGCTAGGAAAAGGAAATCTTAGGCTGGACAGTTACGAATAGATAACAATTAGATACAAAGTTAATTACTTTTACAATCGTGTATCTCAGCTCCTCCATCAAGATATAAGTCTCCTTCTGGGGGGGGGAAAAAACCTCCTCTAGATTCTAGCAGAATAGTTTATGCCTGATGTTGAATCTAAAGGATTGTTATTTCTTTTATTTATTTATTTAAATTCTTTATTGTTGAAAGTATTCCATATGTCTCCTTTTTCCCCCAGTGAGCGCTCCCTGGCTGCCCTTCCCCCCCAGCACAAGTCCCCGCCCCCCTATTGTCCCTGTCCTTTGGTTATGCTTATATACATACAAATCCTTTGATTGAACTCTTACCACACACCCCTCCCCCACTTCCCTCTGAGGCTCTATGCTCTGTTCAGTGCTTCTATGTCTCTGATCTATTTTAGTTCATCGATTTATGTTATTCATTATGTTCCACAAATGAGTGAGATCATGTGACATTTATCATTCTCCAACTGGCTTATTGTACTTAGGATAATACTCTCCAGGTCCATCCATGCTGTTACAAATGGTAAGAGTTCTTCCTTTTTTACAGCAGCACAGTATTCCCGTTGTGTAGATGTACCACTGTTTTTTAATCCACTCATCTGCTGATGGGCACTTAGGCTGTTTCCAAATCTTAGCCATTATGAATTGTGCTGCTATAAACATAGGGGTGCATATATCCTTTCTGATTGGTGTTTCTGATTTCTTGGGATATATTCCTAGAAGTGGGATTAGTGAGTCAAATGGGAGTTCCATTTTTAGTTTTTTGAGGAAACTCCATACTGTTCTCCACAGTGGCTGCACAAGTCTGCATTACCACCAGCAGTGCACGAGGGTTCCTTTTTCTCCGCATCCTCGCCAGCACTTGTCATTGTTGATAATAGCCATTCTGACAGGTGTGAGATGGTACCTCATTGTTGTTTTGATTTGTATCTCTCACATGATTAGTGACTTTGAGCATTTTTTCATATGTCTCTTGGCCTTCTGTATGTCCACTGACATAAGAACAGATGTATAGACCAATGGAACAGAACAGAAAACCCAGAAATCAACCCAAGCCATTATGCTCAATTAGTATTTGACAAAGGAGGCAAGAGCATACAATGGAGTCAAGACAATCTCTTCAATAAACATACCATTTGCAACAACATGGATGGAGATGGAGAACATTATGCTTAGTGAAATAAGCCAGGCAGAGAAAGATAAATATCACATGATCTCACTCATTTGTGGAATATAGTGAACAACATAAACTGATGAACAAAAACACATCCAGGACCAAACCAGAGAGGGTCGGACCTGCATTACCACCATTTGTACACCATCCAGAACTGAAATATCATTGCTGACATGTACACATAAGGAACTGTTTGACATTGAAATTGGGTCTCAAAAGAATTGTTGGCACAGAAAGAAACTCACTACAGACTGATTCATTTGCCTTTCAGCATAACCATTATTGCTTGTCTCATTTTCGGTTCTTATAAGTGTATTTCTAGTAGCACATGATCTCACTCATCTAGGGGAAATGATAAACAACATAGACTGATGAACAAGAACAGACCCAGAAACAAGGAGGCATGGATCAGACTGTCGGGCCTCAGAGGGAGAGTAGGGGAGGGTGGGGATGAAGGGGCGAGATCAACCAAAGGACTTGTGTGCATGTATATGAGCCTAACCAGTGGTTAAGGACAACAGGGGGGTGGGGTATGCGTGGGGAGGTGTGTGGGATGAGAATGGGGGGATGAGGACAAATATGTGATACCTTAATCAATAAAGAAATTTAAACAACAACAAAATATCCTCGGGTGAGGAGTAACAAATAAACAAATAAATGGTGTTGGGAAAATTGAACAGATACATGCCAAAAAAATGAAACTAGACCACCAACTTACACCATACACAAAAATAAACTCAAAATGGATAAAAGACTTAATTGTAAGATGGGAAACCATAAAAACCTTAGAAGAATCCATAGGCAGCAAAATATCAGACATATGTCGTAGCAATATCTTTATCAGTACATCTCCTAGGACAATGGAAACTAAGGAGAAAATAAACAAATGGGACTACATCAAAATAAAAAACTTCTGCACAGCAAGAGAAACCATCAACAAAACAATAAGAAAGCCCACTGCATGGGAGAACATTCTTGCCAATGTTACATAAAATAAGGGTTTAATCTCCAAAATTTATAAGGAACTCATACAACTTAACAAAAGATAAACAATCCAATCAAAAAATGGGCAAAAGACCTAAATAGATACTTTTTGAAAGTTTTGTTATTTCTTTATCACCATCACTTAGATATTGGCTTATAAGCATCACTATTAGCACTTTGCTTATATTAGCTTATTTAAGCCTTTTACCAACCCAATGAGATAAATTCTATTACTATCACCATTTTCGAAACAGAGAACTGAGGTGTAGTAGTGCAACCAGATCAAACACCTGCTAAATAGCACTTTATGGTATTCATGTCCCCAAAGCACACCCCAAACAGAAGTGACGATTTGTTACTAGGGATTTCCTTTCTCTGTGATTGCCAATACTCTGCCCTCCTACCCATGCATCCTCATCACCGTAAGAAAATGCCACGGACTCCCCAGGAGATGACTGACTGACAAGCTCATGAACACTGTCTTCACCATCACATAGTATCTGCCACTGTCCCCCTCTCCTGCTGGATGCCATCCAGTGATGTCTGCAAATGAGAACCAAGGTCACAGGTGCTAATGCCCAAAGTACTAATTTAGCTGCTGATACACAAGGAATGCATCTACCAAGGTTGCCTAAGCCACTTAATGTCATTACTGCCAACCCTATGCCTAACGGAGTCCCTGGTGTCACGTCACATACTCAATGTGGCACACAGATTTTGGTAAATCATTTCTCTGCTTTCACTTTTTTTAAAAACTCATCTTTATTGTTGAAAAGTATTGCAGATGTCCTCCTTCCCCACCCCCCCTTAAACCACTCCACTTTGTCCCCCAAGGCCTTCACCACCCTATTGTCTGTGTCCATGGATTATGCATATATGCATATAAATTCTTTGGTTAATCTCTTCCCAAGACCCCCACACCCCTTTCACTTTTAACAGTCAGATCTCCCTAGGTTTCTAACAGGATTCCAGAAGGAGTTCAAATGAAAGGTAATCCAAGTGATTGTCAGCATGCTCTCCTTGGACTCCTCCTCCCCTCTACTGACACATTTGGACGTTTGATTTACATAAACACTTCTCCATTTGATTGCAAGCACATTTGCTCAAACATAGGAGGTACATAAATTTTTATAACTCAGCTTATATGTAGTAGGCATTGAACTTGCTGAATGAATGTGAAGCATTAATTTTCCAATTCTACCAGAAGCTCCTTGAGAATATACATGTCTCTTGTCTGTTCTCCTCTGTTCTTTATTTCCTTGTCTGTGAAATAAGTTAATAATAGCACAAACTCCAAAAGGTTTCTGCGAAGATGTGTAAAGCACTTACAATGATGTAAACATTCAATAACCATTAGTTTATCATGAACATTATTCTGAGATACACATATTAACATAGACGTATAAGACACCCGCAAGGGCTGCCTGTCCTTTGGCTATCTCTTGTCCAATTCAACTGCATCTTCCCATAGAACAAGGTCTTTCCCAGGGGTTCCTCAAACATTGATGAAAAGTGACTCCAGGAAACCAGAAAAGAACATCAGACCCCCAGACTTGCCCAGACAAGTTTGAATGTAAGGGTGAATGAACACAGATAAGGCCAGAGCCATTATACCAGTTAAAACTTAACATCATGTTTTCCACATGAATTTAAAACTATCTGCTGAAAAAGAAAAGACACACACGTGCCCATGGATGGGACATGCTTCTGAATGATTATGATTATACAAAGTATACAACTGGCCAAAGAGCCGCTCCTGATAAATGGCTGGAAAGGAATAAAACCATGTGCCTTGCATTCTGATTGACACACTGACATAAACCCAAATAATATGAGACTGTGTGACCTCATCCCGGGATGGGAGCCAGAGGTTTCACTGGAGATCTCTGCAGTTATCAGATCTGGAGAGTGTTTCACTTGCTTTTTCTTTTAGCAAAACAAAAGGTAACAGGGACAGAAGGAGGCAAAAAGGTAGAACCAGAAATCCTCCAGACTTTATTACCCTAAATTACCTGATGATGAATCAACAGCACTTGTTCCATGGTTTCAATAGAAGGTAAACTACAACTAAAAAAATATATGAGTTCCAACCATGCTTTCAATCTCTTCCTTTTCTCTTACTAGTACACCAGAGAAAGACTATTCACGCTTCCTGACCAAAGGGTAACCCTTTAACACAACCTCCAACAAACCCTATTTCCTTGTTCTATCTTCAAACCCTTTTTCTTTCACTCCCCAGTTGGTACCTTCCATCCATTAACCACAATAGAACCCAGAACCCTATTATTAATCCCCACCTACTCCCCCACCAGTATGGCTTAGTGGAAAAGCCAGAAATGCACTGATTTTAGGCATTGTCCTGGCATGGTCATGGCTAATGATCTTGAAATTTCTTCACATATCTGGGCTTCAGTTACTGCAGCTATAAAATGAAGTTGATCTCTGCAGCCCTGTCACCACCAAAACCCTCACAAGCTCCCACAGGCTTTCAAGTGTACAGAGAAACAAAGAATCATGGGAAGCCAGACCCCACTCTTCCTATCTGGGTGAAAGAACTCTGTAGAAACTCATGCCCTTGGGGGGTGTGGCCACCTGGGGGGAAAATTAAGACAATCAAATATGGGAGAGAGGGGACACCTCATCTTATCCCCCAAGTAAAATTAAAAAGGGTGAGCACTCATAAATACAAAGGAGAAAAGCTGGCCAGGAGCCCAGTGGTGTGAAGTACACCCAAATCTTCCCTTTCTACCAGTGCAGAGCATTTTTGTATCTGGTGTAATTGGAAAAGGAGAATTAAGTAGATGGCATGTTTTATCAGCAAAAGAGCAGGGTACTGGGTGCTAGGACACACAGGCAATCTATAAACAATATTTCAATCGGATTCAACATCTTTCTAGTGGTTCTCTTTAGGAAAGTTCAAGCTGATGACACAACGTTCCACTCTGCTCTCTATTCCTCATTTAGTGAATGGCCCATGAGTCACCCAAGTTTAGAAGGTTAAAACAGTGGAGGCCACAATTACGACCGAGTAGCATTGAAGAACTTAATCAGTTAATGTTTCTACCCAAACATGGACAGCTCACAATCAATGGAAGAAGTTACTTTGTAAATTGGATTTTTTCCCCCTTGAATTTGAGAATTAGAAACTTGCACTGCTTGGCTTCCCTGGACATTTTCCAGATTTGCACTTCAGTTTCAACCAAGATTGAGCTTGGTCTCCTAAAGACAATAGAGAATGGTGTTGCAACTGGCTGTTAAATCTGCTTTTAAGAGCAGTTTAGGCATTCTTTGCAAAGAGGCTTCTGTAATTTCCATCATGTTATTTTATTTTCAATTTTTCCTTTTTCTTCTCCATCTTTAACCCTCTTTCTCCATGTGCCTAAGTGCTCAGGTAATATACATACAAATGCTCTGAGAGACAGATGGGTAAGCACCATTTCATGGTGCCTGTGCTGCTTAGTGAAAAAAAAAAAAATAAAAAAAAAAACCAAAACAGGATGTAGTAATTCCATCCTCTCAAGTGCTATAATAATCGCTGCAGGGGGTTGTTCTGCAACTAAAACTGCAGCACAATGGATGTATAAATTAAGGCTACCAATAATGCTTGACAATACAATGAAGCAAGTATTCTAATATTCCCATGTCCATAAAGCCAGAAAAATTACTTTAAAACCATAGCGAAATATACAGCTTGTTAGACCATTCTTGCAGAGGCAGTGCTATATTCTCATTTTTTCCCAAGATATAATTTTCATGTAACTGAATATGTACTCCAGGAGTGTGGGCCTCCAAATAGATAGAAGATTTTCTTATGCTGTAGGTTACATCAGCTTTGTAGGTTAGTCTCTACAGGCACAGAATACCTGAAAGCTTATTAATGACTGACATTTAAGAAATTTTTACTAAAGTGCTCATCACAATTGAATAGCTCTTATGTAATTCTAATAAATTATTATCCCCATTTTATAGCTGAGAGAAGAAAGGCTGAGAGAGTTCAATCATTTGCCTAATGTAACATTGCTAGTAAGTGGTAGAACCAGGATTTGAACCTGGAAAACTATGTCTCCGGAGCCCAAACAATTAGCAACCTATACAATCACCCTGGCCATAATACTGAAGTCCTCAATTTTAAAGGGGAAAAAAACCAAGTCACTTACATATTATTTCTCCTAGAAAACATCTTATGAAGCCAGATTAACTTGGGTCCAATCCAGAGAGATTTGACTATAGAAATGCCTAGAGAACATGAATTTGTAGATTATTTTGCCTTTGACATTCTCCTGGCCCGAAGTCCAGAAATAGGATTATGGCTAGGGCCCCTCTGAATTATGGGGATGGGTGAGGACCAGGGCTATCTACCCACTCATCCACCTGCTTTGAGTTATCTGGAGATACTGTGTCTCCTGAACTATGCATATACCCAGAAATGTCAAGGCCATCAATATTTACATTACACGAGCCTGAAGGTCAGTTCAAAAGGGTACCGGTTATTTATGGGAACCTTTTAGTCACCTACGGCAGATGGGAGAAAAGGAAGAGTTTGGAACTGTTCCCATTTTATCTTAATGATCTCTAATATAAGAAGTCCACTGCCAACTGCTAAGACATTCCACAGTGAAAGGTAAAAACCAGTACTTTTAAAATATCACGTGGTATTCACTTTTCATAAACCTAATATCACCCACAATAAGAAGTTACACGATCCCATCACATTAAATAGTGCCTGAAACCTCTGAACAATAAGCAAATCCAAAGTGATGATATATCCTAATTTTAGAAGGATTTTTCTTCTAAAGGCTATATCTAATATTTTCAAAATTCATGAAAATAAAAGCAAAGAAGCCAGTATCTAGAGCTACTGGCAATGAAACAAACCACTTGAACATAACCAAATGCCCCGTTCAACTTTTCCTACGTTTGCTTGTAATATTTTTTAAAATCCCTAAATAAAGCTCTCTCCATAACCTGGTAAACCCTTTTTACACACACACACACACACACACACACACACACACACACACACTCTCAACAGAGTTGGAGAAAAAACTCTTTATCCATCCAATCACCCAACTCATTACCTCAAAACTGGATAGAAGTACATATAAATGAAAATGAAACAGTCTAAGAATCTTAAACTAATAGTTTTTGATACACTTCCCCAACCCCACAAAAAAAAATGTTGCTGAATTTGTCATTACACTCCTCACATGTGGTAATACCTTTTGACCTTATAAAAAAAAACCTGAGGACTATAATTGGACCACTAAGTTTCTTTGATGTACCAACACTATAATGTCAAGAAACAAAAAGCATGGAGGAAAGATATAGAAAATTTAAAGAGTACCTAAATGATTTAACCAGTATTGACACACTAACCTTTTTAATGGAAATCTCCTTGAGAAAGTAAAACAAAAATTCTGAAGACTCTACTGCTTGCAAATAAGAAGTGTCCAGAGAGGATCAAAAGTTGTATGCTCCCAGTTGAAATCTGAGTTTTATCTTCCTGTTTTGACTAGAGGTCTCTTGACGAAGGGCCTGCGGTGTTATAAATTATCCCATTACTCACTCTCCTTGGCGATCCCCGCTGGAACAGGAAGGAAGTAAATCTTGGAGTCCTGCACTTACATCCCTTAATCATACACACGCATGCCCCCCAAAGCAGTAAATCACCGCCTTTCAATGTGTCACCATGATTCACACCTGAAACAGAGCAGAGAAGACAGGTACTCAGAAATGCCATTCCCAAAGAAAGGTATCTTAATACATTAAAAATAATAATATGTAAGCACCACAGTGTTGTTTTCTCAAATCAACATCACACCAGCAAGTCTACCATTCTAATTAAGAGTCATCAGCCATGTTAAAGACAACTTTTATAGAGCACAGCTTTGCAAACAGAGCATTTCAGGACTCGGTACCCTTTCTAAGCTCTATTAAAACCAAACATCTACATCATGTTCACCCACTTGGGCATGAATTTAATTAGTGGAATTGGCTCTTTGTTAGGCCGACTTTCTTCTTCAACTCTGCAGGGCAGAAACATGACCTGTCATATGTGTTATGCCATCTAATTATATAAAAGACCTCATTTAACTTTACATAGAAGTGGGGAAGAAGCAAAATATACTATCAATCCTAAAGAAAAATATTTGAGGTTACCCCATTTTCTAAGATTATGTGCCCATTGATTTATTACATTTTAAAGAGAAAGAGGAAAAGAGATTTTTCAATAGTCAAAGAGGTTCCTTTTATTTTGATTACGAAAATGCAAATTGTTTTCAGGTTTATGTGAATGGTATATGTTTGGGTGAGTTTTCCTACTCAATACACAACTACACTGCTTCCATTTATCTGTCTTGTCAGGGACAGTCAATAACAGCAGTGCATACTCAATACTTTTAAGCACATTACAATCTCCCTAGCTGGGGAGATAAGTGCCACACCTCCCTCTAGCCAAACAAAAGCCAACAGGACAGGCCAAATGATAGAAATACCTCCTGCAGATTTCACTCAAACTTTTTTGTTGAGTTTGCACCATTATTATCAGCTGCCCTTCACAAGGGCCAGAGTTTCATCAAATCTGTTATCAGCTCAATATCAGCACAGCGGTACAATGGTCTCCCCGCCCCCGATTTGAAATTGATGAGTGGATGCTAATGAATGCTCTATCTGCAAGATTTATCTTTTACACTTAACTCACTGACCTTAATTTGATTTCATTCAAAATTTTGGAAATAAGGCCCATGTTGGGCAAAGAAATGCATTATGACACTCTTTCAGCAGAACAAGACCAGGCTGACAGGCTGCTGCCTTAGCTGCTTTTCAGCAAAATGGCCACCTCAAGGCTCAGGCTCTGAAATGACCGAGAAAAGGGATTCTTTAGAATAAAACAACAAAAAAATGACATATTTTGGACTGCAGTGAATATATACATAGGATAAAAGCATTTCTTAAAATCCATTGTGGTACATTTAAAGAAAAATAATGTAATTGAAAATAGATTTTTTTTTAAAAAAGCATGAACTCAATGCTACCACACTTTTAAGGTTGTTTTATTTTTTTATTGATTTTAAAGGGCTTTTTAATAGGATTATATACCCAACATTGAGGACCCAAAGCTCTTTGACTGCATATAAATGAATTGTGGTCTGTTCAACTTTCAAATGACTCTTATCCAGACTCCATTAAAATTATAATAAAACGAAAGTATCTCCTTTGACATTTTGGTTGTGCTGTGGAAAACACTAATAATAATGCCTTAGCCTGAATGCATACATATAAAAATCCTTTCCTCAATAACCCCTGTGAACTAACACCTGGCCTCCAGATTGAAGTACAGAGTACAATGTTACTAGACAAAAGGAATGCATCTTGCTGAACAGTCCAGCACAAAGCATGAGTTCCTGGTATTCCTTCAACCTTACTACTGCAATGAATTACTTTTTGAGTGACAGCTTTTTTTTTTTTTAACTACACTTGTGTTATGTTTTACCTCCAGCTTTAAAACTGTGCAAATGGAAAAGAAAACCAGTCTTAGTAAACATTCCCCTAACTATCATCAGATTTAGGAGAATGTTATTTGTAGACCTGAAGAACAATGCAACATAAACCACAGATGGTGGTGCCTGCCAGCTATGAAGTGTCCAAAGATTAACCCACAGCAAACTGGCCCTGCACTGCATTCCAGGGTCACTTAAATATGAATGCAAGGAAGATGCCTTTTAGCTAAAAATGTAGATGTCAGGCAGCTGCAAGTCAGATTTTTAAAATGATCTTTGGAAAATCTCATGGGCTTATGCTATCCCTAAAATGGCAAATACTGACTCCTTTTTCTTAAAAAATGGAATGCCAGTAAACCACACTCAAGGTCAGAAAAAGTCTACTTGGCCACCTGAATAAATCTGCCAAATTTGGTATCCAAAATTAAAAGGCAGAGATTTAAAAGTAGTAGTTAAATGTAGATTTCAATATGAAAACTTAAACTTTGGGCAGGGCATAAGCCAAAATAAGGACAACTCATTTAATGGCATTTAGTCAGCTCACTTGTTAAATATACACTGATTCATACACACAGTCAAAAATAATACTAAAGTTAACCAAAAATGGCTAATATCATAACCAGACACATATATTGAGCTATTATGTATGTTTGAAATAATCACTAAATTGTTAGGTCGGTCTCAAGTAGGCTAAGAGATAACTGAATATTGTTAAAATAGAGAAGAGACATGTATAGCAAGGAGTGCACTCAGCAAAACATCACTAAATTATATCCTTAAACTCATCTTGCCTTTAAAATGCACCCCCACCAGACACATTCATCCACCACACAGAACAAAACCAGAAAGGAGTTCAGAGTCCGTAACCAAAATAACAGCCCAGGAGTTTGTGGGTTTTTTTAAGTGGTGGTTTGAGATTTAGGTTTTGTTTCTCTATATAAATAAAATATCCATGGAAATATTCTCCTGACACTATGGAATCAAAGAAAAGAAGATTCATAAACCAAGTGGTTTACCAATTTCTTTTGATCAAAGCAGTTAGAGGACCATCTAGATCAGTAGTTTCTTCTACATTCCACTTGATTAATTGTAGCGAGATATAAAGCTCTTTTTTATTGAGGTAACACTGATTTATAACATTATGTAAGTTCCAGATGTACAACATTAAAATTTGACATGTACACAATACAGTGTTCTCAACATCAAAGATCTAGTTTCCATCCATCACCTACATCTCACCCTGTTTACCCATTTTGCACACTGCTCACCCTCTTCCTCTCTAGTAACCACCAAGCTGTTGTCTGCATCTATGAGTCTGTCTGGTTGTTTTTGTGTATTTTCTTAAAACATATTTTATTGATTTCAGAGAGGAAGGGAAAGGGAGAAAGAGATAGAAACATCAATGATGAGACAGAACCATTAATTGGCTGCCTCCTGCACATCTCCCATTGGGGATCGAGCCCAAAACCTGGGCCCTGACCAGGAATTGAACCGTGACTTCCTGGTTTATAGGTTAACACTCAACCACTGAGCCACATTGGCTGGGTTCTATGAGTTTTTGTTTGTCCATTTGTTTTTACTCCAAAATATGAGTGAAATTATATAGTATTTGTCTTTCTCTAACTTATTTTTAATGTTATAGCCTCAAGGTCCATCCATGTTGTTGCAAAAGGAAATATTTCATATTTTTTATGGCAAAGTAGTATTCCATTTAGTGCGTGTGTGTGTGTGTGTACACATATATACACAACATATCTTCTTTATCCATTCATCTGTCAATGAACATATGTAGTTTCAATATCTTGCCTATCTATATATATAAAAGACTAAGTGACCAAACAACCGGTCGACTGGTCACTGTGATGTACACTGACCACCTGGGGGCAGATGTTCCCTGGTGGTCAGTGCACTCCCATCGCGGGCGCACAGCTCAGCCAGAAGCCGGGCTCACAGCGAGCTGCTGCGGTGCTAGCCTCTCCCGCCTCCATGGCAGCGCTACCAAGCGGCAGCAGCAGCAGGCACAGTGGGGCCAAGATGAGCGGGAGTGGCACAGGAACAGGCCCAGGCTCAGGGTCTTCCCTGGCAGCCTGCAGCTCCATGCACTACTACATCCCCCGAGGGGTCCCAGATTGTGAGATGGTGCAGGCCAGGCTGAGGGACCCCACTGGTGCACGAATCCGTGCACCAGGCCTCTAGTTATAAATAATGCCTAAAGATGCTTTTATTGATTTACCAGCAAATGTTCCCATATCAGGTTCAGTGCTGAATAATAAACCACAGACATTTGATTTCAGTTAGATAGTAACAACCTTCCAAAGCATAAAACCGTATTTCTAACATCAACATTTTCAAGAGAGAGTTGGGGGGGAGAGGGAGGAATTAGAGAAATACAAAAAAATAACTTATGGAGAAGCAGAGGAGAGACTGAGTTTTTCCCATTACCCTAAATGTGTTGTTTAGGTTCAATTAAACTCCGATTGAAAAACAAGTGCACGCCTAAGAGATTTATACTCCAGTTACCAATATGAAGACTTTACTAGCTGATGGGAACCTCTTTTGAAAATATCCATGGTTTATTGATGAGTATTTTGTACCAATGTCCAAAGAAAAAAGCTTTCTTAAGCCCATCACTGATGTCACCAATGACTCAAGAATTACACAGGGAAGTATAAATGACTTTATATCTTTGGTTGGATAACAAGAAGCTCTTGGAGCTGAAAGTTCAAAGAGGCAACTTGTTATCCCAGAACCCTAAATCTATAAATCTCAAAGCTGACATTTCCCAACCTGAGGTAGTAAGATCAGGAGAGGCAATTCTATTCTTAAGGATCTGACTGGCAGCTGCTGTCCTCATTTGAAATACTTGGCTCATGCAAACGTGTTTATGCATTTGGTGCATTCATATAACTTGCCAATTTGCTAGGCTTGACACCAGTAAGATGGCTGAACATTTGCTGTTGTCCATTTGTTGACTCGCGCAAACTCAAGGCCTAAATGCCACCTAAAAAGAACTTGACCAGCTGGGATGAGACCAAGTACTTGATGAAGAAAACACACTAAGTCTTGTCTCAATTTTCTCTGGAAAAAAGTCAAAAATTAGATATAATTTTCTAATAATCTTAATGACCCTTTTATTTATCTTTTCTTCCTATAACAGCTAGATTTATTCCCAGCATGTTTCAATAAATGGTCACTACTACTAAAAAATCAGGCACTTTAGGTAAAATGGCTTTAGGTATGTAGCCCAAATGAATGCCAGCTAAATAAACAATTAACCTGAGAACACAAACACGTGGCCAATCTCATTCATCCTAGCAAGTCAGTGTGCCAGGCATTTTTGCTAGTGAGATGCACATCTTCAGGAATTTTTTTCTCTTTCTTTCCCTTTCTCCCTTTCTCCCTCCCTCTTTCTCTCTTTCCCTTTCTTTCTTTCTTTCTTTCTTTCTTTCTTTCTTTCTTTCTTTCTTTCTTTCTTTCTTTCTTTCTTTCTACCTTCTCTGACCCCAAGCAATGACAACAGATCATACATTTATCAATTCATGAAAAAGATCTTTAGAATGGGATTGCCGTTGTACTTTTCCAGCCCTAATATATACTGTAAACCTCTAAGGTAGAGTAATAGAAGACACTGCATTTTTAAAAATATTCTTACCACATCGAGTGCATTTAAGTATGGCCAGAGCCCCAAACTTCAAGAGCACCAAGAGGCCCTACTACTCCAACACAATCTCTTCTAAGGCTGCTTCTCAGAATCCCCACATCCCCACCAAGTGCTTAGTGTCTTAGACATCAAATACCATTAATAAGATACCTGGGTACTAACGCCTTAGCATAAATGTGCTTAATATCAGGACCTAATGACCAAGACCCAAAGAACGTCATCTGTTGAACAGGTAAACCACAGTAGAAGTGGGGAGTGAGGAAAAGTTTTATTTAGGGAGAAAGGCTTACAACTTAGTGTGGACTGGGCCATCAAAGGTGGCAGAAAGACTGAGGAAGTAGAAGTTCCTACAGACCAACAACATTTTAGTCCATTTTGAAGTAAAAAATATTGAGAATTGGCTTCCCATAGCAGAGGTATCTCAAAATTTATTTTCTCATAATCTTCACTGTCACTCAGGTAAAACCATATTCGCTGGAGAAGAGAGCAAAGTCTTGCTTTCTTGTCTTGCTTGGAATCCTGCCGTTCTCTCTCCCGCTGGCCTGGGTACCTGCCAGCACTTTCCCTGTAAACACTGATACCTCCTTCTTCCTCCTTGCTCTGCTTTCTCGCTTTCTTTTCTCCCATTCTTTCATAAAATGCCAAGACTAAGAATTAAAATTCTCTACCTAAGTAAGGGCAGGCACAATCCTTTTAAAACTCCATCCACCAAAACTGTTTACATTGAGGGAAAGTGTTGCTCTGTTTACTCAGAGAGCACAGAGATATTTGAGCAAGGAAAAATTCCTGGTCTATTGATTCTGTGTCTAGGCTTAATCCCCCAGGATCTGTTGTTTCTCACAGTTATTATTCTGAAAAAGTCACTTCTATTTAGTTTGCAGACCAACATTTCAAAGCCTACCAAAACATTAAGATACTAGCTTTTTGGGGGAATGACATCCAATCAGAACTGGGAGATTAGGTTGAGCATACATTCTCGTGGAGCAGGCCTAGATCCTATGACATATCCAAATAGCATTTAACCTTTTGATATTAAAATTACAAAAGCCACCCAGCTGATGGGGCTCAATAGTTGAGCATCGACCTATGAACCAGGAGGTCATGATTTGATTCCCAGTCAGTGCATAAGCCTGCACTGTGGGCTCAATCCCCAGGAGGGGGTGTTTAGCAGGAAGCCAATCATTGATTGATGTATCTCTCTCTCTCTCTCTCTCTCTCTCTCTCTCACTCTCTAAAATTAATAAAAATGTATATTTTTTAAAATTACAAAACCCTTGGCAATGAAGCAGCAGATTCCTATGTCCTGAAGGTTATGCTTCCGCGTTCAGTAGTAAACAAAGCAAGCTTTCCTAAAAGGAGTCCATGGCTCTCACAGGAAGCAACTTCCCTCCAGCACCGAGAGCCCTAGTTTCCCAGAGAATAGGACCAAGGCTCTGATGAGGCTGAACTCCAGTGACATTGGACCAAAAATGCCCAACATATTACCTTGACATAATTCAGATTGTCACTTCTTTATGCATCTAGTGGCTTCATCTAAAGGAAGCAAGAGCCAAGTAAAATAAAAGTTGAAAGGAGTTGGGACATGGCATAGGGCAGAAGACAACTGGGAAGGGGATCCACAGGTATGGCAGGAGACCCTCAGAAACTAAGGTGGAGGCAGGAGAGCATGGGGGTGTTCCAGACAAATTTAAATGGCAGAGGGAGGTAGGGAGGCAGCAGGTCATAAAGCTAGCATCAAGTTAGGGGATAATCTATTTTTTAAATAAGCAATAAAAAAATTTTACATTTTTTCACATTTTCCCCTTTTCTTCCTCCTTTTTACTCCAAACAACAGCCCCAATCTACTTCCTTCACAGCTCTGCATTAACTTTCTCAACATCAAGTCACTTAAAATTTCAAGGTAATTTGCTCATAAAACTTTGACAAAGTTGAAGAGTAAATTGTGATATGACTATTTCTGGGATTACTATACTGCTTGGTAGATGAGCTAGATTCTGGTCTGAAGCACTTCCTGGAATATCAACTCTTGCTAATAGGGTTCCACCTTTGGTTAGGCAAAGAACTACCTTCTCTGGAGAAGGTCAGGACACATATAGTTTCTTTTCCTATAGGCTTAAAACAGCCACATATTTTAATGTCCAGTAAAGACAACTAAAAGAGCCAGCATTGCCCTAGCAGGTTTGGCTCAATGGATAGAGCATCGGCCTGCGGACTGAAGGGTCATGCGTTCGATTCCAGTCAAGGGCACTTTGTACCTCATTGCAGGCTTGATCCCTGTCCTCAAGCGTGCAAGAGGCAACCGTTCAATGTGTCTCTCTCACATTGACGATTCTATCTGTCTCTCCCCATCCCTCCCACTCTCTCTAAAAATCAATGGAAAAATATCCTCAGGTGAGGATTAACAACAACAAAAAAAGACAAAGCATCAATTCTTCTGCCATTACTTAGGGGGAAAGGAGGAGACCAACAGCACAGAGGCCAGAGAACACCAGGAAGTGACCAGGCACAGTGGGGGCTGCATTCCCCACTCCCAGTTTGTAGAGAAACACAATTTTGCAATTAATTCACAGCAAGAATTCTCTGATGTCCTCACCTGTCTAGGGTCCACCTATCTGGAACATACTTTAGTATCATTGTTCTTCGTAACACAAGCAGCAATACATTGTACAGTAAAGAAAAATGTTTTTACAGCCCATTGCACTGGCAGACACACTTGAGGCTCTCTGGCAACTGAAGTTTAAAAGAGGGGTTGAAGATGGGCCCTTCCCTTCTCGCCTGGAAAGTGATACAACGAGCACAGCACTCAGGAATCACACTTGGTGAGTTCTAAGGGGAAAACGCCTTTCTGTCTCTGAGCTCTGCTCTCCTCCATCAGAGGTCTAACGATAGCCACTCCACCTCCCCTGCCGGGTCCATGCGCGTACATGGCCTTGGAAAGCCTTGACTCACACACACAGGAAAAGAAGGGTGGATATCACTTATTTTTTGTTTTTCTGTTTTTTTAAAAGAGATACCTATATACCCAGGTTCATTGCAGCATTAGTCACAATAGCCAAGAGGTGAAAGAAACACAAATAACGATCTACAAATGAACTGATAAGTAAAAACTGATATATCCACACAATGGGATGTTAGTCAGCCCTCAAAATGAGTTTGAAATAAGGGAAGTAAGCCCATCACACAAAGATAAATACTGCAGGATTACACTCACGGGAGGTACCTGGAACCATCAACCTCGTAGAAACACAAAGTAAATGGTCATTTCCAAAAGCTGGAGAGAGGGGAAGTGAGGAATATTCTTTACTGGGTACAGCATTTCAGTTTTGCAAGATGAAAAGATTATGGATATTTGTTGTACAGTAATGTGAGTATACTTAACACTACTAAACTGTACACTTAGAAAAAAAATTAGATGGTAAATTTTACCTTTTAACCACAGTTGAAAATATGGAGCAGGAAATACAGGGTAGGCAAAAAGTTTACAGTTGTTCATATGGAAAATAACACAATCCTACCTAATAAAATGGTAATATGTAAATTACCATCACTCCGCTACGCCCATGATTGGGCCAGTGGCGGCGCGAGCTCAGCGTCTGCGCCATGGCTGTGCTGCGGAACAGAAGGTGCCTCTGGGGCAGCGAGCTCATATCCCGCCGCGGACCATCAAAAGCGGGGGAGCTGGGTGCTTGTCTGCTCAGGCACCAGCGAACAGGCACCCAGCTCCACCGCGATCGAAAGCGAAAGCGTGTAGGGGACCCTACACGTGCATGATTCAATCATGCACTGGGCCTCTAGTAATTAATAAGTAAGAATATAAGAATAAACTGTGTTTCAAGTACTCACAACTATACACCTACTTTTGCCACCCTGTAGGACTAGTCCATACTCTGTAAGCAACTGCTCTCTCTTCTAAATTACTACTACATTTTCACTGTATCTCTGGTATTGATCTACTGGGAATCTACTTAGTACTCAAGTAGTAACTTGTAGTATCAGCCTTTGTTTTACAGACAAGGACACTGAGGCCCAGAGTGCTTAAATAACTGGTCCAAAATCACAATTACAAATGGATGGTATGGGAGGTGTCTGATTCTTATGTCCTCTTCTTTACCTCTCACACCCACACCCCTTCTCTTTCAAAAGACTCCTCTTATAAGAAACTGCCTTTATTTTCATATTTTTTACTGATATAGAAAAAGAGAAGGGAGAGAGAAACATCTATTTGTTGTTCCACATATTTATGCATTCATTGGTTGCTTCTTCTATGTACCGTGACCAAAAGCCAAACCTGAAACCTTGGCATATGGGGACAACACTAACTGAGCTACCGGGCCAGGGCCTCTACTTCTTAATTTCCCTCATCAACCCTCTACAAGCAGGCTTTCTCCACACCACTCCCCTCAGCAGCTCTTCTGAAGGCTGCCAATTACCTCCACACCCTGCTGCTCAGTTTGTGAGCTTATCTTACTTGGATTCTGAGTAGCAAGTGATATGCTTGACGTACCATTTCCTTCTGGAAATTAACCTTCCCTTCAGTTTTCTGGACGCCTTTTTCTCCAGTGAATCCTCCTCCGTGTCTGACCACTCCTTCCTTATCATATTCTTAAGAAACTGATTTTCTTCTCCAATTCCTTCAAAACAATGGTTAATGGGTGACTGAATGAGGAGTTAAGTAAGATATACCTTAAACTAATTTAACACATCCACAGGGTTCTTTTGAGGCTTCTAATAGGTTCTAGAGCCTTCAGGATGCAGGTCCTCCAGAGTTGTAAAAATCCAAAGATTCTATTTTACTTGTCTTAAACCTCTCAAGGTCTAGCACAATATTTGGTACATAATAAACCTTAACAGAGACTTGTTCAAGTTAATCTAAATATAACTAAATCCTCACATTCAA
Organism: Eptesicus fuscus; assembly: GCF_027574615.1. Classification (NCBI taxonomy): domain Eukaryota; kingdom Metazoa; phylum Chordata; class Mammalia; order Chiroptera; family Vespertilionidae; genus Eptesicus; species Eptesicus fuscus. Next base: position 74,621,069 of record NC_072481.1, read on the forward strand.
AACTGTTTTCCCTTCTTTGCCAGTTTTTATTGAGAAAAGTTCCTAAACAACTCACCTGTCCCCTTCATTCCAAGGCCAGTTAAAGATCCAGCATGGCTACAGACAATTGTTAAAGCAGTAGGAAAATGCCTCCATTATGCTTACCATGTAGTTCTCAGAGCTCTACTGTGCCTCAGTCTCAGAGCAACTCCAACCTATTTTGTAGGAATTTCCACAGGATGCTGTCTCTGGTCCCTAACTGTTGTGTCTCCGCCCCCATTTCTGCCCTCAGCAGGTCTCACACCAATATAAATGCATTAAATGAGGTTACCACATTCAACTGATTTCCCTGCATTTTCTAGTTCAATTAATTAATCCAAATACTTGAAACCCTAATAAGAGAAAATTAGAGGAAGCTCAAAAGGTGTGAGCATGTCCCAGTCAGCTAGATTTTGGGTGAGGAGTAAATTAGGTGAGCAATATATTAAATTTGCCATTAATATTCCCCTGACTAGAAAGTGGCCCGTTTTCTTTGTTACCTTCCCTTAAAGTCTCTGTTGCACCAACTGGCCTCTGTGGATGTTTTCCATCTCATCCTTTTTTGAACAGTACTTTCTGAAGTCTACTTCTGATGTCTGACTTCACAGACACTCCCCTATTAGTTCTATGCTCAGCATAATGGAATGTTAATAGGCTGTTATGATTTACTCCACAAAAATCAATGGTGTGGTGTAGATCCTGTCGGGTAAATAAGCTACTCTGGTGGGTATGACTATCCACACAGCATTAGATACCATTTGAAAAGTGATTGCCTCCAAGGAGTGAAAATCTATCCTAGGGAATTCAGAGCATTCTTAAACTGATTTTGTTTGCTTGTGTTAGATGTTGAAACTCATTTCCTATCTCATTCCATATGCCCAAAAAGCAGAGCGAGGTAACAGATCCTTATTAACCTGTAAAAATTACCAGTCCCAAATATGGCAAAATATTGATAAAAATTCAACAGAGAATGATGATCACTGAGTTTGAATTCTGGGAGACAGATGGCTGGTAGAGAGAGAGGTCAAAATTTTTTTAGTCTAAAAATATATAATGAAACCCAGCATATAACTATAACCAACTGGTGGAATAAAATAGAACATTCAATACAAAAATGGTAGAATTCTAAGATCAATTTTTGATAAAAATTAATTTTCAACAAATGCAAGGTCATTCTTTGATAACAGAAGTGTGATGGAACATGAGGTTGACCCAAGAAAGTATCAATTTTTAAGATCAAGCAGATTTTTTAAAAGATCATGTTGGCTTTGAACAAATGAGAAAAGAAAAGCCTTCTTAGACTTCTGAGAGTTATAGAAAACATATTTTCTTTTTTACTGGGTTGTCTTGAATTATATGTGTATTCAAAGTTAAGACTTTTTCAAAAAAGTGTGTATATATATATATATATATATATATATATATATATATTTTATAGAACACATGTGTAAAATTATCATTACTGAGCCAGAAGGCTCTACTCTCAGAAAGACAATTGTCTCAGAAGCTCAAGTATCTCCAAGGGACAAACCCCACCCTGAGAAAGCTGAGGCACACCACTCGGGGAGGGTGGGGGCAGGCCTGAAGCTGCCGTGTGGGAACGAGTAGTTTACCCGTCTTACTTCAGAATAGCCCACTACAGAGTAATAAAATAAAAACTGTTCTTAAAATTCTCTACAGACAATCAACCCTTTCATTACATGCATAAGTTGCTGGCACTCCCCCAGGTCCCTACTGTTGATTGTATAGGTTGTATAGGTTGCTGGCATTCCCCTTGGCCCCACTGTTGAATGTATAGGTTGTACAGGTTGCTGAGCACTCCCCCTGGCCCACACTGTTAAAGAAGAACACACTATATGGAATGTAATTATCACCACCACCCCCATGAAGTCCTCTTGAACAATACCTTCACCCAACTCCACTGGAGCACTTCTTACACAATATCATTTTATGTTTATTTTTCTTTCTCCCTGCTACATGATAAGCTCTCTAAGGTCACTGACTCTGGATTTGCTTTTCCAATATTTCCAAATGTCTTTCAGAATGCCTAAAGGAAACACAAATGACCCTGTCCTGGCCCATGTGGCTCAGTAGCTAGAGTGTTGACCCAAGAACCCAAGGGTCATGGGTTCAATTCCCAGGCAAGGTTGGAGCGTGGGCAGGAGGCAACCAATCAATGTGTTTCTCTCACATCAATGTTTCTCTCTCTTTCTTTCCCTCTCCCTTCCTCTCTCCCTAAAAAAATCACTGGAAAAATATCCTCAGGTTTGGATTAACAAAAACAAACAAACGTACAACTGGCCCTCAATAGAGTCTTTTAAATCAATCTTATTCATAATAAGAGAATTCAATTAAAACCACATTGAGATACTATTTCACAATCATCAGATTGGGAAAAAACTTTAAATTTGAAGACATAGTATTTGTCAAGGCTGTAGGGTACAGTTACTCTCTTCATTGCTGGCAGAATTGCAATATGACACAATTCCAATGAATAAGTTAGCATTCTCTAGAAAAATTCCATATATATTAACATTTTGATGTAGAATTTCCACTTCTGAGAACCCATCCCAACAATACATTGGCAAACATGTCCAAGAATGTATGCTGCAGTCACTACACTATTTGTGAAATAATGGAAATCCCCCACATGTTCATCAGCAATCATCATGAATCAAACTGAATATACATCCTCCATGCTACAATATACTGATATAGAAAGAATAAGGCTTATATCTTTTTTATTGAATTTGTTGGGATTACATATATATATATATATATATATATATATATATATATATATATATATATATATATATATACACATATGCCTAAACGACTGAATGACTGACCAACTGGTCGTTATGATGCGCACTGACCACCATGGGCAGACACTCAATGCAGGAGCTGCACCCTGGTGGTCAGTGCACTCCCACAGCCAACCTCCCGTGGTCCTTCCCCACAGCTGGCCAACTTCTCATGGTCCCTCTCCGCAGCTGGCTACACCCCCCTGGGGGGGGGGGGGGGAGGGGGGCGAACAGCCAACCTCCCACAGTCCCTCCCTCCAGTCGGCCCCCCTGGCCCCAATCGCTGGCCAGGCAGAGGGACCCCACCCATGCACAAATTTGTGCGCCGGGCCTCTAGTTGGTTAATCCTATCTAATAAAGAGGGAATATGCTAATTGACCCTCACATCATCGCAAAGATGTTGGCGCCCACAGCCAATAAGGAGGGAATATGCTAATTGACTGCCACACCCTCAAAGATGGCGGTGCCCAGTCCCCCAGTCCACTCCACACGCCTGCCTCTGGAGTCCCCCAGTCCCTTCAGCCCCCCAGCTGCCCAGAGCTGGCCCAAGGTGCAGGCAAGCCTCAGATGGCAGCTGCCTAGCTGCCCAGGGCCGCCCGAGGCTCAGGTAACCAGGGCTGGCCGAGGCTTGTGCTACCGGCAGTGGCAGCAGCAGAGGTGTGATGGAGACATCGCCTTCCCCTGATCGCCAGGTCGCCTCCCGCCCCTGAGGACTCCCAGACTGTGAGAGGGGGCAGGCCGGGCTGAGGGACCACCCCCTCCAGTGCATGAATTTTCATCCACTGGGCCTCTAGTAAAATTATATAGGGTTAAGGTGTACAATTCTATAATACATCGTTTGTATATTGTATTATGTTTTCACAACTGCAACTCATGTCTCTTTCTACAGCTTTTGTGATATTATACTATGTTCGTACAGTTTTGGTAATATTGTATTTAAAATCTTTTTTTCTTGAAATATTAATATTTATTGCATGTAAATGGCTAATTATTTTGTATCTACAACCTTGTAATATATTTAATTTGTATGTTGTGAAAAAATAAATTAAATTAACAAACAAAAAATTAAAAAATAAAGACAAAGCATGCCAAAAAAAAATATATGTGTGTGTATATATATATATTTTTTTGGGGGGGGGGGGGGGGGTGCTTTGATAAATAAGGAAGGCAGTCTTGAGAAGAGAGAATCAAAACTCCCAAACCCAATATGATTCTCTCTTCTCAAGACTGCCTTCCTTATTTACACACACACACACACACACACACACACACACACACGCAGAGAAATATTCCCACAATCCAGGAACCCATAGGCAAATCTACCAGTTACTAGTGATAAAGAGTACTCTCCTGCAATAGTCAGATATTAAACCTTCCAGATAATTTACTCATATGTAGTCTATATAATTACTTCACTCATTTTGAAATCACTAAAGATGAACTTTTCCTCTTACTAAGTATATGGTCAAAGACAGTAAAGCCCATCTGGAAGCTCTGAGAGGACCAGGATTGTATCACATTCCCCTTTTATCCCCTGCCCTCAGCACATCTCTTGACAAGTAGCAGAGCACTCAGCAAATACTCAATGAATCAATGAATGATGATACTACTGCACTAGCAACTGTGAACGTTGGTTGAAGGGCTATGGTTCATATTTTTTCTGCTTTTTCTTCCCAGTCTTTTATTAATTAGCTTTTGAGGCATGTAAAGGCAGAGATGCTCTGTCTTCCGGTATAAATCTTGTACAGAACCCCAGATGGTGTCATGTTCGTGTGGCATGTGTGTTGCATCAATATTTGCTCATTGATTTGAGGCTCAAATACCACCACTGAGTAGTGTGTGTCTGGCAAGTCATGTGATTTTAATAAATAGAGTCTGAAGGGGGAAATTGCCTTTTTATTTAAAAAAAAATTTAGGGGTGAATGTGAAGTATCGAGAGTGAGACTGGTCTACTTTGAAGTATGCTGGATGCAAATACATTTCCCTAGCAAATAAATAAATAAATGAAAAATACAAGTAGATAAAATCTCTCAGAGTAACACCACATTTGTTGTTTTTTACATATAATCACATGCAAAATGAAGGAAGCAGGTAGTACACATACCTTCAACATCTCTGGGAGCCTGAGGAATCACTCTATTTGCCTGCAATGCAGAAGCATCAACAATTGCTCCAGGAAATAAAAATGCCTCATTCCCCTTTCTATAATCACTAAATGTTAAAGATCCCTCTAACCAAAAGTACATGCACTAAATTTATTATTAGACTCATAGGTTGAATGAAGTATTTTAATAAACTGAGTTTCTGATTCACTAAAGATTAAGCAGAAAACTATTTATGGTTCAGGCCTTCTGGTTGGGGGGAGGGATCAGAGATAGGAGGGACAGTACACATCATCTAATTAATCTCCCACCTAATAAAAGGAAGCCTTTCTGTAGTTATCACCAAGATCTTTAGGAAATATAGTCATTAGTCCATATTTCCATGTAATGAACTTAATTTCATCTGTCCTTGATAATAAAGAGCTTTCAAGTAGTGCAAGATTATGTTTTTGAATCAGAATGTTTAATGTAGTGAACTGTGATGATGTTGTCACAGAACACTGGGCCAATTGTACACAGATCCCAGGATATGCCTGGGAAAGGACACACAAAAATTGGACTCTTTGATATATTTTACTATCATATATCTTTCTCCTAAGAGAGATGGTCAAAGACAGCATATGTTGATTAAAGAGTTGAAATTGTTGCATTCTAATTATCTGGGGTTTAATTTTATCTTAAAAAAAATAATTCAATATTATTATGAGCTCAAGCAGTCAGATCACAGCCAAAGGAAATGTTGTTAATGCTTAACTGAAATCTCTTCTGAATTATTAATAATAGCATAATTTCTGCCTATCTATTTCAAGTTTGTCCAAAGTAAGGTTATACTGCAATGAAAAACTACTACACCCTTAAAAGGTACAATAGGTCCACATTATTTTATACAATAGATCTAGTCCTAAAAACCAGGATGTGTAAAAAGACTTTTTCTAAATCTCATTACTTGTAAAATGCCCTGGATGAATTCACCTATTTTAAAAAGTTCTATAATAATAAGATCAAAATATCAACTGCCACCTAAATTATATTCCATTCACACTTCTAAATCTTTGAATGTTTACTTTTCCTAAAGAAAAACACCACTTTATGGAATATCTTCTCCAAAAACAACTTTCAAAACACTTGAAGATACATAATCAAAGGACACACAAATGCTAAGTAGGCCCTATCCTCACATAGATTATATTCCCATGAGAAACACAGGCAAAGTCTAACTGAATGTGTATAATATCATAAGATATCTTGACAAAGTGGCTATAGCAAAGTGAACAAAGAAAATGGTAGTAATTGAGGTTACAGAAGTGGTAGGAGTAAGTATTCAGACCATGCAAAGTCTCGCAGGTCACGTATCATGGGTACTATGACCTCACATCCAGATGCTCCTTGAGGACCAAGACACTTATTCCCCCAATTGCTGGAAATGCAGCTTGCTGAGGGCTCCAGCTGAGTCCTTCTCAAGGCCCTGCATGGCAAAGGAAACTGCCTTATGGGAGTTTATAACCCTCCTTGGATACATCCAGTGACTGGTCAATGAAGGGTAACAGAGATATGTCTGAAGAGTCATCCAAGCTTAGCAATCACTGTAGTGTCAACTGAGGCTTCTCTTGTAACTGCCTCACAGCTCAACCTCTCCCTCTAACCAACCCTGCTTCCCTCCCCCCTCACAGGTGTTGTTCCCTAGAGCAGTGGTTGCCAACCGATGGTCCGCAGGTCACTGGTGGTCCATGAGGTCCGAAAGGTTGGCGACCGCTGCCCTAGAACACTCCTCAATGAACTCCTGCAAACAAATCTCAGACTCAAAATCCATGTCCTAGGGAACCCAAATTACAGTTCTGGGGGTTGTTGGTTTGTTTTTACTTTCAGTGAAATAAGAAGTCATTGGAGGTTGAAGCAGAGAGTAGTATTATCGGATGTAAGTAACAAAAGGCCCGTCTTAGATGCTTTGTAGAGAACAGACTATCAAGGGAGTGAGCAGGCTGTACAATAGAACACTAAGAAGCAATCAGAAACTGAATATATTGCAAAGATAGAGCTGACAGGCTTTATAGTGCATTATATGTGGAAAGTCCTCGAATTCATGAGAACAAGGCAGCTCCAATTCTCCTAAATTCACGTCTCTAGAATAAAGGCCCAATACATACAGTAACTCTCACAGTCCTGAGTTTTCAAAGTCTCCACAGCCTGGCTTGAACGTACACATAAAGGAGAAGTAAAACTGACCCTAGCTAGATGCAGTTTGAGAATGTTTAGGAAATATGTTAATGATACAAACTCACAATTGGTATCCCCACTTAACTGCTCTTCCTCTTTGTTCTCAATTATAGCTGGTGATATCCACCCAGTCCTTTCAGCTGGAGAAAGGAGAGCCCCACCATCACCTGCTATCACCACCCCCTACACACACACCCACACACACACACCCCACACACACACAAGCACCACACCATAACCACCAATCACAAGGAACACGAAGTCCTGCAATTTCATCTCCAAGTATTTCTCACACCCTTCCCTCCCCTTTTGACTATCCTTAATGTCCCTGACTTATTTCAGGTCATCCTGTTTTGCATTAAGCACCTAACTAAATTCCCGACTGCAAGTCTCTTCCCATTTCCCAATTCCATCCATTCTCTATACCACTGGAAGAGTAATCTACTATTACACACATATCATCTGCTTAAATATGGACCCTACTTAAAAGACCTGACCTTGGTTTTGCTCTCAAGCCTTGCCTTCCCTCGGGTTCCCTTCCCCCTCTTAGAACTCACCAACACTGAACAATACAGGATGATTGTAGTTATCTGCCTATCCCATGATATTTAAAACTCAGATCACCCCTCTGACGAGAAAACGTGCCACTCTTCATAGATTAGATGAACTCCAACTCATTCTATAAGATCCAATGAGAGTATTTCCCCAAAATTGCCCCTGCTAGCAGCCCCCAAGAATGGATTAGTTATACTCCCTCGGCTCTTCCCCCACTGTACTAAAAACACCTATTTACATCAGCACTCACCACCACTAGACTCTAAGCTCCTTGAGGATACAGGCCATTTCTTTCTCAACTTTGCATTCCAGAAGTTAGCATAATACCCAGTACCTGATAAGCAGAAGAAAAAAAAGGCCGAACTTAACTTTTATCATTACCTAATATTTATATAAAGAAGACTGTGGCCCGGCCAGTGTGGCTCAGTGGTTGAGCATCAACCTAAGAACAAGGAGGTCATAGTTGGATTCCCAGTCAGGGCATATGCCCATGTTGCAGGCTCAATGCCCATTAGGAGGTTAGGAGGCATGCAGGAGGCAGCCGATAGATGATTCTCTTTCATCATTGATGTTTCTATCTATCTCTCCCTCTCCCTTTCTCTCTGAAATCAATTAAAATATAAAAAAAGAGAGAAGGCTGTGGATGAATATTGTATTGTTGTTGTTAATCCTCACCCGAGGATATTTTTCCATTGATTTTTGGAGAGAATGGGAGGGAGGGGAAGAGACAGAGAGAAACACTGATATGAGAGAGACACATCAATTGGTTGCCTCCTGCACGCCCCCAACTAGCGGCCATGGATCAAGCCTGCAACCGAGGTACATATTCTTGACCGGAATCAAACCTGGTACCCTTCATTTCTTGGACGGACTCTCAATCCACTGGGCCCAGGGTGATGAGTATTTTTTTAAACACTCTCTGAAGCAAAAAGAGAAAAATTTATGAAGAACAGAATGGAGTTTTAAGGCAACGAAAACTTAAATAAATGCCAGAAGTATTTCCAACTGCAAATATTTAGGATAGCCTATTCTCAATGCACTGTTTCCCCTTCTAAGGGATAATATAAATATCAGAGGGCCAAAGTGCATTATTAACCAGGGCCTATAAATACCTTCTCCCAGAAAACAACATTAGCAAAGCCCCATCTATGGATAAAAATGAAAAGTCTCTTGGATATTTATTCTGGGATTATGTACAGGAGGGATATACATAGTAAAAAGTACAAAATTTTGGGGGATCCATTTCCCTAAAGTCTTCAGGTGCATCTTCTTTCTATATCATTCTCAGAATTAGAATACTTACAATAGAATTGGTGGCCAATGTGAGTGTAAAAAGGGAGTTCTATTCAAAATAAAAGTACTAACCCAATGGCAGTCTCAGGGTTAATAAGCCCTCGCCACTAGCTATGAGCCTGGCCACAAAATTCCTATTGATTTTGGTTTGTTACAAATTATTTATACCAAAAGTACTAAGAGGGAGAAAAGGAGGAGAAAAGAGAGGGGAAAAAATAGAAAAAGACAAGGCTTTGGTCAAGTCCACGTGTGCGTGTGCCAGCCTAGCCATGCAGTCACATGCTTTCTGCTGGGCTCTTTCAAAAGGGCATGTCCTCAGGAACCTTCTCTGAGCTGGGGCAGGAGGAGGAGCCGGGCAGGAGCTGTGAAAGAGCAGGGCTGAGGGTGTTCGCGTGGAGTCAGCAGACACCACAGAGAGCACAGACACAGCAAAGATTCCACAGGAGAAAACCACCAAGGGCAAAAGTGGCCCAACTTCGCGGAGACCCGGTAGTTAGAGGAAAGCCTTTTTTAAACTCAGTGGAAAAGGCATACATACAGCAGGCACCAGTATAATTACCCAAACCAGTAGGCCTGTCTGCCAAGCTGGGTTGATGTGGCCGCTTGACCAGGCTTTATTCTCGGCTTCTGCTGCCCTCTCGTCCCCCTGCTCTTCCTGCTCCTGCTACTAAAGAAACTAGAAGATGCTGGCTTCGTGAACTACAGACCCTCCGCTATCCGTCTTCTAGTTAGTTTTGGCATCCACTTCAAATGACAGAGCATCTGTGAAGTAGACCAAAGCCCTCCAAAATTCTACTCCAGGGTTATTTTCGAACATTTATTTCTTCATTTCCAAAGACTGTTATAAATTTTCCTAAACCATAAGAATGATCCTGATACAATCAATCACTAAGTAATTTTTGTTATTCATCTTCTCTAGGCAAATACACAGCACTGTTCAAATGCCAGTGGGAGGAGAATCCTAGTTTGCCCTTCATTCTCCCCTGAATTTCGGTCGCTCCCATTTCTCCTAGCTCTCTATACAACCTGACTCACGTCTGAGGCTTCCTTACCAGCTATGTGTCAACAACTCCCCAATTTCTGAGAGCATTTGAGAGCTTGCTCCCCAGCATATGTCATCAATTTGGCTCAAATAAACTCTTGTATAAGTTAGAAAAGAAAATCCTCAATTTCTCTCTCTACCCGAGACCGCCCTGCTCAAAACCTGGCCCAGATATCCAAAGACTGAATGGGCGTTTCGAGTACAAACTGCTCACAGTTGAACCCCTCATCTTCCTCTTGCCAAGGCATTTCATCATCTACCGATTTCTCCCACCTCACCCTGGGGAGACATCCTGAGGTCCGTCTTCTTCCTCCTCACACCTGTCAATGAGGCCAGCCAACCCGCCAAAGCTGTGCTCCACTGACCGGGAAGAGGTGTGCTTCTCTCGGAGTTACATGTGCTTTCTGAGCGCCGGTCTTCCCAACTCCAGCGCGCAATGCTGTATGTCAGTGTGCCCGCCCTGTGAGGTTAGCCAGTGCGCTTGTTGCTCTCTCAGCTCTTCCTCTGGGCTGTGCCTCTGTCTCCCAAAAGTACTAGCAAGTATTGAACAGGATCTGTTCCCTCCTATCTTTAGAGAGAAACAACTCGTTTCCTTTATGAACCCGCTGCAAACCTTTGCGAAGTGACGGCTTAAAAAAAGCAGCTTCACTTCACGACAGCAGCATCTCCAAGGGAAGTTCTTCAAGAAGGAAAACATCATCTTTTCATAAAACAACCCAAAAGGAACCCAAAAAGTCAGTCAAATAGTAACAAGTTGCAGAGAATACTTAAATAGCACGGCTGTGTCCAGGAAGCATACAAAATAAAGTTGCAAATGGTGACAGTCCACCAGTGGAGGGAGGGACCCTCCGCAGTCACAGACACCTGCATGTCTTCCATCTTCCGTTCAACATCAGTATTCGTTCCCCCTTTCCTCAACCTGCTCCAGTACAGCTCAGATGGAGGCATCTCAGGAGGGAACGTTTCCTTAACAATGAGCTTGCAATGTAATTGCAAGTAGAATTTTCAAAGAATAAAATGTCTAATTCGGAAGAGCAGGCTTACAGTTTCAGCTCAGTTCAATGTTGCCGAGCCAATGTTTCAGACGAGGGCTCTATGTTAATGAGGGCCTTTCCTTCCCTATCTTAGAGGAGCAGTCACCATTCCTTGAGCCGAGCCACACAAGGAGTGTTGATTATAAACTCTCAGGGCACCACTTGACAACCAGAAACCAGTGGCGGCTGGAAGGACAGAGGTCACGGATGCTGCTTTCTATAATAAAATTCTTTGTAGCCCTGGGTTAAGTTGATTACTCAAACGCTAAAGACGACTCCCCCCCGCTCCCCAAACCTCTTTCCAGGCTACTCCCATTTTCCTTAGGCTGACTGACTCAAGCATAATGCAACAAGTGTTGCATTATGCTTGACTCCTTGGAATGAGATCAGTTCTAGTTTCAAATTCTCTTTCAGAGCAACCCCAAGGCCACAGACCCTGCAAAAATCCCAGCTGCTCAATGGTGCAGGAAGGCCTCAACACCGACCAGAAAGCTTTACTGAAGTCACAATCAGCAAAGGCATCCTAAACCGGACTGGCCTCCCCAGCGCTCCGTTCCAGCAGCACCGGGCAGGAACAAGTCTGTAAACAGCCCCGTCTCAGCTCCTCCTCCCCAGGCTGCCCGGCCAAGGCAAGGCTGCAGTGCGGCGATCAGCAGTGATTTTCTCCAACTGGCACCATCTGTGCATGCCCTGCCAGACGTGCTGACAGAGCAGGCTGCGTAGACCATTACTAATCTACCAGGGTCAGTGGGGTCAGGCCTGCAACGTGATGCCTATAGATTTCAAAGGCCAGTCTTCCCTCCATGCCAGCTAATCAATCTATGTTGAAAAGCAAGCACATTTTTATTCCACTTTCTTTTAAATTTCAAAGAAAAATCTCATTTTTAAAGCTCTTAGTGTGGGGATTGCTTGCATGTAATCAGTGCCCTGATACCAGTGAAGTTGTATGAGCTCTTCGGGGCACTAGCCTTATCCGTTGATCCCTTGCCAAAATTGGGTAAGAAGGCCAAGAGGACAACTTTCCTCAGACAACAAAAGCCTTCAAAGTGGTGATACTGGGGGAAGGACAACAAGGATCAAGATTCAAACTCTACTGCAATGCCCGCCCCCTCCTCCCACCGCTAAGCCGAGTCTGCAAAAGAACAGTAAATGCTTGCAGTTATCCTACCAGGATCATATTGTGTGAGCCTGTGCTGTGCGCTGTAACTTGGGCTGGTGAATAAAACATTTAGCATCACTCACCATCTACTTCAGAATTCATCCATGTGTGCTGCCACATACTACCAGCTGCCTATCAAGTGTCTACTAAGTGCCTACTGTGTGCCAGGAGCTTTATGCCCTCTTGCATTTCCATAGTGTGTTTCACTGAGGAAGGGGGTGTTAGTCGAGTAGTGGTAGGAAGAGACCAAGAGCCCCCCAAAAGCAGGAGGATGCCAATCTTGTCTTCAAAGTGCCAGTGGGTAGCACAGTGAGTATGTCAGGCTTGCTGCAGTAAGTCATAGAAAAGCTTTCACATAATTTTGTTAACACAATTATTTGTGGGTCAAGTCCAACTACTGTAGTCAAATCCTTGTAGGTGGTGTTTACTCTAGATCTTCAATTCAAAAGGATGACTCAAGATGATAGAGTCAAAACTAGTACTTCATGACAAGCCCCAAAGTAACTAGCTCTTTTGTTTGCAATAATGATTTACAGAAATTTCTAGATAAGTGACTTCATGTTCTTACTCCTGCTTAGCTATCAATTTCTCCACTAACAGTTAAAATTGAGCTAAACGGACTAAAATACAATGAATAATTTCTCTAACCCCGATCATTTTCCTTGTAAAACTGCAGGATTGTTAAGCAGCGAGCTGACAAAGCCACTTCAGCATAATTTGAGGAACAGGTTTGCATAAGTTTATATTGAGCAATGGCTTCTTCCAGTTTTTCCAAGCTTCAGGCAACTACAGATGGCTCCAGGCTAACCTGGCTCGGAACACATGTACCCTTCCCAACTCTCCCCTCACAAGGTGGCTTTGTGTTGTCTGAAAATAAGTCACCCAATCAATTTAGATGCCCTTAAACTAGTCCATAGCAAGGAAACACTGCTGTCTCACAACAGACCTTTTGTCAGCCTTTAGACTTCACATCTGGATATTATAAAACAAACCGAGCACATACAACAAATGGAAACGTTTAAAGTGAGATCATGTTTCACATCTATTCTGTCTTGACCAACCCATCCTGGACCTCAGGTGCACTGAAGATTTAATTCTATTTAATTTATGAAACCCACACCTTCACATTCCAGGATGGCGCGTTTTGGTCTTTCAGAAATAGTAAGATTTCACTAAACCTACATTCACATGTTAGCTGTTCATGCAAAGCTTTATGATGTCTTTCCCCACCGCCAGCCTCTCTTCTGCTTCAGTGGCTTGAGTTGCTCTAGACACCAGCATCTCCCCCTCTTTAAACAAAGGCTGCTCGCCTTCATTTCTCTCCGTCTGCTGCTGCAGGGACGAGAGATAAGAATCTAGACAGAGGCTTTCATAGTGTTTTACCTGTAACTTGTCTAAACCACCAACTGACAAACACAGGCTTTGCCTCTAAGCACCAGAGGTATCCAAGGCATAGAAATAACTACACAGATCTGTGTCTCTAACATCAGTTCCAGTACAGAAGCAGCTAGTGGGATGACGAGAAGGGAAGATGCCTAGGTGGTAGAACGAGAAACCCCTGAGAAGCCTAAAAATACCAAGTCAAGCAAGAGGGTGGCAAAGGAATGGCCACAATACCGCCACAGAACTTGCAGAAAAACACCGAAGCAATGAAGTTCTCAGTGGAGGTGAGAACAAATTCTGTTTTGTTTTTTAAAACCATCCAATCACCTCCAAAAAGACAGAAGAGATGTGGCCACACTCTCATCTGCTTTAAGCAACTCGTGGTCCTAACAAGGCAGCGACAGCATCTTGAGTTTTGCCTTTTTCTTTGAATTCTAAAGATTTAACCAGCCTTCACTAGCCTGTACTGAAAGGTAGGATTTAATAGTATTTTTTATTCTCTCATCAACTATTACTAAGTGTGAATATTAAATCATAAACTTTTTAACACTCAGAATTTACAGTTTAAAAAAACACATTATTACTTGTTGTAAGGGGCAGGGGACCCTCATTTCTGAAGCTATAACAGGACAAAAGGGACAAGTTTCACTTTATTCTCTGCCTTCCCTAACCAAGGAGATTTTATAAAAGTTCCAGATGAAGATTCCTGCAGGGTCCTCAGGAATCCAATCCAACAGGAAGCCCAACAACAGGAAGTCCCCACTATATTCCAAGCACTGCGTAGGGTCCTGGAATGCTACAAATAGAATGCCTGCCCGCCCTCGTCATCCTGGGACAAATAGGAAGAAAAGCTCCTAAATCCCTCCTGCTAAAGTTTTTCTTAGCAAAGAGCTACTTACAGGAGATATTGACAAAACAGACAACCTTCCATTCTAGAGAGTGCTGAGAAACATTTTTGGTTTCTGATGAAGTGTTGGTGTAATATTAAAAACCTGTTAGGAGTGATCAAAGCAACCTAAATGAAACACTGCAGTCACTTCTCTTTCATGCGCCATTAGCATTTGCTGAGGAGCGGCCCCTGTGACAATTCAGAATGGCTTGCCCCAGGCCCTGCTTGCAGGAACCAGATTTCAGTCACAGTCCATGTCTGATTTTGAAAACAGGTAAGTTAAAGTGCCAATCATTTCTTAACATTTAATATATTTTGTTTCTCTATATAACCACCTTCTCTACAATGGTTATACGAGATCACCGTCTAATCCCCAATTCTCACTCAAGGAAACCAGTTAAGCACCCTGAATGGAAGTAACTCAGGACAACTCATTACCCCCAAAGAAGCTCTCACTGTATGTGGGGCAATGGGTCACTAGAGAGGGAGAGCAGAGACAATCACCAAAAGATGTGAAAGAGAAACAAAAACAAAAATGGAAAGGACTTCTCTCTGAACTGGGGAGTTAGATGCAAAATGTCAACCTGTAGGAGTAAAAGATTCTCTTAGAAGCTGATTTCTAACACGCAATCCAGAAACCACCAAAACACAATTGGGCCGAATCCAAGTTCAAAAACGGTCCTAATGGGGCTAATTCAAGTAGTTAGCATTGCATTTAATGGCAGTATCGCCAACCTTTGTATATAATACACGGTGTCCCCCAAAATGTCTATACACTCTAACAGCTGATAGCTCAATTTTGAAAATGAAATGTACTTTAATAAGCACTGCCTTTACAATTACTCAAAGTGTGTGTATACATTTGTTTGGGACACCCTATATTTAAGGTGCTGAGGCATAGTCTCTGCCCATAAATTTTAAAAATATTTTCCAGATGCCCCATCTATTTTCCCAACCACATGCACAGTCCAATAAACAGGGCAATAAATAAGGACTGGCTTTGGAAAAGAGGCTCGGGATTGTATGCTATTTTTAGACATTTTCTGATCATTCCAGAACTTGCCACCTCCCCACTTCTATTGCAGAATAAATAGTATACTTTCTGCTTCATGTGATTCTCTTAAATACCAACTTTTCAATTCACAGAATTGCACAATCCTAGCATTTCAGAAACTAGTGTATCTTCCCCATCATGAAGCTCAGAGTTAAGTGACTTGCCCAAAGTCACACAGTTGCAAACGCAGTCAAGCAGGTTTTACGGGACAAACTGGGAGAGAGAAAAAAAGGTACCTTTTCACTTATTTTGTATAGCACTAAAATTATAAATAATCCAATGGTGTTGTTTTTAAGATATATGAATTAATACATTTTAAAATTTAAAAATAAAAAAATCTATTGCAATCATTTCATGGGTTGGTCAAATGTAATGTTTTTAGAACCACCTTTGAAAGCTAAGCACATGTTAAAACTAACTGGACCACCCAAGTCAAGAATCTAGTTATGCTATTTAATGTTTATTTGGTTTGTTTCTAAATGTGTATTTAAGTGGAAAAGTCATAAAGGGAAGAATTAATGATAATCGATACCAGATCTGCAACTATAGAGCTTTTCTTGAGTTTACAGTATTTAGTGAAGTCAGCCAAGAAAAAAAAAAATGTTTTCTAAAATGAGAAAACTCTGTATAGCACTTTAAAAGCAAGTTCCCAGTTATATATTATATTCTGAAAGTGCAATTAGCCAAAGACCAAAACATGGTCTGAAAGACAGCAGAAGGAAAATGTAGAGATCTTAGAAGCATGCGGAGGTAGCAAACGAGATGTAATGCCAGAAAAAAATATGCTCTTTACCCTTCTGATATCTTCAAATCTATCTGCCACAACTCTACATTCTAAAAGGAAGTACAAACTTAACAAGACCTCGAAACAAAGGGTTTATTTACTTACCTAACCGTGCAGATGTTTCATATTCCTAAGGAATGTTCATAATTTATTTGGAACTCGGAATACAGCTTCCCATAGAAACAATATCATAAATGGTGATTAGGTTTCCAGACCAGCCTACAGAAACATATTTTTAATTCAATATATACCTGAGGTAATAACTGCTAGTAATTTATAGAAACCAGGCAGGAAAGAGAAACTCTAAGGGCCCGAGGCAGTGAGGAGGAGGAAAGGGCCTTGCAGGGATGGAGAGGAAGCCTGCTTTCAGTTACCTGCTCCTGGTGCTTTTCAACATCCGGCTACACTAACGGGTAATCTGCACCCTTGCCTGCTCTGCCCCCTCTCCCTCTGGTTCTACACACAGCCAGCTCGCCATCTTCCCCTCCTCCTCTTTCATGCCTGCCCTCCAGTGGGAGAAGAAAGTACCAGATGCAAATGTGTTGTAATTCCCACCTGCCCGTACCTCTCCTAGGCAATAAACCCAAATGAGCAACCGGTACCTGGGACCGGTGGGAGCAGAGAAGGAAATGAGTAAGCCCAGAGGCTGGACAGGAAGGGCCAGTGCAGGCAAATCAACAGCACCAACTCCCCGGGCTAACATGCCTCGGGCAGCCAAGCTGAGTGTGTGGTTCCCCGCACAGGGCTTTGAGAGATCAGGCATCTATAGCAAAGCAACCGAAGCAAACCTTGGTTGGCCCCTTGAAAAACGAGGGATCGCTGCTAAGGTAATGGGGGCTTTCTTTCCTAAGGATGGGCCCGGGCATAACATTAGGGCGGGCTGTGAATGAGGCCTGTGTAACCCGAGTGAGAGGGGCTAGGGCACTTCACTCGAAAAGCGGTTATTTTCCATGGCTGCTCTTTGGAGCCCTAAATGCAGTTAATTCTGTTGATACATCTGCACTGGTATTAGAATGAGAACACATGGAGGGTGACCCACCGCGACGGAACAAGTCCACATCCCGCAGAGCCTGGGAAATTACTTGATGCAGTTCGGGCCTAAAATGGTGTGGGTCCCCCTGAAAGCAATCACATGACATCACTGCAAGATTTAAATTCAGCTGCTTATCAATAAAATCCATTACAGTAAATCTGCCAGCCAGTCAGGTATAAGCGGTGACATGAATTTGAAGGGCCGCGCCAATCTGACGGGAGAAAACACCCGGAAATCCTCATCTCATCACGGGAGGCCTGGCCAGGCCCCTCCTTCTCGCTCTCAGAGCAGGTCAAACAGGAGCTCTTAAAACGGAATGGAGGCTGCCTTCCAACTGCATCCCGGATTGTCAAACACCGTGTGGAGTCCACACGAAGAGCGCTCAGCGGGCTCACACTGGCGGGCCTGGCTCGGGCTGCCTGCCTGCACCCGCGTGCGCCCGGCTCCGCCCCGCAGCCCCCGCCGCGGGACAAGTGCAGGCAGCGCAGCGCACACGGCTGGGCGAGGAGCTCCGGTCCAGGTGATGACACCCTCCAGGCACCCAGTTCCGAGGCCACGGGAGTGACGATTTACCGCGTGTGGCAGAAACAGGCTCCCGGTTGAGGCTGACATGATGAGTTAATTCAGCCGTGGCCCTCAAATCCGCATATGCACAAGCAGGATGCCGGCCTGTGGCTCCAGCAAATCTCAAGATAATGAGGGAAACGGTGTGACATCCCGGCAAAGGCACTGGGCTGCATCCGAAGACCCAGATTTTCCTGTCGGCTCTGCCGGCGGCTCTCAGGGGAAGGGGCAAATCGCTCCCTCTCTGGGACTAAATTTCCTCATCTGTAAAATACAGAGCAGATGCGCTCTTGTAGCACAGAATTCGAGCTGACACGGAGACTGAAACTGGAGCCATTTATTTGTCCCCCTCTGCCTGGTGCGGGAAGCATTCTGGACTTTTTAGTCAGCACATTCACGGCCTTCTAAGACTTAATTCAGTGGCATTAGAAATGCACCTACTTAAGCACTCCTATGATCTCAACAAAGTATGAGAGGGGAGGGAAGAAGGGAGTAAGAAAGGAAGGGAGGGAGAAAGGAAGGAAGGGAAGAAAGGGTGTAGGAGGGAGGGGAGGGAGAGGGGAGAGCCAAGAGGGAAGGAAGGGAGGAGGGAGAGAGGAAGGAAGGAAGGAAGAAAGGAAGGAAGGAAGGAAGGAAGGAAGGAAGGAAGGAAGGAAGGAAGGAAGGAAGGAAGGAGAATGAGGAGGAGGGAGCGAGGGGAGGGAGAAGGGAGAAAGGGAGGGGGAGGGGTGAAGGGAGGGAAGAAAAACCACATTAAAGTACATGGAGGGGGAGAACCATTATCTCTCGTCTATGTTGAGAAACCTATGTTGAGAAGCGAGTCTCCCTCAAAATGTAGTACTATGAGTACTACAGCCACATGGAAGTTCAAGTTTCTCCTCACCTGGTTTAACTCGTTGGCAGGGGACTCCCAGGAAGATAGCATCATTCCAGCTGCAAAGCCACTTAATTGAATGACAGCTGCACTGTTCTTCTGTGCTGTAGGTACCTGTGTGTGTGTCAGTGTCTTCCTAACGAAGGCTCTCAGTAGCTTGGGGGCAAGGAGTAAGTCCACCTCCATATCAGGGATGACGTTTAACAAGGTGACTCAATGTTGTTAAGCAATAAAAACATTCGTCTGCACAGAGCCTGAGGTGGGCCTGCTGAGCTGTGCCAGTTCTCCCACGGAGGCCTCTCATCTCCCAAGTGGGTGAAAGCGGCTCTGATAGGCTCTTCCGAAAATAACCCTCAGTCAGACTGCCCCTCTTTCTGCCCTCTCTTACCTAAGTCTTGTTCTGCCAATACCTGCATTCCAACTTCCCACTCGGCAAAGCACAGATGGGACAGCTATTCATTCCTCCCTTTCTATCCTCACACCTGCTATCTTTACTTCCAGGGGCAACTTCTATTCTGATTTATCCACCAGATAGGGGACCTCGAATTGTGTGAAAAGAGAAAAGAACCACTTTTTTTACAAATACTTTTTTTGTTGTTTGCAAGCCCCAAATCTCTAAAATCTGATGAAAATTAAACTATTCCTTTCAGACCCAAAAGGAATGGGCAGTTGACCGAGATAACAGTGCAGCCCTCGCAATCAGGCACAGAGAGATGGATACTCCACAAGAGGGTCCCCAGGCTTTGTCCAAACCCAGGAAAATGCACTCAAGGGAAAATTGAGCTGGATCTGGAGAACCACTTGGTCCTACTAAAGAACCATTATAGTAAGAGTCTGCACAGGCCTGCCACCTCCTCACTGCCTTTATTTTCTAAACCTGGAGCAACTTCCCCTCCAGTTCACCAACCTATTATCCTCTCTCAGCTTCAAAAGCGACTGCCCCAAAGGTACATTTCCTCCATGAAGCCGATTCCTAATAGCATTCCCTAGGAGTGATCTGCTTCCAAAACTTAAAGGGAGCCAAGCAATCTCAAGCCTCTGAGATTTAACAACTCTGTGTGGTATGCCTGAGCTGCCTGCTCTCTCTAACTCAAACCATAATCCCCCTTTAAAATCTTGACAGTATCAGAAAAAAGGGATTATATACACGATAAAGGTAATGGTGCTGATACATGAAATCCTGGATCTGCCTCTCCATTCATTGAGGGACCCTGGAAGACATTAGGAAAGACATGTTGTATCCGTTTCTCTCTTTATGAGGTAGTTTTTTAGTAAGCTGTGCTGACATATATAATGCTTAGTCTTCCTTAAGCAAATAAGGAGTAGGAGGCAACTTCAACTCAACAGTTAGGTACAACTCTGTATTATTCTGCCTTGTACCTGCCTTTTATATGTCTCAGGGATCTGCCCTACACACTATTGACAACAAAAGCCCAATTCCTAATAGGAAGACATTTCCATTCATATGCAAAGAGACCATCAAATCATCACAAATAATTTACTCGGCCCTGGCCAGGTAACTCAGTTGGTTAGAGCGTTGTCCTGATACACAAAATTTTAGGTTCGAATTCTGGTCAGAGCACATACAAGAAGCAACCAATGAATGCATAAATAAGTGGAAGAACAAATCAATGTGTTTTTTCCCTCTCTCCCTCTAAAATCAATAATTTTTTTTAAATTATTTACTTGAGCAAACCAGTGCCTTGGGTCATATACACATCAAACCATATACAACTAGTGCCTTAGATCATCTTTTTATCTTCATACTAAAGGCCCGGTGCACAAATTTGTGCACGAGTGGGGTCCCTTGGGGTGGCCTGCAGAGATTGGACCCAACTTGTGCCCCCAGCCTTACAGCCCCACAGCCCCACCTGGCACCCCACCTTGGCCTGGTGCCACCCCTCACCTGCTCCACCATCCCACCTGTGGGACAATCAATCGGGGCCGGGCCTCACACTGCCACCACTAGTCGCCATCTGCAGAGCGATCGGGCCTCCGCTCTCACCTGCCTTGGCCTGGTGCTGTCCGCTCACGTGCTCTACCATCCCACCCTGGTCCCACCCTCATTGGGGGTCCATTGGGGCCTGGCAGCACCTCCACTGCCGCCCACTGCCCCCTGGTGGTCAGCACATGTCATAGCAAGCGGTTGAACTCCTGGTTGAACTTCCAAGGGGACAATTTGCATATTGGGCTTTTATTATATACGATACACATCACACCATATACAACTAGTGCATTGGATCATCTTTTAATCTTTATATATACATCACATCATATTCAATATGAAGAAGGGCTATAAGCTTAATAACAACAAAACTCCTGGAAGCTAATCACTTAATACTAGCTCTTCTCGAGTATTATTTGGATACTAGAGGACCAATGCACGAAATTCGCACAAGGGCCTTGGCCCCGCCCCTCCCCCCACGCCTGCTGCCTCTTTCTTAGCCTCCGCATGCTGAAGCTTTGTCCAGAAGGACATCCAGTCTAATTAGCATATTACACTTTTATTATTATAGATTGGAATGAATATTTGATATCATAATGACACAAGGAGGAAGAATTTGTGAAACTGAATTTATTGTGTGTTGCCATCTCAGCAGGCAATTAACAGGAAATGGCTTTATTCACATCAGAACTTTCAGTTGCTATTTTTTAAAACCCCTTTCCCATATTTAATGGCATCTTGGGCCGATCTCACAATTTTGGTTATTAAAACTCTAATGCAATTAAAATTTTTATTCTCAAGTTTAAGCCCCCACCTTGACATAGGCAAAGTGGTGGCCTCAACTATAAACAAGGATGGCTGGGATCTATTATTTTATTCTCTCTCTGATCCATCCTCCGGGCTCCAGTTCATCCTTCTCCTCAAACAACCAGTAGGGAGAGAAAGGCAGATGTCTCCCTGCACGATCGGCCATGATCGCTTCTCTGGCTAATGCGGTTGGTATATTGTTGTCCACAAGAGAGTAAGTTATTATTGACAAATGATGTTTTTTATTTAAAAAAGCAAACCTGAAAAAAAAAACAACAAAAAAAACAACAACAGCTAACTCCTATCAGATGCTGCCCACTAAAGTAACTGGCTTAGTGTTAATTCAATGTCCACAGGACACTTTGAGGCAGCTATTCTTATACCCATTTTCCACCAAGGAAACCAAGGCCCGCAAAGTAAAATAATTTGCCTAGAGTTAGGGAAATAATATTCAAACCTAAAACCTCAGGTGAAATCCCAGTTCCACTAAGCAAACAATAAATGGCCCAGGTGGGAAGCCTTCCCATTATGTCAGGGAGACAGGAGGAGTCCTCCCAAAGGCAACACTTTGAAGGGCCAGAGCCTTTGAAGAGGGTACACTGCTACATTAGGCAAGCTGTAAAAGAAGATTGGTGCATTTATTTACAATGGGTCACCAGAAATTTTGCACGGAGTTCAATACCTAAGTATCTAAGACCAAATCACTTTTATTGATCTCTGGTCCCCTCAACTTTATAAGACAGCGATATGAAGGATGAGAAAATTAAAGGTAAGCTTTAAATGTTCAATAGAATTGCTGAAAGAATGGTTGAAGCTTAATTTGCATAGCACTTAACTCTTTGTACAGTTCTGGCTAGGATGGAATGACAGCGTGGTCAATGGGTGGCATGGCGCATACTAGCGAGACAGCATCTTCACAAAATGAGGCCGACCATGAGAAGCCTGAGGTCTGATCCCTGAACCGCTCAGAAAATATGTCACTTCTCCTAAGGTGAAGAATGGACAGGAAGGAAAACGAGACTACTGTTCCCAGAGTACCAACCACTGTCTGTACACTCTCAGACAAGCATCTGCTCACACGAGGGGAAAGGGGTGACTCCCTTCCCCCGCCCCACTGTCCTCTGGTATTGTTTAAAAATGATAGAAGAGACAATAGTTCCTCAACAGCTATTTCCACAAGCCAAATGTCGAATGAGGACTGGCAAGTCTAGAGCAAAATTGAAAGTGATGGAGGGTCATGTCTCACAAGACAGATCTGCTGAGGGCTCTGTGAGGGTGGAGGAGGTGCCCCTTGGGTGGAAGGGAGGGCTTCCTTAATGTCTATGATGGAGCCATGAATAATACGACCGAGGCATTTCCATCTCTGGCCTGTTTATCCTGTGTTTTTAAATTGGTAGGAGAGCAGCTCTCAAGGTCGTGTTTTTACTAAGTACAGGCATGTAGGCTGCTTTGTTTCCACGCTGGAAGACACGCCTATAGGCTCCCCACTTGCTGGGACGTGGCTGAAAAGGAGGTCCCTTTCTCCCTTTCTAATGACTCTCAGACACTTTCCATCATCTTCATGGTGGTTGAGCTGTTAGGTATTTTTTCCCTATTAGAGTCCTATTTATGAAAATCAGCAGCTAGTTGATAGCAGGGAAAGAAGCTGCAGGTGTTGGAGGGAAGAAAACTCTCCAATTAGCATTTTCCCTTTGAAATATCATCAAATTCCAAGAATATTATAACCCAAGCATCCTTAATTTTCTGCAGGTTTGTATTTCTCCATGTGAACAAGATCCTTAAGCTCAGGGAAGAGTCATCTCATAGAAGAAATGTGGGCAACTCGGAGAGCTCCAGGCTGCCACTTCCTTTAAGAGCCCAACATGTAGACACTCAGACAGGTACACACATGACTAAGTTCAAGGGACCATGCCCAGGATGCACAAAAAGGGCTATGAGCCCACCCCAAAGGCTATGGAAACACACCAAGAATGAATTCTGATGAGCAGGTGTTCCAGGCAGAGAAACTTCTAATCAGTATCACCCTAGGTTTCAAAAATAGATTTTAAAAATCCATTTCTAGTTGTACATTTTAAACATACAAAAAGGGAACCTCAGAATGTTAAGAATATGGAAACTGTTCATGGACATTAGTTTATTTAGAACTAGAACAGACCTTAGGCATTATTTTTTTCCCTCCTGAAGCTTTTTGGCAGAAACATCAGATTATTGTTATTCTGACATGGGAACATTTTTTGACTGGCCCTAAAAAAGAAACCCAAAAAATCTTCAGCTTTAAAGAAAATACTACCAAAAAAGACATGCAGAAGACACCCTCCTTCTATACCTAGTGGGTCAGGGCCAGGCTGGGTTAAGGGAAGTTGTGGAAATGCTTGAGAAATAAAAGTAGTGGTTACATTGTGATGATATGCCATCTGGTCAACCTCTTCATTTTATAGATGAGGCCCAGAGACTTGCCTCAGCTAAAAAGTAAAAGAGCCAAAGCTTGCTCAGGTTTCCTCTCTCCAGATATATGTTCTTTCCACTATAAGGTATTTCCTATGTTATCAGTGAAATTTTTAATTTCTATTAGCTTATTTTCACTGCTGCAGCTTGTACACTCTTCTTCGAATGCATTTGCACTCATATCCTATCTAATAATAGACAAATATGCAAATTGACCGCACCTTTGCTATGCCCAAGCCACGCCCACCAGCCAAGCCACGCCCACCAACCAATCAGGATGAACATACAAATTACCCAACAAAGATGGTGGCTAATTTGCATATCAAGACAGCGTAGAAAGAAGCCAAGAGCTGCAGAAGGGAGCAAAGCTGCAGAGAAGCAAGCAAGCGGGGGGGGGGGGTGGGGGGGGGGCGGAGAGGAGAAGGGAGGAGCGGAGGTGGGGCCGGGGGAGAAGGAGGTTGAGCAGGTGGGGCCGGGGGACAAGGGAGGAGAGCAGGCAGGGTGGGGTAGAGTGCAGCAGGAAACCCTATTGCAGAATTTTTCCTGCAACGGGAACGCTAGTGTAATATATATTAGTTTTCTGTTCCTGCATAACAAACTATCACAAACTTAGTACCTTAAATAACAAGCATAAATTAGTTCACAATTCTTTAGGTAAAAAACCCAGTACATTATGGCCAGGTTCTGTGTTCAGCATACTGCAAGGCTGAAATCTAGGTGTTGGTTGGACTAAATTCTCATCTAGAGGCTCAAGGCCGGGGGGAAAAAATCCACTTCCAAGCTGATTCTCATCATTGGTAAAATCCAGTTCCTTGTTCTTGGACTGAGGTACTATTTCCTTCATAGTAGGCACTTTCCAAACACTGCAATCCTTGCCACACAGCCCTTCCATCTCCAAGCCATGCTCTCTTCAGCCAGCAAGACAAAGCTCTGCTTTTAAAGAGCTGACTTGATTAGGTCAGGCTCACCTGAATAATGTCCCTATCTTAAAGTCAACCATGCCATGTAGCATAACTTCAAATCCACCAAATTCACAGTCCCAGGGATTATTCAGGGCACATGTGCAGTAGGGGTCAGGGAGGGAATCTTGGGGACCATATTCGAATTCTGCCTTACACATAACGCTATAAGGCCATTTCCCCTCAACACTGTCTAATTACAAAAATAATTATCTGAAATTAGAAAGACATTTCACAAAAACAAGCATATTTTTCCTACTTTAAAATAGTGGAAAGGAGGGTAATGCGAGGATGAGATTAAAGCAGAGAGGCAGTGATGAAGTTAACTCTAAAGAAGGAACTCCTGCCCTAACCGGTTTGGCTCAGTGGATATTACGTCAGCCTGCGGACTGAAGGATCCCGGGTTCGATTTTGGTCAAGGGCACATGCCAGGGTTGCAGGCTTAATCCCCAGTAGGGAGCCTGCAGGAGGCAGCCAATCAGTGGTTCTCTCTCATCATTGATGTTTCTATCTCTCTCTCCCTTCCTCTCTGAAATCAATAAAAAATATATATTTAAAAAGAAAATCTTCATCACTTATGATGTAAGACAGACGGTAAGAACATGCCTAATTCAGAATTGTCACCTGAGCTCCCTTCCCTCCAGCTTTGAGTTAATACATGTCCAACTAGTTTCCTTACGGCAGGAGCCATGTCTATTAACTCTGAGGTTACGCACAACACTCATTACATAATTGGCGCTTAATAAGTATTTATGCAAATCAACTTTAGGTAAGAGGAGAATGTTGATATATTCTGCAGATCCTACTAAATTAAACAACTGTCTCCCAACACCAAGCACAGCCACAAACAATGGAAAGGGAATTGGGAACTTCCTGTTAAAGAACTTCCTTTCACTTAAGAATCCACTAAAATAAAAGTAAATGAGTTCAGAATGCAGAAATCCACAGGACTAAGAATGGGATGACAACAGCAAGGATGTTGTGTAAACTAGAAAGCAGACTGAGGTGCGGTAAGGGAATGACCAGCACACCTTAGAAGGCAGGACCCTCAATTAGCCTTGGGAACAGCAGACCATCCAAAGGCTTCCAAGTACCTTTGAAGGTGGAGTTGTTTAGAAAAGTAGAATCTCAGGTCCCAACCCAGATCCATAACTCAGAATATGCCCGTTAACAATCCTTGGGTGCCTCAAATGCACATTAATTTTAAGTAGAATTCATTTAGTTCAATCCTGTGTTTTTCAATATGTATGTAATTTCACGTGTTCCAGGAATTCCAAATGCAAAAATCAGAAGAGAACAATAGTAGCAAATTTATTTATCTTATGTCGGGAATCCAAATGAGAAAAATGTCTGTGCAGGAGACACCCAAATACCACAAATTAGAAAGTCTAATTGGACTTGAGTTTGTTTGTTGTTTTTATTTTTTTGTTTGGTTTTTACATAAAATGTAATAATTTTATTTAGTAAGGATTTTGTACATCTTTATTTTTTTAAATGGTAATGTTAAACAGATTTGTAATTTATACTGCATGTGTAAACATTGAATATTACCAAAAATGACACTTGTTTTACATTATTATAACTCAGAAATTTTTAAAGCAATAGTTTTTCACTTTTGTTGTCATTAAAAAATTTTTTAATTGCTGTAAAATATATAACATAAAACTTACCACTTTAACCATTTTTTATTTTTTTATTTATTTATTTTTTAAATATATTTTATTGATTTTTTACAGAGAGGAAGAGAGAGGGTATAGAGAGCTAGAAACATCAATGAGAGAGAAACATCGATCAGCTGCCTCCTGCACACCCCCTTCTGGGGATGTGCCCACAACCAAGGTACATGCCCCCGACCGGAATCGAACCCGAGACCCTTGAGTCCGCAGGCCGACGCTCTATCCATTGAGCCAAACCGGTTTTGGCCACTTTAACCATTTTTTAATATATTTTATTGATTATTTTACAGAGAGGAAGGGAGAAGGATGGAGAGTTAGAAACATTGATGAGAGAGAAACATCGATCAGCTGCCTCCTACACACCCCCTACTGGGGATGTGCCCGAAACCAAGGTACATGCCCTTGACCGGAATCAAACCTGGGACCCTTCAGTCCACAGACTAATGCTCTATCCACTGAGCCAAACAGGTTAGGGCCATTTTTAAGTGTATAGTTCAGTAGCATTACATTCATTCACACTGTTGTGCTACCACCCCCGCCATCCAATCACAAAATTCTTTCCTTTTACAAAATTGAAACTGTACCCATTTAGCATTAACTTCCCCACCCCCATCCCAACCCCTGGCAACCACCAACCACTCTACAATCTCTATGAGTTTGACTATTCCAGGTACTACATGTAAATGGAATCATACAACATGTGTTCTTTTGTGACTGGCTCATTTCACTGGGTATAACGGCCTCAGAATCCCACCATGTTGTAGCATGTGTCAGAATTACCTCACTCTAAAGCTGAATAGCATGCCACTATATGTATGTAGCACATTTTGTCAATGGGCATTTGGTTTGCTTCCACTTTGGGGCTATTGTGTGAACATATTTTTAAACTCTTTCCCATCTATTAAAAAAAAAAAACAACACAACTCTGTCTTTTTGAGATTATAGAAACTTTAAATTTTAGGGAAAAGCATACATATCCTTTGCAGAAACATTGGACCAGAGCTTGACTGCAGGAACTAAGAGGAAAAGGATTGCCATGCCTTTGAAACTGAAGGTCTTTGAGGACCAAGGCAATAAAAACCATCACATTCACCTACTAAGATAGCCCACATTTTCTTCCCCTAACATGGCTGGACCACCCTCATTTTCTCAGAGGTATTTAAAAATATATGTTTCTTCTCATTACCTACCTAGGAGAAGAATGGAGAGAAAGCTCATCTGAATTAGTGAAAGTGCTGAATTGGATTTTTTAAAGCAAAGCAATTTTATTACTTTCAACCTATGGGAAGCTAACAAATTGTCAGTGGAGCCTTAGGCTCATATTTTAATGAACACAGGAGAACCATATATAATTACCATATCAAGTGCTTCAGTGGAAACAGGGGCTTCTAAAGTACTTGAAGACACTTGAAAACAATTTATACTCTAGGATTTTTAAACACACCACCACAATCACATCTAAGACAATATCACTTAGCTATTAATTTAAAGCACTGATGAAGGTTTAGCAGGCAAAGATAAACCTTAGCCCAACATTTGAGATTAACAGGTTTTATTATATATAAATTTACAAGGAAAATTCTTTACTATGAACAAATTTTAAAAGAAAACTGGGTGGACCTGGAGAACATTATGCTAAATGAAATAAGCCAGTCAGAAAAAAGACAAGTACCATATGATTCACTCATATGTGTAATCTAATGAACAAACTGAACTAACAAGCAAAATAGAGACAGACTCAGAGAGCAGGCATACAGTTCTGGTAGGTGGTAGGCAGATTGAGCAAAAAAGAAAAACAGAGAGAAAGACCTCAAATAAATAAGTAAATGGATAGATAGATAGACAGACAAAAATTAAACATAAAACTGAAAACATTTGAAGGAAAAAAAACAAAAGCAGATTTATAACTGACTCATATATTTAAACTATCTAGATCTAAATAAATACTTTATTTGAAACTAATTAAATCAATAAGAGAAAGAAAAAAAGGAAAAAATAATTCCCATCAGACAAGGGAAAGAGGAAAGCACGACCAAATTTTTGTTAGAGGAATGAGTGATCAAAGACAAAGGCAAACTAGAAAACAATAAAATAAAGTAAACGCACACACACACACACACTAAAATCCCTCAAGCTTGAAAATGTGTCATGTGGAAGAGTTGTCTCTTATTCATTTCCAATCCCTACCTTCAAAAGTGGAGTAAGAAAGAAATGTCTGCAGCTCCACACCATTGAATAATAGCATATAAACATATCTATCCTCTCTTTCATTTGTTTTCCCTGAACATCTTCAAATTGACAAGTGCTAGAATCCATCAAGATCATTACTTCCCACCTGGATTTGGCATCCTTAAAGGAGAACAAAACACATTCCTCTTCTATCTCATGAATATTCTGCAGAGATGCAAACAAACCAGCAGTAAAAATAAGCACAAAGAAAGCTCTTAGAAACAGCACCTCTAGCCTGTGGATATGGGCCATTTAACATCTTATGTAGTCTGTGAAGGCCTCTCAGTGATACAGATGGAGTGGGCAGGGAACACAAGTGTTTAAATCCTCCCATTCCCATATCCCTGTGGCTCCAAGTTGGAAGCTGTGTGAAGAAAAACAGGCTAGTTCTAAGCTTTCTTGGTTCTATGGGTGATGCTCACGTTAAGGTTATCAGAGGAGGCTGGGGTCCAGGGAGAAAGTCACCCCAACAGTGAGATATGAAAAGAATGAAAGAATTATCGAGAGGAAAAAGGGAGAGCTAGCAGATTGCCCTTAATTATTTTGTTTATTTTTATTAAAAGGAGAAAAATAAAGCACGCAAGTATCAGAGAAACTCATTACTCTGCTTAGTAAGGCAAATATTAAACACCTTTTAATTAACCAAAAAGAAGTCATTCCTGCCTACTACATGTGCATGAAGCCTTTGGGTGATAAGTTTCCCTCCCTCAGAGGGCTTACAGTCTGTGAAAGACAAAATCCACATACCTCTCCCTCTCCGTATGGGAAGAAACGTGTTGTTTACAGTGTAAAATCCCGAACGTCTTAGTCTAGCAAACAATGGCACAGTAGCCTCCCCACTCTGATCTGTGGTTTCCCTTGCCATGGTTTCACCTACCCACGGTCTGAAATATTAAACGGAAAATTCCAGAAATAATTCATAAGTTTTCAATTGTGCACCTTTCTGAGTATCATGATGAAATCTCATGGTCCTTAATCCCTCCAGCTGGTACGCGAATCATCTCTTTGTCCACCGTCTCCACACTGTAGACACTCCCTGCTGGTTACTCACTGAGTAGCTATATCCTAGTGCTTGTGCTCAAATAACTCTTTTTTTTTTTACTTAATGGCCCCAAAGCGCAAGAGTAGTGATGCAGGCAATTTGTACATGCCAAAGAGAAGCCGTAAAGTGCTTCCTTTAAGTGAAAAGGTGAGTAGGTGAGTACAGCATACTAAGACATTTTGAAAGAGATAGAGACTACATTCACTTAACTTTTATTACAGTATATAGTTATAATTGTTCTATCATCGTTCACGTCTTACTGTGTCTAATTTATACATTAAACTTTACTGTACATATGTATGCGTAGGAAAAAACATACTATATACAGGGTTTTGTACTACTGCAGTTTCAGGCATTTACTCGGGGTCTTGGAATGTACCCCCATGGATAAGGGAGGGCTCCAACAGGGACAACAGGCATGGTTTTCGCCTCCAGTCACCCTTTGCCTTCTCCACCATTCCAG
Organism: Eptesicus fuscus; assembly: GCF_027574615.1. Classification (NCBI taxonomy): domain Eukaryota; kingdom Metazoa; phylum Chordata; class Mammalia; order Chiroptera; family Vespertilionidae; genus Eptesicus; species Eptesicus fuscus. The sequence continues at coordinate 74,651,440 of NC_072481.1, forward strand.
AACACCCTATGCTCATTCTTACTCCCTGGGCTTTGCACTTGCTCTTTCATCTGTCATCTTCCTCATCTCTCCTTTGGCTTTCCTACTCCTAGCAAAACCCTATCATCTTTCAGACTGCCAGTTTAAATATCACCTCCACTGAAGCCTTCTTCAAATCCAGCTGTTATTTATACCTCCTCTGGGTTCCTGCAGTAACTGTGCTGAGGGCCATGACACAGGAGACAAGTGACATTGAGATTCTGTGCAAGATAAGTCTGTGAAGGAGAAATCAGTTTTGTTTGTGTATTTCTAAGACAATATGTGATACAATGTGTTATGCTCAATAAATGTTTGCTGAATCAATTTAAAACCTAACTCAAAAAAATGGTGCCATTCCTTTGCTGTGTGGTGACAGAGCCTCGCCATCGCTGGTTCACGCTCTCCCAAGATGACCTCCATCTGCAGGTCCATTTGTCATCCCTGCCATTTCTGCTCTGCGGGCAAAGGTGGTGGATCCCTCGCTGGGCATGAGAGATTCTGAAGGGTGCAGAAATTGGTTGGTTTGTTTTTTAAGAGAAGACTCTGATGAGCAGCCAGATTTGGAAACCACTGGAACTTTCCATACTTTACATGTTTACCAGTTCTAGTAACCTTGCCCATCCGTTACTGCATGTAGATATTCTGTGCTCACTTCATGATAAGTGTTTTACTTCCAGGATGAGTCTAGAGCTTCCAGACTCAACCTGTTACTTTCTCATTAGGCAATGAGAGGTGCGGATTCTTCCAGGAATGTCATTCCTTTATTTTATTTGTTCAACAAGTGCAGTCATGCGCTGCAAAACAACTTTTTGGTAAGTGACAGACCACATATATGATGGCTCCATTATTATAATGGAGCTGAAAAATTCTTATCGCCTAGTGATGTCACAGTCATGGTAACACATTTCTCATGTGTTTGTGGTGATGCTGGTGTAAACCTACTGTGCTGCCAGTCATATAAAAGTAGAGCACATACAATCACATATACTACCTAATACTTGATAATGATAAGCGACTATGTTACTGGCTTACGAACTTAATATACTATACTTTATCATTACTTTACAGTGCACTCTTTCTGTTTATAAAAAAATTTTCTGTAACGGTATGTTGTGCTACGTCAGCAGCAGCCTCATGCATCCCGACTCTCTTGATTGCATCACTTCTCTTGTGCTTGATTTGGTCTCGTTTTGCTTATCATACCCTCTAAGCATTCACACAATGATGAAATTGCCTAACAACACATTTCTCAGAATATATCCCTGTCATTAATCCACACGACTGAATTTACTTAGCCTCTCCCAAGGGCTAAGTGACAACTGATTCATTTAAAGGGTGGTTCCCTAACAACTTGATCTTGAATTCTTTCCTTAAGGCAAAGAGCAGTTGTGTCTGATTCCAATTCAGGACAAAGTGGGAGGCAACTTACATTTTTAGCTCGTAAGTGGGTGCTCATGGCCATATGTAGCCCCTGAGTGGAGATTATATACTAAATATAGAACAAGGCTCATCTATACAGTATAATTGTGGATTTCTACGTTTCAGTCGCCAAGCCACAAGAAATCAGGGAGCTTTTCAGAGAAGTGGATTAGTTTAGCAAATATCCCATACTGCCCCCAAGTCACAGTTTTCAAAATGTTACTCTTATCTCTACAGATTTATATATTTGCTACTTTCTGCAGTCCATACTGAACTATTGCTTGGGTTTTTTGGTTCCCCTCCTGCCCCCAGAAGGGGATTATCCTTTACTGAACTATTGTTATAGTTTTCCAAGCCCTTGGGTGTGACAAGCTTGTGCACCTGGAATTTCGATTTGTTGCAAGCAATATAAATAGAATAAAGTGGCCATTAGTAATGGATGTGAAATGAAACAACGGCAGAGGAGCAGTTTCTATAGAGTGAAAATAACAATGCCGATGGTGAAAATAAGGAATCCTAACACCGGACGTAATCTCTCTCATTTGTTCTGTGCAGAGGAAAGTGTGGTCTGTAAACTCCAGACGTATCTAACGCTGAGCACTTGTTCAGAAGCTCCAGTAAAACATCCGGCTTTTGTTCATGTCCACAAGCGCCTTTAGAAAAAAAGAGCCCAAAGCACATACAGAGGAAGCTGCTAAAACACTGACTTCTAATTAGATCGCTAACATTATGGAGGAAAAGGAAAATGGATCTGTCTACTGTTTCCTTAAAACCCGCTGCTGCTTTATCTGAAACCTATAAACAAACATCCTAATACTGCACTGTACTTGAGTTCAAAAGTTCAGCAGTATCTGGAGAAATGGCAGCACAACCGGGAAGAGAGGACGGTCTGGGGGCTGCAGATGGGAGAAGAGTTACTGGATCTTGCTCCTCCCACTCAGACCATCTGCAAAAGCTTAGGCCTTAGCAACCATGCTGACCTTCAGGCCCAGAGTCGTTACTCAAACTGCACCTGCCCAGGATTAAGTTTCCTGCTAGTGAATGATTGTTTCTTTCCTTTCGTCTGCAAACAGCTGCCACGTGATCGAGTGGCAACTGAGCAGAGGGAGGAGAGGGAGCCGGCCCCATGCTAAAAGGGCCGAACAGGACACCAACTTGGGTGATTCATCGCCTTTAAAAACCTATTCCTGAAAGACTTTTGCATGTTTATATCACTTCTTGTTTCAGCTCACAGATAATTAAAGCCTGTCAGAGACAGAGCTCCAACCTGGAAAATAGACTATCTCCATCTATGACTCATTAGAGCTCTTAAGAATGAATGAGCCTCATTGTCTTTCTCTTTTCTCTCTGACCCCAAAGGCTGCTAAATCTAAGGTTTCTAACCTTGCTGAAAACAAGGGAAACTTTGAAAAGTAATGCAGTGTCTCCCTGGAAGGAGAGACAGTTGCATGGCAGAAATCAGTTACACCTGCTTGTTAGGCATTTTGCTAATCCAAATAATATGTCCACAGCATGCGTACAATATCCTCGGACAGCCATTCCATCAGTCGTGGGATAAACGCTCAGAAACACATCCACTATATAAGTAACAGCTTCGGGAAAGGAGGGGTGAGTTTACCTACCATCCCTAAATGATTATTAGGAGATTCCACTGCAGAGTACACTGACAAACAAAGAGTACACTATTAATAGTTATTCACAAGGAACATTAAGTATGGTAAGAAAGGATAAGATTATTCTAGCCAGTATTTCTCATGCTAAAGAATCATGGCTTTCCCTAAAAGGGCAGTTCTGTATTTCATTAAAAAAAAAAAAAGGCATGAGCTATGTTTACATTTAATACTTCCAATGGTTAATGGAAACTCAGTTCCCCACCTTCAATCAGAGTGGACCAGTAGGGAGGGGGGACTGTCAAGCCTTCAGAGACCCCCAGGGGTCGAGAATCAAGGCAGGGGTCAGAGTTGCTGGGCAGTGGCTTTCTCCTAAGAATTTCAAGTCCTGTGTAGCAAAGCAAGCTATTGGATCTTACATTCACTCTCTCTCTCTCTCTCTCTCTCTCTCTCTCTCTCACACACACACACACACACACACACACACACACAGCCTGGACATGCCACAAGTGTGATCCTCCTGCTCAAACACAATCATGAGCTTAGATGAGTGCAAATTAAGTGGAAAAGCAGGTCAGTTTAGATTTGACTACAGAGTTATCAGAGGTAAAGAAATAAAAGTAGAATTTAAGAAGAGAAAGAAAGTCCTTTTCATTACCCATTCACTTCCCTCCCCGAGCCAACCTGGGCTCCAAGCATACCAGGACAGTTAGAGGCTGACAGGAAGTTCCCATCGACTGTATTAGTGCTTAATGTGGGTAAATGTCAACTGTTGGATGTCCGGGTGTTGAAAAGTGTCCGCCTTGCTTTTCAGCAATAAGACCAGACAGGCTGAATACTTGTGGCTGATTATTGCAGCGCCCAACTGGAGGCCCAAATGACTCTGAACACCTGAGAAATAGAATAATTCTTGCAAAATGCTCTGACTTCAGTGCCTTGTTTTAGATTACAAAATGGATTTTATACATTTCAGCTTTATTTAAAGAAAAAGAAAACAGGCAGATCAGTTTATTTTCTGAGCACAGTATTAATGACAAGATGACGTCACCAACAGCCAATCAGAAAGCTCTCTGGTGTCTGGTGTTCTAACACCATTTCATATTTATGGATAAGCACCAGAAGGGTGTCAACCCTAAGCTGCATTTCCCTCCCTACTCACTTCTAAATAAAGTGCCTGCTTTCATTCAGCAGCCACACTCGGGGAGAAAAAAACCCTCCCAGTCTCTCTCCCTCCTCATCCCAGCCTGTTTTGTGACAATCCTTAAACAATAAGGGGAAGGCGGGGGAGAGTGGCTGGAACCTGTGTCACTGCTTCCTGCAAAGCACTCTGCAGCTTCGAACAGTCCTTCACTGAGAAGCCAAAGCCAAGGCTCCATCTGCAAAACCCCTCAGAGCAGGAAGGAGACACTATTGCAAAAGATAGGGTCAAGGCTCTCTACTCAAGAAATGAATGCAATCACTTCTCCCCTCCTATTTTTTTTTTAACTATTATCTATTCCCACCACTACCTCCCCCTCTAAGGTAACTGTGAAGAAAGGAGTGAGACGAGTTAACCCAGAAACGGTTCATCCTAAAGCAGTGCAGACAGAACCGTTCAGGAGTTCAGCTTCCCACTCGCCCAGGCTGATGGAGGCCAAGCGTCGCCAGTGGGACCCCAGGAACAGGGCAAGGGGACAAACCCTGCACATCTATGATGGTGACCCTGTTCTCAAGGCTGATGCTAATTGCTGCGCTCCGGGGAGGTGATGTGGCCAGAGCATTTGTCTTCAGTCTAAAATCAACAGTATGTATGAATAGAAATAGACATTGCTATTCAAATTTTGAGCAGCACAGTGATGTTCATGGCATCCCTGAAAAATCCCTGCCCTGGACAACTGCAACACGCATCCTGCTCTCACACTTCTGCCCAAACCTTGTCTAGAGATGGACACGCCCCTTTCCTCTTCCACACCCCTAACCATCTGATGTTAGATCAGAATTGCTGGATCAATTCCAAAGCCAGAATTATAACACGTAATAAAAATGCTTGGCCATGCAGCGAAGATGACAGAATTTGGCATGCTGGCCTGCAGCCAGAGTGACAGATCTTGAACTGATGTTCCTTTCCTACAGATATAACAATGTACAAGGAGAAACAAATTTAATCATCTGCTCGAAGCAAATTCAATGTCTACAAGCTTCTTTAGCTTTAGTTCTGACAAGCCCCCTTTCACCACACACCTCCAGTACCTCCCCGGATGCCAAAAGCACGCGAATAAAGTCACGGTAGCCTGTCCCTTTTCATATTTAACTTGTTTCAAAGGCAAACTACTAGGTAGATTCAAAGGGGAAAGAAGAGGAATTGGGTCCTCACTATCGGGGTTATGTAATCAGAATCATTCATTTCTCTGACATGCTCCCATCTAAGACAAATCATAAATATGCATCCTGCCTGCCCGGTCGGTGTGGCTCAGTGCGTCTCCCAATGAGCCAGGAGGTCACAGTTTGATTCCCGGTCAGAGCACATGCCGGGGTTTCAGAATTGATCCCCAGTCTGGGGTGTGCAGGAAGCAGCTGATCAATTATTCTCTCTCATTGTTGATGTTTCTCTCTCTCTCTCCCTCTCCTTTCCTTTCTGAAATCAGTAAAAAAAATATATTTTTTATAAAAGGTTCATCCTGCTGTATCGAAAAGCTTATATATTTATACACAACTCACATACACTCTTCTACTTGCAAAGTCCCCATACAAATCAGAAGGGTCCCGATAAAAGGAAAAGAGTTGTGTGTGAAGCAAAGAAGAAAAGATCTGATGTACATACAACCGCTAAATTGTTAGGTCATCTGGGGCTAGGGGAAGGGGGACAAATGAAAACATAAATGTTTTAGATGACTTATTAAAAATAAAACGCAAGTGGGGGGGGTCCGTGCTAAACAATGGGTGTTGGCATTTTCCAAGTTATAAAAACTCACAAAGAAAAGTCAAAAGCAAGGCACAAAAATCTAAGCACTCAACCAAAAAGGAATGAAAAGGCAGCACACTGGAATCATAAATCCAAAAATAAATATTTCTGAAGGGCATTTCTTCCATTGCCCTTTCCTAAGGCCCATGGAATCCTTTCCCAAACCCACCTATTAGAAGGCCCTGCTATTACCCTCTAATCTTGGTGCTCCATGCTGGTTGGCAGAAGGAAAAACTAATTTGTATCATCCGAAAAGCATTTACATTTGGTTTTAGTTGTATTATATGGGGGTAGCAAGTTGGCAACAAATGTCCCTTCCTAATTAAGTTTAGTTTAGAACAATTTTAGATTTTATACTCCCTCAACACAAGCCAACTAACAACTGCAGACAGCAGTTGCCTGGCAAAAGGAAGAGGCCAATTATGGGTTTTTTGTTGTTGTTTTTAATTCAAATAGGTAAGTAATCCACATGTAGCTGATCGTGGTGACAGAAATAGCCTCGGCTCAGGGTGCACATGCTGGAAAGGCATCCAGAGACCTAGATTTGCCACTGACATCATGTATATACAAGCAAAGGTGTGACCAGATATGGCCAGTATGACAGGCACTTGGTAAGCCCCACCAAAAATATGTATTTTAATCATTATAATCACTCCCTTGTACTCAAGGTTCCCATAACCCTGATCCTTCCCCCAGTTATTCATAGGTAAGGCTGTTGCTCATCTTTCTTAGGATCCCTAGTTACAATCCAACATACATATTCATAACACATACACTTATTAAAGTCAGAAATGAGATGCTGAATTGGACCCTGCTTCTGACTCCAGAAGTTACACATTTTGACTACATCACATGGCATAAGAATATTTGGAGAATAACTGCCCAATGATCTGATCCGGTAGACACAGGTAAACTCAGGCCAAGATTCCTATTATTTATTTTTTAATAAAGTACAAAAAGCTTCATGTCTTTTTATGTATCACAGTATTTGCTTCCTCTGCCATCTTTATTATGAATTCACTTTCATCACTATTACCAAGCAGTTGGAATGTAAGCTATCTCATGAGTTATCTTTTTCATCTCATTTTAGACTTTTGCCTTTTCATTCAAAATCAATCAAATTGTGTTTTCTTTTTGTGTAATCCCTTTGTGGAATGCAGAAGTATTGTGTCTGCTTCTGAAATTCATGAGAGAAAGTTTAGGAAAGGAATGCAGGCATGTGGGAAGGGTATTCCCAAAAGATGAGAAAAATATCATAAAAACAACCATCTTTCTTTTCCCGCCCCTCCTCCACCCAAAGTAAAATTTCCTGTAGTCCCACCAATGGGAAAAGAATACTGCTAGGGATAAATTAATGATCAAATCAAATATGGGCATTATTTTTGTTATACATTTGAAATGGACAACAAAAATAAATAAGGGTTTGAGAGCTTAGTAAAGAAAAATGTTAACCTCATTTAAAGGCATTTTGAGATGCCTTGGGAATTTGGGTGGTGAGGAGTAAGGGATATACATTTCAGGTGCCATGAAACACACTCCTCTTCTTATACACAACACAGACGCAGTGGTTAATCATTTTCACATATACTAGTAGACAAGACAAACCAAAAGCCAATTTTATAACGAGTAAAAGCCAAGGTCACAGAATGAAAAGATTATACGGATAAAAACATCACTAAAGGATCACCTTCTGTTTCTAAGAAGATTCTTCCAATTTCACAAGAGGCAAAGCTACTCCTTTAGATACACAATGTCCATTTGCAAAGCTAATAGAGGGACATACATGGGCCTTACCATTTATCCAACATCCTGTCACCCAAAACAGGAAGTGAACCACAGAGCTGAGAAACTATCCTCTCATTATCAAAGGAAAAAGACAGAACTCCAGAGTTAACTTTATATTCTGAAGCAATTTGACCAAGACAGCCAAATTGTTTATACTATCTAATAAAAGAGTAATATGCAAACTGACCATACCTCTGCTACACCCACAAGCCACACCCACCAGCCAATCAGTAGCAAGTATGTAAATTAACCCAACGAAGATGGCTGTGGCCACAGAGAGAGCAGGAGGCTTGGGTTTCCCTGGCAATGGAGGAAGCCAAGCTTTCTGCCTGCCCTGGCAGGCCCAGGCCTCCCCTCAAGGCTAAAAAGTTTCAATTATAGAAGATAAATAAACCCCAACAAAAATGGCGGCAGGCATGGAGCTGGAGAGAGCAGGAGGCTTGAGTTGCCCCCAGCAATGGAGGAAGCCAAGCTTTCTGCACACCCTGGCGGGCTCAGGCCTCCACTCAAGGCTACAAAGTTTCAATTATAAAAGATAAATAAATCCCAACAAAAATGGCTGTGACCATGAAGCAAGCAGGAGGCTTGGCTCCGCTCAAGGCTACAAAGTTTCAATTATAGAAAATAAATAAATCCCAGATACCAGGGCCTCCACTTGGGTCGCTAGGGGGACATGGCCAGCCTGCAAACCACCACAGGCCCCTTGCCCAGGCCACCCCACACCCCAAGGGAACCCCCACCCTGATCCGGGACACCCTTCAGGGCAAACCAGCCAGCCCCCACCCATGCACCAGGCCTCTATCCTATCTAATAAAAGGATAATATGCAAATTGACCATCGGTCCAACACACAAGATGGCTGACCCCATGTGGTCAAAGATGACTGCCCCCATGTGAACACAAGATGGCCACCACAAGATGGCCAGCAGGGGAGGGCAGTTGGGAGGGACCAGACCTGCAAGGGAGGGCAGTTGTGGGTGATCAGGCCAGAAGGGGAGGGCAGTTGGGAGGGACCAGGCCTGCAGGGGAGAGCAGTTGGGGAGGACCAGTTCTGCAGGGGAGGGCAGTTAGGGGTGACCAGGCCTGCAGGGGAGGGCAGTTAGGGGCAAACAGGCTGACAGGGGAGTGGTTAGGGGGTGATCAGGCTGGCAGGCAGAAGCAGTTAGGGGCAATCAAGGAGGCAGGCAGGTGAGCAGTTGGGAGCCAGCACTTCTGGTTTGTGAGAGGGATGTCGGACTGCCCGTTTAGGCTGGATCGGGCCTAAACGGGCAGTCCGACATCCCTAGAGGGGGTCCCAGATTGGAGAGGGTGCAGGCTGGGCTGAGAGACACACACCCCCGTGCACGAATTTCGTGCACTGGACCTCTAGTTTTGTTTATAATGCTCTAAGTAGGTTCTTATAAACATTTCATCCCGATGGTTTGCATCTCCCTTCATATGATTTGATTTCTGTGTAAAAATAAGGTCTCATAGTGGTAGCAGCAGATTCATAGTCACATTCCCAGGTAACAGGTTGTGTCAGCATAGAGTGCAACATCAACAGAGTTGAGATTAAAGGAGGACATAGTTACATCAGCATTATGGGTCATGTTTTCCATAAATAGGAAAAAGGTAGAAAATGAGTGAGTATGAAAAGGCCCAGGCATGGTGAAGGTGGGGTTAATAAGCCCATTTTTTAAGATGCACTCAGTGATCCTAAAGCAGTCCTCTTGGTTTCTCTATTTACTGGGTCCTTTAGTTCTTACCTTTTATCTAATTATAGTTAAGCCACTGGATTTGAAGAGAAGACCAGGATATGAATTTCATAAAAAACAAAACAATTACCAAGATACTTATTTATCCAGGCATATAATTCCTATTGACGACCATGACACTTTAGGGATCTAAGGGGCCTAACCCTAGCCTTCATAGTACTTAACTGTTCAGTACAAAACAAAATGCCTATGCTTGAAACGTATCTTCTAAATTACTGGGGGGTGAGGGGCGGGGGGTCGATAACTACAGGTTATACCAAGTAGACTGACTACTCCTTGCCTGCAAGGCATCACACTATACAAAGTATGAATAGCCGGATCTACAGAAATAATTTGTTAGACCATTTGCCTATATGAATTATCCAAAAGTTCTGATACATCCTCCTATATGAAAGAATTTTACATTACATTAACAATACTTTGTTATCCCTTGAGTAGTTATGTGAATTTTTCTTAAAATTGGGGTCATACTTGGAATAACAGAAAGAACTCACATTGGAAAGAGGATTATTCCCAATTAATGACCTTCTCTGAAACACCCTAAGCTCTGCCCTACCTGATTGTACCCTACAAAGAGGGTGAGTGGGGAACAGGCAGCCAAGACCTCACCTGCTGGCCAACCACATGCTCTAGAGTCAGAAGGGACATCTTTTTCTAATCCATTAAAGGTGGGGTTTTTTTTGCAACCATGTAATCTAAATAGCATAACTTCACATGTAATTTAATTGCAGAGATATCTGGAGTCAGATTACAAATACTTACACTATTTAATAAACCAAATAAAAGACAGCAGGCCCAAACTGGAGTCACTTATGCTAAGCCCCACATTACCTAAATGAGACTTAAGTTAGTTCCAGCTCTTCCACAATAGGAATCTTAAGCCAGTCAATCAGTGGTCACCTGATCAGCACTCGTTAGGTAATCTGCCTGACAGGCCCCTTCCAGCCCCTAAAGGAGGGCCTCCTTACAATAACCAACCCACTTTTTTGCCCAATTTAACTTCCTTGTTCCTGCTCCCTTCTGCCTACAAAAGTCTTTCATTTTGTACAGATCCTCGGAGTTCATTTCCATCTGCTAGATGGGATGCTGCCTGATGCAAATCAATTTTTGTTCAAATAAACTCATTTAAAACTTTAACATGCCTCAGTTTATCTTGTAACCACATATACATACACACATTATATGTGTGTATATATGTATACATATAAATATATATGCATATCATTTCAATATCAATTAATTTGAGTCCATCAGTTGAATTTTGTAATGAATATATGTGAAAACATTGGGCTCATCACCTAGTACAGTACTTAGTAGTATCTCTACAAATAGTTCCCAAAATCTATATTATTTGCAGTAAGGAAGAGGGAAGATAAGATCTACCAAGAGGAGATGAAGAAAATGAGGAGATGAGTCAATACAAGGTAAAAAGAAGAAAAGCAGAATGAATGTCTATCAACAACATGGAGAGAGGACAAGGCTGGCAGGACTTGACCCCCACCACAAGGTAATCTTTAGCTTTCATTCCATTAACCCATGGGCTAAATAATTTAGGTGATTTAAGCACGGGGAGTTAGAGGGGCCAGAGTCATGAGTTCATCCATATGTGAATTATACTGTTTGTGTTCCAGGGCCATAGATTTTGTGCTTAACTCAAATTAGCATCTTGCATATGCTTCCAACTAGTCACAGGGGAGGTCAGAGCATGGGGGTATATTCACACGAATCCATCATCATTACTGAAAAGGAAAAAAAAAAAAAAAAAAAAAAACAACCCTCAAGGCATCTGCTCTCCCTGCAAGGTCCTTCAGAGTCAAGCTTACCTGGAAATGAAAGCACATTATTGAATCAAGACAGCCCCAACTCTATGGCAGACCCAAGTAGTACCATGCCGTCATCAGTGTGTCATTGCTTTCCTCCTAGGTTTGGCCTGAGGTCCCAAGCATCTGTGTATTACTATCGAGTTTATCATTATGAGCCCCAAGCAATTTTATTTCCCCAGAAGATAATTAGATAAACAAGCCTTGAAAATTATGCTAAAATTGAGAGAAAAATTGGTTTCAATTGTTCAAAGAGACACCCTTCAAAATTAAATATGACCCACATCCATGGTCTTTTCCCCAAACTCCTGTAGTGATTGGTTTATATTACAGACTAAAGTAGCTGCAGTATTAAATAAACCACTCAATTTGGATACTGTAATACCAATAATCACTAGCTTTGCTTTCTTATAAGTGGCTTTATAGAGAAGCTGCATTTTTTTTTAAATGAAAAGTTTGCTTCAGGCTCAACTCGTGCATACCAAACTTCAGTTTGTGGTGAAACTTAACAGTCTCCTTATAAACCCTCGAATGTTGGGAATTATGATGATGGAAATGCTGACACAACATTAGCCACAGCTGGCACTGCAAAATGCTCTGAAGTGTGTTGATTCTCCTTCCCCTATGAAGTCAGTCCCCAGAGCCCACAACTCTGTGACTTTAAACTGTAAAGTGGAGCTCACCAGCAGTGAAAGCCGTAGTAAGGGCTAGAGTTCTCGGACTTCTAACTAAAGGAACTTTAGTTAGAAAGTTCCATTAAAGTATATATACATGGAAACAATCTCTACCAACTCCCCAGGAAACTATCTCTACCAACGATCAGCTTCAGCTACCACCTGTGTATGAATGATTCCCTCATTCCCATCTCTGACTGCGCTCCTAGACTGAAGCACATCTGTATGTTCTCATGTCTGCACTCACAGGTGAGACAGGAAACTGTGTCAGCATGCCTGACCCGGAACTCACAGCCTAGCAACCCACCTTCCTGAATTCCTCCGCTTGATCAATGATCCTACCAACTACCCAGAGGGAAAGCATTTCTAATGATTCTTTACCCCTTTTTATTCTTTTATTCCCCATATGCAGTCACTACTCAGGATCATTTTACTTTTCAATAACTCCTCTCTTCCATGTCTACCACTTTTCTCCATCAACATTTTTCATCTAGTCATTAAAATATAGTACACCTCATTTGTTCATGGTTGATATTCCCAAGCTCCTTCAACCAACTACTACTAAAGTCCCTTGGGACTATTATTTTAACCCCAAAACCTGCTTCTATGCCTGTTTCTTTCAATTCTTAAATGATTGCCCCTGCCTACAGGAGTGAGTTCTCAACGTTTGTGGAATAAGAATCATATCCATGTAAAGAGGGGAGAATTAAAACACAGATTCCAGAGTCTTCCACAGGAATTCAGTAGTTCTAGAGTGGGCCCAGGTACCTGCATTGTATATGCCATCCAGGTGATTCTGATTGGAGGGTGTGTGGCTCATGCTTTAAGGAACAATAGACTACAAGATACACAGCCTCTTTCAATGGTGTACAAGGTGCTTCAAGATCTAACCAGGGTTTGATAGGCTGGAAAATCCTAAGTCTCTTCTACATCACACTTTTCTATCCTGAAATACAAATCTAAGTAGTATAACCTACCTGCATAAGAATTTCCAAAAAGAAAATCACTATAATTTCCTAAGTGTAAAATGATAGAAGGGGAAGAAAGGTAGGTACTTTAAGTTAATTTTGCTTATTTAATTTAAATATTTGTGCAGAACTATACTAGAGCATATAATGAAGTATACAAAAGTGCTTGCATCTATACTCAAAATCACCATGAACACAACAGCTACGAACACTGATACTGATTGGCAGTGTTTTTACTGATAACTCAGATTCCACAAGTGAGTATGGACCCTGATGACACAATTTTCCTAAATTGTGAACAAAACTTAGTAAAGATCCACGTAGAACAGGGTATACTCTTCACCCCCTTTAACAAATTAATTTTATTCCTGGAAAATCCAGTGTGCATGTAAACCTAACCACGAATACTTTATGCCTATATGAAAAGCAAAGTTAGGTTCCAGTCAAATACTTGAAAGTTTTGTTTTTAATGTCACATAAAGGTCTGTAGAGACATATGAGGACCATATTACACACTGAACAGTTCTTCATGGGCTGGACTATAGTGTGCATTGCAAGACACCAGCATCCTAGGCTCACGCACTACATGTCAGCAGTGTCCTCCAATCATGGATGACCAAAAAATTATCACACGAATTTCCAAAACACCCCCAGCGCAAAAGCCTTATCTCTCAGCCTTGCTTCCACCCCAGTCACTCCACAGAAACAACCCTAATAAAAGCAACAGTGACCTTCATGTCTCTCAATCCAGTAGACATTGGCTTTCCTCATCTTCTAGCTGCAGTTGGTCTCTTCTCCTTAATACTATCTTCCTTTGACTTGTAGTAACACACTCTCCTGACTTTTTTTTATCATGTCTTCCATTCCTTATTCTTAGTAGCCTTTATGTGCTAATCCCTCCACATGGCCATGAAATGTTGTGGTTCAGTGACCCTGGCCCCTAGAACTTCTTCCTTTCTTATTCTCTGCTCTTTCACTAGTCAATCTCATTAAAGTATCCCTTATCATCTACATCCTTTTATCTCCACAAGTTTCTATTTCCCACCTAGACTCCTTCTCTGAAATCCACAGCTATAAACCCAACTGCCCACTTAACATCTCACTTAGATATGTCAAAGGAGCTTAGCCAAATTGCTTCATCATTTGCCACCCACCCTTGTTCCTCCTCAAAGCTTAGTCCTTCTCCTTGCTCAGTAAATGGACCACTATTAATCTAGTTGTTCATGTCAGGCACCTGAAGACCTCTTCCACATCCAATCCATCACAAAACTGTACCTAGCACAGCATTTGCTACAAAGATAATACACAAATATGTATTAAACTAGAGGCCCAGTGCCTAAAAATTCATGCACTGGAGGGGGGATCCCTCAGCCCGGCCTGCCCCCTTTCACAGTCTGGGAGCCCTCAGGGGTGGGAGGCAACCCGGCAATCAGGGGAAGGCAACACCCCCATCACACCTCTGCTGCTGCCACTGCCAGCAGCACAAGCCTCAGCTGGCCCTGGTTACCTGCACCTCGGGCCGGCCCTGGGCGACTGGGGGGCTGAGGGGACTGGGGGACTCTGGAAGCAGGTGCCCCAGCGGGGCAGAGGGGACTGGGTGCTACCATCTTGTGGCTGTGGGTGCTGCCATCTTTGAGGGCGTAGCAGTCAATTAGCATATTCCCTCCTTATTGGCTGTGGGTGCTGCCATCTTTGTGACAGCATGAGGGTCAATTAGCATATTCCCTCTTTATTAGATAGGATGAACAAGTGAATGACCACAGAAATAGTGAGCTACTTATAAACATATCCCTTCATCCCCCCATACCATTTTCCATGATATTCCTTCTACATAAAGGTCCTACTTCCACCCCAAAATCTTGCAAACATATATTCACTCTGTAATTCTCAGCCAAAATGCCACTTCCTCAACAGTTTCCCTTGGCCTCCCCAGGACACACACTGGGCTATCAGTATGTTTTCCCTCTGCTGTTATGGCTCTGTATATACAGCACCATGGCAACAACATCACTGCCTTGCAATGACTTGGCATGAGGACATTCTTCCTTCCTTTGGATATTAACACATGACAAATAGTAGGTAGGCTCAGCAAATATATTGAAAGATTTAATTAACATTTAAAACTGTCTCTATCTGGCTTACCCTACCCTCTCCTATCCTGGCAAGGGAGGGCAGGGCAAAACACAGTTAAGAGAAAGAGGAATGGCCAACCCTGGCATGTTCTCATGGCTACATGGACCTAGACACCACGGTCTTTTCTCATTCTTCTATTAGTAATAACAGTTTTTGTTCCTTCATTCTCCAAATGTGGTGAAGGCCATGTCGGGGACCCGAGGAAGAGGCGTGTATGTACACAGGTCTGCCATTTCCTCTGAGTTGGTGGCCAGAGCCTTTCAGGTAAGGATCGCCATTGCAGAGGTGCGTGTTCCTGACTGTGGGAAAAGTTGTTAGCAAAAGACTGTGTACACAAAGCTCTTCGACCACAAGGCTGGAAGATGATCAAAACAAGCCAAAGCTTAATTAGAGCTGAAGATTTCCCAGCTGGGATCCATGTTAGGGACTGAGTTCCAAAAGCCATCACCGAGGAGGCAATTCCATCTCAAGTAGTACAGGCCTCTGAGACCACCAAAGGCAGCACTGGGGATTTTTTAACTTTTTCATGTAATCCAGCATTCTGTGTGTGTGTGTGTGTGTGTGTGTGTGTGTGTGTGTGTGTGTGTGTGTGTATGTTCCCCCTAACCTAAACTCCAGGCACTCCTGAAACCTCATGATTCCTCTTTGCTCCCTAACTCCTCTCCCCTTCCATAAATTAAATTAATGAGGAGTTTTCTAAAAGAGTACATTCTCTTAAAGGCTCTGTTATTCTGAAGTTAATGGCTCTGACATGCAGCCAGGCCAAACAGTTGCAGGCAGCAATAACTCTTGCAACAGCTCCAAAACTTAGCCTCAAATGTCACCAAGTCCTACCCTGATCTTTCTTCCCCTTTGATTATCACTGGTTGCCTTCCTTCCTCCCCCAACATTTTATAACAAACTCAAATGCATCAAAGAAACCAGTTAAGGATGTGAAGATTGAGAAACGCATTCAATCTTAATGTTATGATCTTGTCTTTTCCTTCCCACAACTTGTCTCTAAGAGAAAAGGACAAGTGTAAATTTGATGCCACACAGAACAAAACAACAAAATACATCTAAGGCAATAAGAAGAGGATGAGCATTTCTAAATGCCAGCATGATAATCGAATACTTAACCACCCGCCTACTGCAAGGATTGTGTCACATTTGTGATGGGTTAATCATTTTTACCTGAGAAATAAGTGGACATGTACATAATGAAGCGATCAAGCAAATTTGACAGAAGCAATTGCTTCCAATGACCTTCCTAAACTAACATCCAGTGAGGTGATGATAAAAAATAAAAATAAAAAAACACAACATTCAAATGCAAACAAAATTGCAGGAGAACCTATACCTTAATGGGTACAAGGTCAAAATAAACAGTGATATTTATTCAAGTTCTTAAGTCTCAAATGCAAAAAGAATTTAGACACATGTTTATAATTCAGCTCATCTATCTTGAAAATAAAATATAAAATATCATATTCTAGATAAGATTGGTCCAAATTCCTGTAATCACAATTTGATCTAAAAATCTGGGTAATTATGTCAAAATTTTAGTACATATGTTCCAAAAAGTTGCAAGGGAGAGAAAAGAAGGAAAAAATAAAAGGGGAAAACATAAGAATTTGGATTTGCTTTCTCAACTGACCATGGCTTATCTGAACCAGCAATAATTTTCAAACAATTTGTCAGTGTACTCCATAAAACAGTGAGTCTTTCATGTAATGGCTACAAGTTCAAAAATAAGAGGTACAATGATAAGACAGGTAAATGGAGCCCCTAATATACAAGGCAGAGATCTAGGAGAGGGAACTTTTCTTATTAAGTATATATTTATTAAATAAATGATTTAATCTTGGAGAAAAGCAGCATGCATGCTAGTCTGCATAGTCTGTACTGCCTTTCTCTATACATAAGAAAATCCTAATATAAAGAATTTTAAAGTCTCCAAAGCATTTCCACATACATGTATCTCATTTGATCCCACAGCAATCCATCAAGTAGACATGCCCATTTTATAGATGAGAAAGGTGTGGTTCAGGAAAGTTAAAGGACTTTCCCAAAGTGATTCAAATAACAAGTGACCAGAGAGCCACAATACATATCTTCTGATTCCTTAGTAATAGACCACATTTTTATATTATTAACTTCAAATTGACAATAATAAGGGGAATAAAAGGAAAATGAACATCTATAGTGGATTTCCAACTATTCCCCAAATCAGGACTATACCAGGCAAAAATATATCCAGATAAGTAGATGCCAAACTTGCTTAAAGATTGATGTAAATTTATTTTCACTTAATTTTCTTTTGAATCTATCTCCAGTCCCTACTCCATTTCCTAACATCACAAATATTTGTCTAGGCTATGGTAGAGAGTTTATTCTGACCCTGATTTTGTGATGTTATTGGCTGTTATTTCAACTGAAAACATACTTACCAGAGTACCGAGTGTTCCTTACCAATCCATCTTGCCCTGAGTTGAAAATGCCCAGCACTCAATGAAAAGAATGGTCTGGTAATATTTAATATGAACACAGACATTTCTCTTCGAGTGTAATTCATTGTGCACACATCATTAAGGATCAAAGCACAGGCAAACCAAAGAATGGAAGAAGGAATTCGAAAACATCAAAGTTAATTATATTTGGTTGTCCCAATAGCTGTTACTCGTTCAATTAAGATGCTGCTTTGGCTAATCTTAAGTCAAGCTGTGCCTCTAAAAAGTCCAAGCAATAAAAGCAGAAGTCAAAACAACTGCCGCTGAATCACTGTTTCCTAACGAGCCCTCTGCATTTCCTAGGGCCTGCACAGTTCCTATCAATGTGCAATTGTCTGTTCATCCTTCACCACCAGATCCAGCTCTCCACACCTAGCACCCAGGCAAAGCCTCAAGAAACAGGTGTTCCATAACATCTGCATAACCGCTTCTTCATCCATTCTGTAACTTTTTTAAAGCCAACACGAAGTAAAAGGGTGAGCCGAAACCGGTTTGGCTCAGTGGATAGAGCGTCAGCCTGCGGACTGAAAGGTCCCAGGTTTGATTCCGGTCAAGGGCATGTCCCTTGGTTGCGGGCACATCCCCAGTGGGGGATGTGCAGGAGGCGGCTGATCGATGTTTCTAAGTCTCTATCTCTCTCCCTTCCTCTCTGTAAAAAAACAATAAAATATATTTAAAAAGGGGGGAGGGGATATATTAAAAAAAAAAAAAAGTAAGAGGGTGAAAAACTAAACCAAACAATGAGCCTGCTCTGTTGAAATGCCTGAGGTTATAGGTGGCTTTTTGGTTCTTGGTTTACTGGGCCTAAACACTCTCATCACATCCTGTCTGTGCTTATTCTTACACTGTCCTGGGTAGAACGGACATAAGTTCTGTCACTTAGTGACTTTTTCTCTTTTCTGTCTCATTATCCCCACTTCCAAACTCTGAGGGCTAGAATATTCCCGGATCAATATGCTCAATGGTACCATCTATGGTTTAAAAAACTCCTACAAAGGAGGAAAATCTAGCTTTCCTACACAATTGCAGTTATTGTTAAAAGGGACAAGTTCATTTTAGTACTGTTTCCAGTAAAAACTGGTAGAAAGAGAAAAAAATGTTAGAAGGCCACTGGCAGCAACAATGCTTTATCATCTATGGAATAATTCTTTTTCCTCCATTAATGTATTTTTTCATGGTGGGGAGGGGCGGGTGGTGCCTGAGGGAACCTCAATTTGCCAAGTATTTATTGTACACCAGGAACTGGATGGAAACTTTCTAAATATTGTCCAGTGTAATCCTTCCCACAATCTTGCAGAAGAGGGAAGATTCTAAGTTGAGCTGGAACTCAGTAAAGTGCATTCCAAATGCAGCTGCAGGAATTTAAGTCAGCATGGGATCTCATGAAAGTCTGTGAATCTTGCCTAAAAGCGTGACTTTCCCAAATCCCCACGTCTTGGATGAGTTCTGAAATGAGAAATGAATGTGGCCACCAGCATCCATCTGCCCAATGTGCAAGCCCAGTTTGAATCCACTTCACAACTCTTCAAACAACCCAGCCATGCTCTTCATTTGCCCTACAGTTTTAATTTTATACGTCTTGTCACGTCAATAGAAAAAGCATACCTTGTCTCTTCCCAGGTCTCTTCAGGGCCTTTAATTTATTTAAACACATACACACAACACTTAATCTAATGTAGTTCATTAAAGCATTTCAACACATTTTCATGACCTAGCCATCTGCCTGTATCAAGTATACTCTCCATACTGTGCTCTGACTTCTCAATCTCCCCCAAATTGGTGATGGTTAGGAGGAACACCGAGAATGCTCAGTATCTTAATCACTCTCTGCATCACAGCACACAGGAAACCTGAGTTGCAGAGTTCTCACACCAACTCTCTATATGAATGATGTCATGGAGGATGAGCACATTTCTGACTTAAATAAACCCAGGAAACTTCTTTTTCTCTTTTCTGCAAAGATGCCCAATGTAAGACAAGGAAGCTCCGTTTTCCCATGACTAGTTGAAAATTATAGAATTCCTTCCTGATGTGTTTGAAAAGTGTGACCCCCTGCCGAAAGTCTCAGGGAGACTGTATTCTTTCACTAGATGGGCTGGGTTTCACATGTTAGGAAGCCGAAAATCTCTTACAGAGATTCTACATAACACAAACATCACAAAGCATGTGACCACACATATTCCAATGTAGAACCTCTAGCATGACTTCTACTCAGATCCTCTCTCAAGACCTACTCTGTGCAGCTATACCAATCACATGCGATAAGTCCTCAACGTCATCCAGAATTGAAATTTCAGCCCCAACTCACCCTAAACATTGAATGCACCTGGCCTGGTCCTAGTGATGGTATCCTGATTCAAGTGGTCACATGGACCAATGGGTATGATCTTGCTGAGTTAATAGTTTCTCATTTATGCCTGCAGATGTTTTCCTTGTGAATATACATCTATCTATGAAAATCTAGTAGATTATAGGATATAGGACTAAAGAGCAGGCCTCTTAAAGAAATGAGAATATGGGTTCTCAGTTCCTCCTACAAATTAATATATAAATCCAGAAGAAAAAGTTGGTCTTTCTTTGTATCTCAGTTTTCTCCTCTCCATCTACAGCATAACATGATCCAGAAGAAGATAGAAAACCAACTGCTTCCTTAAATAAATTAATGGGGCAGGACTAAGAGTAGATTGGTGGAGCTCAAACTAGAATGTGCCCGAGAATCACCTGAAGGGTGCTTGTTAAAAGGACTTCAAAATGAATTCTTCCCCAGTGGTTTCTGATTCAGCAGGTCTCCAGTTGAAGCCGGGAATTAGTACTTTTATCAAGTGCCACAAGGATGGACCGCCAGGGGCCCCGCCCCTCCAGGATCCCCAGCAAGAGGGGGTGAGTGCAGGGGAGAGTCAGTGGGAGAGGGAGCTGAGTCAGGCCTCTGGAATTCTGAAGTGGTTGTAGCTTTTGTTTATGGCCTAGTCCATTGCTCCCATTGTATAGCCTGCTCAGTTAAAAATTCACCAAACACACCAGACAGAAAGAAGCCTGCCATAAAAGCTCTGATAACACTAATGGTGTTAAATGAGGTTGCTTATTTAAATAAGGGCACCTGGTTTGTGCCTAGTTAGCTGCCTTCTTTCAAGATGGATCGAGATCCAGCCTCTTTGCTTTGGAGAAGGAGGCTCTCTCATCTTTGGTTATTTTCATTTGCAACAACATCCCCATCAAACTCTGTCCAGTTTATCTTTATTGTTGTTCTTAATTGGTAAATTACCATTTGCTACATTGGGCACAGTAATACGATTTTGTATTTACAAATCTTTGATAAATAGCACAGCTTGTGTGTTTTCTTCAGGTGAGCCTTAAACAAAAGTGAGGTAAAAAAAATATACTAATGAGGGACTGATAAGATGGAATCAGGCTCCCCCCACAAATACACACACATGCAAGGGTGGGGGCCTTTGCAGGTTTTTAAAAAAAAGCCCTGAAGAACAGACTAGCAGAACTTCAATAAAGCCAGAGCCAGTGAAGCACAAAATGTCTAAGTACTATGAAAGTATTATTCTTAAAGGAGGTAATACCGTCCATTGAACATCTTATTCAACAGAGACATTTTGTGAAGCGCTGGCAAGAGCGGGAATGGAAACAGAACCCAGGACTCGAAACGTCCAGCTCTCGTCAATAAATCAGGCAATTTCCCACCACAATCCGAAATAGCTGCAATGCTCTGGTTATTTTCTAACATATGGCTTAAATATTTATATTTTAACTGCCTTCAGCTTATAGTCCACATTATAAACATTCATTAACATGTATGCAACTTCATAAGTGACTTTAACTCCAAGGTCAGACCAAATACACATCTGAACAAAATAAACATTCCCAATCAGAGGCTAAAATTGTTCCAATATTTACTTGATAACCTGACACCCATACTCATTTGGCTTCCTTTCTCCCCAAATAATGTTTATTAGGAAGTTCTCCAGCGCAAAAAAACATAGTGTTAGAAGCCAAGGGGAGAAACACAAGAAAAACTTGTTCTAAAGATAGCAAGTTTTGAACCTGAAATAATGTAAACATTAGGAGAATCTATCTCATGAGTTTGTTGTGGTTCATGGGATTATTATACTAATTGATTTAACAAATACTTGTGTGTATGTGTGCCCTGCAGTGTCCTAGTCTGAATGGACAGAGTCAAAGTGCTTGCCATATAGTGCTTAGTTCTAATAGAAAGATGGGCAATCAACCAGTCAGCAAATATCCATTTACTATAATGTCAGCTAGTAGGAAGCAGAGCAGAAAGTGTCAGCTAGTAGGAAGCAGGGCAGGAAGTGACAAAGTATTGCCGGGGAAGGAGGGAGTCGGGGGGAGAATATTCCTATTTTAAATAGGGTGGACAGAGAAAGCTTCCCTGAAGCCTGTAAGTCAAATACTGGCTACATCCAACACCAAGAACAATATTAACTCTACTCCCAAGAGTCACCAATCATCATTGGTCAGTATGGAAAGCTGAAGGATGCTTGTAGGCATATGAATTAACAAACATTTAGGAATTTTAGAGAAGGAAAGGACAATATGTGTGAGGCTAAACTGCTCCAGCAGCAACCAAGCAAATCAAGGGAAGAAACAGGCCTACTCTTCATCTGGCCCTACTCACGTGAGCTGAAGGAGATCATTCACAAGTCTGACGTTCCTATAAAGGGTAGCATGCAATCAGCCACAAATGGAAAAGTGAGAAATCCATGCAAAGCCATTGTTGAAAAAATTCCTTTAGAGTTCTCTTTTTGGGAGCAAGAACTGAACATAATATTGCTCATAGCATAAGATATCCTATCTAATAAAGAGGGAATATGCTAATTGATCATCACACCCTCACAAAGATGCCGGCGCCCATAGCCAATAAGGAGGGAATATGCTAATTGTCTGCCACGCTCTCAAAGATGGCGGCACCCACAGCCACAAGATGGTGGTACCCAGTCCCCTCAGCCCCCAGGCGGGTCTGGCTGCTCCATGCCTGCCTCCTGAGTCCCCCAGTCCCCTCAGCCCCCCAGCCGCCCAGGGCCAGCCCAAGGCACAGGCAAGCCTCGGATATCAGCTGCCCAGCCGCCCAGGGTGGGCCCAAGGCGCAGGCAAGCCTCAGATGGCAGCTGCCCAGCCACCCAGGGCCGCCCAAGGCTAAGGTAACCAGGGCTGACCGAGGCTTGTGCTGCCAGCAGTGGCAGCAGCAGAGGTGTTTTGGGGGTGTCGCTTTCCCTTGATCACCCGGTTGCCTTCCGCCCCTGAGGGCTCTGGGACTGTGAGAGGGGGCAGGCCGGGCTGAGGGACACCCCCCTCTCCAGTGCATGAATTTTCATGCACCGGGCCTCTAGTAAGTAAAATAAATATCAGTAATAAGGTTTTGCAAAGGTTAGATCATTGCATTTATGACCAGACACAATTTTTTATTCTTAACAAAGGAGAGACATGTGCAAACGAATTCCTGATGCAATACTCATTTAAGATATGCACTTTTTAAAAATATTTTTTATTGATTTCAGAGAAGAAGGAAAAGGGAGCTACGGCTGCCTCCTGCATGCTCCCTACTGAGGATTGAGCCCGAAACCCAGGCATGTGCCCTTGACCAGAATCAAACCCGGGACCCTTCAGTCTGCAGGGCGACACTCTATCCACTGAGCCAAACCAGCTATTGCAAGCCATGCACATTTTCAAAGATACAAAAACCTATATTAAAAGACAGGAAGCAACTGCCTCAGAAATTTTTAAAGAGAGTGAAATATACCCTTGTATTTGAAAGAAAATAAGTATTTGAAGTGTGATACTACAGGAAAACCATAATTTCAGATTAAAGGACATTAAAAAGTCATGACTTTCGAGTAGCTGGGATTAGAGTTTGGTTAGAGCTTCAGTCATTCATGCTTTTAAGCTGAAATTGGTCCTTAAATGCTGTAATGAACTAAACAATATACCACCCCCAGAATCAACTGCAAAAATATACTGTAACTAAAAGCATAATGACTCCATTCACTTCCTTCCTCATCTTTCCATAATCCATTTGACCTCCTTCCTGTCACCTAATCTAATCACTGGCTGGGTTTCCATTAAATTAAAATTCTCCCTGTTGTGCTCTCTGAACTCATTGCACTGGTTCTCCAGATTTAAGGGACGATTTTTTAAATGTCATCACCTACAAATGAATTGTTACAATGCAGACAGTGATTCAGTACATGGCTATGTATTCCAAGAGAAGGGTAGAGATACACACGGAGTCTAGAATGAAGTTTAAGGTTTTTTTCCAATACCACCCAATGACTGGAAATATCCTTAGACAAGTTTTCAAGCTTGATGAACCTTATCGCTTGCTCACACCCCTCTCTATTACTACCACCCCCTCCTCTGTGGCCTCCACAACTGACAACAAAGTGCCTAGCACATGACATTCCCCAAAGCGCTCTCACATACAGTGACCTCGCTGATCCTCACCATCACCTTGAGACCTTTCAATTACCCTACATCACAAAGGTAACTGGCCCAAACTGAGATCTGGGGTAACGAGTTGCATGCGTGCAAACTGGCTTGTTTCCTCCATTCCTAAACTGGTTGTCACCGATCACCTTTTCTAGATGAAATCATTTTGGAACTTTCGGTGACCTTTTCTCTGAATTTCGATTTATAGACAGGGTTACCAACTACACTGTGTCTATTTTACCTAACAGTATTCAAAATTATTATTTAAAGGCAGATGTCCAGATAATTTGCCACCTACCCCATCAGTTAACAATTCCATCTGAATCTATATTATGGATGAATAGAGGAGTCTAATCTTTCATCCAAGGTCAGGCACAGTTAATAACACTCCTTGAACAAACCTGGATCTGCCTGGCTTCTTCACAACTAGGTGATGATTAAGGACAAGACTGGAGGGAAACAGGACCCCAGGTAAGGCTTTGACTGGCAAGTTGATGAATAACCCATCTTTAAAACTAGAACTTAAATGGGTAAGATCAGAATACCCCTAAAGTAACTCCGTTTTCATTCCCATAGCAGCTTGGCTCAGTGGCCTACGTGAAGTGCAATTATTGCTGATTGATTGATTCTTTCAGCATTTTCTTGCCTACCAAACAAAATTAAGATCACATTTAAGAAAACAATAAACCTTGGAGCTTTCCCGCCCCCCCCCACCCCCCGCCTCCCATTAGGAAACTTACAGTGATCATTTGACCACATTCTGTTGAAAATGACTGTTTCTCTCCCAGGTTGTGTTTCTGTTTGCGTTACTGGTGGGGAGGAGGAGTATAATTATTAGAAACATAATAGCAGCTTACATTTATATAGCACTTTATCGCTTACAAATGCATTACATTATCCTATTTGATACTTACAACTCACTGTGGAAGTAGTATGGAAATTATTACCCATTTATACAAATAATTAAGTGGAGGCTCAGAGAGGTTAAGTAATCTGATCAATGTCACTAAATCAGAGTAGAGCCAGGTCACAATCCAGGTCCTTTTACCTGCAAGCCTTCGGCTCTTTTCTACCTTATTACTTGGTTAGAAATGCATCATCTAAGAAAATGTTCTGATGACCCGTATACGTCTCTCTACAGTAAATTCATTACCACGCACACTAGAAAGCTTTCCTGTTCTGTGTCTAGCTTGCTTCTTTCTTATCCTCCCATCAAGATAACTGTTACATCTTCCTCCGCCCAACAGAGGCAGACAATACAGAAATGTGCAAACAGAGACCATCTCAAATGACCAAGTCCTACCGGGGGAACAAAAAACACAGAATAATTTGGTCCACAAGCCCTGTTTCAGGAATCTATCAATATGCTTCAGAATTGTATTCAAAGGTGTGAATCTGTCACCCAAGCTTGTCATAGAGAAAAGGAAAAGAGAATATAAGGCCTGGGGCAGAGCAGCGGAAAAGCCCAGCACCTAAAAATATGGGAGGGATTGGAAGCCCAAGCTACTCACATGAAAATCATGGGAAGCACAGAAAATTGACAATTCTTTTCACACATTTGTAGCAAAATATCCATTTATATGCATCAGGTGATTCACTGCATCTACTTATTCAGCTACTAATAGCATCTCTCAAGCCAAATGAGGTATTTCTTGGGATATTTTTCTTAAATTTCTTGAAAGCTAGTTGGGTTGTCCTTTGTTTCATCTATTTAAGCATATATTTTTAAAAATCAATTGAAAAATGGGAAAAGGCATGAGCAGACATTTCATCAAAGAGAATATGGGGTTGGGAAGGCAATGGGGGGATAAGGACACATGCAATACCTTAATCAATAAAGAAAAAATAATAATAATTTTAAAAAACAGAGAATATGTGGATGGCAAATAAGCACATGAAAAAGTGTTCAACATCATTAGCTATCACAGAAATGCAAATTAAATCTATAATGAGATATCACTTCATACCTATCAGAATGGCGAAAACAAAAAAATAATGACACACCAAATGCTGGTGAGGACACAGAAACTAGGCCACACATACATTGCTAGTAGAATGAAATGGTACGGCTACTCTGGAAAATGGTTTGGCAGTTTCTTTTAAAACTAAACATGCAATTACTGCTTAGCGGGCATGGCTCAGTGGTTGAGCGTTGACCTATGAACCAGGAGGTCAGGGTTCCATTCCCTGTCAGGGCACATTCCTGGGTGGGGCATGCGGGAGGCAGCCAATCCATGATTCTCTCTCATCATTCTCTCTCTCCCTCTCTGAAAGCAATAAAAATATCTTTATTTTTTTAATTAAGCTCATGAGTGAAAGAAGCCTTGAGTATATATTGTGAGATTCATTTGCATAAAGCTTTAAGATAGGCAAATCTAATTTATGAAGAAAGAAAAAAAGAAAAACAGAACAGAGGCTGCCTGCTGATACAGGCAGGGAGTAGTAGGGGAAGGAGCAAGAAGGAATTAGCTGGAGTTTTAACAATGTTCTATATCTTGGTAGTTACACCGGTGTATGCACTTCTCAAAACTCAAACATACCAGCAAGATTTGTATACGTCATTGTAGGTGACTTTTACATTAAAACCTGTAAAGACAGTGAATTAGGTTTAAATTACTGGCTTTACATCGATTATCTTTACATTAAGATACCATGCCTTTAAATAGACACAGGGTCACCAAACTAAATGGTGAAAAAGAAGTTTATAACTATCCCATCTTGAATACATTCTTCTCAGGCAAAGAAAATTGCAATCAACAGAATAACCATGAAGCAAATTCATATAAAAAATATCATTAAGTCAGACTAAATTAAATAAAAACAGATGTGATTAGGGCCCCTGAAAGCAATTTTGGCTAGTACTTTGTTTACATGCACTATTGATGCAGCAACTGCTGACCTCAGGCACTTTCAGCTGCTTTTATATTAATTATTACATGTGCTTTATATATTATACATAAAAATATCCTTTACAGGTCTAAGTAGCTAATATTCTTCTGCCAAGGTTATTTTAAATGAGTCTCAGATCCCACAGGGCAGCGGCGACATGGGACGGGGGTGGTGGTGAAATTCTATGAAATCCACACATTGATATAGATGTAACATCATTTGGCCTGCAATAGAGAAGGGACAGTTACAGGTTTTGCTTTGCTTCACCATGATTTTCTTATTTAGTTAGGTAAAATTACAAGAGGGATGGTGGGCTATATCCTTCCTTACAATTATATGCAATAGGACCCAACCCTTTTCACTTAATAGGTTTACACTGCAAAGACATGCCTGCTTAATTGGCCAGACAAGTCAAGACGCTGATGAAAATTATTCCTTGACCCTACCAGCGATTCATAGAGAAGATAATGTGAGAAACATCTAGTGCCTACTATTCATTTTGGTCTTAAACTTTGGAGTGATCCAGGCTCCATCACTAATCCATTTTAGGTCAAATTACTCTCAGATTGGTGGCATATACATAATTGCCAATTTGTAGCCATGAGCCTATCTACCAAAAGATATGAAGGTACATTTTTAATTTTTTCATGAAATGAAGCAAAAAAATTTCGGAAACATACACAATTCTCAAAATAGTTCAGCCATAAATTTTGGCTTGTTTCACACTATTTGCTTGAAAAATTAAAATAATAACAAAATATGATAATATGCAAGATTTTCGTTTCATCTCTAGGAAAATAAGTGGAGATAAGCAGCAAAATTGGAGAAAGTAAAGGTAAAGGAAGACAATAAGAAGTTGCACCTAGAAGAGCAGGTTCCCAGGTGAGGGTCAAGGAAGAGGTGGGAAGAGGAAGGAGATAATGGTCTGTTGTGAACACATGTGAATTAGCAAGACGCAGAAGATGAGCAGAAGGCTTCTGCACATGGGATCCAGGCATGCACAACGTCCATTCAAAGCCAAGTGGTGCTTCTCTACTTCCCTGCTCAAACTGTGAGGAACTGCTCTTTCGTCTTTCATTAAACCTGACACCAGTTTTCCTGGGTTTCCACAGCTAGTTGCAAGGTGCAAGACCCAGTCGATTGCAATAGGGTCAAACAGAAAGTCTTCCTCTATCTCTAGTTACCAGAACTAGCCAAATTGTCGGACTTAATGCAGAACCACCCAGGTGCATGAAAGAGTACCCAAACCTCTAATCTGGCAGATGAATTTGACGAGGGCCATCAGATACACAATTTTGCCCTCTTTATTCCTGTCCATCAAAGAGGCTTCCATACTAAGATTTATTAAATCAAAAGGGCATAAAATACCAGACAGGCAGGATGTTATTCTATTTACCACACAAAACTGAATCTGCCATTTTTAGGTTCTAACAACCCTAGAATTCACCTGGGCAATATTAAATGGTCACATTCTTCCCTTTTTAAAGTACAGTTATTTCCACACAATTTGTTTCAGAATGTTACTACTAGCTTGAATCTTTAGCTTCATTCCATTCCTTGCCCTGGTATTAAGTAGGCTCTTCAGTACCACAAACCCTGTTCAGTAAGATCTAGCACTTTTTGCTGCTGAATAACAGAACAGGCCAGAGAATAGCTTTATTGATGAAGAATCCTGCAATCTCATCCTAAAAATGTTGATCCAAGAACTGTATATACTAGTATCTTGAAACCAAGTGAGCAATTCCTTCCAAATAAGAGGTGTAAATATGATAAGAATTGGCATGTTCAAATATTATGTTATGGTTACCAGTTAGAATAAGACCCACCTCCTTTCTCTCTACAAACACCTCTAAATGCCCTTGACAGCAATTAAATTTTTGGAAGGCATATGCCCATTCACAGTGGGTAAAGAAGTGCCTTGCACTATGAATGCTTATTTTTAAAACTCAGCATTTCTTCACTGCTGAAAATCTATTCAGAAATCCCTTCCTCGTTAGGCCACAGAGCTTTATGCAGCCAGGGGGGCAACAAATGCTGATATTTCAAGAAATCTAATCTCTTAATGACTGTTGTCAGAGAAGAGAGAAGGACTCTGAAAGAGTCATCTTGAAATAAGCCTCATCTCAGGTACATGTGAGCCCATAAACGCTAGCAGAGAGTCAGGACTGCCACCAAACATGGTGTCAATTTACTTAATCTGTCCATCCAAGGTGTTCCGTGCAGAGATGAGGAGCTGTCCCTTCTAACACACTCTCATGGTCCACACCCCCGCCCCCCAATCTTCCATCATATAAAAGCACACTCATTATCTAAGCATAAACCTGGACTTCTGGGGGTTTCAAACAGCAAGTCCAGAGTCCATCAATGATGGAGGTAAGAAGTAGAAAAGACGACCTACGTCAGTGGTTGGCAAACTGCGGCTCGCGAGCCACATGCGGCTCTTTGGCCCCTTGAGTGTGGCTCTTCCACAAAATACCATGGCCCGGGCGAGTCTATTTTGAAGAAATGGCATTAGAAGAAGTTTAAGTTTTAAAAATTTGGCTCTCAAAAGAAATTTCAATTGTTGTACTGTTGATATTTGGCTCTGTTGACTAATGAGTTTGCCGACCACTGACCTAGGTGGATGGACCACTCACTGAAGGTGTATGAGAAAGTTTAGGTTTTGAGCTAGACTTTTGTCAGTAATCGCAACTATAAACTGGAGAGGGAGAGGAGGGCAGTCTAGGCAGAGGGAAGAATGCATGCACAGGGACAATGAAAACGTGTGCAAAAAATAGCAAAGGGATTCACGTGGCTTCTGCAGGTTTTCAAGAACTGTGGTGATGGCAAAGGGTGCAAAGCAGAGGATGAGACAAGATTTAGGGAAGGCATTCCTTTATTCATTAATTCATTCAACACAGGTTTACTGTGCATTAAGTATACACAAGTCACTATTCTAAGGTATTGGAGCACAAAATATAAGACCTTTCTTTTTAAAGAGAAACCATACTCAGGTACAGAATAGATTCAAATGAGATTCTAAACGTCAACTATGTCACTGTTAAGTCCTTCCCCAAACAATGCATAGAGTTTTTCCATTCTTTAAGTAAGAAAGTATGACCTGAAAGACATGGATAGAGTTTAGGTGGATTGAAGAAATCCTCCCCCTCCTATTCCTTTATCTTGACAATGACAAGTTAAGATACTACATGAGATTGGTGTGAACAGGAAGAGCAAGACAAACTTGGTAGGCTCAAAATAAGTCTCTTTTCTGAGGAAGAGCGACTTCCCCCGCTTTTCACAAGTAATAAAATCACATAGGTAGGGAGGAAGAAGGAAGAAGGTGATTTGGAACCAAGGAAGTTAGTTTATTGTCCTCTTCTGTTTAGGCTGTTAAGGGTGGCAGTTAACGCCATACAGCCAACACAGGGAAGATGCCATGTGTCCCTGTCACCACTCTCACCCCTTCGATAGGGCTGATAGTATAGAAAGAGGGACTTGGACTTGGAGAAATGGCACTGCCCAATCTCCAGATATGGCCTTCATTACAAGGAACCCTTTACCCTCCCAGAATCAGACTGTTAGACCCATGGTTTGGATCAAAGAGGTTTAAGGGAAAGGATCACACAGCACCACCATCATCTCATTCCACCCGGGAAGTCACTGAAGTCAGAGAGGCTAAAGTGACTGGCTCAAGACAGGTGGTGGCCAGACTAAGGGCTGGTGTCTGCAGACCAGATGGGAGAGTCATGCGTGTGAGCTGGCATGGGTTGCCTGACTCACCTTAGGAGGAGAGATTCACAACAACCCTGTGGGATAAAGGCAACTAAAGCACAGAAAGGTGACTCAGCAAATGTGGTTTCAGTGTGTGTACTTTTCTGCCTACTCTAGGAATCTACTTTCTGTTAATGGGAAGTCACAATGTTCTCACCATAGATTCTCTGAGTTTCCCTGTTGGCCTTGAAAGTTTCATGCCCATTTACATTTTCATTTCAGAAAATAAATGGATCCATGTGCCACATAGCCAGATGGTCAACGATGAACTGCATACAGGGCAATGCTGTGCCACACAGCCTACGTGTGCAGTAGGCTACAGCATCTGGGCTTCTGTAAGGGCACTCTACAATGTTCACACAAAGGGGAAATCGTCTACATTCTCAGAACGCATCCTTGGTGTTAAGAGGTGCATGACTGTACACTACAGGGTGGGTCAAAAGTAGGTTTACAGTTGTGAGTATGCAAAACACAGAGTTTATTCTTGTATTATTATTTATTAGTTATTGTATTGTTGTCCATACAAACAACTGTAAACCTGCTTTTGCCCAACACTTTATATTGTGTTTACATGCCACAAACAATCTACCGAATAAGGCAGAGGGACTCCAAAACCCACTCCCCAAATCAGCTGAATTTGTTAGGTTTCAGAGGATGGTTACCTATGCAATTAATTGGATGAACAATGCAGTGTTTCTTAAGTTCCCTTCTAGGTTCGGAGTACTGGAGGTCCTACCCAGGATGTCTTTATTCGGCCTGAAACACCACTGATTACACATGCACTAAGAAAGAATACTTTGATATGTCCAAGGCTAGCTACAGATGGCCTCTATTACAAATATTTAGCCTTCACAATAATCTCAGATATTTACTGATATTCACCCATGAGATGTGGGGATAGGGCAGGTTGTAGGGGACACCTAGAAATATGAGGAAGAAGCTAAAAGTGCAGATCCTATATAATAAAAGCCTAATATGCTAAGTGTCCAGTTGTCCGTTCAACCAATCAAAGCGTAATATGCTAATGATATGCTAGGCCGCTCAACCGCTCACTATAACATGCACTGACCACCAGGGGGCAGACAGTCAACTGATCAACCAGTCACTATGACATGCACTGACCAGGGAGCAGGCACTTTGACCAGTAGGTTAGCTTGTTGCTGGGGTCCAACTGATCGGGACTGAGCAAGATGGGCCAACACTCCCTAGACCCCTCTTGAGGTCCCTCCCCCTCTGCCAACCTCCCACATCCCTCCCCTGCCTTGATCGTGCACCGGTGGGGTCCCTCAGTCTGGCCTGTGCCCTCGCAATCCAAGACCCCTCAGGGGATGTCAGAGAAGTGGTTTCAGCTGGATCCTGCAGGCCTCTAGTATTGGCAATAAAAAACATACACCCAAAATGTACCATATGGGCCCATTAGTGGAAACATGACACCTGGAGACTTTTTCCCCTTAAACTTTGGAAATTAGGAAAACAAAAAAGGAGGAGAGATTTTCATCATAAGATTCTAATTTCCATTATGTGCCCTTTTAGGATAAAAAAAAAGAGTCACAGGGAGAAACTAGGGAGAATTCATTTAAATAGTTTGCATTTCATTTTCTTTAGGTAGTATGTAAAGGTGGTATGTATTTTTTTTTAGGTAGGTCAAGTCCAGGGCTAAAATACATCAATAGCAAAAGGCTTTATTCAATTCACCAGCCTAGGTGGTGCTACTTCTACTTCACATGTTCTCTCAGACCAGCTATGGAAAGCTGGCAGTCTGAGAAGCATGTACCTCTGCACCGCATGTCAAGTACAGCCTGATCACTTCAGACTGCAGATGCCCAAGCCAACAGTCACATTTCACTGTTGAACAGAAAAGCATTTTCTAGGGAGTACCTTTTTGGTTAAGAAAAAAATCTCAGCAGCTCATAAGCAATTTTAATTTGCCACACTATATTTTTATAGACATCTCTGAACAATTAAGACACTGTGTTGCAAACTGAAATTGCTCATGCCTAGTTGCAAATTTTATTGCCACAAACGGGGTCCCTAAGAAGCACCATTAACTTTAATGGCAACTTGTTGCTCCCCAATTATGAGTCATCCCCAATAAAGAGATACAGGGATCGTCTCCACACGGGCGAGAAGGGAATGTACTCCACCACCAACAAAAAGGAGTGGGAGCAAGAGCCCAGAAGAAAAAGCAGAAACATAATATGAACTGGGAAGAAGAACGCGTCCTTGACATCAAAGAAAAAGAATCACACACACATTGAGCAGCAAGATGGCAGCCTACCATGGAAGATGTGTCCTAGTCCCTTCCTAGAGACCTGGAGATAAATCGCCCACCCCAGGATTGCCCCGAAGTGGTGATTGGCACATAAGACTGAAAGCCTTGCCCTGGCCAGTTTGACTCAGTGGTTAGAAGAAGAACATCCCATGCACCAAAGGGTGGTGGGTTTGATTTTCTATCAAGGGCATGTACCTGGGCTGCAGGCTAAATCCCCAACCCAGTAGGGACGTGAGCAGGAGGCAACCAATCAATGTGTCTCTGTCACATCTCTCCCTCTCTGTTTCTCTCCCTCTCTGTCTGTCTGTCTCTCTCCCTCTCTGTCTGTCTCTCTGTCTGTCTGTTCCTCCTCCCTCCACCCCCATTTCCCTTCCACTCTATCTAAAAGTAATAGAAAAATATCCTCAGGTGAGGATTAAAAAAGATTGAAAGACTTGCAAATATGAATAGACTTAAAGCAATAACTTTTTTCAAGTTTTACCATTCATAGACTCATCTAAACCCTAGAAGAAAAATAAAGTAAACACAGAGAAAGCCATTCTCATGGTTATTCATTAAAGTATGCTAACAAGCCCTAGCCAGTTTGGCTCAGTGGATAGAGTGTCAGCCTGTGAACTAAAGAATCCCAAGTTCGATTCTGGTCAAGAGCACATGCCAGGTTGTGGGCTTGATCCCCAGTAGGGTGATTCTCTCTCATCATTGATGTTTCTCTCCCTCTACTTTCCTCTCTGAAATCAATAAAAATACATTTTTTTTAAAAGTATGCTAGTATATGTTGGATGTTCTACTTATAAGACTTGCTTACTCATCATAAAAAACTGAGTAGAGAGAATGTAGAAGATCATTTTAAATGTTCATAATCCCTATGCAACTATACTGTTAATATTTTGCTGTAGTTCCTTCTAAACATTTGAAAGTACATTTTTACATAGATAATATTGTATACGCAATCTTATATTTTTAAATGTAATTTATAAATAATGCCTAAATAGTTTTAGTGTTTCATATTTTTTCCCTGTACTTTCACTTATGTAATTATTTCTCTACTAGAGGCCCGGTGCATGAAATTCGTGCACGGGGGGTGTGACCCTCAGCCCAGCCTGCACCCTCTCCAACCTGGGACCCCTCAAGGGATGTCCGACTGCCCGTTTAGGCCCGATCCTACTGG
Source organism: Eptesicus fuscus (assembly GCF_027574615.1). Classification (NCBI taxonomy): domain Eukaryota; kingdom Metazoa; phylum Chordata; class Mammalia; order Chiroptera; family Vespertilionidae; genus Eptesicus; species Eptesicus fuscus. Next base: position 74,685,585 of record NC_072481.1, read on the forward strand.
GCAGTTGGACATCCCTCTCATAATCCAGGACTGCTGGGTCCCAACTGTTCTCCTGCCTGCCTTCCTGATTGCCCCTAACTGCTTCTGCCTGCCAGCCTGATCACTCGCTAAGAACACCCCTGCCAGCCTGATTGCCCCTAACTGTCCTCCCCTGCAGGCCTGGTCCCCCCCAACTGCTCTCCCCTACAGGCCTGGGTCCCCACCAACTGCCCTTCCCTGCAGGCCCGGTTGCCCCCAACTTCCCTCCTATGCTGGCCTGGTCACCCCTAACTGCCCTCCGCTGCAGGCCTGGTCCCCCCTAACTGCCCTCCCCTGCAGGCCTGGTCCCCCCCAACTGCTCTCCCCTACAGGCCTGGGTCCCCCCCAACTGCCCTTCCCTGCAGGCCCAATTGCCCCCAACTTTCCTCCTATGTTAGCCTGGTCATCCCTAACTGCCCTCCCCTGCAGGCTTCATTGCCCCTAACTGCCCTGCCTTGCAGGCCTGGTCCCTCCCAACTGTCCTCCCTTGCAGGCCTGGTTCCTCCCAACCACCCTTGCCATCTTGTGGTGGCCATCTTGTGTCCACATGGGGGGCAGCCATCTTTGACCACCTGGGGGCAGCCATCTTGTGTGTTGGAGTGATGGTCAATTTGCACATTACTCTTTTATTAGATAGGATAGAGACCTGGTGCATGGGTGGGGCCCGGCTGGTTTGCCCTGAAGGGTGTTCCAGATCAGGATAGGGGTTCCCTTGGGGCGTGGGGCGGCCTGGGCGAGGGGCCTGTGGTGGTTTGCAGGCCGGTCAAGTCCTCCGGCAACCCAAGTGGAGGCCCTGGTATCTGGGATTTATTTATCTTCTGTAATTGAGACTTTGTAGCCTTGAGCGGAGGCCAGGGCCAGCCAGGGGCGGGAGCGGGAAGCTTGGCTTCCTCCATCGTCAGGGCAACCCAAGCCTCCTGCTCTCTACAGCTCTG